>NW_027142361.1:1327142-1935714 GCF_026170545.1 Melanerpes formicivorus | reverse complement strand
GGAGTAAAAGCATCTTCTGAAGTAATTGGAACTTAATCACAACATCTTTTAGCTCCCAGATTACTAGTTTTGAATTGGATGTTCAAAGGCAAAGGATCCACACCACATCATGCCACAGACTCCTCTTATTCTCTGCAGTGAGCCTAAGCTACGTTCATGTTCTGATGTTAATTTAATGGCTTTGCAGAAAGCACCTTTAGATATGAACTGAGCAAGAACTTTGGAGGCTTTTTCTGCAGATATTAGGAAACTAATTCCAAAGTGCTAGAAATTACATCTGTAATCATTAAAATGGCTCACCAAGCCCAAGCAATACCATTAAAAAACATACAGAAAAAACACCACAATATTAAGCATTAATATCTTCCCAAGGAGGAGGTCCAATCTGAAGCACAACCCTAATGAACTGGCTTGTTTGCTTCTGGTTTCTTCTATACTAAAGCATTTGTTCTGGGTCAAAGACAGGAGAAGGCTGATGACTGCAGTACACCTACACAAGTACAGAATTTAAGAATCAAAGTTCAAAAGAGAGAAAGAATCTTTTCTCTAGAAATAAGAGCAGCTGGGATGATGTCTGGGAGAAAAGTCCTTTTCCATGGCAACCATGAAAGGTTTCCTCATTCACAGAATGTCAGTTCACACTGTGCTACTATTAATCAAATCCAAACTCCAATGAGCAAAAGATTGCATGGTGAGGTAAACACCATTGATTTAATTTACAAAATAATAAAGACCTCCTTTAAATATTCTGCTTACCTATCAGATGGCATACCTGCAAGTGATTATGGAAGGCTGACACTTCCAACAAAACAACATTTAGTCATTTCAAGAAAATGTCATTTAGATCAAGGGGAAAAAATTACTTTGGCTTCATTAAAGAAAGCTTGTTTCTTGCAAGCTCACGACTTCACTCTTGTAAGTAATGTCTGATCAGGTACAGAAATAATAGTTTTTAAACATTTCTCATACCCATTTGTGACCGTTTGAGGCTGTGCCTTTAAGAAAGGGAAAGTGCTGGGACACTCTGGCTGAATATTTTGAAAAACAAAGATAGGTCTAAATGAATTTCATCGGTATATTGGTAGGATGCAGCTTTAAGTTTTGGTGCAGTTGGAATCTTGTTCAGTTCCTCTCTGTACTCCCTTTCCAGATTGTCTGCTTCTGGGCAACAAGCCGGAGTTCTGACCTTGAATACCAGATAAGCATTAATCCTGCATTCTCTTGGAGGCCTAATAAGAACTCTCTTCCTTAATAACTGCCTTTTCTCTCTCTAACCCTTTTTGGGAAAAAAGGGAGGTAGGGGGAGAGAGGGGGGTACAGGGGGGGAACCCTCCTCTGTCCAGAGGAGGGAATTTTGTTCCTGCATTTTTCCTTTGCTGTATATTTCTGTGTATATATGTTGTAAATACTGTATATATTGTGTATATACAACCTGCATTTCATTTTTGCTTGTAAATATAGCATTCCTTTGCTTTTCCGACTGGGTTAGCTGTGGTTTCTTTCTGTTGTGGGGGAGGGAGAGCTAGGCCTTCTCTCTCAACCC
Organism: Melanerpes formicivorus; assembly: GCF_026170545.1. NCBI lineage: Eukaryota > Metazoa > Chordata > Aves > Piciformes > Picidae > Melanerpes > Melanerpes formicivorus. Next base: position 1,934,171 of record NW_027142361.1, on the reverse strand, counting down.
ACTACACCATTGCAAAAAGACAGTTCCCTCCAATAAAATTTCAAGGCTGCTGTAGTGGGTTGAGAGAGAAGGCCTAGCTTTCTCTCCCCCACAAAGAGGAAAAAAAACCCACAGCTAACTCAGTCGGAGAAGCGGAAGGAATGCTATATTTTACAAGCAATGTGGAAAGGCAGGTTAGATATACGCAATATATACAGTATTTACAATATATGTACAGAAATATACATCAAGGAAAAAAAAAAGAATACAGGAACGAAATTCCCTCCTCCGGACAGAGGAGGGTTCCCCCCCTGTACCCCACTTTCCCCCTACCTCCCTTTTTTCCCAAAAAGGGTTAGAAAGAGAGAAAAAGGCAATTATTAAGGAAGCTAGTAGGCCTCATGCAGGATTAGTGCTTATCTTTATCCAAGGTCAGAACTCCAGCTGATCAGAAGCAGACAGGCTGGAAAAGCAGGACAGAGAGAAATTGAGAAAAATTCCAACTGAACTCAAAACTTAAAGTTGCATTCTACCAATCTACCAATTAAATTAGTTTAGAATATCTGATTGTTTTCATTATTATTCCAAAACATTCAGCCAGAGTGTCCCAGCACTGTCCCTTTCTTAAAGGCACAGCCTCAAACGGTCACAGCTGCACTGGCAAATATTTAACTGACAGGAAGATTTTCACAGGGATGCACATGAATTATGTGCTTAGCCCTTGCTGACAGAAAAAAAAGGCACTTTGAAAATCAGTAGGAACTAAGAGGCAGTCCCCAGCTGAAGGAGTTACTGCCTTTTCACAAAGATAGGAGTGACTGTTTGAGGCTGTCCCCTTAAGAAAGGGAATATTGTAGTCGGATGTTTGTAAACGAAAAGACGGATCTAAACTAATTTCATTGGTAGATTGGGAGGAAGCACCTTCTGAACTGGGAATGCAGCAGGGTATCCTGGGCATTCCTGCACTTTTCTAGTCAGTCTGTCTTCCATCCTTCGGTGGCTTTGCAGCTCACAGCGTTCTGGGCTTTCGGCCAAAGCCTGACCTTGAAACTGATAAACTGCAAGGCCTGTATTAACCACGTTCCAATTAACACTTAGCTGCTTTTAATTTTTTATTCCTCTTTTCTCTCTTTCTAACCCTCTCTGGAGAAAGGGGGAGAGAAGGGGGAGCTGAGGTGGGGAACCCCCTCAGCAGAGGGGGGAACTCTCATTTCTGTGCTACTTTATTGTATATTTTTGTATATATTGTAAATATTGTAAATCCTCCATATTCCCCTGCATATCCTATATTGCTTTGTAAATATACAGCACCTACTGCTTTGCTAATTCAGCTGTGAGTTTTTTTTCCATTCCCTTCAATTTTTCTTTCCCTTTACTTTACAGGGGGGAGGGAGGAGGCTTTTTGGCCTTACCCTTCCAACCCTACGACATTTTTTTTTTCTTGGCTTACCCAAGATAATTAGCTTAATTTATTACTTGATTGATTTAGTGTTTTCTAGCTGAATTAGCAAACATGAGGGTGTTGTGGTTCATAGAAAGACTATAGAATAGAATAGAATAGAATAGAATAGAATAGAATAGAATAGAATAGAATAGAATAGAATAGAATAGAATAAACCAGGTTGGAAGAGACCTTCAAGATCATCGCGTCCAACCTATCACCCAACACCGCCTAATCAACTAACCCATGTAACCAAGCACCCTGTCAAGTCTCCTCCTGAACACCTCCAGTGACGGCGACTCCACCACCTCCACGGAAAGTCCATTGCAATGGGCAATCACTCTCTCTGTGTAAAACTTCCTCCTGACCTCCAGCCTGAACTTCCCCTGGCGCAGCCTGAGACTGTGTCCTCTTGTTCTGGTGCTGGCTGCCTGGGAGAAGAGACCAACCTCTGCCTGTTTACAACCCCCCTTCAGGTAGTTGTAGAGAGTAATGAGGTCACCCCTGAGTCTCCTCCTCTCCAGGCTAAGCAGCCCCAGCTCCCTCAGTCTCTCCTCATAGGGCTTGTGTTCCAAGCCCCTCACTAACTTCGTTGCCCTTCTCTGGACTCGTTCCAGCAAGTCAACATCCTTCCTAAACTGAGGGGCCCAGAACTGGACACAGTACTCGAGGTGTGGCCTAACCAGTGCAGTGTACAGGGGCAGAATGACCTCCCTGCTCCTGCTGGCCACACTGTTCTTAATGCAGGCCAGGATGCCATTGGCCCTCCTGGCCACCTGGGCACACTGCAGGCTCATGTTCATCCTACCATCAACCAGCACCCCCAGGTCCCTCTCTGCCTGGCTGCTCTCCAGCCACTCTGACCCCAGCCTGTAGCACTGCATGGGGTTGTTGTGGCCAATGTGCAGAACCCGGCACTTGGATGCGTTAAATCTCATGCCGTTGGACTCTGCCCATCTGTCCAGCCTGTCGAGGTCTCTCTGCAAAGCCTCTCAACACTCTAGCAGATCAACTCCTGTCCCCAGCTTGGTGTCATCAGCAAATTTACTGATGATAGACTCAATGCCCTCATCCAGATCATTCTTTTCAATTTTTGGGGCTCTGATTTACAGATATTGTTTGGGTTTGATTTTGGATTACCTGGGTAAATATTTGGTGCGGACAATTTATCTGTGGGTTATGTATAGAGTTAGACTATGGTATGGAAAATGTATTGATTTATTATGGCCAGCGAGATACAGAAATGTTACCTCCACCACTCTCCCAATTGAGATAAAGGGTTTTAAGATTCCGCCGGAATGATGATTGGGACCCAAAGGTGATTTATGTGATGTGTATAAATCTGCTGCTGGTGATGGTGATTGCATATTTACTGTATTCTTTGCGGCGAGAGAAGAAAATATCCAGAGCTTGTTTTGTTATTAAAACTAGATCAAAGAGAAAATGGCATAGCTCTGGATCAGTCCCAGATTCATCTAGCGATGAGGAGTGTGGAGAATCAGTGTCAGTAAAAAAGAAAGCTAATGAGTTATCTGGAAAGGCTGCTCTAAATGACTTTGCTGCTGATTCTGGTAAGCTACCAACGGCGGTGGCTGGTATCAACATGGCGCCTACTCCTTCTCCTCCTCCTTCTTCTCCGTCGGCCATTAACGGAGCAATGTCATTTCCACCCACTCTCTCGGTGGGACCAGAAGTCACTGCCCCAGCAGCTGATTTATCTCAGGACCTGTCAGCTTCTATTAAGGTGTCTGTAAATTCAAACACAGCTCCAGTTAAGGTGGCTGGGTTTTTGGGTTTTTCGATCTTGAAAAACTTTCTGCTGCACCAGGCCAGCTGGCAACAGATGGAGCACATCTGTCCTAGAGGAGGGGTAAGGTCAGAGTGTACGAGAATGGCCTATCCCTCAAAGGGAAAAAGATTCTGGGGAGGGAATTGGCAGGTCTCATAGATAGGGCTTTAAACTAGTTTTGAAGGGGGAAGGGGTTGAAACCAGTCCCCCCAGGCTGGGGTCTGGGGGTGATAAGCCAGAGCCAGAGGTGAAACCAGCAGCCCGGATGAAGTGCATGTACACTAATGCACGAAGCATGGGCAACAAACAAGAGGAGCTGGAAGCCTTGCTGAAGCAGGAAAGTTATGATGTAGTTGCCATCACAGAGATGTCGTGGGACGACTCACATGACTGGAGCGCTGCAATTGATGGCTACAGGCTCTTCAGGAGAGACAGGCAAGGAAGAAGGGGTGGAAGGGTGGCCCTGTACATCAGGGAGGCACTAGATGCCATTGAGACGGAGATTAGGGACGATCGGGTTGAGTGCCTGTGGGTAAGAATTAGAGGGAAGGCCAACAGGGCTGACATCCTGGTTGGAGTCTGTTATAGACCACCCAACCAGGAGGAGGATGTTGATGAGTCATTCTATAGGCAGCTTAAGGCTGTCTCAAGATCGCCTGACCTTGTACTCATGGGTGACTTCAACTTGCCTGATATCTGCTGGGATCTTAACATAGCAGAGAAGTGGCAATCTAGGAGGTTCTTAGAATGCATGGAGGACAGCTTCTTATCCCAGGTGCTGCGAGAGCCTACCAGGGGCAAGGCTATGCTTGACCTCCTCTTCACCAATAGGGAAGGCTTGGTGGGTGATGTGGTGGTCGGAGGGTGCTTAGGGGCCAGTGACCACGAGATAATTGAATTCTCATTATTTGGTCAAGCTAAGAGGGGTAGCAAGACGACCTCCACTCTGGATTTCCGGAGGGCGGACTTCAGGCTACTCAAGGAACTAATTCAGAGGGTTCCTTGGGATAAAGCCCTTAAAAACAAAGGGGTCCAGGAGAGCTGGTCCTACTTCAAGGAAGAACTGTTGAAGGCTCAGGGACAGGCTGTGCCAACGTGCCGGAAGATGAGCCGCCGGGGCAGACGGCCAGCCTGGATGGTTAAAGAACTTTTAATGGAACTAAGGGAAAAAAAGAGGGTGTATCACCTTTGGAAGAGAGGGGAGGCAACCCATGAAAAATTTAAGGATGTTGCTAGGTCTTGCAGGAAGAAAATTAGGGAGGCAAAAGCGCATTTGGAGCTTAGTCTGGCCTCTGCTGTGAAGGACAACAAAAAGTCCTTCTATAAATACATTAATAGCAAGAGGAAGGGCAGAGACAACCTCCACTCCTTGGTGGACACGGAGGGGAACGTTGTGATAAGGGATGAGGAAAAGGCAGAGATACTTAACACCTTTGCATCAATTTTTACTAGCAGGACAGAATGTCTTCCAGACAGCTGGCCTCCAGAGCTGGCAGAAGGAGCCAGGGAGCAGCATAGTTTTCCACTGTTCCAAAATGGGGTAGTTGGTGATCTGCTCAGCCGCCTGGATCCCCACAAGTCCATGGGACCAGATGGGATCCATCCTAGGGTGCTGAGGGAGCTGTCAGAGGAGCTGGCCAAGCTGCTCTCCATCATTTTTCAGCAGTCCTGGCTCACTGGAGATGTCCCAGAGGACTGGAAGCTGGCCAACGTGGTGCCCATCCACAAGAAGGGCCAGTTAGATGAGCCAGAGAATTATAGGCCTGTCAGCCTGACCTCAGTGCCAGGCAAGATCATGGAACAGGTCATCCTGAGTGCATTAACACAGCACTTAGAGGATGGCCAAGGGATCAGGCTCAGCCAACATGGATTTAGGAAGGGCAGGTCCTGCCTGACCAACCTGATCTCCTTCTATGATCAGGTGACCCGCCTGGTGGATGTGGGGAGGCCTGTGGATGTAGTTTACGTGGACTTCAGCAAGGCCTTTGACACCGTCCCCCATAGCAAACTCCTGGCCAAGCTGTCAGCCCATGGCTTGGACAGCAGCACTCTGAGCTGGGTTAGGAACTGGCTGGATGGCCGAACCCAGAGAGTGGTGGTGAATGGTGTCACATCCAGCTGGCGGCCAGTCAGTAGTGGAGTCCCCCAGGGATCAGTGCTGGGCCCCATCCTCTTTAACATCTTTATTGATGATCTTGATGAGGGCATTGAGTCTATCATCAGTAAATTTCCTGATGACACCAAGCTGGGGACAGGAGTTGATCTGCCCTAGGGTAGAGAGGCTATGCAGAGAGACCTTGACAGGCTGGACAGATGGGCAGAATCCAATGGCATGAGATTTGACACATCCAAGTGCTGGGTTCTGCATAATTGGCCACAACAACCCCATGCAGTGCTACAGGCTGGGGTCAGAGTGGCTGGAGAGCAGCCAGGCAGAGAGGGACCTGGGGGTGCTGGTTGATGGTAGGATGAACATGAGCCTGCAGTGTGCCCAGGCAGCCAGGAGGGCCAATGGCATCCTGGCCTGCATTAAGAACAGTGTGGCCAGCAGGAGCAGGGAGGTCATTCTGCCCCTGTACACTGCACTGGTTAGGCCACACCTCGAGTACTGTGTCCAGTTCTGGGCCCCTCAGTTTAGGAAGGATGTTGACTTGCTGGAACGAGTCCAGAGAAGGGCAACGAAGTTAGTGAGGGGCTTGGAACACAAGCCCTATGAGGAGAGACTGAGGGAGCTGGGGCTGCTTAGCCTGGAGAAGAGGAGACTCAGGGGTGACCTTATCACTCTCTGCAACTACCTGAAGGGGGGTTGTAAACAGGCAGAGGTTGGTCTCTTCTCCCAGGCAACCAGCACCAGAACAAGAGGACACAGTCTCAGGCTGCACCAGGGGAGGTTCAGGTTGGATGTTAGGAAGAAGTTCTATACAGAAAGAGTGATTGCGCTATGGAATGGGTTGCCCTGGGAGGTGGTGGAGTCGCCGTCATTGAGGGTGTTCAGAAGGAGACTTCATGGGGTGCTTGGTGCCATGGGTTAGCTGTTTGGGCGGGTTGGATTGGCTGATGGGTTGGACACGATGATCTTGAAGGTCTCTTCCAACCTGGTTTGGTTTATTCTAATAAAGGTTTATTCTAATAAAGGTTTATCAGTTTGGTGAGAACATGAACCGCTGGGATGGCCAACCAACTTCTAATCTTTTCAGGAGACTGAGGGAATTGCAAAGCGGCAGAACCCGAGGTAGCAATACCAGAAGGGTAGCTGTTACTTCCACAGTTCCCCAGAAAAACTCTAGTAGCTCCAATAGTGGCTCCAGTTATAACATGCAAAGTTATAACACGCAAAGCTATAACACTGCACACTGTGCTCAACGCACATGTGGGCATGTTCCCCATAACTAGGGGAGCCCTGCCTCCCGCCAGGGGGAGGAGAGGGATAACAGAGATAATAGAATCTATTGGGATGTGTACATCCAGTGGCCTGGCACTTCACAATTTCGGAAGTACAGGGCCTTGGTTGACACAGGAGCTCAGTGCACATATAATGCCATCAAATTATCAGGGATCAGAGTCTATAACTATTCTGGGAGTCACTGGTGGATCTCAAGAGTTAAGTAAGGTAGAGGTTAATATAAGTTTAACTGGTAAACAATGGAGGAAGCATACAATTGTGACTGGACCTGATGCACCTTGTATTTTGGGAATTGATTTTCTGAGAGAAGGGCGTTTCAAAGACCCTAGAGGTTATAAATGGGCTTTTGGAGTAGCTTCTATAGAAATTGATGGACAAAAATGGAAGCTGTCTGCCAGACCTGAGCTTTCTGATGAATCTGCAGTTGTGGGACAACATAAGATACAGGACATTAAATTGCCGGTTGCTTCTCAGACTGTGCATCACAGACAATACAGAAGCAACCGTGACTCTTTGTTGCCCATTCAGAATCTGATTCATCAGTTGGAGAGTCAGAAAGTCGTCAGCAAAACTCATTCACCTTTCAACAGTCCAGTGTGGCCTGTGTGGAAGCAGAATGGAGACTGGCGTCTGACGGTAGACTATCGAGACCTAAATGAAGTGACACCACCTATGAGTGCCGCAGTACTAGACATGATGGAACTCCAGTATGAGCTGGAATCCAAAGAGGCCAAATGGTATGCTACCATAGACATTGCTAATGCATTTTTCTCTCCTCCCATAGCAGAGGAATGCAGGCCTCAGTTTGCTTTCACCTGGAGAGGAATCCAGTACACGTTCAACAGATTGCCAATGGGCTGGATCCACAGCTCAAGCATCTGTCATGCGGTGATCCACGATGCTCAAGAGAAAGGTGGTGCTCCAGAACACATCCAGTTCATCGATGACATCATCGTCTGGGGTAAAACTGCTGAGGAAGTCTTTGAGAAAGGTAGCAAAATCATTGACATTCTTCTGAATGCAGGTTTTGCCATCAAACGAGACAAGGTGAAAGGACCTACCACAGAGATTCAGTTTCTGGGAGTGCGGTGGCAGGATGGATGCCGACACGTTCCAGTGGATGTGGTAAATAGAGTCTCTACCATGGCAAATCCCACAAACAAGCAAGAGACCCTACGTTTCTTGGGGATAGTGGGATTTTGGAGACTGCACATTCCTGGATACAGTCAGATTGTGAAACCTCTGTATGATGTGACTCGAAAGAGAAGCCATTTCCACTGGGGACCTGAACAACAAGCAGCCTTTGACCAGATAAAGCAAGAGGTAGTTCAAGCAATGGGTCTGGGACCTGTCCGAGATGGTGCAGACATTAAGAGCATTTTGTACACGGCTGCAAGTAACAATGGTCCAACCTGGTGCTTGTGGCAAAAAGCTCCAGGTGAGACACGCGGACGACCTCTTGGTTTCTGGAGTGACAGTTACAGAGGTTCAGAGGCAAATCATACTCCAACAGAGAAAGAGATTCTAGCTGCCTATGAAGGAGTAAATGCATCTTCTGAAGTAATTGGAACTGAATCACAACTTCTCTTAGCTCCCAGATTTCCAGTTTTGAATTGGATGTTCAAATGCAAAGGCTCCACACCACATCATGCCACAGACTCAACATGGTCTAAGTGGATGGCTCTAATATCACAGAGATCTTGAATGGGAAATCTTGAAAGACCTGGTCTAGTGGAGGTGATCTCAAGTTGGCCTGAAGGTACCAACTGTGCTAAACCTCCAGAGGAGAAAGTAACTCGTGCTGAGGAAGCTCCTCCTTACAATGACCTTTCTGATGATGAAAAGAAATATGCTTTGTTCACAGACGGTTCCTGTCGTCTTGTTGGAAACAAGCGAAGGTGGAAGTCTGCAGTGTGGAGTCCAACACGCCAAGTTGCAGAGGCGAAGGATGGAGAAGGAGAATCCAGTCAGTTCGCAGAGGTAAAAGCTGTCCAGCTACTTCTCGACGTAGCTGAACGTGAGAGATGGCCAAAGCTTTATCTCTACACCGACTCATGGATGGTAGCCAATGCTCTATGGGGTTGGCTAAAGAACTGGAAAAAGAATGGTTGGCAGAGGAAAGGAAAACCCATTTGGGCAGCTGAACTGTGGCAGGACATTGCTGATCAAATCAAGTGAATTCCAGTGAAGGTGAGACACATCGATGCTCACATTCCTAAGAGCAAAGCTACTGAGGAACAGCAACACAACCATCAGGCAGATCTAGCTGCAAGAGTTTCTGAAGTAGACATGAACTCTAATCTTGATCTCGACTGGAAACACCGAGGTGAGATATTCTTAGCTCTGTGGGCTCATGATTCGTCAGGACATCAAGGCAGAGATGCAACATACCAATGGGCTCGTGACAGATCCATAGACATTTCCATGGATGCTATCACACAAGTCATCCATGACTGTGACATTTGTGCTGTTATTAAGCAGGCAAAACGACTTAAGCCCTTGTGGTATGGTGACAGATGGTCCAAGTACAAGTATGGTGAAGCTTGACAGATTGACTATATCACTCTACCGCGTTCTTGTTCTGGTAAGCAATACGTGCTTACTATGGTAGAGGCAAATACTGGATGGTTGGAAACTTATCCAGTTCCACATGCAACTGCACGCAACACCATTCTCGGTCTGGAGAGACAGATCCTGTGGAGACATGGAACTCCAGAGAGGACTGAGTCAGAGAACGGAACTCATTTCAAGAACAACCTTGTAAAGAACTGGGCAAAAGAGCACGGTATTGAGTGGATATTCCATAATCCCTACTATGCACCATCTTCAGGGAAGATTGAACGCTGCAACGGTTTGTTGAAGACCACTCTTAAAGCCATGGGGGGTGGATCTTTGAAAAACTGGGAAAAACATTTAGCACAAGCAACCTGGCTGGTAAATAGTAGAGGTTCAGTGAACTGAGCTGGACCTTCACACTCAGTTTTGCTACAGGGAGTAGAAGGTGATAGAGTTCCTGTTGTTAGAGAAAAGAATCTGCTAGGTAAAACTATTTGGGTATTTTCACCCTCAGGAGAGGCTTAACCTGTCCGAGGGGTGGTTTCAGCTGAAGGTCCGGGTCACACTTATTGGGTAATGCAAGAGAATGGTGAAATCCAGTGTATTCCACGAAGAAATTTAACTTTAGCTGATAGAGGTTAATTTCAAACTATTGTACAGCTACACCGTGCCCAAAAGAAGAATCAACGAGGAATCCATGGTGCACGAACCCTGAGATCCCTGAGAGCCCTGAGTCAACTAAGAGACCCTGAGATTCCCTGTTTCCCTTTTCTTTGCTTCGAGGGCGAAGAAATGAACTGTTTTCCATTTTTCTCACTTTCTGATTTTCTTGGACTTTTGAATCATCTACATCTGAGCATAGCCGGAATGGACTATGAACTTTACTTACGAACTGTAAATATCGTCTTGGATTGGATGGACGGTGTGAACGGCCAATGAAATTGTTTAGAAGGGGTGGACTGTGACCGTTTGAGGCTGTCCCCTTAAGGAAGGGAATATTGTAGTCGGATGTTTGTAAACGAAAAGACAGATCTAAACTAATTTCATTGGTAGATTGGGAGGAAGCACCTTCTGAACTGGGAGTGCAGCAGAGTATCCTGGGCATTCCTGCACTTTTCTAGTCAGTCTGTCTTCCCTCCTTCGGTGGCTTTGCAGCTCACAGCATTCTGGGCTTTTGGCCAAAGCCTGACCTTGAAACTGATAAACTGCAAGGCCTGTATTAACCACTTTCCAATTAACATTTGCAGATGACTGACTCAATCCCCTCATCCAGATCATCAATGAAGATGTTAAAGAGGACGGGGCCCAGCACTAATCCCTGGAGGACGCCACTGGTGACTGGCCGCCAGCTGGATGTGGCAACATTCACCACCACTCTCTGGGCTCGTCCCTCCAGCCAGTTCCTAACCCAGCACAGAGTGTAGTGGTCCAAGCCACGAACTGAGAGCTTAGCCAGCAGTTTGCCGTGGGGGACAGTGTCAAAGGCCTTGCTGAAGTCCAGGTAGACCACATCCACAGGCCTCCCCACATCCGCCAGACGAGTCACCTGATCGTAAAGGAGATCAGGTTGGAGAGGCAGGACCTGCCCCTCCTAAATCCATGTTGGCTGGACCCGAGCCCTTGGCATTACACTGCTCCCTGACCCCGTCACTCAGCTCAGGAGGCCACTCATCCTGAACTCCTGCCTTGCTGTTAAAAATTGAGGCAAAGAAGGCGTTCAGGACCTCAGCCTTTTCCTCATCTTCAGTCACAGTGTTGCCCTCCAGGTCCAATTAGGAGTGCAGCTTCTTCTTGCTCTTCTATTTAGTGTTGATGTATTTGTAAAAGTGCTTTTTATTATCTTTCACAGAGGTGGCCAGCTTCAGTTCCAATTGGGCCTTTGCCTCTCTAATTTTTTTCCTACATAATCTAACAGCTTCCTTAAACATACCTAGAAGCCTTCCCCTCCTTCCAAAGCTGATACAGCTTCTTTTTTCCCCTTAGATCCTCCAGGAGCTGCTTGCTCATCCAGGCTGGTCTCCTTCCCCGCCGGCTCATCTTTCGGAACATGGGAACTGCCAGTTCCTGTGCCTTCAAGAGCTCCTCTTTGAAGTAGGCCCAACTGTCGTAGCATTGAGGGAAAGGCCGGGCCCTTTCCCCCGCTGTGAGTAGGGGGGAGAAAATTGAAAGGAAAAAAAAATGCACAGTCGGATTAGCAAAGGAGTGCGCGCTGTATATTTGCAAAGCAGTTTAGGAAATGGAGGTTTATGTACAGAATTTACAGTATTTGCAATATATACAGAAATATACAACAAAGTAGCACAGAAATGAGAGTTCCCTCCCCTGCTGAGGGGGGTTCCCCACCCCTGTATCCCCCTTCTCTCCCCTTTTCCCCGGAGACGGTTAGAAAGAGAGAGAGGAAAAAACCAGTTGTTAATTGGAAAGCAGTTAATACAGGCCTTGCAGTTTATCAGTTTCAAGGCCAAGCCTGGCTGAAAGCCCAGAAAGCTGTGAACTGCAAGGGGAGAAAGCAAGACTGACACTAGTCCCACTGGGAATCAAACTTAAGGCAGTGCTTCGGCCTCGCCACCAATTAAATTAGTTTAGATCCGTTTTTTGTTTACAAACATTCCAGCACAATGTCCCCTTCCTTAAAGGGACAGCCTCAAATGGTCACAGTCCACCCCTTCTAAACAATTTCATTGGCTGTTCATACTGTCCATCCAATCCAAAACGATATTTACAGCTCGTGAGTAAAGTTCATAGTCCATTCCGGCTATGCACAGATATAGATGATTCAAAAAGTCCAAAAAATCAGAAAACGAGAAAAATGGAAAACAGTTCATTTCTTCGCCAACGAAGCGAAGAAAAGGGAAACAGGGAATCTCAGGGTCTCTTAGTTGACTCAGGGCTCTCAGGGTTCTCAGGATTCGTGCACTGTAGATTCCTCGTTGATTCTTCCTTTGGATGTGATGTAGCTGTACAACAGTTTGAAATTAAACTCTTTCAGCTAAAGTTAAATTTCCTTGCGGTATACACTGAATTTCACCATTCTCTTGCATTAACCAATAAGTGTGACCCGGACCTTCAGCTGAAACCACCCCTCGGACAGGTTTAGCCTCTCCTGAGGGAGAAAATACACAAACAGTTTTACCTAACAGATTCTTTTCTCTAACAACAGGAACTCTATCACCTTCTACTTTCCGTAGCAAATCTGAATGTGCAGGTCCAGCTCAATTCACTGATCCTCTACAATTTACCAGCCAGGTTGCTTGTGCTAAATGTTTTTCCCAGTTTTTCAAAGATCCACGCCCCATGGCTTTTAGAGTGGTCTTCAACAAACCGTTGTAGCGTTCAATCTTCCCTGAAGCTGGAGCATAGCAGGGAATATGGTATATCCACTCAATGCCGTGCCACACTGCACTGTTGAAAGGTGAATGAGTTTTGCTGACGACTTTCTGACTCTCCAACTGACGAATCAGATTCTAAATGGGCAACAAAGAGTCACAGTTGGTTCTGTATTGTCTGTGATGCACAGTCTGAGAAGCAACCGGCAATTTAATGTCCTGTATCTTATGTTGTCCCACAACTGCAGATTCATCAGAAAGTTCAGGTCTAGCAGACAGCTTCAATTTTTGTCCATCAATTTCTATAGAAGCTACTCCAAAAGCCCATTTATAGCCTCTAGGGTCTTTGAAACGCCCTTCTCTCAGAAAATCAATTCCCAAAATACAAGGTGCATCAGGTCCAGTCACAATTGTATGCTTCCTCCATTGTTTACCAGTTAAACTTATATTAACCTCCACCTTACTTAACTCTTGAGATCCACCAGTGACTCCCAGAATAGTTATAGACTCTGATCCCTGATAATTCGATGGCATTATGGTGCACTGAGCTCCTGTGTCAACCAAGGCCCTGTACTTCCGAAATTGCGAAGTGCCAGGCCACTGGATGTACACATCCCAATAGATTCTATTGTCTCTGTTATCCCTCTCCTCCCCCTGATGGGAGGCAGGGCACCCCTAGTTATGGGGAACATGCCCACATGTGCATTGCGCACAGTGTGCAGTGTTATAGCTTTGCATGTTATAACTGGAGCCACTGTTGGAGCTACTAGAGTTGTTCTGGGGAACTGTGGAAGTAACAGCTACCCTTCTGGTATTGCTACCTCGGGTTCTGCCACTTTGCAATTCTCTCAGTCTCCTGAAAAGATTAGAAGTTGGTTGGCCATCCCAGTGGTTCATGTTCTCACCAAACTGATCACGCAGAGTTATCCAAATAGTTCTACGTGATTGCCTTGGTGGTCTGTTTTGAAATGACCTGTTTTGGAATGACCTCCTTGGAGGACGTGTGTTCCTCAGAGATGAAACTTGCATCCACCTGGAGGAAGAATTGAAATTATCCCTTTGTGCCAATTGGGATATGGAATTTCTAAACTCATCCTTTAACTCTCTTATGCAATTCTGTATATCTCCATGTCGTAGGGTTGGAAGGGTAAGGCCAAAAAGCCTCCTCCCTCCCCCCTGTAAAGTAAAGGGAAGGAAAAAAATTGAAGGGAAAGGAAAAAATCCTCACAGCTGAATTAGCAAAGCAAGGGGTGCTGTATATTTACAAAGCAGGGAAACGCAGGGAAATATATACAAATTTACAATATTTACAGCATATACAGAAATATACAACAAAGTAGCACAGAAATGAGAGTTCCCCCCTCTGCTGAGGGGGTTCCCCACCTCCGCTCCCCCCTCCCTCCCCCTTTCCCCAGAGCGGGTTAGAAAGAGAGAGAAAGATAAAAAAGATAGAAGCAGTTATGTGTTAATTGGAAAGCAGTTAATACAGGCCTTGCAGTTTATCAGTTTTTCAAGGTCAAGCCTTGGCCGAAAGCCCAGAACAGAGAGCTGCTGCCCTAAGGATATGGTTATCAGCGACGGAGATAGGAATCAATACGGGTGACCAATGTGATCGCGTATTGTTCCTTTATTGTTCCAGTGTTGCGGGCCGATGGTGCAGGCCTGAGGTGCAGGCCTATGGAGCAGGCCTGCAGTGCAAGTATAGCACTGTAAAGTGTAGAAGAAACAGGAGACAGGAAAGGCAGAAGTGCCTTTCCATGTTTATAGCTACCAGTGTCTTGTTTTAGTTACATGCTGCAGGCACAGTACTGTTCTGCTCCACTGCCAACTGGCTCTGCATTTATGCTGAGCATGGCCTACCACCATGTCAGGCTCTAGGGCTGCACTGCCAGATTGCTCACACTGCTCGTTGCTGGCATTGCCACAAATCCCCCTTTTTGTTTTTGTGAGCAATCTGGTCATGGGAGTTGTTCTCATCCCATACAAGATGCTACTGCAAACACAGAAGCAAGCAAGGTAAAGCTAAGCTGTGTAGCAAAAGCAAGAGTTCTGTAGTGCAGCATGTCTAACAGACTGATGTAACCCACACAAAGCACAAAGCTTAAGTTGAACTAGTTACAATGCTCTACAGAGCTGGCATAATACATGGTCAAAGATAACAAACATTGTAAAGAAGAACTTAAATCTTAACAGTTCCGATCTTTACATTTCACTCCTCTTATTGACAGAGAAGACTTGATTATGCCTGAATGCATTGCACAGATATTGAGGCACAAATGCAATCCTTAGCACTGTCTTTTGCGATCTGCTTTAGGATTATGTTGCATCTTTATTTTCTCTAGGATGGTCAAAAATCATGAATTGCTTAATGGTAGCAAGATTTCTTTAATCTGTAAAGGTAGATCTGGCCAGGCTCTAGCTTCACAGACAGAAAACTTGCAGGCAAACAGCAAGAGCAAAAAGAGCTTCATTGCTTTGCCCAATATAAAATTACACATGATAATGTGTTTTTGCTCATCCTAGTAATTATGATCTCTCAATGTTCACACAACAGTAAAGCAGTCACGACACTCAGTTATAAGTTAGATGCTTTCTGTTGACATCTTGGTTTATTGTGACCATCATTCTGGTCAGTGCTAAGCAGGTTTGCTGATTGTCATTTTCATGACAGTTGTGCCGTGTTTGTGCTGTCTTGCGGTGAGAGGGTTACAGCACATTGCAAAGTTGATGTTTCTAGGGTTACAACACTTTCTAGGGTTACAACATTTTCTAGGGTTACAGCATTTCTGGAGTTGATGTTTCTAGGGTTACAGCATTTTCTAGGGTTGATGTTTCTAGGGTTACAGCATTTCTAGGGTTGCCATGAGCTAATTTTTTGCTATGGGGTACTCTTTTTTTTTTTTTTTTTTTTTTTTTTTTGTTTTGTTTAACAATCTCTACTAAGCAAAATGTAAAGATGAAACTGTATCCTCTAGGATGTCTACATTCAGAGGCACACTTAGTTAACAAGAGAGAATACAAAGTTATCAAGCAATCACAATATTCAATATTCAGTCCTAATTCACATGATGCTGTGGCACATTCTTCTGAGTGATGCTGTTTGATCCCAGATTATCATAGCAGTTGTTGTGATCGATGTTCGACTGCGTGAGAAATGCTGTGTCCTCATGGTCTTGATTCTTCCGCCGTTGTTTATTGTGATGATTGCAGTTAGCAGAAAAGAAGGCTCGAGGTGACCTGATCGTGCCCATCCAGTATCTCTTTTATTATTTATTTTTTGTTTCATTTTGTTATTTTATTTAATTTTTAGTCATTGTTTTCTATTGTGAATTTATTATTTTGATATGTTTAATATTTTGACTTTTAATCTAGTTCTTTTGTTTAATCTTTAATTTATTTCAATTTTTATTTTTAAATTATTTTTATACTGTTTTAATGTTTATTTTTTCTTCATTGCATTTTATTATATATAATTTTTTTTTGACTGCACTTTTTAATTATTTTTTGTTAACTTTTTTGTTTGTTAACTTTAATCTAATTTTTATATATATTTTATTCAATTAATTTTTGTTATTTTTGTATTTTAATTTTCTTTGTTCTTTAAATTTCTATTATTATTTTTAACTTACTTTTTGTCACTTAATTTCTTTTTTACCGTCTTTAATATAATTTTTATTTTGTTATTGTAATTTTTAATCTGTATTTTAATTTGTTATTCTAATCAATTTTTTATATTCAATTTATTTTATTTTTGTAATTTCTATTTTTTTCTTTTTATCTAGTGTTTAATCTTTTATTTTTTTTATCTTATATTCCTTATTGTAATTATTTTTTATTTTGAATGTTTGTTTTATTTAATCTATTTTCCATTTTAATATTCATTTTTATTTTTTGCTAACAATTTTTATGTTTTTTGTTAATAGCTATTCTGTGTTAGTAATCTGTATGATTTTTCAGTATATTTGTTTTTAATATTTTATTTTTATTGTTGTTGTTCTTTTTTATTACTATTCTGTTATTTAGCACTCTATGTTTTGTATCCAGAGTTTTTGTGCTTTTGTTATATATTTCTATGTTTACACTTTATCTTTGCACATGTACACATGTCACCTTTTTGTTTACCTTTTTTTTTTTTTTTTTTTTTTTTTTTGTAGTCTATGTCTAAGAAGGAAATATAAAGACATTACCTTAGCTAAGGAATACTTTTTAAAATGAATACCTATTTACTACAAACCTTAACTATATTACATGGAGCCCCTTTGAAATGCCTAGGCACACAACTAAGAAGGTTTGAACCAAAAGAAAATCTTACAATGTGAACTCATTACTAAGTACTTACACCTTACTACAATTACTATGTACTAGGTATCTGTAAATACCAAATGCTTACCATTCATTATGCTTACCAGGAAAACTTAGCAAAACTCTAAATAACAAATCTCTTAAGGACATTGCAATCAGAAATGAAGAAATTAGCACTGTAACTTTAAATCAGAGCAGAGCTTTGGTTGGCAAGAGTCGTACCAGAAAATCCTCCCTTTTCTGGGGGTGGGGGTAGGGGTGGGTGGCTAGCAAGGTGTGACCTAGTTGCTATTGTTTCTGTATTAGGGTCTTAACGACTTGCAGCCTATAGTGTCTGAACGACCATTGTTCCACCCATACTGGATTATGTGTTTTCCATTTTAATTTGAGGGTTGGTTGCTGACTAGTAGCTGCTACAAAGAAGGAATGGTAACAAGTTTTACTCCTAGTTGACTTAAGGCTTATCAGCCCAATAGAGCAACTGGAAGGGTTAACATGTATGGTCTTACAGTGATTGATTTGCCGTAGTTAAAAGCTAATTGCACTGGCTCTTTCCTAACCCAGGTTGTTTGGATACCTTTTAAACACATGACTTCAACATTTGCTATGAGCAATGGCTAATGACCATTCAATTTATGACTAGGTATAATGATGACATCGTCTCCAGTATCCATAATAATTGAAAATTGTATAATTTGTCCACAAGGGTGTCTGACCGATACAATCTGTTCCAGTTTTCTCTTTTGGATTTCTAGGGCTAATAAGGTATTAGGCATATCGGTGGAACCCGAGCCTTCTTGCCCTTGGATCCTGTTAGAAGTTTTAGGCACTCGGGACTCAGATGGTGTTCGCTGAGCAATTTCTGTCCCAACAAGAGTGCTAGCAGGAGAGGCAATGGTATAGAGCATAATTTTCATAGCCCAGTCATAATCAGAATGTATTGAACCAGGAATTATAAGAATGCCCTGTCTAAAGGTAGACAGTCTGCCAATTAACGGAGCACAGGGTCTGTGACCCAAAGGACCATGCCAGTTAAACTCGACAACGCTTTGTGGATTCAAAAGTGATATGCACCCTGGTTTGGTGTCATCGTGCGGGGTATATTCACACTGCAGGAGCAGCTTTTGCGACGATCTCGAGTAAAATGATTAGATCTGTGACCCTTTCGATTCTGTCCAACAGACAGACACTTTAAGGTACCTAGGTTTCTCAGAGGCACGATGATTTCAAGACTGCTTCTATGGCCGTGGCTAGATACATTGCTGCTTGTCGATGCCTTCATTCGTTGTGGTCTTGCAGTCATGATGCAGTGGCACCTGTTGATAAAATGCTGAGAACCTGTTTAGTTTCTTCATTAGCATTGTCAAATGCCAAAATATCCACATTTCTACCTTCATATCGTGAGTCAGGTCTGAATTAGTATTGAATGCCGTATGTAAGGGATGGTATTGTCAAAGGAACCAAGTGTCCCTGTTAGACCCTGCTCAGTAATAAGAAACACAGGATCAGAGTTATTGTCCTGGATTTTGGGCGACCTTTTGATCACTAAATCCTGACTTAATTGCAAAGCCTTCTCAGGAAGCTGCATTTGCTGATAAGATCTAACAAAGATCTCGCCCCAACGAGATGGTTAATGGTGACACCTCGTAGAGTCTGCTGGCTGCCGGGGCATGGCTTCCCAGGCAATTGCAAGTGAATTGTCACTTAAATGAGAAGTTGCAAGGTCTAAGGCGGTGTGACTTTCAAGTCTGCTTGCTGCTGAAACTCAGACAGCACTGTCTTGGATGTAACTTTTTGTTGCAATCAGAATATCATGCATAGACGTATAGATGTCACAAGTCTATGTCACAATGAGTCTGTTTAAGTGGGAAGAGAGTGCCTTCGGGCTACCCGTTGATATCGGTGGGTGGAGTCTGCCTTAATCGATGACTCAGTAGATGCAGACTTTGTTAAGTCCTCCGAGTGTGAGCAAATTGTAAAGAAAACGATCCTTCAAATGAATAATAATCAGGTCCAAATTTGTGGGGACTGGGAGTTGGGAGGCCAGGTTGTAAGGCACCCATCTCCTCCATGATCGCTCTCAGACCTCGTAATAAACACCATTTGCTGACATATGTGTGTCAGAAGGGATTAACAAATGTGTTGGAGACAACTGATTGATTACAGCAGTTGTGTATCCTGACCGTAGCCCATAGTAGCTATGGCTTGTCTAGCTTCCTTTAACATTAGTCAGTTCAGATTACCATAGTCATTGTTAACCTTCTCCATCTGTGACTACATTTCCCACAATACCTTTCCACCAGCGCAGCGGGTCAGTTCCGTGTCCCTCCCACCTCCCGATCGCCCCATTGGGACTCAGTTGAAATCTCCGTCCGAGTGCTGATAACGTGTGGAATGTAGGAGGCGGGGGGGGGTGGGGTGGGGGTGTAGCACAGCTGAAACCGCTGGGGGGAAGGGGCCGCTAGGGCCGTTCCTGCTGTTGCCGTGGGAATGGCTGCTGCCGGGGCCCCTGTTGTCGGCGGTGCGTCGGTCGATGCCGCCTGATCGGAGCTGTCGGTACTCGCGGGGGCCATGGGGGGTCGTGGGAGGCGTCGCCAGGAGAGCTGCCGGAGTGTGGGGCGCCGTTGGGATGGGCGCCGTTGGGGTGGGTGCCGCCGGGCTGAGGGCTGCGGAAGTGAGCGCTGCCGGGGTGGTGGGGGCCACCATCGGGGCGGCCGGGGCTCGCGGCGGGGCGGGGGTGCAAAAATGCCATGATCGCAAGCCTGCAAGCACTCCAGGAGTTCTAGGGCAGAGTTCGCACTGTCCGGCTTCCAAGGCCAAGCCGTCGCTGGCGGTATCAGGAAGATGTTCATGAAGGGGATCGAAAATGCCGAGCTGCAGGTTTCCCCTGCAGGTTTCGTCTGGGTGCGGATGGCTGTGGTGGTGTCTTAATAAATACAGTGTGCTTGCCAAGATGGCGGAGGTGGCGTCTCCTTTGTCTAATTCTTAATGCGTAGCAACCTCCATTTTGATTTCGCGTGCCTTATCAGTTCGATCTGGATTCGCTTCTGCCGCTATTGACGTGGCAGGAGCAGATTTTTCCGCCGAAAAGGACGGTAATAGCCGCGATTCGTTTAGAAGGAGTAGCTGGCAATTGAAATTGAGGAGGATGATGACGGAGCGGCAGACGATGTGCAGGGAGAGAGGAGGGGGGCGGAGGGTGGGGTGTGCCTTCCCAGTCTCTCTTTCTCATCTCGGTTAGAACCAAACGCCGCAGCAGCTGAATCGGGAGTAGACTGCTCTGCTTGTTTCGATTGCAATGTCCGTGACGATCCGTCACACGGTGCTATAGCGAAAAGCTGCTTTTTTAAGCATTTAGCACCTCATCCCACAGCTGGGCTGCAATTTTGCCCCGTGCTTTGGAAGTAAAAGCTTATTTGCCGTGGGGATGACTCTGGGCACAGGCTAATAGCCCTTTTAAGACCCCAGAATTGCCAGTAATACCTCTCGCAGAGAGGATAGGTGGAGGGCGTTTAGCACTGCCTCTACTGTGGTGGCGTGCTGCCCCTTGCCTCTCCCCGGTTGCTCACCGGGCCAGGGTGAGATTCACTTCCTTTTTGAGCGCGCGCTGCTAATTTTTCCAGCACCGGGGCAGTGCTGTTCGACTGGCTTTCTGAATCGCTCGGACGTACCTCTTTGTGCTGAGTCGATCAGTATTGTAATCCGAGGATCCCTTGTCCACGAGTTCAGGTTTATTCGGGCGCCAGATATGGTTATCAGCGATGGAGATAGGAATCAATACGGCTGACCAATGTGATCGAGTATTGTTCCTTTATTGTTCCAGTGTTGCAGGCCGATGGTGCAGGCCTGAGGTGCAGGCCTATGGAGCAGGCCTGTAGTGCAAGTATAGCACTGTAAAGTGTAGAAGAAACAGGAGACAGGAAAGGCAGAAGTGCGTAGCAAGGCAACTGCTACAACTTATATAAACTCGGAGTGCCCTGTTGGCATAGCTCCATTGGTTCCCTATGAGTGACCACACATCACAGTATCACAGTATCACTTAGGTTGGAAAGGACCTCGAGGATCATCGAGTCCAACCTATCAACACAGACCCCATGACTAGACCATGGCACCAAGTGCCATGTCCAATCTCCTCTTGAATGCCTCCAGGGTCGATGACTCAACCACCTCCCTGGGCAACCCGTTCCAATGACGAATGACTCGCTCGGTGAAGAACTTCCTCCTCATCTCGAGTCTAAACCTCCCCTGGTGCAGCTTGAGACTGTGTCCCCTTGTTCTGGTGCTGGTTGCCTGGGAGAAGAGGCCAACCCCTTCCTGGCTGCAACCACCTTTCAGGTAGTTGTAGAGGGCAATGAGGCCACCCCTGAGCCTCCTCTTCTCCAGGCTAAACAATCCCAGCTCCCTCAGCCTCTCCTCATAGGGCTTGTGTTCAAGGCCTCTCACCAGCCTTGTTGCCCTTCTCTGGACACGCTCAAGTGTTTCGATGTCCTTCTTAAACTGAGGGGCCCAGAACTGGACACAGTACTCAAGGTGCGGCCTAACCAAAGCAGAGTACAGGGGCACTATGACCTCCCTGCTCCTGCTGGCCACACTATTCCTAATGCAAGCCAGGATGCCATTGGCCCTCCTGGCCACCTGGGCACATTGTTGGCTCATATTCAGGTGGCTGTCGATCAGCACACCCAGGTCCCTCTCTGTTTGGGAGCTCTCCAGCCACTCCGTCCCAAGCGTGTAGCTCTGCATGGGATTGCCGTAGCCAAAGTGCAGCACTCGGCACTCGGACTTATTGAACGACATCCCATTGGACTCTGCCCATCTGTCCAGACGGTCGAGGTCCCTCTGCAGAGCCTTTCTACCCTCTACCTGACTAACATCTGCCCCTAACTTTGTGTCATCTGCAAACTTGCTGATGACTGACTCTACCCCTTCATCCAGATCATCAATTAATATGTTGAAGAGGACAGGGCCCAGCACTGATCCCAGGGGGACACCACTAGTGACTGGCCGCCAGCTGGATGTGGCACCGTTCACTACCACTCTCTGGGCCCACACATCGCACTATTACAGATTATTGGTCCAACTACTAATGACACAAAGAGGTTGTTGATGCAGGTGCATGTCCTGTTGTCCCAAGATAACTGTCCATGTTTATAGCTACCAGTGTCTTGTTTTAGTTACATGCTGCAGGCACAGCACTGTTCTGCTCCACTGCTAGCTGGCTCTGCATTTATGCTGAGCATGGCCTACCATCATGTCAGGCTCTAGGCCTGCACTGCCAGACTGCTCACACTGCTCGTCCCTGGCATTGCCACATAAGGATGAGCGGAAGAAAGACTGATAGAAGACTGTCGGAATGCCCAGGATACCCTCCTGCACTCCCAGTTCAGAAGGTGCTTCCTCCCAATCTACCAATGAAATTAGTTTAGATCCTTCTTTTCGTTTACCAACTTCCGTCCACCATATTCCCTTTCTTAAGGGGACAGTCTCAAATGGTCACAGTCCACCCCTTCTAAACAACTTCATTGGCTGTTCATACTGTCCATCCAATCCAAAACAACATTTACAGTTCGTAAGTAAAGTTCATAGTCCATTCCGGCTATGCTCAGATGTAGATGATTCAAAAGTCCAAGAAAATCAGAAAATGAGAAAAATGGAAAACAGTTCATTTCTTTGCCGACGAAGCGAAGAAAAGGGAAACAGGGAATCTCAGGGTCTCTTAGTTGACTCAGGGCTCTCAGGGTTCTCAGGGTTCGTGCACCGTAGATTTCCTCGTTGAATCTTCTTTTGGACGCAATGTAGCTGTACGACAGTGTTCTTAGTTGAGGCAGCCCCCTTCCCCACCCCTGGCAACAATAAACACTGAGACAAACGGATTGCAAAAGTGATGGAAAGTTTAAATAGAAAGCAGTGAACATTTACAGAAAAGCAAAAGCATAGTGACAAAGAAAGATCCCCAAACAGACCCAGAGAAATCCCAACCCTACCTGAGGGTACACCCGAGACCCCCAGGGCTCCTTCTTCCCCCTCCCACTGCTAGGCTAGTCTCAGCTGGCCAGATCTGAGACTGCCCATCCCCCCGTGGCCTTGGGCCTAGCCAGGCCCAAAGCCAGGAGACATCTCCCCAGTAACCGGCTGACGGAGGAGGAAGAAAAGAGAGAGTGCTAGACTCCGCACTGCATCTTATAGTGGTGCAAAGGATTGTGGTATGAAATACTGCATAATTTCCTGTGTCCACCCCTCTGGGCTGGACTTCTGGACACAGGAAGTAAACATTGCAGGGGGGCACCCAGCTCAAACTGTAACACGCCACCCCTTATTTCATACCATAATCTTTGCACCCAAACACATCATTAAATCAGAAATCTTCTGCTGACATGTTCGGCGAAGTCCATATCTTCATCTGGGCGTCCACCCAAACAGTCTCTCATTCAGGCTCTAGTGTCAGTCCATTCCAGTTCTTCTTCCCTCATCTAGTAGAACCTCTCAGCGATGCAGAGTTCACTCTTCTGCGGTGCAAGCTCTTCATGGATCCGTTGGACATCCTGGTCACCTGGAAGGAACCTCACAACTTCTCAACCAAACCTTTATTCCCATCTCTATTTACTCAGCGGCATGTTTCCACCCCTGGGGCAAGCCAGTCAGAACAATCAGGCTCTAACTGCTTCTCCACCCCTCCAGGAAAACAGCACGCTGAGCCTTTCACAACCCTGCACGGACCTATCCCAAGCCCAGTGCTGACCGCTTCCAGCCGCGGCCCGAGGCTCTACAGATGCTTATCACAGTACACCGCCTTCCCGCTAGGCGTTCGCGTACCGAGACGTGACAGCATCCAAAACACAACCCTCCCCTGGCGGAGGGAGGGGCTGCACCACAACCTAGTGAGAAGAAGGGAGGTGGAGCCAGGTGCTCGGCGCCATTTTCGGAACTCGTCCGAAAAAGTCGGGGAAGAGACTAGGGCCGGCCCCGCCGCCGCTCCGAGCGCACGGCTGTGCTCACCGCCGCCGCAGCCCGAGCGAACGGCAAGTCCCGCCGCCACCGCAGTTCAAGTGGACGGCCGGGGACCGCCGCCGCCGCTCCGAGCGCACAGCAGGGCTCCGCCCACCTCTGCCGCCGCGGTACAGAATCAAAATCGCCTCCACCCCTCGGGCATTCAAACGCCTCCTCCAGCAAAAGCCATGAGCACGTCCTCAGGGCCCTTGAGAACAGCTTTCAGCTGGAGTCCCCGTTCGCCCATAGGGAGTCGAGCTCGCCCGCTCGCCGCGGCTGGCCCTACCCCGCAGCGAGAACGGACCTGACTTTGATCTGCTCGCCACTGCTCCTCCCCCACTTCACTCCCTGCCGCTTTTACCGCTCCGCAAAGAATAAAGGTGGGGGAAGGCAGGTCCCGCATTCTCAAGCGGTGCCCCCATTCCGGTGGTTAAGAACCACCCCTGCTTGAAAATAGCAGGAGGGACTCTCTGACACCGGTCACGCACCAGGTATCCCCCTGCAATCCACGAGAACTTCACACAATCGCCCCAACACAACACATGAGCCCCCAACTGCTAGAAGACCAAAACGACGCCCAGAACTAAATTTAAACTCTCTTATCTTTTGCAATCCGATCTGCAGAGTAGCCACAATAACCAACTCCTTCTCCTGGCTGGCTCGCCAAGAATGTAAAGGGGTTGGGGGCAGATCCTCTGCCCACCTCAACCATCCTCTGCTACCAAGAATGTGCTAAGTTGAGGCAGCCCCCTTCCCCACCCCTGGCAACAATAAACACTGAGACAAACGGATTGCAAAAGTGATGGAAAGTTTAAATAGAAAGCAGTGAACATTTACAGAAAAGCAAAAGCATAGTGACAAAGAAAGATCCCCAAACAGACCCAGAGAAATCCCAACCCTACCTGAGGGTACACCCGAGACCCCCAGGGCTCCTTCTTCCCCCTCCCACTGCTAGGCTAGTCTCAGCTGGCCAGATCTGAGACTGCCCATCCCCCCGTGGCCTTGGGCCTAGCCAGGCCCAAAGCCAGGAGACATCTCCCCAGTTACCGGCTGACGGAGGAGGAAGAAAAGAGAGAGTGCTAGACTCCGCACTGCATCTTATAGTGGTGCAAAGGATTGTGGTATGAAATACTGCATAATTTCCTGTGTCCACCCCTCTGGGCTGGACTTCTGGACACAGGAAGTAAACATTGCAGGGGGGCACCCAGCTCAAACTGTAACAGACAGTTTGAAATTAACCTCTTTCAGCTAAAGTTAAATTTCTTTGTGGTATACACTGGATTTCACCATTCTCCTGCATTACCCAATAAGTGTGACCTGGACCTTCAGCAGAAACCACCCCACGGATAGGTTTAGCCTCGCCTGAGGGTGAAAATACCCAAACAGTTTTACCCAACAGATTCTTTTCTCTAACAACCGGAACTCCATCACCTTCTACTTTCCGTAGCAAATCTGAATGTTCAAGTCCACCTCGGTTCACTGAACAAGGGTGACCTTGTTGCTCTGTACAACTACCTGAAGGGGGGTTGTAAACAGGCAGAGGTTGGTCTCTTCTCCCAGGCAGCCAGCACCAGAACAAGAGGACACAGTCTCAGGCTGCGCCAGGGGAAGTTCAGGCTGGAGGTCAGGAGGAAGTTTAACACGGAGAGAGTGATTGCCCATTGGAATGGACTGCCCGGGGAGGTGGTGGAGTCGCCGTCACTGGAGGTGTTCAGGAGGAGACTTGACAGGGTGCTTGGTTACATGGGTTAGTTGATTAGGTGGTGTTGGGTGATAGGTTGGACGCGATGATCTTGAAGGTCTCTTCCAACCTGGTTTATTCTATTCTATTCTATTCTATTCTATTCTATTCTATTCTATTCTATTCTATTCTATTCTATTCTATTCTATTAAGTCGTTTTCCCTGCTTAACAGCAGCACAAATGTCACAGTCATGGATGACTTGTGTGATAGCATCCATGGAAATGTCTATGGATCTGTCACGAGCCCATTGGTATGTTGCATATCTGCCTTGATGTCCTGATGAATCATCAGCCCACCGAGCTAAGAATATCTCACCTCGATGTTTCCAGTTGAGATCAAGATTAGAGTCCATGTCTGCTTGAGAAACTCTTGCAGCCAGATCTGCCTGATGGTTGTGTTGCTGTTCCTCAGTAGCTTTGCTCTTAGGAATGTGAGCATCGATGTGTCTCACTTTCACTGGAATTCTCTCGATTCGATCAGCAATGTCCTGCCATAGGTCTGCTGCACAAATGGGTTTTCCTTTCCTATGCCAACCACTCTTTTTCCAGTTCTTTAGCCAACCCCATAGAGCATTGGCTACCATCCATGAGTCAGTGTAGAGATAAAGCTTTGGCCATCTCTCACGTTCAGCTACGTCGGGAAGTAGCTGGACAGCTTTTACCTCTGCGAACTGACTGGATTCTCCTTCTCCATCCTTCGCCTCTGCAACTCGGCGTGTTGGACTCCACACTGCAGACTTCCACCTTTGCTTGTTTCCAACAAGACGACAGGAACCGTCTGTGAACAAAGCATATTTCTTTTCATCATCAGCAAGGTCATTGTAAGGAGGAGCTTCCTCAGCATGAGTTACTTTCTCCTCTGGAGGTTTAGCACAGTTGATACCTTCAGGCCAACTTGAGATTACCTCCCCTAGACCAGGTCTTTCAAGATTTCCCATTCGATCTCTCTCTGTTATCAGAGCCATCCACTTAAACCATGTTGAGTCTCTGGCATGATGTGGTGTGGAGCCTTTTCCCTTGAACATCCAATTCAGAACTGGTCCAGAGAAGTCCAGAGAAGGGCAACAAAGTTGGTGAGGGGTTTGGATCACAAGCCCTATGAGGAGAGGCTGAGGGACCTGGGGTTGCTCAGCCTGGAGAAGAGGAGACTCAGGGGTGACCTTATCACTCTCTACAACTACCTGAAGGGAGGTTGTAGATAGGCGGATGTTGGTCTCTTCTCCCAGGCAGCCAGTACCAGAACAAGAGGACACAGTCTCAGGCTGCGCCAGGGGAGGTACAGATTGGATGTTAGGAAGAAGTTCTATACAGAAAGAGTGATTGCGCAATGGAATACTTACTTAAAAGGAAACTCTACAGGAAGTGGAGGGAAGGACAGGTAGAACAGGGGGAATACAAGGAAGCTGCCCGAGCAGCAAGAGTCCTGGTCAGGAAAGCCAAAGCAGAGTTTGAGTTGAATCTAGCCAGGGAGATTAAAGGGAATACTAAGAACTTTTACAGGTATATTAATGGGAAGAAGAAGACTAGGGAAGGTGTGGGCCCCCTCAGAAAGGAAAATGGTGACATGGTCACATGTGATGAGGAAAAGGCTGAGGTACTTAATAACTTCTTTACCTCAGTCTTCACTGCAAGGGCCTCTAGCCACACTCCTGATGTTATGGAAGTCAAAGCCAGGGACGGGGAGGAAGAACTGCCCATTGTAAGTGCAGATCAGGTTCGTGATCATCTGAAGAACCTGAAAGTGTTCAAGTCCATGGGACCCGACGGGTTACACCCACGGGTACTGAGAGAACTGGCAGAGGAGGTTGCTAAACCCCTCTCTATTATATTTCAAAAGTCCTGGCAGTCTGGTGAAGTCCCCACAGACTGGAAAAGGGGAAACATTGCCCCCATCTTCAAAAAGGGCAAGAAGGAGGAACCAGGGAACTACAGGCCAGTCAGTCTCACCTCTGTGCCTGGAAAGATCATGGAACAGATCCTCCTGGAGTCACTACTTGCTCAAAAGAATAGTGAAGAGGTGATTGGGAACAGTCAGCATGGCTTTGCCAAGGGCAAATCCTGCCTGACCAACCTGGTGGCCTTCTATGAGCAGGTGACAAAATTAATAGATGAGGGGCGAGCAACTGATGTCGTTTACCTGGACCTGAGCAAAGCCTTCGACACTGTCCCACACCACATCCTGGTCTCCAAACTGGTGACACATGGGTTTGATTGGTGGACCACTAGATGGATAAGGAACTGGCTTGATGGCCGCACCCAAAGAGTGGCTGTCAATGGCTCCATGTCCCAGTGGAGGCCAGTGACAAGTGGAGTCCCTCAGGGATCAGTCCTGGGACCTGTCTTATTCAACATCTTTGTGGGGGACATGGACAGTGGCATTGAGTGCACCCTCAGCAAGTTTGCTGATGACGCCAAGCTGTGTGGTGCAGCAGACACGCTGGAGGGAAGGAAGGCCATCCAGAGGGACCTTGACAGGCTGGAGAGGTGGGCACAAGCCAACCTCATGAAGTTCAATAAGAGCAAGTGCAGGGTCCTGCATCTGGGTCGAGGCAATCCCAGGCACAAATACAGGCTGGGCAGTGACTGGCTGGAGGGTAGCCCTGAGGAGAGAGACTTGAGGGTGCTGGTGGACAAAAAGCTCAACATGAGCTCTCAGTGTGCACTTGCAGCCCGCAAAGCCAATCAGATCCTGGGCTGCATCAGGAGAAGTGTGGCTAGCAGGTCGAGGGAGGTGATCCTCCCCCTCTACTCAGCCCTGGTGAGACCCCACCTGGAGTACTGTGTCCAGTTCTGGAGCCCCTATTACAAGAGGGATGTGGAGGTGCTGGAACGTGTCCAGAGAAGGGCCACGAGGATGATCAGAGGGCTGGAGCACCTCTCCTATGAGGACAGACTGAAGGAGTTGGGGCTGTACAGTCTGCAGAAGAGAAGGCTCCGAGGAGACCTAATTGTCGCCTTCCAGTATCTGAAAGGGGCCTACAGGAAGGCTGGGGAAGGACTTCTCAGGATATCAGGTAGTGATAGGACTAGGGGGAATGGAATGAAGCTGGAGGTGGGGAGATTCAGGCTAGATGTGAGGAGGAGGTTCTTCACCATGAGAGTGGTGAAACCCTGGAATGGGTTGTCCAGGGAGGTGGTCGAGGCCCCATCCCTGGGGGTGTTTAAGAGCAGGCTGGATGAGGCTCTGTCCAGCCTGATCTAGTGTGGGATGTCCCTGCCCATGGCAGGGGCGTTGGAACTAGATGATCCTTGTGGTCCCTTCCAACCCTGAATGAAACTATGAAACTATGAATGGGCTGCCCGGGGAGGTGGTGGAGTCACCGTCATTGAAGGTGTTCAGAAGGAGACTTGATGGGGTACTTGGTGCCATGGGTTAGCTGTTTGGGTGGGTTGGATTGGTTGATGGGTTGGACACGATGATCTTGAAGGTCTCTTCCAACCTGGTTTGGTTTGTTCTAATAAAGGTAATCTGGGAGCTAAGAGAAGTTGTGATTCAGTTCCAATCACTTCAGAAGATGCATTTACTCCTTCATAGGAAGCTAGAATTTCTTTCTCTGTTGGAGTATAATTAGCCTCTGAACCTCTGTAACCTCGACTCCAGAAACCAAGAGGTCGTCCACGTGTCTCACCTGGAGCTTTTTGCCACAAGCACCAGGTTGGACCATTGTCACTTGCAGCCGTGTACAAAATGTTCTTAATGTCTGCACCATCTCGGACAGGTCCCAGACCCATTGCTTGAACTACCTTTTGCTTTATCTGGTCAAAGGCTGCTTGTTGTTCAGGTCCCCAGTGGAAATGGTTTCTCTTTCAAGTCACATCATACAGAGGTTTCACAATCTGACTGTATCCAGGAATGTGCAGTCTCCAAAATCCCACTATCCCCATGAAACGTAGGGTCTCTTGCTTGTTGGTGGGACTTGCCGTGGTAGAGACTCTATTTACCACATCCACTGGAATGTGTCGGCGTCCATCCTGCCACCGCACTCCCAGAAACTGAATCTCTGTGGTAGGTCCTTTCACCTTGTCTCGCTTGATGGCAAAACCTGCATTCAGAAGAATGTCAATGATTTTGTTACCTTTCTCGAAGACTTCCTCAGCAGTTTTACCCCAGACGATGATGTCATCGATGAACTGGATGTGTTCTGGAGCACCTCCTTTCTCCAGAGCATCGTGGATCACTGCATGACAGATGCTTGAGCTGTGGATCCAGCCCATTGGCAATCTGTTGAAAGTGTACTGGATTCCTCTCCAGGTGAAAGCAAACTGAGGCCTGCATTCCTCTGCTATGGGAAGAGAGAAAAATGCATTAGCAATGTCTATGGTAGCATACCATTTGGCCTCTTTGGATTCCAGCTCATACTGTAGCTCCATCATGTCTGGCACTGCTGCACTCATAGGTGGTGTCACTTCATTTAGGGCTCGGTAGTCTACTGTCAGATGCCAGTCTCCATTCTGCTTCCGCACAGGCCACACTGCACTGTTGAAAGGTGAATGAGTTTTGCTGATGACTTTCTGACTCTCCAACTGACGAATCAGATTCTGAATGGGCAACAAAGAGTCACGGTTGGTTCTGTATTGTCTGTGATGCACAGTCTGAGAAGCAACCGGCAATTTAATGTCCTGTATCTTATGTTGTCCCACAACTGCAGATTCATCAGAAAGCTCAGGTCTAGCAGACAGCTTCCATTTTTGTCCATCAATTTCTATAGAAGCTACTCCAAAAGCCCATTTGTAACCTCTAGGGTCTTTGAAACACCCTTTTCTCAGAAAATCAATTCCCAAAATACAAGGTGCGTCAGGTCCGGTCACAACTGTATGCTTCCTCCATTGTTTACCAGTTAAACTTATATCAACCTCCACCTTACTTAACTCTTGAGATCCTCCAGTGACTCCCAGAATAGTTATAGACTCTGATCCCTGATAATTTGATGGCATTATGGTGCACTGAGCTCCTGTGTCAACCAAGGCCCTTTACTTCCAAAATTGTGAAGTGCCAGGCCACTGGATGTACACATCCCAATAGATTCTATTATCTCTGTTATCCCTCTCCTCCCCCTGGTGGGAGGCAGGGCACCCCTAGTTATGGGGAACATGCCCACATGTGCATTGCGCACACTGTGCAGGTTTATAACTTTGCATATTAGAACTGGAGCCACTGTTGGAGCTACTAGAGTTGTTCTGGGGAACTGTGGAAGTAACAGCTACCCTTCTGGAATTGCTACCTCGGGTTCTACCACTTTGCAATTCCCTCAGTCTCCTGAAAATTTTAGAAGTTGGTTGACCATCCCACCGGTTCATGTTCTCACCAAACTGATCACGCAGAGTTAATCCAAATAGTTCTACGTGATTGCCTTGGTGGTCTGTTTTGAAATGACCTGTTTTGGAATGACCTCCTTGGAGGATGTGTATTCCTCACAGATGAAACTTGTATCCACCTGGAGGAAGAATTGAAATTATCCCTTGGTGCCAATTGGGATATGGAGTTTCTAAATTCATCTTTTAACTCTCTTATGCAATTCTGTATATCACCAGGCATAGTTTTAATGGCCGAAACCAAAGAAACACGTGTCATGCTATCCTCCAATTGTCTCATTTGATCACTGAATTGGCCAACCGTAGGAGAAGCTCCACCATAACTTCTTGACACAATTCTGCTTGCCAGAATGTTTGCATAATTAGAAGGAGCAAGTTTGATGATCTTTTTAGCAAGACCAATACCCACAGGAATGTCATCAGGATTCAGAGTTTCATGTTCACCATAGAGTAGCTCTCTAACACCAAATTCTCTCAGGTGCTTAATTCCCTCATCTATGGTAGTCCAGGGTTTAGGATTCCATGGAAGATCATCTCGGGAAGGGTATCTCAGGGCAACCGCCATTAAAAGGCGTATCCACAGATTAACCTTACCGAGAACCCTGCCTAGATGTCTATCTATTCCATTATCCTGAGAGAGTTCCTAAATGAGCTGCTGACTTGTCTCCAACTGTTAGAGCTGGAGCACCTGTATCGTAACACCTACTAAGCCAAGCTAGAACTGGCTCCTTATCTGCCCTGGTGAAATCTTTACGGACATTTCACAATTCCTCACGCGGTGAGGAACATTCCAAAATATCATTTTCTTCCTCTCCCTGAACTTTTTGTCCTAATAATCCTCCTGTCATTTTATCAAGGATCTCTTTAAGCTGAGAACCACCTTTGCCAGCTCCTTTCCTAGCTTCATCTCTATCCTGCTTATCCACCAGGCAGTCACCTGATCATAGAAGGAGATCAGGTTTTTGAAATTAAAAGGGCTAGTAGAAGGAAAAAAGTAAGGAAGACATAAGAAAATTATTGTAGAGGATTTTGAGGGAAGATGAATTGAAATAACAAAAGCACAATGGGAAATGGTAAACAAGCCAACTGAGGAAGTAGAGAAGAGACTCCGAATGAAATCTTAAAGTGGGTTAAGGAATCTGTGGGGCTCCTGAAGAATGTAACTGCTGCCAAGAAGACATGACACCTGGCTGCTGGTTGCACCCAGTAGGCTAAGGAGGCAGAGTTAACATATACTGGTGGAGCCTAATCTTGATCCTAACCCTATTTTTGTATAAGGAGTCCAATCAAAAGCAAAGACCATGTTCCCACGTGTGGATAAATTCTCTTCTAATATTAGTAATGATAGGTAGGTTGAAAGGGCATTATGGAGCTAAGATTATAACATCATCTGAAGTAAAGGTATGAGAACAGAACACTTATCTGCACTTGTTGAAAGGGAGCACAGTCAGCTCAGTCAGTGGAGCATGAGACTCTTAATCTCAGGGTCGTGGGTTCAAGCCTGCATCAGACAGGCAGTAGTGTCCTTTTACTGTTGGATATGTTCCCAGCTCCCTGAGAATTCAGCATACAGGTTTCCTTTGATAGGGACAGTCTTTCATAGTTTCATAGTTTCATAGTTTCATAGTTTCATTCAGGGTTGGAAGGGACCACAAGGATCATCTAGTTCCAACCCCCCTGCCACGGGCAGGGACACCCCACACTAGATCAGGCCGGCCAAAGCCTCATCCAGCCTGCTCTTAAACACCCCCAGGGACGGGGCCTCGACCACCTCCCTGGACAACCCATTCCAGGGTTTCACCACTCTCATGGTGAAGAACCTCCTCCTCACATCTAGCCTGAATCTCCCCACCTCCAGCTTCATTCCATTCCCCCTAGTCCTATCACTACCTGAGATCCTGAGAAGTCCTTCCCCTGCCTTCCTGTAGGCCCCCTTCAGATACTGGAAGGCCACAATTAGGTCACCTCGGAGCCTTCTCTTCTGCAGACTGAACAGTCCCAACTCCTTCAGTCTGTCCTCATAGGAGAGGTGCTCCAGCCCTCTGATCATCCTCGTGGCCCTTCTCTGGACACGTTCCAGCACCTCCACATCCCTCTTGTAATAGGGGCTCCAGAACTGGACACAGTACTCCAGGTGGGGTCTCACCAGGGCTGAGTAGAGGGGGAGGATCACCTCCCTCGACCTGCTAGCCACACTTCTCCTGATGCAGCCCAGGATCTGATTGGCTTTGCGGGCTGCAAGTGCACACTGAGAGCTCATGTTGAGCTTTTTGTCCACCAGCACCCCCAAGTCTCTCTCCTCAGGGCTACTTTCCAGCCAGTCACTGCCCAGCCTGGATTTGTGCCTGGGATTGCCTCGACCCAGATGCAGGACCCTGCACTTGCTCTTATTGAACTTCATGAGGTTGGCTTGTGCCCACCTCTCCAGCCTGTCAAGGTCCCTCTGGATGGCCTCCCTTCCCTCCAGCGTGTCTGCTGCACCACACAGCTTGGTGTCATCAGCAAACTTGCTGAGGGTGCACTCAATGCCACTGTCCATGTCCCCCACAAAGATGTTGAACAAGACAGGTCCCAGGACTGATCCCTGAGGGACTCCGCTTGTCACTGGCCTCCACTGGGACATGGAGCCATTGACAGCCACTCTTTGGGTGCGGCCATCAAGCCAGTTCCTTACCCATCTAGTGGTCCACCCATCAAACCCATGTGTCACCAGTTTGGAGACCAGGATGTGGTGCGGGACAGTGTCGAAGGCTTTGCTCAGGTCCAGGTAAATGACATCCGTTGCTCGCCCCTGATGTAACAGAAATACAAAAAGCCTTCCAAAAGCCCAGCAACTTGAGGATTGTACCAAGATTCCACAATCTCAGTTAAGGGGGAGATTACAATTTGAAGAACCCTTGGCTGTAGATATGCGTGTACCTTGTATCCAGCGATGTTGGGAGACAACTATAGGCAGGAATAAAGGGGAAATAGGACTGACCCTGGATGTGGGAATGTAATTTTTATAGGGCAGTAATCAAAGTGTTCACAATTTATTAGTTAGGAAGAAGGAAATATGGGGAGCCATGATCAGACCAGAAAGAAAGAACACATACCTAAAGGATGGCTGATACGTATTGGGTCAGGATGGTATTGGATATGTGATAGAAATGCTTATAAGGTATTACCCTTAGGCTGGTAAGGAAGATGTGCTATAGGACTGGCCTATCCTCATATCTTTATAGTAAATCAGCCACAGGAATTACTCAGGAGCTTTGCAAGAAGAACCAAGAGGGGAGCAAATCCACTACCAACCAGGCATAACAAGTTTCATAGTTTTGCTAGGAGGTTTCTACCTTGGCTTGGGGTTAGTGAACTTGAAAAAGCGATGGTAAATTTTTCTGCTACAGCTGAAATTATGATGAATGCAAGCATAGATGCAATAAAAGCTCAATAGCTTGAAGTCAATAGTCTCTCAAAACAGGTTAGCTTTGGATTTCTTACATGTTGTATGTGTAGTCATAAATGTAAGCTGTTGTAGTTATGTTAATCTGTAGTTTTGTTAAGTGATTGTACATCACAATCAAATATTACATCAGATTTCTTTGGATGATACTTCTTCTGGATTTAAAGAAAATATATATATATATATATGCTTATCGAATATAAGTTGCTTTAAACAATTGTTTGTACTACCTGTTGGAATAATTGTAATACTGATCTGTGTAATTCATTGTAATTGTTGTTTTAAAATGGTAAGACCTTTAGGTAAAATTGTTTATGCCAATAAGTTACAAGCAGATGGTTATGATCTGAAGGTGATCAAAATAGAGGAACTTAATTATGATCCAATTAAGAAGGTTCTGAAATATCTGGAAATTTTAACACAAATCAATGGAGACAAAAAAAAAATGGGGGATTGTGATGAATATACTGGTGATTTGTGTTAAAATTATAAGACTTACAGAGCACTGGGATTAAGGGTCAGGATCTTGTGAGGCCTGTTTAGAGGGTAAAGGGAAAAAAACCTATCTTGCAGACTTGCAAGGATACTGTCTGGTTAATTGGAGACATCAC
Source organism: Melanerpes formicivorus (assembly GCF_026170545.1). NCBI lineage: Eukaryota > Metazoa > Chordata > Aves > Piciformes > Picidae > Melanerpes > Melanerpes formicivorus. The sequence goes on along the minus strand of NW_027142361.1, from coordinate 1,899,277 downwards.
GGCTGAGAAGGAGCTGTCTTAAAGATAAACATTCAGAACTAGGAATTTGTTTTCTTCAGATAAGAAGCCTGCACAATTGGGCATGCGTGAAAGTGGATGCTTTGACCCTTACCACACTGAATGTAGGGAGAAGGGATTTGACCATCTATTCTAAGACTCATTATCATATGCCTGCCTGCTATTTAGCATAAGTTTGCTTATGTAGATGATGTAACTATATAAGATGAAGAAAACTATTGTAAGGTGGCTTTTTGGGTGAAGTTTTGTACCCTCACATGCCCAACCGGTTGCTTTGCTTGCTTTTATTGCTTTTATAGCCTTTTTACGATCTTTTAGTGCCAATAAATCTGTTACCAAAAACTTTTACCTGGAGTCATCTATAACATGAATGATCCTTGTGGTCCTTTCCAACCCTGACTCATTCCACGAGTCTATGATTCCACATAATTTGTAACTAATTTTGACAGTTTTTTGTTTGTTTTTACTGTGAGCTATTTTCAACTTTGTAATTAATTCTTGCTTCATTTATTTAATATTTTGAAATCTACTTTCAATAAATCTATTTCATTTTTGTTTAATTTCATTATATGTGTATATATTTTTTTCTAAGTTAATTTTTTTAATTAGTATTTTTACATGTTTGCAATTATTTTTGTTTAATTTTTTAATTTCTTTTAATTTCAATTTGATTTTTTTGTAAATTATTTTTTATATTTTTTCTTTTTAATTCTAATTTGAGTAGTTTCTTTTTTATTATTATATTTTAGTATTTCTTTTATTATTTATTTTTTGTTTCTTTTGTTATTTTATTTCATTGTTAGTTATTATTTTCTATTCTGAATTTATTATTTTTATATGTTTAATATTTTGACTTTTAATCTAGTTCTTTTGTTTAATCTTTAATTAATTTTAATTTTTGTTTTTAAATTATTTTTATACTGTTTTAATGCTGGTTTTTTATTGCGCTTTATTATATTTTTTTATCTGCACTTTTCAATTTTTTTTTGTTAACTTTTTTGTTTTGTTAATTTGAATCAAATTTAGATTTTTTTTTCTAATTTTTTGTTATTTTTGTGTTTTATTTGAATTTACTTTTTTCTTTAAATTTTCATTATTATTATTATTTTTTATTTACTTTTTGTCAATTTTTAAATCAATTTCTTTTTTGCCCTCTTTATCATCATTTTTATTGTTATTGCTATTTTTTATCTGCATTTTACTTTGTTATTCTAATCAATTTTTTTTTCAATTTTTTTTATTGTAATTTCTTTTTTTTATCTAGTGTTTAATCTTTTATTTTTTAATCTTTTATTCTTTATTGTAATTATTATGTTGGATGTTTGTTTCATTTAATCTATTTTCTATTTTAATTTTCATTTTTACTTTTGTATTATATTTTTTAACCTTCTTTTCTATTAATTCTTTTTTATTATCATTTTTAATTTTAATTTTCTTCATTTTTTCTTTGTATAATTTTTGTTTCTTTTAATCTAGTAGTCTTGATAATCCTCATTTTTATTTTTTGCTAACAATTCTTATGTTTTATCTGTTAATAGCTATTCTGTGTTAGTAACCCATATGATATTTCAGTGTGTCATATTTGTTTTTATTGTTGCTCTTCTTTTTTATTATTATTCTGTTATTTAGTACTCTATCTTTTGTATCCAGAGTTTTTGTGCTTTTGTTATATATTTCTATGTTTACATTTTTTCTTTGCACACGTTACCTTTTTGTTTACCATTTTTTTGCATTTTTTGTATTTTTTCTAGTCTATGTCTTAGAAGGAAATATAAAGACATTACCTTAGCTAAGGAATACTCTTTAAAATTAATACCTATTTACTACAAATCTTAACTATATTACATGCAGCTCCTTTGAAATGCCTAGGCACACAACTAAGAAGGTTCGAACCAAAAGGAAATCTTACAATGTGAACTCATTACTAAGTACTTACACCTTACTACAATAACTATGTACTAGGTATCTGTAAATACCAAATGCTTACCATTCATTATGCTTACCAGGAAAACTTAGCAAAACTCTAAATAACAAATCTCTTAAGGACATTGCAATCAGAAATGAAGAAATTAGCACTGTAACTTTAAATCAGAGCAGAGCTTTGGTTGGCAAGAGTTTACCAGAAAATCCTCCCTTTTCTGGGGGTGGGGGTAGGGGTGGGTGGCTAGCAAGGTGTACTCTAGTTGCTATTGTTTCTCTGTTAGGGTCTTAACGACTTGCAGCCTATTGTATCTGAACAACCATTGTTCCACCCATACTGGATTATGTGTTTTCCATTTTGATTTGAGGGTTGGTTGCTGACTAGGAGCCACTACAAAGAAGGAGCGGTAACAAGTTTTGCTCCTAGCTAATCTCAACCCAACAGCAACTGGAAGGGTTAACACGTACGGTCTTACAGTGATTGATTTGCCGTAGTTAAAAGCTAATTGCACTGGCTCTTTGCTAACCCAGGTTGTTTGGATACCTTTTAAACACGACTTCAACATTTGCCATGAGCAATGGCTAGTGACCATTCCATTTATGACTAGGTATAATGATGACATCGGCTCCAATATCCATAATAATTTAAAATTGTATAATTTGTTCACAAGGGTGTCTGACAGTTAAAATCTGTTCCAGTTTTCTCTTTTGGATTTCTAGGGCTAATAAGGTATTAGGCATATCGGTGGAACCCGAGCCTTCTTGCCCTTGGATCCTGTTAGAAGTTTTAGGCACTCGGGACTCAGATGGTATTAGCTGAGCAATTTCTGTCCCAACAAGAGTGCTAACAGGAGGGGCAATGGTATAGAGCATAATTGTCATAGCCCAGTCATAATCAGAATGTATTGAACCAGGAATTATAAGGATGCCCTGTCTAGAGGTAGACAATGTGCCAATTAACAGAGCACAGGGTCTGTGACCCAAAGGGCCATGCCAATTAAACTCGACAATGCTTTGTGGATTGAAAAGTGATATGCGGCTGTTGTCAGGTCCACTATGCGCTGCCAGAGGGGGCTGGGGGCGGGGGGGGGGAAGGGGGCGCGGTCCAAGCACCCTGGTTCGGTGTCGTCGCGCGGGGTATATTCACGCTGCAGGAGCAGCCTCTGCGACGATCTGGAGTAAAATGATTAGGTCTGTGACACTTTCGAGTCTGTCCAGCAGTCAGGCACTTTGATTTAAGGTACCTAGGTTTCTCAGAGGCACGATGATTTCCAGCCAGGTTGTTTCCTTTGTGCGGTGGGTCGTACTGGTGGTTTCAAGACTGCTTCTATGGCCGTGGCTGGATACATTGCTGTTTGTCGATGCCTTCATTCGTTGTTGCGTCCAGCAGTCATGAGACAGTGGCACCGGTTGATAAAATGCTGAGAACCTGTTTGGTTTCTCCATTAGCATTGTCAAATGCCAGAATATCCACCATTCCTACCTTCATATCGTGATTCAGGACTGAATTAGTATTAAATGTCGTATGTAAGGTATGGTATTGACAAAGGAACCAAGTGGCCCTGTTAGACCCTGCTGAGTAGTGAAAAGCACAGGATCAGAGTTATTGTCCTGGATTCTGGACCACTCTTTGATCACTAAATCCTGACTTAATTGCAAAGCCTTATCAGGAAGCTGCATTTGCTGATAAGATCCAGCAAAGATCTCACCCCAACGAGATGGTTAGCAGTGACACCTTGTAAAGAGCCTGCTGGCTGCCGGGGCGTGGCTTCTGAGGCATTTGCAAGTGAATTGCCACTTAATTGAGAAGTTGCAAGGTCTGAGGCTGTGTGACTTTCAAGTCTCTGCTTGCTGACAGGGGCTGAAACTCAGAGAGCACTGTCTTAGGATGTAACATTTTTGTTGCAATCAGAATATCATCCATAGACTTATAGATGTCACAAGTCTATGTCACAATGAGTCTAAGTGGGAAGAGAGTGCCAGAGAATTCAAGCATGCCTTGAGGCTACCCATTGATATCGGTGGGTGGAGTCTGCCTTAATCGATGACTCAGTAGATGCAGACTGTGTTAAATCCTCTGGGTGTAAGCAAATTGTAAAGAAAACGATCCTTCAAATGAATAATAATCAGGTCCAAATTTGTGGGGACTGGGAGTTGGGAGGCCAGGTTGTAAGGCACCCATCTCCTCCATGATCACTCTCAGACCATGTAATAAACACCATTTGCTGACATACATGTGTTAAAAGGAATTAACAAATGTGTTGAAAACAACTGATTGATTACAGCAGTTGAGTATCCTGACTGTAGCCCATAGGTAGCTATGGCTTGTCTAGCTTCCCTTAACATTGTTAGAGATTCTCCATCTGTGACTACATTACCCACAATACCTTTCCACCAGCGCAGCGGGACAGTTCCCTGTCCCTACCACCTCCGGATCGCCCCATCGGGACTCAATTGAAATCTCCATCGGAGTGCTATACTCTGCTGATAATGTCTGGAATGTAGGAGGCGGGGGATGTGTAGCGCAGCTGAAACCGCTGGGGGGAAGGGACCATTTCTGCCGCCGCCATAGAGGTGGCTGCTGCCGGTGTCCGTCCTGTTATCGGCGGTGCGTCGGTCGATGCCACCTTGATCGGAGCCGCCGGTACTCGCGGGGGCCATGGGGGGTCGCGGGAGGCGTCGCCAGGAGAACTGCTGGGGTGTGGGGCGCCGCTGGCGTGGGCACCACTGGGCTGAGGGCTGCCGGGATGAGTGCTGCTGGGCTGAGCGCTACTGGGGTGGTGGGGGTGTGGTGGGGTGGAAGGGTAAGGCCAAGAAGCCTCCTCCCTTCCCCCTTGTAAGGTAAAAGGGAAAAAAAAATTGAAGGGAAAGAAAAAAAAACTCACAAGCTGAATTAGCAAGGCAGTGGAGCTATATATTTACAAAGCAATGTAGGATTTGCAGGGGAATATTTACAAATTTACAATATTTACAATATATACAAAGATATACAACAGAGTAACACAGAAATGAGAGTAACCCCCCTCAGCAGAGGGGGTTCCCCACCTCCGCTCTCCCCTCTTTCCCCCCCTTTCCCCAGAGTAGGTCAGAAAAAGGGAGAAAGAAGAAAGAAAGAAGTTAAAAGCAGTTTTGTGTTAATTGAAAAGGAGTCAATACCGGCCTTCTATCTTATCTTCAAGGCCGAGGCCTTGGCAGAAAGCCCAGCACAGAAAGAGCTGCAGCACGAAGAAGAGGCGGAAGCAAGACTAAAGATAGAGTGCCAGAGTGCCCAGTTCACTCCCAGCTCACTCCCAGTTCAGAAGGTGCTTCCTCCCACTCTTCCAATGAAATTAGTTTAGATTATTCTTTCCGTTTACCAATTCCGTCCGACATATTCCCTTTCTTAAGGGGGCAACGTCAACCGGCCACAGGGGGCCACCATCAGGGTGGCTGGGACTCGCGAGAATGCTGCCATCGCGAGTCTCCAAGTGCTCCATTTTTTTGTTCTAAGAGGAGTTGCAGGGCAGAGTTGCCACTGTCCGGCCTCCCAGTGTTGGTCCTCTCGTCTTCCAAGTCCAAGCTGTCGCTGGCCGTATCAGAGGAAGATGTTGATGAAGTGGATCGAAAACGCCGAGCCACAGGTTTCGCCGCTTTTTTTTTGTTGTTTTGTTTGGTTTTTTTTGTTAATGGGTTTCTCTGCTGGGTGCGGACGGCTGTGGTGGTGTCTAATAAACACGGTGTGCTGGCCAAGATGGCAGACGTGGCGTCTTCTTTGTCTAATTCCTAATGCGTAGCGACCTCCATTTTGATTTCGCGTGCCTTATCAGTTCGATCGGGATTCGCTTCTGCCGCTATTGACGTGGCAGGAGCAGATTTTTCCGTGCAAAAGGACGGTAATAAGAGAGCCACTATTCATGTAGAAGGAGGAGTAGCGGACAATTGAAATTGAGGAGGATGCTGACGGAGCGGCAAACGATGTGCAGGGAGAGAGGAGGGGGGCGGAGGGTGGGGAGTGCCTTCCGAGTCTCCCTTTTTCATCTCGGTTAGAACCAAACGCCGCAGCAGCTGAATCGAGAGTAGACTGCTCTGCTTTTTTCGATTGCAATGTCCGTGACAATCTGTCACACGGTGCTATAGCAAAATGCTTCTTTTTTAAGTATGTAGCACCTCATCCCACAGCTGGGCTGCAATTTCGTCCCGTGCTTCGGAAGTAAAAGCTTAGTTGCCGTGGGGATGATTCTGGGCTCAGGTTAATAGCCCTTTTAAGATCCCAGAATTGCCAGTAATACCTCTCACGGAGAGGACAGGTGGAGGGCGTTTAGCACAGCCTCTTCTGTTTCGTGGCGTGCTTCCCCTTGCCCGTCTCCGGTCGCTCACCGGGCCAGGGTGAGATTCACTTCCTTTTTGAGCGCGCGCGCGCTGCTAATTTTTCCAGCACCAGGTCAGTGCTATTCCAACCGGCTTTCCGTATCGCTCGGACGTACCTCTTTATGCTGAGTCGATCAGTATTGTAGTCCGAGGATCTCTTGTCCACGAGTTCAGGTTTATTCGGGCGCCAGATATGGGGTGATGGAGATTGGAATCAATACGTCTGACCAATATGATCAAGTATTGTTCCTTTATTGTTCCAGTGTTGCAGGCCTATGGTGCAGGCCTGTAGAGCAGGCCTGTAGTGCGAGTATAGCACAGTAAAGTAAAGTGTAGAAGGAGAAGAGACAGGAAAGGCAGAAGTGCGTAGCAAGGGAACTGCCACAATTTATATAAACTTGGAGTGCCTTGTTGGCATGGCTTCATTGATTCCCATCACACTATTACAGATTATTGGTCCAACTACTAATGACACAACGTGGTTTGTTGATGCAGGTGCATGTCCTGTTGTCCCAAGATAACTTTCTATGTTTATAGCTACCAGTGCTTTGTTTTAGTTACATGCTGCAGGCACAGCACTGTTTTGGTACACTGCTAGCTGGCTCTGCATTTATGCTGAGCATGGCCTACCACCATGTCAGGCTCTAGGCCTGCACTGCCAGATTGCTCACACTGCTCGTTGCTGTGTGAACAAAGGGGTCCCAGATGGTTAAACCTACTTCAAACAGGAACTCTTGAAGTCACAGGAACAGGCTGTGCCCACGTGCCATTGAAAGATGAGCTGGTGGGGAAGGTGATCGGCCTGGATGAGCAAGCATCTCTTGAACGAATTAAGGGAAAAAAAGAGGGCGTATTGCTTTTGTAAAGTGGGAGAGGCAACTCATGATACGTTTAAGGATGTTGTTAGATCATGTAGGAGAAAAATTAGAGAGGCAAAAGCCCAGTTAGAAATTATGCTGGCCACTTCTGTGAAAGACAATAAAAAGCATTTTTATAAATATATTAATGCTAACAAGAGGGGCAAGAAGAACCTCCACTCTTTATTGGACCTGGAGGGGAACATTGTAACTAAAGATGAGGAAAAGTCTGAGGTACTAAATACCTTCTTTGCTTCCATTTTCAACAGTAAGGCAGGAGGACTTCAGGATAACTGGCCTCCTGAACTGGTCGATGGGGTCAGAAAGCAGTGTAGTACCCCTGAAATCCATGAGGAAGTGGTTAGGCACTTGCTGAGCCACTTGGATACTCACAATTCCATGGGACCAGATGGGATCCATCCTAGGGTACTGAGAGCTGGCAGATGAGCTGGCCAAGCCACTCTTGCCGCAAGAAGGGGTCGACATACGATCAGTGTGATCAGCGAAATCGAACTTTATTGAGCATCAGACACATCTTATATACAGTTTACTATAATTATGCCCACTTGGCAACATATTATTGGTTACAGGTTACATGTCAACCCCACCTCTTGCAGTTTTAGCATCCTGCTTCAGCTAGCCACAAACATCCTGTTTTTGCAGTCCCCTACTTGTTTACGACCCTCAAGGTTACAGTGCCCTTGTGTTACTTCTTGATGATTCAGCTAAATCCGTTGTGTTCTGTGGCGTTCCATATCCTTATCAGAGAAGGCCAAACAGTCCTGCAGGCCTTTTTCCTTTGCCCATTCTCCTACAATTTCCCCGTTTTCTTTAACAACTACAAAAGATTCAGTAAAATGATTAAACTGTTTCATTACACATCTAAATATTATTTGTGCAGCTATAATAATAATAATAACAACAAACAAAAAGCGTAATGCTTCCTTGTCCAATGGCGCTAACCAACTAAACCAACTTCCAAATAATGAGTGTAGCCAAGAGCCAAACGGATTCTCATCCTTCTCCCAGGCCAACATCAAACTTATGACTTCTAATATGCAAAATACATGTGGTGGTTTGGCTCTGGCCTGGAGGCCAGATACCCACCAAGCCGCTCTATCACTCCCCCTCTTAAGTGAACAGGGGAAGAAGGGAAAGAAAATATAACAGAAGCCGGGGATAAGATAGGAGCAATTTAATAACACTAATAAGCAAACAGCAAATAGACCGCACGGAAGCAAAGAAAGCAGAGAGAGAGATGTTAGTCTCTACTTCCCATCAGCAGGACGGTGGTCGGTCTCAGGAAGCAGGGCTCTCTAAGCTTGGTGGTTCCTTGGGAGGATAAACGCCATGGACGAATCCCCCAACACTTCCTTCTTTCACGTCCTTCTTATACCTGAGCTGACGTCATATGGTATGGAATACCTCTTTGGCCAGTCTGAGTCAGCTGGCTCAGTTGTGTCCCCTCCCAAGATCCTGCCCACCCCTCAATGTACTTCTGGGGCAGGGAAATGTTGAGAGGACACAGCTCGGATACCGAATTCAGCTGTAGCCAAAACACTGCTGTGTTATCAACTACTGCTGCAAAAAACCACAGCACTAAAATGATGCTGTGAGGAGAATTAACTCCACCTCAGTTCAACCCAATACAATCTCCATCCCTTATTCCATACCATTTGCATCAAGCTCAGGTTTTACACATTTCAATACATTTAACCATCTCATTTGATTCTTAGACCAAAATAACAAGAGAACACAAAAATAACTTCTTGCTTACATTCACAACCTGATCTACATACTTAAACTATCTCAATGCTTCAACATATAGAGACATATCAATGTCTCAGTCCTCTCTTAAAGTTTTCTTTCTGCTCCTGCAGATGTCATTTGGGAATATTCAAGACAGGAGAAGAATAGAATAGAATAGAATAGAATAGAATAGAATAGAATAGAATAGAATAGAATAGAATAGAATAGAATAGAATAGAATAGACCAGGTTGGAAGAGACCTTCAAGATCATCACGTCCAACCTATCACCCAACACCACCCAATCAACTAACCCATGTAACCAGGCACCCTGTCAAGTCTCCTCCTGAACACCTCCAGTGACGGCGACTCCACCACCTCCCCGGGCAGTCCATTCCAATGGGCAATCACTCTCTCTGTGAAAAACTTCCTCCTGACCTCCAGCCTGAACTTCCCCTGGCGCAGCCTGAGACTGTGTCCTCTTATTCTGGTGCTGGCTGACTGGGAGAAGAGACCAACCTCTGTCTGTTTACAACCCCCCTTCAGGTAGTTGTAGAGAGCAATAAGGTCTTCCCTGAGTCTCCTCTTCTCCAGGCTAAGCAGCCCCAGCTCCCTCAGTCTCTCCTCATAGGGCTTGTGTTCCAAGCCCCTCACTAACTTCATTGCCCTTCTCTGGACTCGTTCCAGCAAGTCAACATCCTTCCTAAACTGAGGGGCCCAGAACTGGACACAGTACTCGAGGTGTGGCCTAACCAGTGCTGTGTACAGGGGCAGAATTACCTCCCTGCTCCTGCTGGCCACACTGCTCTTAATGCAGGCCAGGATGCCATTGGCCCTCCTGGCTGCCTGGGCACACTGCAGGCTCATGTTCATCCTACCATCAACCAGCACCCCCAGGTCCCTCTCTGCCTGGCTGCTCTCCAGCCACTCTGACCCCAGCCTGTAGCACTGCATGGGGTTGTTGTGGCCAATGTGCAGAACCCGGCACTTGGATGTGTTAAATCTCATGCCGTTGGATTCTGCCCATCTGTCCAGCCTGCCGAGGTCTCTCTGCAAAGCCTCTCAACACTCTAGCAGATCAACTCCTGTCCCCAGCTTGGTGTCATCAGCAAATTTACTGATGATAGACTCAATGCCCTCATCCAGATCATCAATAAAGGTGTTAAAGAGGATGGGGCCCAGCACTGATCCCTGGGGGACTCCACTACTCACTGGCCGCCAGCTGGATGTGACACCATTCACCACCACTCTCTGGGTTCGGCCCTCCAGCCAGTTCCTAACCCAGCTCAGAGTGCTGCTGTCCAAGCCACGGGCTGACAGCTTGGCCAGGAGTTTGCTATGGGGGACGGTGTCAAAGGCCTTGCTGAGGTCCAGATAAACTACATCCACAGGCCTCCCCACATCCACCAGGCGGGTCACCTGATCATAGAAGGAGATCAGGTTGGTCAGGCAGGACCTGCCCTTCCTAAATCCATGTTGGCTGAGCCTGATCCCTTGGCCATCCTCTAAGTGCTGTGTTAATGCACTCAGGATGACCTGTTCCATGATCTTGCCTGGCACTGAGGTCAGGCTGACAGGCCTGTAATTCCCTGGCTCATCTAACTGGCCCTTCTTGTGGATGGGCACCACGTTGGCCAGCTTCCAGTCCTCTGGGACATCTCCAGTGAGCCAGGACTGCTGAAAAATGATGGAGAGCGGCTTGGCCAGCTCTTCTGACAGCTCCCTCAGCACCCTAGGATGGATCCCATCTGGTCCCATGGACTTGTGGGGATCCAGGCGGCTGAGCAGATCACCAACTACCCCATTTTGGAACAGTGGAAAACTATGCTGCTCCCTGGCTCCTTCTGCCAGCTCTGGAGGCCAGCTGTCTGGAAGACATTCTGTCCTGCTAGTAAAAATTGAGGCAAAGAAGGTGTTAAGTATCTCTGCCTTTTCCTCATCCCTTATCACAACGTTCCCCTCCGTGTCCACCAAGGAGTGGAGGTTGTCTCTGCCCTTCCTCTTGCTATTAATGTATTTATAGAAGGACTTTTTGTTGTCCTTCACAGCAGAGGCCAGACTAAGCTCCAAATGCGCTTTTGCCTCCCTAATTTTCTTCCTGCAAGACCTAGCAACATCCTTAAATTTTTCACGGGTTGCCTCCCCTCTCTTCCAAAGGTGATACACCCTCTTTTTTTCCCTTAGTTCCATTAAGAGTTCTTTAACCATCCAGGCTGGCCGTCTGCCCCGGCGGCTCATCTTCCGGCACATTGGCACAGCCTGTCCCTGAGCCTTCAACAATTCTTCCTTGAAGTAGGTCCAGCCCTCCTGGACCCCTTTATTTTTAAGGGCTTTATCCCAAGGAACCCTCTGAATTAGTTCCTTGAGTAGCCTGAAGTCCGCCCTCCGGAAATCCAGAGTGGAGGTCTTCTTGCTGCCCCTCTTAGCTTGACCAAATAATGAGAATTCAATTATCTCGTGGTCACTGGCCCCTAAGCACCCTCCAACCACCACATCACCCACCAAGCCTTCCCTATTGGTGAAGAGGAGGTTAAGCATAGCCTTGCCCCTGGTAGGCTCTCGCAGCACCTGGGATAAGAAGCTGTCCTCCATGCATTCTAAGAACCTCCTAGATTGCCACTTCTCTGCTATGTTAAGATCCCAGCAGATATCAGGCAAGTTGAAGTCACCCATGAGAACAAGGTCAGGCGATCTTGAGACAGCCTTAAGCTGCCTATAGAATGACTCATCAACATCCTCCTCCTGGTTGGGTGGTCTATAACAGGCTCCAACCAGGATGTCAGCCCTGTTGGCCTTCCCTCTAATTCTTACCCACAGGCACTCAACCCGATCGTCCCTAATCTCCGTCTCAATGGCATCTAGTGCCTCCCTGACGTACAGGGCCACCCCTCCACCCCTTCTTCCTTGCCTGTCTCTCCTGAAGAGCCTGTAGCCATCAATTGCAGCACTCCAGTCATGTGAGTCGTCCCACCACGTCTCTGTGATGGCAACTACATCATAACTTTCCTGCTGCAGCAAGGCTTCCAGCTCCTCTTGTTTCTTGCCCATGCTTCGTGCATTAGTGTACATGCACTTCAGCCGGGCTGCTGGTTTCACCTCTGGCTCTGGCTTATCACCCCCAGACCCCAGCCTGGGGGGACTGGTTTCAACCCCTTCCCCCTTCGAAACTAGTTTAAAGCCCTGTCTATGAGACCTGCCAATTCCCTCCCCAGAATCTTTTTCCCTTTGAGGGATAGGCCATTCTCGTACACTCTGATCTTACCCCTCCTCTGGGACAGATGTGCTCCATCTGTTGCCAGCTGGCCTGGTGCAGCAGAAAGTTTTTCAAGATCAAAAAACCCAAAATTCTTTTGCCTGCACCAGCCTCTAAGCCACTTGTTGACTTCAGCTGCTGACCTGTTCCTTATGGTATTCCCACCTGCAACTAAGGGTATAGACGAAAAAATTATTTGTGCCCCGATCCCTCAACCAGATCTCCCAGGGCCCTGAAGTCATCTTTGATAGCCCTGGGAGTTCTGGTTGCAACATCATCATTCCCTAACTGCATAACTATCAAGGGATAATAGTCAGAGGGCTGCACCATACCAGGCAGTCTTCTGGTAACATCTCCAACCATGGCTCCTGGAAGACAACAAACCTCCCTGTGAGTAGAGTCTGGCCGACATATGGGGCCCTCTGTTCCCCTCAGGAGGGAATCGCCAGTAACAATTACCCTCCTCTTTTTTTTAAGGGAGCAAGTCCTGATGCCGGGGGAAGGCTGTTTAAGCTTAGGCTGTTTCACCTTAGGTCGTTTCACCTTAGGCTGTTTTGCCACAGGGAAAACCCCAGATGGTGTGCCCTCCGATATCAGAATCACCTCACCCTCAACCTCCAATGCCCCGTACTTGTTTTCCAAGCAGGATATTCTGTTCTTGGGCACCAACTCCAGATGGTCTCAACCACTGTGTCATTCTTGATCTTTGGAAAACTTCATCAGTCTGTGTTCTTCTTGCTTCATTACTTTCTGCAACATGCAATTCACATTATTCACATTCTAAATTACCTTTCCCCCAGTGTTAGGTCCCTTTGTGGCACACACTGAGTCTCCCCATTTCTTTTCATTACCCACCATGTACATCCAGGCCCCTGAGCAAAGACAATCCCACGAATGGGTTTGCCTTTCCCCATGGGAGGAGCAACCCACACTGCCTTTCCTAGCCACTTTCCCATGTGTACTACAGGGACTTTATCTCCCCCCACAGTGTGCAAGGGTTCTGTTTGGGCAGGACCAGGACGGTTAGCAGATCCTCGAGAATTAACCAGCCAAGTGGCTTCTGCTAAATTTACATCCCAGTGCCTCCATGCTCCATTACCAAATGCTTTCAGCATAGTCTTTAACAGTCCATTATATCTTTCAACCTTCCCAGAGGCTTGTGGGTGATAGGGAATGTGATACACCCATTCGATGCCATGTTTCTTGGCCCAGGAGCTGATGGCATTGTTCCTGAAGTGAGTCCCGTTGTCAGACTCGATCCGTTCAGGGGTACCGTGACGCCACAGGATTTGCCTTTCAAGGCCTAAGATGGTGTTCCGGGCAGTAGCATGATTTACAGGGTATGTTTCTAACCAGCCTGTAGTTGCTTCCACCATGGTGAGGATGTAGCGCTTGCCTTGGCGTGTTCGTGGCAGTGGTCCAATATAGTCAATCTGCCAGGCCTCGCCATAGCGAAAACCCAGCCACCGCCCTCTGTTCCAGGGAGACTTGGCTCTGGTGGCCCTCTTGATGGCAGCACAGGTTTCACAGTTATGTGTGACCTGTGTGATGGCTTCCATGGTCAAGTCCACCCCTCGGTCACGAGCCCACCTGTACGTAGCATCTCTCCCTAGATGTCCTGATGTTTCATGGGCCCATCGAGCTACAAACAGTTCACCTTTTCGCTCCCAGTCTAGATCCACTTGAGCTATATCAATCCTGGCAGCCTTGTCTGCATGCTCATTGTTTTGATGTTCTTCATTAGCATAACTCTTAGGTACATGAGCATCAACATGACATACCCTCAGAGGCATGTTCTCCACCCGAGCAGCAATGTCCTGCCACAGTGAGGCAGCCCAAATAGGCTTGCCCCTGCGTTGCCAATTGGTCTTCTTCCACTGCTGTAGCCATCCCCACAAGGCGTTAGCCACCATCCAAGAATCTGTGTAAAGATAAAGTACTGGCCACTTTTCTCTTTCAGCAATTTCTAGAGCAAGTTGGATGGCTTTCACCTCTGCATATTGACTTGATTCACCTTCTCCTTCAGTAGTCTCAACAACTTGTCGTGTAGGACTCCATACAGCAGCTTTCCACTTCCGATGGCTTCCTACTACACGACATGATCCATCAGTAAACAGAGCATAAGGCCTTTCATCTTCAGGTAACTCGTTGTATGGTGGTGCCTCTTGGGCACGAACCACTTCCTCAGGCGATGCTCCAAAATCCCTACCTTCTGGCCAGTCCATAATCTCTTCCAGAATTCCTGGGTGGTTTGGTTTTCCCAGTCGAGCTCGCTGTGTAATCAGTGCTATCCACTTACTCCATGTAGCACTAGTGGCATGATGAGTAGAAGGGATGTTTCTTCTGAACATCCAATGCAGCACAGGCAGCCTTGGTGCTAAGAGGAGAGTTGCTTCTGTACCCACTACTTCCGATGCAGCTCGAACTCCCTCATAGGCTGCTAAGATCTCCTTCTCAGTTGGTGTATAGTGGGCTTCTGATCCTCGATATCCTCTACTCCAAAATCCCAACGGCCGACCTCGGGTTTCACCTGGTGTCTTCTGCCAGAGGCTCCAAGGAAGACCATGCTCCCCAGCTGCGGTGTAAAGGATATTCTGCACCGATGGTCCTGTGCGAATGGGCCCAAGTGCCACTGCACGAGCTATCTCGTTTGATCTGTTCGAAAGCTTGTTGCTGCTCACTACCCCATTCAAATTGATTCTTCTTTCGAGTTACTCGATAGAGAGGGCTGACAAGCTGACTGTAGCCTGGAACATGCATTTTCCAGAACCCTACAAGGCCTAGAAAGGATTGTCTCTTACTTGTTGGACGGTGGAGACATGGCTGTTATCTTGTTGACCACGTCCATAGGTACATGACAGCGTCCATCCTGCCACTTTATTCCCAAGAACTGAATTTCTTGCGCAGGTCCTTTGACTTTGCTTTTCTTTATAGCAAACCCAGCCTTTAAGAGTATTTGAATGATTTTTTCTCCCTTCTTGAACACTTCCTTTGCTTTATCGCCCCACACAATGATGTCATCAATGTACTGGAGATGTTCAGGGGCCTCACCCTTTTCCAGTTCACTCTGAATTAGTCCATGACAAATGGTGGAGCTATGCTTCCACCCCTGGGGCAATCGATTCCACGTGTATTGAACACCCCTCCAGGTGAAAGCAAATTGTGGCCTGCACTCTGCTGCCAATGGGATTGAGAAGAACGCATTGGCGATGTCAATAGTAGCGTACCATTTAGCTGCCTTTGACTCCAGCTCATACTGGAGCTCTAGCATGTCTGGTACAGCAGCACTCAGTGGTGGTGTCACTTCATTCAGGCCACGATAGTCCACAGTTAATCTCCATCCTCCATCAGATTTTGGCACTGGCCATATGGGGCTGTTAAAAGGTGAGTGTGTTTTGCTGATCACTCCCTGGATCTCCAGCTGGTGAATCAGTTCATGAATGGGACCCAGGGAGTCTCGGTTTGTACGATACTGCCGTCGGTGCACTGTTCTAGTAGCAATTGGCACCTGTTGTTCTTCAACCTGCAGCAATCCCACAACGAAAGGACTTTCTGAAAGGCCAGGCAGGGTAGACAGCTGTCTGATCTTCTCTGTATTCACCGTGGCCACACCAAAAACCCATCTATAACCCTTTGAATCCTTGAAGTACCCTCTCTTGAGGTAATCAATACCAAGAATGCAAGGGGCTTCTGGTCCAGTCACAATGGGATGTCTTTCCCACTTGTCCCCTGTTAGGCTCACATCAGCTTCTAATACAGACAGCTCCTGGCAGCCTCCTGTCACTCCAGAAATCCAAAGAGATTCAGCACCTCTATGCCCTGATGGCATCAATGTACACTGCGCCCCTGTGTCTACCAGCGCCTTGTATTTCTGTGGCTTTGATGTGCCAGGCCATCGAATCCACACAGTCCAATATACTCTGTCATCCCTCTCCTCCTCCTGGCCAAAGGCAGGGACCCTCTACTCCTGGTCCTCATCAGAGCATTCATTGTCTGATCTGGGTAGTACCTGGCCAGAGGTCCCCTCATTGGGATCAAGGGGTGTAACCTCAATTCTTCTCCTGAGAGATCGTTGATTACTTTCTTGGCTCTTTACAGCAGATATCTTTGCTGTTTTCTTAAATGATCCCTTTTTAGTTGTTGTTTTTCCTTTCAGTTCACGTACCCGAGCTTCCAGTTTATAAGTGGGTTCACCATCCCACTTCCTCATGTCCTCTCCCTGGTCACTGTAATGGGTTGGGGCAGACCCCCTCCCCACCACGCGCAGAAATAACAACTCAGACAAACGGATTGCAAAGGTGATGGAAAGTTTAAATAGAACAGTGAGTGCGTGCAGAGAACTAGGAATACAGTGACAAGAGAAAAGAACCCAAAACAGACCCAGAGAAATCCCATCCCTACCTGAGGGTACACCCCACCCGAGACCCCCAGGGCTCCTTCTTCCCCCTCCCATTGCTAGGCTAGTCTCAGCTGGCCAGATCTGAGACTGCCCATCCCCCCGTGGCCTTGGGCCTAGCAAGGCCCAAAGCCAGGAGATCTCTCCCCCATGTTACCGACTGACGGAGGAGGAAGAAAAGAGCCAGTGCCAGACCCCGCCGCAAAACTTATAGTGGTGCAAGGGATCATGGTAGGAAATAACCTAATTTCCTGTGTCCACCCACTGGGCTGGACTTCTGGACACAGGAAACACTCCTGTAGCAGAGGGCACCCAGCCCAAACTACGACAGGAGCCACCCCTTTATTTCAAACCATGATGCCTGCACCCAAACACATCATCAAATCAGAAAACTGATGACATGTCCGGCGAAGTCCGTGTCTTCATCTGGGCGTCCACTCAAACAGTCTCTCAGCCATGCTCAAGTGTCTGTCCATTCCAGTTCTTCTTCCTTCATCCAATGGAACCTCCCGGCGATGCAGAGCTCATTCTCCTGCGGTGCAAGTTCTCCATGGATCCGTTGGGCATCCTGGTCACCTGGAACAGCCTCACGACTTCTCAGCCAAGCCTCTACTTTTCACCCATGGTCACTCGGCGGCATATTCTCCACCCCTAGGGCAGGCCAGTCGAAACCATCCAACCCACGACTGCCTTTTTCAATCCATCCAGGGTGCCGCAACCAACCGCTTCCAACTGCGGTCCCACTACACGGATGCTTGTCCGAGGTACACCGCCCCCCCACTAGGCGTACCCGTACCAAGGCAAGACAGCATCTGGCTGCACACACCCCCCCCACCACCAGAAAGGGAGGGGCTGCACCACAGCTCACTGAGAAGAAGGGAGGTGGAGCCAGGTGCTCGGCGTCAGTTTCGGAACTCGTCCGAAAACGTCGGGGAAGAGACTAGGGCTGGCCCCGCCGCAGCCCGAGCGTACGGCCGGGTCCGCCGCCGCCGCTCGCCCCGCAGCAGGGCTCCGCCCACCTCTGCCGCCGCGGCACAGAATCAAAATCACCTCCACCCCTCGGACACTCAAATGGCTTCTCCAGCGAAAGCCATACGCGCGTTCTCAGAGCCCTTGAAAACGGCTTTCCAGCTGGAGTCCCCGTCGGCCCCCCGGGGCTTCGGGAGCTGGCTCGCCCGCTCGCAGCGGCTGGCTCTATCCCCGCAGCGAGAACGGACCTGACTCTGATCTGCTCGCCGCTGCCCCTCCCCCACTTCGCTTCCCGCCGCGGAGGAGGGGCAGGTTCCGCGTTCTCAAGCGGTACCCCCGATGCCGATGGTCGAGAACCACCCCTGCCTGAAATAGCAGAGGGTCCGCGCCACCGGCAGCGCACCAGTCATCCCCCCACAATCCACAAGAGCTTACACGGCCGCCCCGGCAACATCACTTGAGCCCCCAACTGCCAAACCCAAACCGACGCCCAGAACTGAATTTAAACTCTCCATCCTTTGCAATCGATCTGCAGAGTGGGCACAACAGCCAGCCCCACGTTGGTGCGCCAAAATGTAATGGGTTGGGGCAGACCCCCTCCCCACCACGCGCAGAAATAACAACTCAAACAAACGGATTGCAAAGGTGATGGAAAGTTTAAATAGAACAGTGAGTACGTGCAGAGAACTAGAAATACAGTGACAAGAGAAAAGAACCCAAAACAGACCCAGAGAAATCCCATCCCTACCTGAGGGTACACCCCACCCGAGACCCCCAGGGCTCCTTCTTCCCCCTCCCATTGCTAGGCTAGTCTCAGCTGGCCAGATCTGAGACTGCCCATCCCCCCGTGGCCTTGGGCCTAGCAAGGCCCAAAGCCAGGAGATCTCTCCCCCATGTTACCGACTGACGGAGGAGGAAGAAAAGAGCCAGTGCCAGACCCCGCCGCAAAACTTATAGTGGTGCAAGGGATCATGGTAGGAAATAACCTAATTTCCTGTGTCCACCCACTGGGCTGGACTTCTGGACACAGGAAACACCCCTGTAGCAGAGGGCAGCCAGCCCAAACTACGACTGTCACAAAGGAAAAACCAGAGTATTCCACGTGGTGTGCGTCTGGGGCTCCCTTTCCCTCCGATTGAGGCAGGAGGGGACAGATTTCTTGGAGTAGACCTGGTCAATGAGGCACTGGCGCGTGGAAATGAGTTAGTACAGAGGTTATCTTCAAAATTCTGGAGCCAGGCTGACACAATCTCCACAGACCGTGCGTCCTCATCCAAATAGTACATCATTGCTAGGCTGTTAGAATACGATGCTGGAGCACCTTGGATCACTTTCCTCCACATGGCCCGTGTGCATGGGACATCTTCTGGATCTGTGGAGACACTTTGATCATCTAAATCACTATAGATAACTTCCAACACCGCTAATTCTCTTAAGTATTGGATTCCTTCATCTGCCGTATTCCACTTCCCTGGAGCACTCATAAGGTCCTCCTTGCATGGGTACCTGGCCCTCACACTTAGCAGGAGTCGTCTCCAGAGGCTGCATATGCCTGTCTCCTTTGCAATGCCTTTCTCAATACCTCTGTTTCTAGCAATGGGTCCCAATTGTTGGGCCTCTTTGCCTTCCAGCAGTTGGCTGTCAGCCCCATTATCCCAGCACCGGAGCAGCCAAGCAGCAATTCGCTCTCCTGGCTGGCGACTATAATCCTTGCGTATGTCTCTCAGTTCTGCTGAGGTCAAGGACCGAGTAGTCTCTGCTTCTTGTCTAATCTCACTCACATCCTCTGATCTCCCACTTGATGGACCAGCCTCTTGATCATAATCTTCCTCATCCCTTATCAATCGATGAGAGGGACCTGTTGACCTCCTTGTCCACTGCTTCTTTTTTACAACTGGGGCAATCTCTCTGGTTGCTGTCTGGGTCCCCATCTCCACCATGGTGTCCTCAGGTAGTGTTTGGGTGCCTGCCTCAGCCATAGTCCTCATAGAGTATTGAACTGTGGCTCGGTAAGCACAGGCCAGGCCCCAGTAAAGTGCAAGAAGTTGTTTGTTCTCATTGGGATAAGCGAGGCACCCTTCTATCAGATGGCGAGTTAGTTTAGTAGGATCGCTCGCCTCTTCTGGGGTAAAGTCCCAGGCTATGGGAGGTGATAACCGTCCTAGGAATCTGCCCAAGTCCTTCCACACACCCTGCCACCCAGGGACTGACCGCTTCAAGTCACACTTCAATATATCCCCACCCGAAGACTGTCTCTTTTCATGCCATGATGGAATCAAACTCCACAAAACTCGCAACATGCCAGTAATGTTGATTAACAGTACTAGGGAGCTCACATATGGATGGATCAAAATCTTGGGGGCCTGCATAATAAAATTCTCTACACTCATTTCAGGTGGGGAGACAGAAATTATGATCTCTCTAGCATAGCTCCCACAGAACAGCAGCCCTACAAGCAGGAGAAAGAGACACATAGCCGTTATTTGCTTCGGCATGTTCCTAAACAAATGAAGTATTTCCAAAACAAAGCAGAAATTATCAGCAAGCCACGTGACCAGCACAGAAGCCTGTATCATAAGCAAGCTTATACAAAAAAAAAACCTGCAGAAACTACAGCTATGTTATATTTTCATGTTCCCGGCCAATGCACCAAAAAGGACTGTGGTGGTTTGGCTCTGGCCTGGAGGCCAGATACCCACCAAGCCGCTCTATCACACCCCCTCTTAAGTGAACAGGGGAAGAAGGGAAAGAAAATATAACAGAAGCCGGGGATAAGATAGGAGCAATTTAATAACACTAATAAGCAAACAGCAAATAGACCGCGCGGAAGCAAAGAAAGCAGAGAGAGAGATGTTAGTCTCTACTTCCCATCAGCAGGACGGTGGTCGGTCTCAGGAAGCAGGGCTCTCTAAGCTTGGTGGTTCCTTGGGAGGATAAACGCCATGGACGAATCCCCCAACACTTCCTTCTTTCACGTCCTTCTTATACCTGAGCTGACGTCATATGGTATGGAATACCTCTTTGGCCAGTCTGAGTCAGCTGGCTCAGTTGTGTCCCCTCCCAAGATCCTGCCCACCCCTCAATGTACTCCTGGGGCAGGGAAATGTTGAGAGGACACAGCTCGGATACCGAATTCAGCTGTAGCCAAAACACTGCTGTGTTATCAACTACTGCTGTAAAAAACCACAGCACTAAAATGATGCTGTGAGGAGAATTAACTCCACCTCAGTTCAACCCAATACAATACAATATGATGCTGACCTACATCTTATGGCTTGCTGTAACCTCAACATCAACTCATATAATCTCTTATTTGTTACATCTTTAATCAGGGCATCCTCTATCCGTCGTACAACCCCTGTAACATACATGGAGTCTGACACTACATTAGGAGGTTGACTCATCCAATGCTGTAAGGCCCACAACACTGCCAACAATTCCAAAGTTTGAAGTGAGTCCTGCGGTTCTGCCTCTAACATCACATGTCTCCACTGGCTAATACTCTTATCTTGCCAAGTCACTGCAGCTTTTCGGGAACGCTTCCCTGTGTCTGTAAATACCGTCAGAGCACCCGCAATTGGTTGCTCCTTAAATTTTGGTATACCAATCCACGATTGCTGCGACATCCAGCCTAGGATCTTATCTTGCAAAGGTGCAGTCTTAATGAGTGCACCTTCCTCTAACAATGCAGCGGCAAATTCCATGCTGTTGCCTAAATACCACTGCAGGTCCGATTGCTGCATGGGGAGATATATTATTGCTGGAGGCAGATCCGTAAGCTGATACAACCATAAGCGGCAACGCTTAATTAAATCAGCAAGTGCAAAAATTGTTTGAAAAATGGTATGTTGTGGTTGTAAGGATGGAAAGACCCATTCCAATACTCGGGTCTGTACACTCTCCTGACCCCCGTTTTCTTTAAAGCTTCAGTCAAGGCCCCCATAAGGTGTTTTGTTTCTGCTAAGGAAAGGTACTGGGTCCTATTGATGCTCACCGTTGGCCTAATGCTGTTTCTTTTTATTTCAAATTTCTCCTAGCTAAAACTTCCATAATTCTTACATCCTCTCTAAATTTTGTTAAATCACATTTAAAATCACATATAAAATGAAAATTTGAGAACATAGTATGCTTTAACTATTCTTTCTTATAACATAATACCTGAATTCCCCTCTTTTGTTTTTATAACCTAACATTAAAATGTATTTTGTGCTATAATTAATTTTGACTTTTCCTATAACTATTTAAAATTACAACAAACTGGTGAGTTAACATTTAAATCCATATAAACATTTCTCTAATCATACAATCATTAAGCAATTATGATATACAGCCCTAAGTGTTAAACAATTCTTTAAACTAACCTTTATTATCAATCTGCAAATGTGTTACTCTCTATTCCAGTTCTTGAACATGCTTATGCATTGAGACTAAGTGATCTAACAGATTCATACAACACAATTAAAACAATCATATAGGACATAAACCCTTTTGCTAGTTATGGCCTTGATTTCAACATGCATCACAGCATCATGGCTGAACCATAGAGGGTTATGGCGCATGCGCAGGGCTGGACTTGCGCATTCCATTCCCACACCCGAATCACGAGGTGTCACCACTCAAGGTGGAAGCAATGGCCACCGCCAGAGAGGACGAGACCACCCCGGATCCGTTTCCAGAGCTTTCTGAGATGCCAGCCAGCCCACCAATGGTAACGTTTCTCTACAGTATTTTAATAAAAACCCAGACAATACTTCCTAACTTGGATGTAACACTGAAATGTTTTCTCACTATAAGGCTGTTAGGCCACTGTCACCCACCAGGGAGGAGAGGCCTAGAGTAGCAATTGTTAGCCCTCCACAACAACCAAAGAGGTTAGTTCTGTTAAGGCTCTGGGTGATTCAAAAGAAATCAAGGATATTCCCTTTTTTATGATTGATATCTTCTTTTCTCAGGAGGAGAGCTGGCACCGCCCATCGCACCACGCTGCATCCAGATGTGGAGGTGGTTGGTCGAAGGCGGCTTAGAGTGTTAGTTTATTCACTGTTTGGTGTCTCAATCTGTGCTGTTATCCTTGTTTTTGTTACTGCCATTCTTTGTTATCTCAATAATTGTTGTGAGTAAGTTGTTTCCACAGTTCTTGTTAACTACTGGTTATTGTTAACTGTTGACGCACGTTATAATAAAGTTTATCTTTTTCTACAAAGTTTAACTCTATAACAAGTAAAATCAAAAGGCAACAAAACTATATCATTCTAACCTAACATCCTTTGCACACATGAAAACAAGCAAGGTAAAATTAACAATATAGCAAAAGCAATCAGTAAAATCAACAACCCGATATTGATAAAAGACTGCAGAAACTGTTTTTCCATCCAGTGACACGGTTATCGGAGGCGTTGACTGAGCAATCTTTAAGCCTTCTACTCCGGCTATTGCAGCTGATGATGTCACTTGCGGCCATGCAGATGGCCAATACGAAGATGAAATGACAGTAACATCGGCTCCGGTGTCCAACAGCCCACAAAGGTACTGCTGCTGGCCTTGCCAAGTTATCGTTACAAACTGCTGGGGGCGGGACTTCATACCCACAGTCAACAAGGTCAGAGGTGCCGTGGAGGAACCGAAGCCCCCATCACCTCTATCTTGTCTGTTAAATGGTTGCAGTCCCGCTGCCAAGTGTGGCAAGGGAATCAGCTGTGCTAGCCGCTGTCCTTTAGAGATGATCATAGGTGGTAACATAGTTTGCACCATTACAAATATTTCCCCATGATAGTCTGCATCTATCAGTCCTGTTATAACATTCAGTCCCGACATGCTTGCTGAAGATCTCCCTATTAACAAACATCCTACGGCTGTACTCTTTATCATGATCGGTCCTTTTACCCCTGTCGGTATCTTTTGAGGTACTGTGTCTAGCAAGGTAACATTTACTGCTGCTGCTAGGTCCAACCCGAGGCTGCCTGCTGTTGCTGGTCGGAGTTTTGTTGTTCCTGTGATGGGACTGCCATTTGTATCATCGCGCGGGGTCCTGACATCGCGCTCTGCTGGTAGTTTCCCTGACGCCGTTTACAGAGGCTTTTGGCATGAGAGGCACTTTGACAGTTTTGGCACCAGACCCCCACAGCACGACAAGTCTTCCGCATGTGACCAGATCCTCCACATCGGTAACATTGGACGCGACTCTGTTGCTGACTTGGTGGATTGCGGGGACGCTGAGGGCGTGCCTTTTGGCGCAGAGGTACTAAGGCAGCACATGCTTGTTGCTGTGCCATCATCATTCCCTTTGCCTGTTCTTCTAATCCCAATTTTAAATCTTTTACAGCTTCTGCTAACATTGCTACAGGACCCTCTGGTAAATTTTGGGCTTTTTGTAATACTTCTGTTACCATCCAATCGGGCCCTAAGGTGGCAATTATTCCCCTTGTCTGTTGATTACCATTCTGCAATAAACACTGTTTCAAGATAGCTTCATGTAGGTCATCTGACACTTGGGCACCCTTAAGAGCCGACGTTAGCTTATCAACAAACTCTCCCAGGCTATCTCGCCCCTGTTTAATTCCCATATAATAGGGTGATTGCGCTGGATCCCTTATCTTCTCTATGGCCATTTTCGCTATATCCACTGATGCTTGCAGTATGACTGGAGCCGTAACAGCCTGAATCTCTAAGCGTGTATTACTTTCTCCGGCCCCAAGTCGAATTCTTGCCTGCATAGCAACCTTCTGCTCTGAGGCATGTTGACCTGGGACATTCGTTACTATCCTCCAAGGCTTTGCTAACCTTTTTGCTACTTTTTCATCGTCAATCACCTTATCCCGTAGCTTAGCACCCAATCTTCTCCATTCTTCCTTTTCAAACACCTCATTAGGGTCCTGAAAGAACCCCCACTGATGGGCTATACACAACAGCCCTTCTAATTCCTTTTTCAGGTCAATACCTGTAACCTTTCGCTTTTCTAAAAAACACTTAAGCAAATCGTACGCTGCCTGCCTTTCCATTCTTCTTGTAAGTTAAGCATTAGTACCTGCGCGCGCTAAGGCAGTCTCCTAGGCTTACGCGATGTCTTTGGCTGTCAGCCGGGCTCCCTCTTTGTCCGAGCCTTTGCTGCTGGTGCTGCCGTCCCGGGCCGGTCTACGACTTGCGGACTCCGTGTTACGCCCTCCGCTGTCTTCTAAGTAGAAGGTTGTGGACCCATCTGAGGGTCCCTGTTCTGGCGCCACTGCCGCAAGAAGGGGTCGACATACGATCAATGTGATCAGCGAAATCGAACTTTATTGAGCATCAGACACATCTTATATACAGTTTATTATAATTATGCCCACTTGGCAACATATTATTGGTTACAGGTTACATGTCAACCCCACCTCTTGCAGTTTTAGCATCCTGCTTCAGCTAGCCACAAACATCCTGTTTTTGTAGTCCCCTACTTGTTTACGACCCTCAAGGTTACAGTGCCCTTGTGTTACTTCTTGATGATTCAGCTAAATCCGTTGTGTTCTGTGGCGTTCCATATCCTTATCAGAGAAGGCCAAACAGTCCTGCAGGCCTTTTTCCTTTGCCCATTCTCCTACACACTCTCCATCATTTTTCACCAGTCCTGGCTCACTGCAGAGGTCCCAGATGACTGGAAACTGGCCAGTGTGATGCCTATCCACAAGAAGGGATGGATGCAGGAACCAGGGAATTACAGACCTGTCAGCATAATCTCAATGCCAGGCAAGATTATGCAGCAGCAATCACACAGCACTTACAGGATGGCCAAGGGATCAGGCCCAGTCAGCATGGATTTAGGAAGGGAAGGTCCTGCCTCAACAACCTGATCTCCTTCTATGATCAGGTGACCCCCCCTGGTGGATGTGGGGAAGGCTGTGGATGTAGTCTACATGGACTTCAGCAAGGCCTTTGACAGCATTCTCCACAGCAAACTCCTGGCCAAGCTGTCAGCCCATGGCTTGGACAGCAGCACTCTGTGCTGGGTTAGGAAGTGGCTGGAGGGCCGAGCCCAGAGAGTGGTGGTGAATGGTACCACATCCAGCTGGCAAGAGGTCTTGAGCACAAGCCCTGTGAGGGGAGGCTAAGGAAGCTGGGGTTGTTTAGCCTGGAGAAGAGGAGGCTCAGGGGAGACTTTATTGCTCTTTACAACTACTTGAAAGGAGGTTGTAGCCAGATGGGGTTTGGTCTCTTCTCCCAGGCAATCAGCACCCGAACAAGAGGACACAGCCTCAAGCTGCACCAGGGGAAGTTTAGGTTTCAGGTGAGGAGAAAATTCTTCACAGAAAGAGTAATTAGCCATTACCCCAAACAGAGAGGGACCTGGGGGTGCTGATCGACAGCCACCTGAATATGAGCCAACAGTGTGCCCAGGTGGCCAGGAGGGCCAATAGCATCCTGGCCTGCATTAGGAATAGTGTGGCCAGCAGGAGCAGGGAGGTCATAGTGCCCCTGTACTCTGCTTTGGTTAGGCCGCACCTTGAGTACTGTGTCCAGTTCTGGGCCCCTCAGTTTAAGAAGGACATCGAAACACTTGAGCATGTCCAGAGAAGGGCAACAAGGCTGGTGAGAGGCCTTGAACACAAGCCCTATGAGGAGAGGCTGAGGGAGCTGGGATTGTTTAGCCTGGAGAAGAGGAGGCTCAGGGGTGACCTCATTGCCCTCTACAACTACCTGAAGGGTGGTTGTAGCCAGGAAGGGGTTGGTCTCTTCTCCCAGGCAACCAGCACCAGAACAAGGGGACACAGTCTCAAGCTGCACCAGGGGAGGTTTAGACTCAAGGTGAGGAGGAAGTTCTTCACCGAGTGAGTAATTCGTCATTGGAACGGGTTGCCCAGGGAGGTGGTTGAGTCATCGACCCTGGAGGCGTTCAAGGGGAGATTGGACGTGGCACTTGGTGCCATGGTCTAGTCATGGGGTCTGTGTTGATAGGTTGGACTCGATGATCCTCGAGGTCCTTTCCAACCTAAGTGATACTGTGATACTGTGATACTGTGATACTGTGAATGTGCTCCCCATGGAGGTGGTGGAGTCACTGTGCCTGGAGGTGATTCAAAAAGGATTGGACATGACACTTGAAGCCAGGGTTTAGTCATGAGGTGTTAGGTCATAGGTTGGACTTGATGATCTCTGAGGTCTTTTCCAAACTTATTGATTCTATGATTCTATGAAATTTTGACTTCACAGTTCTTTCTGCATCTTGCTATTAATTCTTCTGTGAAAAATTTTGCTAGGTATCAGGCTAAAACTGTAACACTTTGCAATACTACTTGACTGTGGCAATGCCAGCGACGAGCAGTGTTAGCAATCTGGCAGTGCAGCCCTAGAGCCTGACATGGTGGTAGGCCATGCTCAGCATAAATGCAGAGCCAGCTAGCAGTGTACCAAAACAGTGCTGTGCCTGCAGCATGTAACTAAAACAAGGCACTGGTAGCTATAAACATGGACAGTTATCTTGGGACAACAGGACATGCACCTGCATCAACAAACCACGTTGTGTCATTAGTAGTTGGACCAATAATCTGTAATAGTGCGATGTGTGGTCACTCAGAGGAAACCAATGGAGCTAAGCCAACAAGGCACTCTGAGTTTATATAAGTTGTAGCAGTTCCCTTGCTACGCACTTCTGCCTTTCCTGTCTCCTGTTCTTCTACACTTTACTGTGCTATACCTGCACTACAGGCCTGCTCCATAGGCCTGCACCTCAGGCCTGCACCATCGGCCTGCAACACTGGAACAATAAAGGAACAATACTTGATCATATTGGTCAGCCGTATTGATTCTAATCTCCGTCGCACCGATATCTGGCACCCAAACAGGGACACTTGGTTCCTTTGTCAATACCATCCCTTACATACGGCATTCAATACTAATTCAGACCTAACTCACGATATGAAGGTAGAAATGCTGGATATTTTGGCATTTGACAATGCTAATGAAGAAACTAAACAGGTTCTCAGCATTTTATCAACAGGTGCCACTGCCTCATGACTGCTGGACACCACAAGGAATGCAGGCATCGACAAACAGCAATGTATCCAGCCACGGCCATAGAAGCAGTCTTGAAACCACCAGTACGACCCACCGCACAAAGGAAACAACCTGGCTGGAAATCATCGTGCCTCTGAGAAACCTAGGTACCTTAAATCAAAGTGCCTGACTGCTGGACAGACTCGAAAGTGTCACAGACCTAATCATTTTACTCCAGATCATCGCAGAGGCTGCTCCCGCAGTGCAAGTACACCCCGCGACGCACCAAACCAGGGTGCTTGGACCGTGCCCCTTTCCCCCCCCACCCCTTCTGGCAGCGCATAGCGGACCTGACAACAGCCACGTATCACTTTTCAATCCACAAAGCATTGTCAAGTTTAACTGGCATGGCCCTTTGGGTCACAGACCCTGTGCTCTGTTAATTGGCACATTGTCTACCTCTAGACAGGGCATCCTTATAATTCCTGGTTCAATACATTCTGATTATGACTGGGCTATGACAATTATGCTCGATACCATTGCCCCTCCTGTTAGCACTCTTGTTGGGACAGAAATTGCTCAGCTAATACCATCTCAGTCCCGAGTGCCTAAAACTTCTAACAGGATCCAAGGGCAAGAAGGCTCGGGTTCCACCGATATGCCTAATACCTTATTAGCCCTAGAAATCCAAAAGAGAAAAATGGAACAGATTTTAACTGTCAGACACCCTTGTGGACAAATTATACAATTTTAAATTATTATGGATATTGGAGACGATGTCATCATTATACCTAGTCATAAATGGAATGGTCACTAGCCATTGCTCATGGCAAATGTTGAAGTCATGTGTTTAAAAGGTATCCAAACAACCTGGGTTAGCAAAGAGCCAGTGCAATTAGCTTTTAACTACGGCAAATCAATCACTGTAAGACCGTACGTGTTAACCCTTCCAGTTTCTTTTTGGGCAGTGAAGCCTTAAGTCAGCTAGGAGCAAAACTTGTTACCGTTCCTTCTTTGTAGTGGCTCCTAGTCAGCAACCAACCCTCAAATCAAAATGGAAAACACATAATCCAGTATGGGTGGAACAATGGTTGTTCAGATACGATAGGCTGCAAGTCGTTAAGACCACAATACAGAAACAATAGCAACTAGGTCACACCTTGCTAGCCACCCACCCCTACCCCTACCCCCAGAAAAGGGAGGATTTTCTGGTAAACTCTTGCCAACCAAAGCTCTGCTCTGATTTAAAGCTACAGTGCTAATTTCTTCATTTCTGATTGCAATGTCCTTAGATTTGGTATTTAGAGTTTTGCTAAGTTTTCCTGGTAAGCATAATGAATGGTAAGCATTTTATATTTACAGATACCTAGTACATAGTAATTGTAGTAAGGTGTAAGTACTTAGTAATGAGTCCACATTCTAAGATTTCTTTTGGCTTGAACCTTCGTAGCTGTGTGCCTTGGCATTTTAAAGGAGCTCCATGTAATATAGTTAAGATTTGTAGTAAATAGGTATTAATTTTAAAAAGTATTCCTTAGCTAAGGTAATGCCTTTATATTTCCTTCTTAAACATAGACTAGAAAAAATACAAAAAATGCAAAAAAAAAAAGGTAAACAAAAAGGTTACATGTGGAAAAAAAAAATTTTAACGTAGAAACATCTAACAAAAGCACAAAAACTCTGGATACAAAACATAGAGTACTGAATAACAGAATAATAATTAGAAAGAAGAGCAACAATAAAAACAAAATATTAAAAACAAAATATGACACACTGAAAAATCAAAAGTATTACTAACAAAGAATAGCTATTAACAAAAAAACATAAGAATTGTTAGCAAAAAATAAAAATTAGGATTATCAAGTCTACTAGATTAAAACAAACAAAAAATTATACAAAGAAAAAATCAAGAAAATTAAAATGAAAAATTATAATAAAAAAGTATTGATAGAAAAGAAGACGGTTAAAAATTATAATACAAAATCAAAACTGAAAATTTAAATAGAAAATAGATTAAATAAAACAAACATGCAAAATAAAAAATAATTACAATAAAGAATATAAGATAAAAATAAAAGATTAAACACTAGATAAAAAAAAGAAATTACAAAAAACAAAAGAAATTGAAAATAAAAAATTTATTAGAATAACAAATTAAAATACAAAGTAAAAAATTACAATAACAAAATAAATATTATAATAAAGAAGGTAAAGAAGAAATAAATTTTAAAAATTACAAAAAGTTAAAAATAATAATAAAAAAAATTCAAAGAACAAAAAAATTTAAATACAAAATAACAAAAATTAATTGAAAAACAAAAAAATCAAAATTGGATTAAAATTAACAAAACAAAAAAGTTAACAAAAATAATTAAAAAGTGCAGATAAAAAAAAATAAAATGCAATGAAGGAAAAAAAAACCACCACATTCAAACAGTATAAAAATAATGTAAAAACAAAAATTAAAATTAATTAAAGATTAAACAAAAGAACTAGATTAAAAGTCAAAATATTGAACATATCAAAATAATAAATTCGCAATAGAAAATGACTAACAATGAAATAAAATAACAAGAAACAAAAATAAATAATAAAATAAATACATTCAACATAAAATATGAAACAGCTCAAATTAGAATTAAAAAAGAAAAAATATAAAAATAATTTACAAAAAATAAAATTGAACTGAAAAGAAATTACAGAATAAAATAAAAAACAATTGCAAACATGTAAAAAAATTAAAAAAAGCCTTATAAAAAAATATATATATAAAGAAATCAAACAAAAATGAAATAGATTTATTGAAAGTAGATTTCAAAATATTAAAGAAATGAAGCAAAAAATTAGTTACAAAATTAAAAATAGCTTACATTAAAAACAAAAAAAACCCAACAGTCAAAATTAGTTACAAAATATGTGGAATCATAGACTCGTGGAATGAGTCAGGGTTGGAAAGGACCACAAGGATCATTTAGTTCCAACCACTGCCATGGGCAGAGACACCTCACACTGGATCAGGCAGGCTAGAGCCTCGTCCAGCCTGGTCTTGAACACTTCCAGGCATGGGGCCTCGGCCACCTCCCTGGACAACCCATTCCAGGGCTTCACCACTTTCACGGTGAAGAATTTCTTCTCCACATCCAGCCTGAATCTTCCCATCCCCAGCTTTGTTCCATTCTCCCTAGTCCTGTCATTTCTTGACATGCTAGGATGTCCCTCCCCAGCATTCTTGTAGGCTCTCTTCAGATACTGGATGGCCACGATCAGGTCATCTCCAGCCTTCTTTTCCACTAACTGCAATTATTGCAATAAACAACGGCGGAAGAGTCAAGACCATGAGGACACAGCATTTCCCATGCAGTCGAACATCGATCACAATAACTGTTATGATAATTTCATAGTTTCATAGTTTCATTCAGGGTTGGAAGGGACCACACGGATCATCTAGTTCCAACCCCCCTGCCATGGGCAGGGACACCCCACACTAGACCAGGCTGGACAGAGCCTCATCCAGCCTGCTCTTAAACACCTCCAGGGACGGGGCCTCGACCACCTCCCTGGACAACCCATTCCAGGGTTTCACCACTCTCATGGTGAAGAACCTCCTCCTCACATCTAGCCTGAATCTCCCCACCTCCAGCTTCATTCCATTCCCCCTAGTCCTATCACTACCTGAGATCCTGAGAAGTCCTTCCCCAGCCTTCCTGTAGGCCCCCTTCAGATACTGAAGGCCACAATTAGGTCACCTCGGAGCCTTCTCTTCTGCAGACTGAACATCCCCAACTCCTTCAGTCTGTCCTCATAGGAGAGGTGCTCCAGCCCTCTGATCATCCTTGTGGTCCTATAATCTGGGATCAAACAGCATCAATCAGAAGATTGTACCACAGCATCATGCAAATTAGGACTGAATATTGTGGTTGCTTGATAACTTTGTATTCTCTCTTGTTAACTAAGTGTGCCTCTGAATGTAGACATTCTAGAGGATACAGTTTCATCTTTACATTTTGCTTAGTAGAGATTATTAACAAACAAACAACAAGAAAAAAAAAAAGGGGGGGGGGGAAGAGAGAATACACCATAGCCAAAAAATTAGCTCATGGCAACCCTAGAAATGCTGTAACCCTAGGAACATCAACCCTAGAAAGTGTTGTAACCCTAGAAACATCAACTTTGAAAAGTGCTGTAACCCTCTCACCACAAGAGAGCACGAACACGGCACAACTGTCATGAAAATGACAATCAGCAAACCTCCTTAGCACTGACCTCAACGATGGTCACGATAAACCAAGATGTCAACAGAAAGCATCTAACTTATTGTGGCCGGTTGACGTTGCCCCCTTAAGAAAGGGAACATGGTGGACGGAAGTTGGTAAACGGAAGGAATAGTCTAAACTAATTTCATTGGACAAGTGGGAGGAAGCACCTTCTGAAGTGGGAGTGAAGTGGACATTTCCAGCACTTCTCAGTCAGTCTTGCTTCCGTCTTTGCTTCGTGCAGCAGCTTTGCCTGTGCTGGGCTTTCTGCCAAGGCCTCGGCCTTGAAAACCGGATAACAGGCCTGTATACTAACTCCCTTCCAATTAACACGAACTGCTTCTAACTTTTTTTTCCTCTCTTTCCTTTCTCTTTCTATCCCATTCTGGGGAAAGGGGGGGAGAGAGGGGAGAGCGGAGGTGGGGGACCCCTCTCTGCCGAGAGGGGTTACTCTCATTTCTGTGTTACTCTGTTGTATATCTTTGTATATATTGTAGATATTGTAAATTTGTAAATAATCCCCTGCATTCTCTACATTGCTTTGTAAATATAGCTCCACTGCTTTGCTAATTCAGCTTGCGAGTTTTTTTTTCCTTTCCCTTCAATTTTTTTTTCCCTTTTACTTTACAAAGGGGGAAGGGAGGAGGCTTCTTGGCCTTGCCCTTCCACCCACCACATTTTTTTTATTGGCGTACCCAACGTGCGGCAGATAATTAGTTTAATTTATTATTTGATTGATTTAGTGTTTTCCAGCTGAATTAGCAAACATGAAGGTATTGTGGTTTGTGGAGCGATTATTCTTTTCAATTTTTGGGGCTCTGGTTTACAGATATTGTTTGGGTTTGATTTTGGATTACCTGGGTAAATATTTGGTGCGGACAATTTATATGTGGGTTATGTATAGAGTTAAATTATGGTATGGAAAATGTATTAATTTGTTATGGCCAGTGAGATACAGGAATGTTACCTCCACCACTCTCCCAATTGAGATAAAGGGTTTTAAGATTCCGCCTGAGGAGACAGTAACTTCAGGTGATGCCTGGGATCCAAAAGTGATTTATTTGATGTGTATAATCCTGCTTTCAGTGATAATTAATGTGTATCTGCTGGTCTCTTTGCGGCGAGAGAAAAAGGTGTCCAGGGCGTGTTTTGTTATTAAAACTAGGTCAAAAAGAAAACGCCGTGGCTCTCGATCAGTCCCAGAGTCATCTAGTGATGAGGACTGTGGAGAACCCGTGTCAGTTAAAAAGAAGGCTAAAAAGTTAATTGGTAAAGCAGCTCTAAATGACTTTGCTGATTCTGGCAAGCAGCCAAGGGCATCGGCTGGTATCAACATGGCACCTACTCCTTCTCCCACTTCTTCTCCTTCTTCTTCTTCTCCATCGGCCATTAACGGAGCAACGTCACTTCCACCCACTCCATTGGTGGGACCGGAAGTCACTGCCCCAGCAGCTGATTTATCTCAGGACCTGTCAGCTTCCATTAAGGTGGCTGTAAATTCGAACACAGCTCCAGTTAAGGTGGCTCCTTTAAAGACTAGAGCTGGAAAGGGCAAAGATGGAGAAGAAGAAGAGGAGACTGATCCTGGTGAGGGACCCTCTACTCTAAAAGATCCTGCTCAGGAGGAAGAGAAGGTTTGTTTTAAAGATCTAGCTAACTTAGTGAGATCAAAGCAGGATAGAGATGAAGCTAGGAAGGCAGCTGGCAAAGGTGGTTCTCAGCTTAAAGAGATCCTTAGGAGAATGACAGCAGGATTATACAGGCAAAGAATTCAGGGAGATGAGGAGGAAGATGATATTACGGACTGTTCGTCACCACGGGAGGAATTGAGTTATGTCCGTAAAGATTTCACCAGGGCAGATAAGGAGCCAGTTCTAGCTTGGCTTAGTAGGTGTTATGATACAGGTGCTTCAGCTCTAACAGTTGGAGACAAGTCAGCAGCTCAGTTAGGAACTCTCTCAAGGGACAATGGAATAGATAGACATCTAGGTGAAGCTCTCGGTAAGGTTAATCTGTGGATACGCCTTTTAATAGCGGTTGCCCTGAGATACCCTTCCCGAGATGATCTTCCATGGAATCCTAAACCCTGGACTACCATAGATGAGGGAATTAAGCGCTTGAGAGAATTTGCTGTTAGAGAGCTACTCTATGGTGAACATGAAACTCTGAATCCTGATGACATTCCTGTGGGTATTGGTCTTGCTAAAAAGATCATCAAACTTGCTCCTTCTAATTATGCAAACATTCTGGCAAGCAGAATTGTATCAAGAAGTTATGGCGGAGCTTCTCCCACGGTTGGCCAATTCAGTGATCAAATGAGACAATTGGAGGATAGCATGACGCGTGGTTCTTTGGTTTCAGCCATTAAAACTATGTCTGGTGATATACAGAATTGCATAAGAGAGTTAAAAGATGAATTTAGAAATTCCATATCCCAATTGGCACAAAGGGATAATTTCAATTCTTCCTCCAGGTGGGTACAAGTCTCATCTGTGAGGAATACACGTCCTCCAAGGAGGTCATTCCAAAACAGGACATTCCAAAACAGGTCATTCCAAAACAGACCACCAAGACAATCACGTAGAACTATTTGGATAACTCTGCGTGATCAGTTTGGTGAGAACATGAATCGCTGGGATGGCCAACCAACTTCTAATCTTTTCAGGAGACTGAGGGAATTGCAAAGTGGCAGAACCCGAGATAGCAATACCAGAAGGGTAGCTGTTACTTCCACAGTTCCCCAGAACGACTCTTATGGCTCCAACAGTGGCTCCAGTTATAACATGCAAAGTTATAACCCTGCACAATATGTGCAATGCACATGTGCGCATGTTCCCCATAACTAGGGGTGCCCTGCCTCCCGCCAGGGGGAGGAGAGGGATAACAGAGATAATAGAATCTATTGGGATGTGTACATCCAGTGGCCTGGCGCTTCACAATTTCAGAAGTACAGGGCCTTGGTTGACACAGGAGCTCAGTGCACCATAATACCATCAAATTATCAGGGATCAGAGTCTATAACTATTCTGGGAGTCACTGGTGGATCTCAAGAGTTAAGTAAGGTAGAGGTTAATATAAGTTTAACTGGTAAACAATGGAGGAAGCATACAGTTGTGACCGGACCTGACGCACCTTGTATTTTGGGAATTGATTTTCTGAGAGAAGGGCGTTTCAAAGACCCCAGAGGTTACAAATGGGCTTTTGGAGTGGCTTCAATAGAAATTGATGGACAAAAATTGAAGCTGTCTGCCAGACCTGAACTTTCTGATGAATCTGCAGTTGTGGGACAACATAAGATACAGGACATTAAATTGCCGGTTGCTTCTCAGACTGTGCATCACAGACAATACAGAACCAACCGTGACTCTTTGTTGCCCATTCAGAATCTGATTCGTCAGTTGGAGAGTCAGAAAGTCGTCAGCAAAACTCATTCACCTTTCAACAGTCCAGTGTGGCCTGTGCGGAAGCAGAATGGAGACTGGCGTCTGACGGTAGACTACCGAGCCCTGAATGAGGTGACACCACCTATGAGTGCAGCAGTGCCAGACATGATGGAACTACAGTATGAGCTGGAATCCAAAGAGGCCAAATGGTATGCTACCATAGACATTGCTAATGCATTTTTCTCTATTCCCATAGCAGAGGAATGCAGGCCTCAGTTTGCTTTCACCTGGAGAGGAATCCAGTACACTTTCAACAGGCTGCCAATGGGCTGGATCCACAGCTCAAGCATCTGTCATGCAGTGATCCACGATGCTCTGGAGAAAGGCGGTGCTCCAGAACACATCCAGTTCATCGATGATATCAT
Source organism: Melanerpes formicivorus (assembly GCF_026170545.1). Classification (NCBI taxonomy): domain Eukaryota; kingdom Metazoa; phylum Chordata; class Aves; order Piciformes; family Picidae; genus Melanerpes; species Melanerpes formicivorus. The sequence goes on along the minus strand of NW_027142361.1, from coordinate 1,863,749 downwards.
CGTCTGGGGTAAAACTGCTGAGGAAGTCTTCAAGAAAGGTAACAAAATCATTGACATTCTTCTGGATGCAGGTTTTGCCATCAAGCGAGACAAAGTGAAAGGACCTACCACAGAGATTCAGTTTCTGGGAGTGCGATGGCAGGATGGACGCCGACACATTCCAGTGGATGTGGTAAATAGAGTCTCTACCATGGCAAGTCCCACAAACAAGCAAGAGACCCTACGTTTCTTGGGGATAGTGGGATTTTGGAGACTACACATTCCTGGATACAGTCAGATTGTGAAACCTCTGTATGATGTGACTCGAAAGAGAAACCATTTCCACTGGGGACCTGAACAACAAGCAGCCTTTGACCAGATAAAGCAAGAGGTAATTCAAGCAATGGGTCTGGGACCTGTTCGAGATGGTCCAGACATTAAGAACATTTTGTACACGGCTGCAAGTGACAATGGTCCAACCTGGTGCTTGTGGCAAAAAGCTCCAGGTGAGACACGTGGACGACCTCTTGGTTTCTGGAGTCGAGGTTACAGAGGTTCAGAGGCTAACTATACTCCAACAGAGAAAGAAATCTTAGCTGCCTATGAAGGAGTAAAAGCATCTTCTGAAGTGATTGGAACTGAATCACAACTTCTTCTAGCTCCCAGATTACCAGTTTTGAATTGGATGTTCAAAGGCAAAGGATCCACACCACATCATGCCACAGACTCAACCTGGTCTAAGTGGATGGCTCTGATAACACAGAGAGCTCGAATGGGAAATATTGAAAGACCTGGTCTAGTGGAGGTGATCTCAAGTTGGCCTGAAGGCATCAACTGTGCTAAACCTCCAGAGGAGAAAGTAACTCGTGCTGAGGAAGCTCCTCCTTACAATGACCTTTCTGATGATGAAAAGAAATATGCTTTGTTCACAGACGGTTCCTGTCGTCTTGTTGGAAACAAGCGAAGGTGGAAGTCTGCAGTGTGGAGTCCAACACGCCGAGTTGCAGAGGCGAAAGATGGAGAAGGAGAATCCAGTCAGTTTGCAGAGGTAAAAGCTGTCCAGCTAGCTCTTGACATGGCTGAACGTGAGAGATGGCCAAAGCTTTATCTCTACACCGACTCATGGATGGTAGCCAATGCTCTATGGGGTTGGCTAAAGAACTGGAAGAAGAGTGGTTGGCAGAGGAAAGGAAAACCCATTTGGGCAGCCAACCTATGGCAGGACATTGCTGATCGAATCGAGAGAATTCCAGTGAAAGTGAGACACATCGATGCTCACATTCCTAAGAGCAAAGCTACTGAGGAACAGCAACACAACCATCAGGCAGATCTAGCTGCAAGAGTTTCTCAAGTAGACATGGACTCTAATCTTGATCTCGACTGGAAACACCGACGTGAGATATTCTTAGCTCGGTGGGCTCACGATTCGTCAGGACATCAAGGCAGAGATGCAACATACCAATGGGCTCGTGACAGATCCATAGACATTTCCATGGATGCTATCACACAAGTCATCCATGACTGTGACATTTGTGCTGCTATTAAGCAGGCAAAACGACTTAAGCCCTTGTGGTATGGTGACAGATGGTCCAAGTACAAGTATGGTGAAGCTTGGCAGATTGACTACATCACTCTACCACGTTCTCGTTCTGGTAAGCAATACGTGCTTACTATGGTAGAAGCAAACACTGGATGGTTGGAAACTTATCCAGTTCCACATGCAACTGCACGCAACACCATTCTTGGTCTGGAGAGACAGATCCTGTGGAGACACGGAACTCCAGAGAGGATCGAGTCAGACAACGGAACTCATTTCAAGAACAACCTTGTAAAGAACTGGGCAAAAGAGCACGGTATTGAGTGGATATTCCACATTCCCTACTATGCACCAGCTTCAGGGAAGATTGAACGCTACAACGGTTTGTTGAAGACCACTCTCAAAGCCATGGGGGGTGGATCTTTGAAAAACTGGGAAAAACATTTAGCACAAGCAACCTGGCTGGTAAATAGTAGAGGTTCAGTGAACCGAGCTGGACCTGCACATTCAGATTTGCTACGGAAAGTAGAAGGTGATAGAGTTCCTGTTGTTAGAGAAAAGAATCTGTTAGGTAAAACTGTTTGGGTATTTTCACCCTCAGGAGAGGCTAAACCTGTCCGAGGGGTGGTTTCAGCTGAAGGTCCGGGTCACACTTATTGGGTAATGCAAGAGAATGGTGAAATTCAGTGTATTCCACAAAGAAATTTATTTTTAGCTGAAAGAGGTTAATTTCAAACTGTTGTACAGCTACATCGCGCCCAGAGGAAGAACCAACGAGGAATCTACGGTGCACGAACCCTGAGATCCCTGAGAGCCCTGAGTCAACTAATAGACCCTGAGAACCCCTGTTTCCCTTTTCTTCGCTTCGTTGGTGAAGAAAATGAACTGTTTTCCATTTTTCTCATTTTCTGATTTTCTTGGACTTTTGAATCATCTACATCTGAGCATAGCCGGAATGGACTATGAACTTTACTCACGAACTGTAAATATCGTTTTGGATTGGATGGACAGTATGAACAGCCAATGAAATTGTTTAGAAGGGGTGGACTGTGGCCGGTTGACGTTGCCCCCTTAAGAAAGGGAACATGGTGGACGGAAGTTGGTAAACGGAAGGAATAGTATAAACTAATTTCATTGGACGAGTTGGAGGAAGCACCTTCTGAAGTGGGAGTGAAGTGGACATTTCCAGCACTTCTCAGTCAGTCTTGCTTCCGTCTTTGCTTCGTGCAGCAGCTTTGCCTGTGCTGGGCTTTCTGCCAAGGCCTCGGCCTTGAAAACCAGATAACAGGCCTGTATACTAACTCCCTTCCAATTAACACGAACTGCTTCTAACTTTTTTTTCCTCTCTTTCCTTTCTCTTTCTATCCCATTCTGGGGAAAGGGGGGGAGAGAGGGGAGAGCGGAGGTGGGGGACCCCTCTCTGCCGAGAGGGGTTACTCTCATTTCTGTGTTACTCTGTTGTATATCTTTGTATATATTGTAGATATTGTAAATTTGTAAATAATCCCCTGCATTCTCTACATTGCTTTGTAAATATAGCTCCACTGCTTTGCTAATTCAGCTTGCGAGTTTTTTTTTCCTTTCCCTTCAATTTTTTTTTCCCTTTTACTTTACAAAGGGGGAAGGGAGGAGGCTTCTTGGCCTTGCCCTTCCACCCACCACACTTATAAACTGAGTGTCATGACTGCTTAACTGTTGTGTGAACATTAAGAGATCAGCATTACTAGGATGAGCAAAACCACATTATTCTATGTAATTTTATATTGGGCAAGCAATGAAGCTCTTTTTGCTCTTGCTGTTTGCCTGCAAGTTTTCTGTCTGTGAAGCTAGAGCCTGGCCAGATCTACCTTTACAGATTAGAGAAATCTTGCTACCATTAAACAATTCATGATTTTTGACCATCCTAGAGAAAATAAAGATGCAACATTATCCTAAAGCAGATTGTAAAAGACTGTGCTAAGGATTGCATTTGTGCCTCAATCTCTGTGTGCAATGCGTTCAGGCATAATCAAGTCTTCTCTGTCAATAAGAGGAGTGAAATGTAAAGATCGGAACTGTTAAGATCTAAGTTCTTCTTTACAATGTTTGTTATCTTTGACCATGTATTATGCCAGCTCTGTAGAGCATTGTAACTAGTTCAACTTAAGCTTTGTGCCTCGTATGTGTTACGTCAGTCTGTTAGACATGCTGCACTACAGAACTCTTGCTTTTGCTATACAGCTTAGCTTTACCTTGCTTGCTTCTGTGTTTGCAGTAGCATCTTGTATGGGATGAGAACAACTCCCATGACCAGATTGCTCACAAAAACAAAAAGGGGTATTTGTGGCAATGCCAGCGACGAGCAGTGTGAGCAATCTGGCAGTGCAGGCCTAGAGCCTGACATGGTGGTAGGCCATGCTCAGCATAAATGCAGAGACAGCTAGCAGTGTAGCAAAACAGTACTGTGCCTGCAGCATGTAACTAAAACAAGGTACTGGTAGCTATAAACATGGACAGTTATCTTGAGACAACAGGACATGCACCTGCATCAACAACCTCGTTGTGTCATTAGTAGTTGGACCAATAATCTGTAATAGTGCGATGGGAATCAATGAAGCCATGCCAACAAGGCACTCTGAGTTTATATAAGTTGTAGCAGTTCCCTTGCTACGCACTTCTGCCTTTCCTGTCTCTTCTTCTTTACACTTTACTTTACTGTGCTATACTTGCACTACAGGCCTGCTCCATAGGCCTCCACCTCAGGCCTGCACCATCGGCCTGCAACACTGGAACAATAAAGGAACAATACTTGATCATATTGGTCAGCTGTATTGATTCCAATCTCCGTTGCCCTATAAAGGGCTGCTACCCAGGGTACTCTCCAAATAAGTTGCTTAAGCTGAAGTCCGCCCTCCAGAAGTCCAAAGTAAAGGTTCTGTTATTGCTCCTCCTTATTTCCCTGCATATTGAATACTCCACTATCTCATGGTCACTGCACCCTAGACAACCTGAGCCATTTTGGCTCAGTAGCTGATCGGGACCGCTCGTCCGGAACCGCTCCGCTTAAGCTGTGAGTTTCTCGGGGTTTTTCTTTTGCTTTTGCTTTCCTTTCGGGGCTTCGCGGGTCGGTAGTACTGCTAGTAGGGGGAGGAGCCGGCAGGATCGTGCTCACGAGAGCCTGCACGGGTCACGGGAGCCTGACGTCAGCCGCGGCAGTTTTAAAAGCCGCCCGGGCTGTGCGCGCGGCGCCATTTTGGCTCAGTAGCTGATCGGGACCGCTCGTCCGGAACCGCTCCGCTTAAGCTGTGAGTTTCTCGGGGTTTTTCTTTTGCTTTCCTTTCGGGGCTTCGCGGGTCGGGAGGACTGCTAGTAGGGGGAGGAGCCGGCAGGATCGTGCTCACGAGAGCCTGCACGGGTCACGGGAGCCTGACGTCAGCCGCGGCAGTTTTAAAAGCCGCCCGGGCTGTGCGCGCGGCGCCATTTTGGCTCAGTAGCTAGGCTAGCAGCCGGGTGACAAAAAAAAAAAAAACAAAAAAAAAAAACCCAAACAGAAAACCCGAACCTTAAACATTGCATCATGGTCGTCACTCGGACGAAGGGTAAAAAAGCAGCGTCTGCCCAGACAGAGCTGTTTCACCAACATGCTGGAGTCCAGGCTGTCAGCTGCGGAGAGTGCTTCAGCCTGGCACTTGGAATAGAAGGGGAGGGAGAGGACAGCTGTGTCCGGTGTGAGCAGGTGAATTTTCTCCTCAGCATGGTGGCAGAGCTGAAGGATGAAGTGGCCGAGCTGAAGGAGGAGGTAGCTAGGCTAAGGACCATAAGGGAAAGCGAAAGGGAGTTAGACTTGCGGGAGAAGGCTCTGCAGATCTCCCCTGCTGAGGGAGGGGTTCCTGGAGGCAGAGAGGGATGGATACGGGTCCCTGCCAGGGGTGGCAAGAGAAATCCACCCCGACCCTCTCCTCCTCCTCCGCTGCCCTTGCATAATAAGTATGAGGCCCTGCAGGCTGAGGGCAGTAAGGATGAGAGGGCTGAGGCTGAAGAGCAGCCATCCAGAGGGGAGCCTAAGGCCAAGCAGACCCCACCAGCTGTAACGGCCAGCTCTGGGGGGAAGCCTAAGCCCAAGCGGTCCCCACCGGCTATAATGACTAGCTCCACAAAGAAAGGGAGAAGGGTTATAGTTGTTGGGGACTCTCTCCTGGGGGGTACTGAGGGACCCATATGTCGTCCCGACCCATCCCACAGGGAGGTCTGCTCCCTACCAGGGGCAGGGGTTAGGGACATTGCGAAGAGATTCCCTGAATTAATCCAGCCCACTGACTATTACCCTCTGATGGTAATACAGGCTGGGAGTGATGAGATTGATAGGAAGTGCACCAGGACAATTAAGAAGGAATTCAGGGCCCTTGGACAATTGATTGATGGGGCAGGAGCTCAAGTGGTGTTCTGCTCAATTCCTTCAGTGTCAGGGGTGTACACTGAGAGGAATGGGAGAACCCACACCATCAACAATTGGCTCAGGGGATGGTGCCAGCGGCAGAACTTTGGGTTCTATGACCACGGGGCAACTTTCACTGCACCTGACCTGCTGGGTCCTGATGGGGTGCATCTATCTAGAAGGGGTAAAAGAGTCCTGGCACTGGAGTTGGCAGGGCTCATTAGGAGGGCTTTAAACTAGGTCTGAAGGGGGTGGGTGAGGCAATCGGTCCCTCTGCAGAGGTAAGAGTAGGGTGCAAGGTAGAGTTAGTTGAGAAGTCAGGAACCCAGCTGCGATGCGTGTACACCAATGCACGCAGCCTGGGCAGCAAGCAAGAGGAGTTGGAGGTCCTAATCCATCAGGGCGACTATGATGTAGTCGCCATCTCAGAAACTTGGTGGGACAGCACCCACGATTGGAGTGCTACAATGGGGGGTTACAGGCTCTTTAGGAGGGACAGGCGAGGGAGAAGAGGAGGAGGGGTGGCTCTGTATATTAGAGAGTCAATCTCTGCCACACAACTTGTGGTGGAAGATGAGGTAGTTGAGAGCCTGTGGGTCAAAATCAGAGGACAACCTAACAAGTCTGACATCCTGATTGGAATCTGTTACAGACCACCCAACCAGGATGAGGCGGCTGATGAGTTGTTCTACAAGCAACTGGAGGCTGTCTCAAGATCATCTGATCTTGTCCTTGTTGGTGACTTCAACCTCCCAGATATCTGCTGGGAACTTAATTCAGCAGGGAGGAGGCAGTCCAGAAGATTCCTGGAGCGAATGGAGGACTGCTTCCTGACACAGCTGTTAAGCGAGCCTACCAGGGGACAGGCTCTGCTTGACCTGCTGTTCTGCAATAGGGAAGGGCTGGTGGGAGATGTGATCGTGGGAGGCTGCCTAGGGTGCAGTGACCACGAGATAGTGAAGTTTTCAATATGCAGGGAGATTGGGAGGAGCACCAACAGAACCTCCACCTTGGACTTCCGAAGGGCGAACTTCAGCCTATTTAAAAAACTTGTCTGCAAAGTCCCCTGGGTACCAGCCCTCATGAACCAAGGGGTTCAGGAGGGTTGGACCTACTTCAAACAGGAGCTCTTGAAGGCACAGGAATTGGCGGTTCCCACGTGCCGGAAGGCAAGCCGGCGGGGAAGGCGACCGGCCTGGATGAGCAAGCAGCTCCTGGAGGATTGAAGGGGGAAGAGGAGGCTGTATCACCTTTGGAAGGAGGGGAAGGCTTCTCGAGGTATGTTCAAGGAAGCTGTTAGATTATGTAGGAATAAAATTAGGGAGGCTAAGGCCCAGCTGGAACTGAAGCTGGCCACCTCAGTCAAAGATAATAAAAAGCATTTTTATAAATATATTAACAATAAGAAGAAGGGCAGGAAGAACCTGAACTCCCTAGTGGACCTGGAGGGGAACACAGTTACTGAGGATGAGGATAAAGCTGAGGTCCTGAACACCTTCTTTGCCTCAATTTTTAACAGCAAGGCAGGAGTTCAGGACAAGTGGTCTCCGGAGCTGGGCGTTGGGGTCGGGGAGCAGAGTAATACCCTGGAAATCCATGAGGAGTTAGTTCGGGACCTGCTGAGCCACTTGGATATCCACAAGTCCATGGGACCAGATGGGATCCATCCTAGGGTGCTGAGAGAGCTGGCGGATGTGCTAGCTAGGCCACTCTCCATCATTTTCCTCCAGTCCTGGCTCACTGGTGAGGTCCCAGATGACTGGAAACTGGCCAACGTGGTCCCCATCCACAAGAAGGGTCGGATGGAGGAACCTGGAAACTACAGGCCAGTCAGCCTGACCTCAGTGCCAGGGAAAGTGATGGAGCAGATTATCCTGGCAGCAATAACTGCGCACCTGAAGGATGGCCAAGGGCTCAGGTCCAGCCAACATGGATTCAGGAAGGGCAGATCCTGCCTCTCCAACCTGATCTCTTTCTATGATCAGGTGACCCGCCTGGTGGATGTGGGGAGGCCTGTGGATGTGGTCTACCTAGACTTCAGCAAGGCCTTTGACACCGTCCCCCACAGCAAACTGCTGACTAAGCTGTCAGCCCGTGGCTTGGACCACTACACTCTGTGCTGGGTTAGGAACTGGCTGGAGGGCCGGGCCCAGAGAGTGGTCGTGAACGGTGCCGCATCCAGCTGGAGGCCAGTCACCAGTGGTGTCCCCCAGGGATCAGTGCTGGGCCCTGTCCTCTTCAACATATTCGTTGATGATCTGGATGAAGGGGTAGAGTCAGTCATCAGCAAGTTTGCAGATGACACAAAGTTAGGGGCAGATGTTAGTCAATTAGAGGGTAGAAAGGCTCTGCAGAGGGACCTCGACCGACTGGAAAGATGGGCAGAGTCCAATGGGATGGCTTTCAACAAGTCCAAGTGCCGAGTGCTGCACTTTGGCTACGGCAATCCCATGCAGAGCTATAGGCTGGGGTCGGAGTGGCTGGAGAGCTCCCAGACAGAGAGGGACCTGGGTGTGCTGATCGACAGCCACCTGAATATGAGCCAGCAGTGTGCTCAGGTGGCCAGGAGGGCCAATAGCATTCTGGCCTGCATTAGGAATAGTGTGGCCAGCAGGAGCAGGGAGGTCATAGTGCCCCTGTACTCTGCTCTGGTTAGGCCGCACCTTGAGTACTGTGTCCAGTTCTGGGCTCCTCAGTTTAAGAAGGACATTGAGACACTTGAGCGTGTCCAGAGAAGGGCAACAAGGCTGGTGAGAGGCCTTGAACACAAGCCCTATGAGGAGAGGCTGAGGGAGCTGGGATTGTTTAGCCTGGAGAAGAGGAGGCTCAGGGGTGACCTTATTGCCCTCTACAACTACCTGAAGGGTGGTTGTAGCCAGGAGGGAGTTGGCCTCTTCTCCCAGGCAACCAGCACCAGAACAAGGGGACACAGTCTCAAGCTGCGCCAGGGGAGGTTCAGACTCGAGGTGAGGAGGAAGTTCTTCACCGAGCGAGTCATTCGGCATTGGAATGGGTTGCCCAGGGAGGTGGTTGAGTCATCGACCCTGGAGGCGTTCAAGGGGAGATTGGCCGTGGCACTTGGTGCCATGGTCTAGTCATGGGGTCTGTGGTGTCAGGTTGGACTCGATGATCCTCGAGGTCCTTTCCAACCTAAGTGATACTGTGATACTGTGATACTGTGAACCTCCTTCCATCACCTCTCCCACCAGCCTTTCTCTATTTGGGAACAGCAGGTCAAGCAGGGCCTTACCCCTGGTAGGCTCACTTAACAGCTGCATCAAGAAGCTGTCCTCCATACACTCTAAGAACCTTCTGGACTGCCTTCTCTGTGCTAAGTTCCCAGCAGACATCTGGCAGGTTAAAATCACCCACAAGGACAAGATCTGATGATCTTGAGACAGCCTCCAGCTGCTTATAGAATAATTCATTAACCTCTTCATCCTGGTTGGGTGCTCCATAACAGAATCCAACCAGGATGTCAGTTTTGTTAGCCCTCCCTCTGATTTTAACCCACTCAATCCTTTCATCCTCTACCTCATGTTCTGTGGCATCAAGATATTCCCTAATATACAGGGCCACCCTTCCTGCTCTTCTCCCTTGCCTGTCTCACCTAAAGACCTTGTAACCATCCAGTGCACTATTCTGATTGTGTGAATCATCCCACCGTGTTTCTGTAATGGCAACTACATCACAGTTTTCCTGGTGAACCAAGACTTCAAGTTCCTCTTGTTTGCTACCCATACTGCATGCATTGGTGTACATGCACTTCAGCTGGGCTGCTGATTTCTCAACTAACTCTAGTTTATGTTCCACTCTCTCCTCTCTGGAGACACTGGTTTTATCACCCATGCCCTTCAACAGTTTCAAAAATTTCAACAGTTTTAAGACAAAGTTGTGAATTCATAAGATACTTCTGGTATTGTAGGCTTTTCCTTCTGTAATAAAAAAGGCGAGTATCTCAAGTCCAGTATTATCATGAGAAGTCCTAGCCTTTTCTGACTTATACCAGCTTCTTGTAGCTATTTTTCATTGTCTCTACCAGCATAGTCAGCACATACAATTGTACATTCCAGCATATTTCCCTTAAAAGGCTACAAAACCTGCTGCTACTATGTTAAAAGCTCAAAAACAGCCCATTGTTTTTACTGAGGGTCTTCAGTCTTGTATCTTAGATTAATAATTATGCTTGTAGTACAAGCATGTACATAAATCTTACCTACAGATTGATGGATTTTAATTATGCTGCAATTTCCTCCTCTGTGGATTTTACTATTAGAGCCACTGGACTGAGCTGAACTATTCCACTGACAGCCAGAAACTATTCACAGAAAATATTCATTATTCACCTTCATGGATATGAAGGTAGTACCATCATATGAATCTTGGCTGTCTCATATTAAACAGTTTTCTATCCCATTCCAATCCAAAAAAAGATTGTGTGGGTGTGCCTAGTTTTGAACTGTTATTTACACTTGCTTAACAGAATTTTATCTGCTTGCTAATTTCCTAAATGCCCCAGTTTCATTATATGCGTTTCCAAATTCCATTGAAACCCCAAAGCTACTTGTTCTACTCAAAAAGATACTCATCAATTTAGAAATGTCATAGTTTGGGCTGGGTGCCCTCTGCTACGGGGGTGTTTCCTGTGTCCAGAAGTCCAGCCCAGTGGGTGGACACAGGAAATTAGGTATTTCCTACCATGATCCCTTGCACCACTATAAATTTTAAGGCGGGGTCCGGCACTTCCTCTTTCCTTTCCTCTCTGACACCCGGTAACTGGGGGAGAGATTTCCCAGTCATGGGCCTGGTTAGGCCCATGGCCACGGGGGGATGGGCAGTCTCAGATCTGGCCAGCTGAGACTAGCCTAGCAGTGGGGGGGGGAGAAGGAGGAGCCCTGGGAGTTTTGGGAGCACCCTCAGGTGGGGATGGGATCTTTCTGGGACTGTTTTGGGGTCTCTCTTGTCACTGTGTTTCTAGCTCTCTGCATGCACTCACTGTTCTCTATTTAAACTTTCCATCACTTTTGCAATCTGTTTGTTTGAGTCATTATTTTCTGCGCGTGGTGGGGACGGGGTTTGTGGCAATGCCAGCAACGAGCAGCGTGAGCAATCTGGCAGTGCAGGCCTAGAGCCTGACATGGTGGTAGGCCATGCTCAGCATAAATGCAGAGACAGCTAGCAGTGTCGCAAAACAGTGCTGTGCCTGCAGCACGTAACTAAACCAAGGCACTGGTAGCTACAAACATGGACAGTGTCGTAGGGTTGGAAGGGTAAGGCCAAAAAGCCTCCTCCCTCCCCCCTGTAAAGTAAAGGGAAGGAAAAATTGAAGGGAAAGGAAAAAAAGAAACCTCACAGCTGAATTAGAAAAGCAATGGGTGCTGTATATTTACAAAGCAGGGAAACGCAGGGAAATATATACAAATTTACAATATTTACAGTATATACAGAAATATACAACAAAGTAGCACAGAAATGAGAGTTCCCCCCTCTGCTGAGGGGGTTCCCCCACCTCTGCTTCCCCTCTCTCCCCTTTTCCCCAGAGCGGGTTAGAAAAGAGAGAAAAGAGGAAAAACTTAGAAGCAGTTATGTGTTAATTGGAAAGCAGTTAATACAGGCCTTGCAGTTTATCAGTTTCAAGGTCAATCCTTGGCCGAAAGCCCAGAAACAGCGAGCTGCTGCCGAATGAGGGGAGACAGAACTAAACTGGAAAAGTGCAGGAAAGCCCAAGATACCCTGCTGCACTCCCAGTTCAGAAGGTGCTTCCTCCCAATCTACCAATGAAATTAGTTTAGATCCGTCTTTTTCGTTTACCAACTTCCGTCCACCATATTCCCTTTCTTAAGGGGACAGCCACAAACGGTCACAGACAGTTATCTTGGGACAACAGGACATGCACCTACATCAACAAACCTTGCGTGTCGTTAGTAGTTGGACCAATAATCTGTAATAGAGCAATGTGTGGTCACTCAAAGGGAACCAATGGAGCTATGCCAACAGGGCACTCCGAGTTTATATAAGTTGTAGCAGTTGCCTTGCTACACAATTCTGCCTTTCCTGTCTCCTGTTCTTCTACACTTTACAGTGCTATACTTGCACTACAGGCCTGCTCCATAGGCCTGCACCTCAGGCCTGCACCATCGGCCTGCAACACTGGAACAATAAAGGAACAATACTTGATCATATTGGTCAGCCGTATTGATTCCTACCTCCGTCTCCCCGACATCTGGCACCCAAACAGGGACACTTGGTTCCTTTGTCAATACCATCCATTATATACGGCATTCAATACAATTCAGACCTGACGATATGAAAGTAGAAATGCTGGATATTTTGGCATTTGACAATGCTAATGAAGAAACTAAACAGGTTCTCAGCATTTTATCAACAGGTGCCACTGCCTCATGACAGCAGGACTAAAATGAATGAAGGCATCGACAAGCAACAAAGTATTTAGCCACGGCCATAGAAGCAGTCTTGAAATCATCGTGCCTCTGAGAAACCTAGGTACCTTATATCAAAGTGTCTGACTGCTGGACAGATTTGAAAGGGTCACAGATCTAATCATTTTACTCGAGATCGTCGCAAAAGCTGCTCCCGCAGTGCAAGTACACCCCGCGACGACACCAAACCAGGGTGCTTGGACTGCGCCCCCACCTTCCTCCCCCCCCCTCCCCCTCTGGCAGCGCATAGTGGACCTGACAACAGCCGCATATCACCCTTTGAATCCACAAAGCGTTGTCAAGCTCAACTGGCATGGTCCTTTGGGTCACAGACCCTGTGCTCTGTTAGTTGGCACATTGTCTACCTCTAGACAGGGCATCCTTATAATTCCTGGTTCAATACATTCTGATTATGACTGGGCTATGACAATTATGCTCTATAACATTGCCCCTCCTGTTAGCACTCTTGTTGGGACAGAAATTGCTCAGCTAATACCATCTCAGTCCCGAGTGCCTAAAACTTCTAACAGGATCCAAGGGCAAGAAGGCTCGGGTTCCACCGATATGCCTAATACCTTATTAGCCCTAGAAATCCAAAAGGGAAAACTGGAATAGATTGTATCGGTCAGACACCCTTGTGGACAAATTATACAATTTTCAATTATTATGGATACTGGAGACGATGTCATCATTATACCTAGTCATAAATGGAATGGTCACTAGCCATTGCTCATGGCAAATGTTGAAGTCATGTGTTTAAATGGTATCCAAACAACCTGGGTTAGCAAAGAGCCAGTGCAATTAGATTTTAACTACGGCAAATCAATCACTGTAAGACCGTATGTGTTAACCCTTCCCGTTGCTCTATTGGGCTGAGAAGCCTTAAGTCAACTAGGAGCAAAACTTGTTACCGTTCCTTCTTTGTAGTGGCTCCTAGTCAGCAACCAACCCTCAAATTAAAAAGGAAAACACATAATCCAGTATGGGTGGAAAAATGGTCGTTCAGACACGATAGGCTGCAAGTCATTAAGACCCTAATACAGAAACAACATCAACTAGGTCACACCTTGCTAGCCACCCACCCCTACCCCCACCACCAGAAAAGGGAGGATTTTCTGGTACAACTCGTGCCAACCAAAGCTCTGCTCTGATTTAAAGTTACACTGATAATTACACTGATAGTTACACTGGTTTCAGCGGTAAGCTCCATCGGGGACACACATCGAGACCAGAAGCCTCGGAAAAGCACGGACTGCTGCTGGTTTTGACCTGAAGGACCCGCACACAGCCTCTGCGCTCGGCAGGAATCGGCTTTCACCGATTCTCCACGTGTTCGGGATCGTTCGGGTCCCTGCGTGCCGCGGCAGTTTCAAAGCCCGCGACAGCTTGCGGCAGCTTCCGTTTCAGCGGTAAGCTCCATCGGGGACACACATCGAGACCAGAAGCCTCGGAAAAGCACGGACTGCTGCTGGTTTTGACCTGAAGGACCCGCACACAGCCTCTGCGCTCGGCAGGAATCAGCTTTCACCGATTCTCCACGTGTTCGGGATCGTTCGGGTCCCTGCGTGCTGCGGCAGTTTCAAAGCCCGCGGCAGCTCTCGGCAGCTTCCGTTTCAGCGGTAAGCTCCATCGGGGACACACATCGAGACCAGAAGCCTCGGAAAAGCACGGACTGCTGCTGTTTTTGAGCTGAAGGACCCGCACACAGCCTCTGCGCTCGGCAGGAATCGGCTTTCACCGATTCTCCACGTGTTCGGGATCGTTCGGGTCCCTGCGTGCCGTGGCAGTTTCAAAGCCCGCGGCAGCTCGCGGCAGCTTCCGTTTCAGCGGTAAGCTCCATCGGGGACACGCATCGAGACCAGAAGCCTCGGAAAAGCACGGACTGCTGCTGGTTTTGACCTGAAGGACCCGCACACAGCCTCTGCGCTCGGCAGGAATCGGCTTTCACTGATTCTCCACGTGTTTGGGATCGTTCGGGTCCCTGCGTGCCGCGGCAGTTTCAAAGCCCGCGGCAGCTTGCGGCAGCTTCCGTTTCAGCGGTGAGCTCCATCGGGGACACACATCGAGACCAGAAGCCTCGGAAAAGCACGGACTGCTGCTGGTTTTGACCTGAAGGACCCGCACACAGCCTCTGCGCTCGGCAGGAATCGGCTTTCACCGATTCTCCACGTGTTCGGGATCGTTCGGGTTCCTTGTGTGACGCGGCAGTTTCAAAGCCCGCGGCAGCTCGCGGCAGCTTCCGTTTCAGCGGTGAGCTCCATCGGGGACACACATCGAGACCAGAAGCCTCGGAAAAGCACGGACTGCTGCTGTTTTTGAGCTGAAGGACCCACACACAGCCTCTGCGCTCGGCAGGAATCGGCTTTCACCGATTCTCCACGTGTTCGGGATTGTTCGGGGCCCTGCGTGCCGCGGCAGCTTCCGTTTCAGCGGTAAGCTCCATCGGGGACACACATCGAGACCAGAAGCCTCGGAAAAGCACGGACTGCTGCTGGTTTTGAGCTGAAGGACCCGCACACAGCCTCTGCGCTCGGCAGGAATCGGCTTTCACCGATTCTCCACGTGTTCGGGATCGTTCGGGTCCCTGCGTGCCGTGGCAGTTTCAAAGCCCGCGGCAGCTCGCGGCAGCTTCCGTTTCAGCGGTAAGCTCCATCGGGGACACGCATCGAGACCAGAAGCCTCGGAAAAGCACGGACTGCTGCTGGTTTTGACCTGAAGGACCCGCACACAGCCTCTGCGCTCGGCAGGAATCGGCTTTCACTGATTCTCCACGTGTTCGGGATCGTTCGGGTCCCTGCGTGCCGCGGCAGTTTCAAAGCCCGCGGCAGCTCGCGGCAGCTTCCGTTTCAGCGGTAAGCTCCATCGGGGACACACATCGAGACCAGAAGCCTTGGAAAAGCACGGACTGCTGCTGGTTTTGACCTGAAGGACCCGCACACAGCCTCTGTGCTCGGCAGGAACCGGCTCTCACCGATTCTCCACGTGTTCGGGATCGTTCGGGTTCCTTGTGTGACGCGGCAGTTTCAAAGCCCGCGGCAGCTCGCGGCAGCTTCCGTTTCAGCCCGTCTTCTCGCTCGGACGTGCGCGCCGCCACACTTTTTTAAAAAAAACTTTCTCCAGTAGGTCCGGTGGGCAGGGCTAGCCATGGTGGTAACTCGCCGCAATAACTCCTTTAAAAAGTCAGTCTCAACTCAGACTGAGGGGGAATATAAGCAGATAGGTAGGTGTCATAAGCAAGAGGTAGGTGTCCAGGCATCTAGCTGCAGACAGTGCTGGAACCTGGCACTTGAGATGCCGGGTAGAGGGGACGGCTCCTGCTTTAGGTGTGAGCAGATCGACTGTCTGCTTAGCCTGGTGGCTGGACTGAAGGATAAGGTTGCTAGATTTAGAGATGTATGCAATTGCAGAAGGGTGACGAACCTGAGTAACCAGGCTCTGCAGGCCCCCCCAGCAGAGGCCAGTTATCCAAAAAGAAGAGGGGAATGGATGCAGGTTACTATCAAAAGATGCAAGGTTAAACCTCCTTGCCCCCCCTCACCCCCCCCACTGCCCTTGGAAAACAAGTACGGGGCATTGGAGGTTGAGGGTGAGGTGATTCTGATATCGGAGGGCACGCCATCTGGGGTTTTCCCTGTGGCAAAACAGCCTAAGGTGAAACGACCTAAGGTGAAACAGCCTAAGCTTAAACAGCCTTCCCCCGGCATCAGGACTTGCTCCCTTAAAAAAAAGAGGAGGGTAATTGTTATTGGCGATTCCCTCCTGAGGGGAACAGAGGGCCCCATATGTCGGCCAGACCCTACTCACAGGGAGGTTTGTTCCCTTCCAGGAGCCATGGTTGGAGATGTTACCAGAAGACTGCCTGGTATGGTGCAGCCCTCTGACTATTATCCCTTGATAGTTATGCAGTTAGGGAATGATGATGTTGCAACCAGAACTCCCAGGGCTATCAAAGATGACTTCAGGGCCCTGGGAGATCTGGTTGAGGGATCAGGGGCACAAATAATTTTTTCGTCTATACCCTTAGTTGCAGGTGGGAATACCATAAGGAACAGGTCAGCAGCAGAAGTCAACAAGTGGCTTAGAGGCTGGTGAAGGCAAAAGAATTTTGGGTTTTTTGATCTTGAAAAACTTTCTGCTGCACCAGGCCAGCTGGCAACAGATGGAGCACATCTGTCCCAGAGGAGGGGTAAGATCAGAGTGTACGAGAATGGCCTATCCCTCAAAGGGAAAAAGATTCTGGGGAGGGAATTGGCAGGTCTCATAGATAGGGCTTTAAACTAGTTTCGAAGGGGGAAGGGGTTGAAACCAGTCCCCCCAGGCTGGGGTCTGGGGGTGATAAGCCAGAGCCAGAGGTGAAACCAGCAGCCCGGCTGAAGTGCATGTACGAAGCATGGGCAAGAAACAAGAGGAGCTGGAAGCCTTGCTGCAGCAGGAAAGTTATGATGTAGTTGCCATCACAGAGACGTGGTGGGATGACTCACATGACTGGAGTGCTGCAATTGATGGCTACAGGCTCTTCAGGAGAGACAGGCAAGGAAGAAGGGGTGGAGGGGTGGCCCTGTACGTCAGGGAGGCACTAGGGAGGCTGTCTCAAGATCGCCTGACCTTGTTCTCATGGGTGACTTCAACTTGCCTGATATCTGCTGGGATCTTAACATAGCAGAGAAGTGGCAATCTAGGAGGTTCTTAGAATGCATGGAGGACAGCTTCTTATCCCAGGTGCTGCGAGAGCCTACCAGGGGCAAGGCTATGCTTGACCTCCTCTTCACCAATAGGGAAGGCTTGGTGGGTGATGTGGTGGTCGGAGGGTGCTTAGGGGCCAGTGACCACGAGATAATTGAATTCTCATTATTTGGTCAAGCTAAGAGGGGTAGCAAGACGACCTCCACTCTGGATTTCCGGAGGGTGGACTTCAGGCTACTCAAGGAACTAATTCAGAGGGTTCCTTGGGATAAAGCCCTTAAAAACAAAGGGGTCCAGGAGAGCTGGTCCTACTTCAAGGAAGAACTGTTGAAGGCTCAGGGACAGGCTGTGCCAATGTGCCGGAAGATGAGCCGCCGGGGCAGACAGCCAGCCTGGATGGTTAAAGAAGTTTTAATGGAACTAAGGGAAAAAAAGAGGGTGTATCACCTTTGGAAGAGAGGGGAGGCAACCCGTGAAAAATTTAAGGATGTTGCTAGGTCTTGCAGGAAGAAAATTAGGGAGGCAAAAGCGCATTTGGAGCTTAGTCTGGCCTCTGCTGTGAAGGACAACAAAAAGTCCTTCTATAAATACATTAATAGCAAGAGGAAGGGCAGAGACAACCTCCACTCCTTGGTGGACACGGAGGGGAACGTTGTGATAAGGGATGAGGAAAAGGCAGAGATACTTAACACCTTCTTTGCCTCAATTTTTACTAGCAGGACAGAATGTCTTCCAGACAGCTGGCCTGCAGAGCTGGCAGAAGGAGCCAGGGAGCAGCATAGTTTTCCACTGTTCCAAAATGGGGTAGTTGGTGATCTGCTCAGCCGCCTGGATCCCCACAAGTCCATGGGACCAGATGGGATCCATCCTAGGGTGCTGAGGGAGCTGTCAGAAGAGCTGGCCAAGCCGCTCTCCATCATTTTTCAGCAGTCCTGGCTCACTGGCGAGGTCCCAGAGGACTGGAAGCTGGCCAACGTGGTGCCCATCCACAAGAAGGGCTGGTTGGATGAGCCAGGGAATTACAGGCCTGTCAGCCTGACCTCAGTGCCAGGCATGATCATGGAACAGGTCATCCTGAGTGCATTAACACAGCACTTAGAGGATGGCCAAGGGATCAGGCTCAGCCAACATGGATTTAGGAAGGGCAGGTCCTGCCTGACCAACCTGATCTCCTTCTATGATCAGGTGACCCGCCTGGTGGATGTGGGGAGGCCTGTGGATGTAGTCTACCTGGACTTCAGCAAGGCCTTTGACACCATCCCCCATAGCAAACTCCTGGCCAAGCTGTCAGCCCGTGGCTTGGACAGCAGCACTCTGAGCTGGGTTAGGAACCGGCTGGATGGCCGAACCCAGAGAGTGGTGGTGAGTGGTGCCACATCCAGCTGGCGGCCAGTGAGTAGTGGAGTCCCCCAGGGATCAGTGCTGGGCCCCAACCTCTTTAACATCTTTATTGATGATCTGGATGAGGGCATTGAGTCGATCATCAGTAAATTTGCTGATGACACCAAGCTGGGGACAGGAGTTGATCTGCTAGAGGGTAGAGAGGCTTTGCAGAGAGACCTCGACAGACTGGACAGATGGGCAGAGTCCAACGGCATGAGATTTAACGCATCCAAGTGCCGGGTTCTGCACATTGGCCACAACAACCCCATGCAGTGTGTCACCAGCTGAGGCTGTCCCCTTAAGAAAGGGAATATGATGGGCGGAAGTTGGTAAACGGAAGGAATAATCTAAACTAATTTCATTGGAAGAGTGGGAGGAAGCACCTTCTGAACTGGGAGTGAACTGGGCATTTCCAGCACTTCTCTGTCAGTCTTGCTCCCGGCTCTTCTTTGGGTAGCAGCTCTTTCTCTGCTGGGCTTTCTGCCAAGACTTCGGCCTTGAAACCGATAAGATAGAAGGCCTGTATTGACTCCTTTCCAATTAACACAAAACTGCTTTTAACTTCTTTCTTTCTTCTTTCTCCCTTTTTCTGACCTACTCTGGGGAAAGGGGGGAGAAAGAGGGGAGAGCGGAGGTGGGGAACCCCCTCTGCTGGGGGGGGTTACTCTCATTTCTGTGTTACTCTGTTGTATATCTTTGTATATATTGTAAATATTGTAAATTTGTAAATATTCCCCTGCAAATCCTATACTGCTTTGTAAATATAGCTCCACTGCCTTGCTAATTCAGCTTGTGAGTTTTTTTTTCCCTTCCCTTCAATTTTTTTTCCCTTTTACCTTACAAGGGGGAAGGGAGGAGGCTTCTTGGCCTTACTCTTCCACCCCACCACATTTTTTTATTGGCGTACCCAACGTGCGGCAGATAATTAGTTCAATTTATTACTTGATTGATTTAGTGTTTTCGAGCTGAATTCGCAAACATGAAGGTATTGTGGTTTGTGGAGCGATTATTCTTTTCAATTTTTGGGGCTCTGGTATACAGGTATTGTTTGGGTTTGATTTTGGATTACCTGGGTAAATATTTGGTGCGGACAATTTATATGTGGATTATGTATAGAGTTAAATTATGGTATGGAAAATGTATTAATTTATTATGGCCAGTGAGATACAGGAATGTTACCTCCACCACTCTCCCAATTGAGATAAAGGGTTTTAAGATTCCGCCTGAGGAGACAGTAACATTAGGTGATGCCTGGGATCCAAAGGTGATTTATTTGGTGTGTATAATTCTGCTGCTGGTGATAACTAATGTGTATTCTCTGTATTCCTGGCGTCGAGAGAGAAAGGTGTCCAGAGCTTGTTTTGTTATTAAAACTAGATCAAAAAGAAAACGCCGTGGCTCTCGGTCAGTCCCAGAGTCATCTAGTGACGAAGAGTGTGCAGAATCCGTGTCAGTTAAAAAGAAGGCTAAAAAGTTAATTGGTAAGGCAGCTCTAAATGACTTGTCTGCTGATTCTAGCAAGCAGCCAAGGGCATCGGCTGGTATCAACATGGCGCCTACTCCTTCTCCCACTCCTTCTCCTTCTTCTTCTTCTCCGTCGGCCAGTAATGGAGCAACGTCACTTCCACCCACTCCCTCGGTGGGACCGGAAGTCACTGCCCCAGCAGCTGATTTATCTCAGGACTTGTCAGCTTTTATTAAGGTGGCTGTAAATTCAAACACAGCTCCAGTTAAGGTGGCTCCTTTAAAGACTAGAGGTGGAAAGGGCAAAGATGGAGAAGAAGAGGTGGAGACTGATCCTGGTGAGGGGCCCTCTACTCTAAAAGATCCTGCTCAGGAGGAAGAGAAGGTTTGTTTTAAAGATCTAGCTAACCTAGTGAGATCAAAGCAGGATAGAGATGAAGTTAGGAAAGCAGCTGGCAAAGGTGGCTCTCAGCTTAAAGAGATCCTTAGGAGAATGATAGCAGGATTATATGGGCAAAGAATTCAGGGAGACGAATATGAAGATGATGTTTTGGAGTGTTCTTCTCCATGGGAGGAATTGCGAAATGTCCGTAAAGATTTCACCAGGGCAGATAAGGAGCCAGTTCTAGCTTGGCTTAGTAGGTGTTATGATACAGGTGCTCTGGCTCTAACAGTTGGAGACAAGTCAGCAGCTCAGGAACTCTCTCAAGGGACAATGGAATAGATAGACATCTAGGCGAAGCTCTCGGTAAGGTTAATCTGTGGATACGCCTTTTAATGGCGGTTGCCCTGAGATACCCTTCCCGAGATGATCTTCCATGGAATCCTAAACCCTGGACTACCATAGATGAGGGAATTAAGCGCTTGAGAGAATTTGCTGTTAGAGAGCTACTCTATGGTGAACATGAAACTCTGAATCCTGATGACATTCCTGTGGGTATTGGTCTTGCTAAAAAGATCATCAAACTTGCTCCTTCTAATTATGCAAACATTCTGGCAAGCAGAATTGTGTCAAGAAGTTATGGTGGAGCTTCTCCTACAGTTGGCCAATTCAGTGATCAAATGAGACAATTGGAGGATAGCATGACACGTGGTTCTTTGGTTTCAGCCATTGAAACTCTGTCTGGAAAAATTGAGAATTGCATGAAGGATCTGAAAGATTCCATATACCAAGTGGCACAGAGGGATAATTTCAATTCTTCTTCCAGGTGGGTACAAGTCTTATCTGTGAGGATTACACGTCCTCCAAGGAGGTCATTCCAAAACAGGACATTCCAAAACAGGTCATTTCAAAACAGACCACCAAGGCAATCACGTAGAACTATTTGGATAACTCTGCGTGATCAGTTTGGTGAGAACATGAACCGCTGGGATGGCCAGCCAACTTCTAATCTTTTCAGGAGACTGAGGGAATTGCAAAGTGGCAGAACCCGAGGTAGCAATACCAGAAGGGTAGCTGTTACTTCCACAGTTCCCCGGAACGACTCTTATGGCTCCAACAGTGGCTCCAGTTATAACATGCAAAGTTATAACCCTGCAAACTATGTGCAATGCACATGTGCGCATGTTCCCCATAACTAGGGGTGCCCTGCCTCCCGCCAGGGGGAGGAGAGGGATAACAGAGATAATAGAATCTATTGGGATGTGTACATCCAGTGGCCTGGCGCTTCACAATTTCAGAAGTACAGGGCCTTGGTTGACACAGGAGCTCAGTGCACCATAATACCATCAAATTATCAGGGATCAGAGTCTATAACTATTCTGGGAGTCACTGGTGGATCTCAAGAGTTAAGTAAGGTAGAGGTTAATATAAGTTTAACTGGTAAACAATGGAGGAAGCATACAGTTGTGACCGGACCTGATGCACCTTGTATTTTGGGAATTGATTTTCTGAGAGAAGGGCGTTTCAAAGACCCTAGAGGTTACAAATGGGCTTTTGGAGTAGCTTCTATAGAAATTGATGGACAAAAATTGAAGCTGTCTGCCAGACCTGAACTTTCTGATGAATCTGCAGTTGTGGGACAACATAAGATACAGGACATTAAATTGCCGGTTGCTTCTCAGACTGTGCATCACAGACAATACAGAACCAACCGTGACTCTTGGTTGCCCATTCAAAATCTGATTCGTCAGTTGGAGAATCAGAAAGTCGTCAGCAAAACTCATTCCCCTTTCAACAGTCCAGTGTGGCCTGTGCGGAAGCAGAATGGAGACTGGCGTCTGACAGTAGACTATCGAGCCCTAAATGAAGTGACACCACCTATGAGTGCAGCAGTACCAGACATGATGGAGCTACAGTATGAGCTGGAATCCAAAGAGGCCAAATGGTATGCTACCATAGACATTGCTAATGCATTTTTCTCTCTTCCCATAGCAGAGGAATGCAGGCCTCAGTTTGCTTGTTTGCTCAGTTTGTTTGGAGAGGAATCCAGTACACTTTCAACAGGCTGCCAATGGGCTGGATCCACAGCTCAAGCATCTGTCATGCAGTGATCCACGATGCTCTGGAGAAAGGCGGTGCTCCAGAACACATCCAGTTCATCGATGATATCATCGTCTGGGGTAAAACTGCTGAGGAAGTCTTCGAGAAAGGAAACAAAATCATTGACATTCTTCTGGATGCAGGTTTTGCCATCAAACGAGACAAGGTGAAAGGAACTACCACAGAAATTCAGTTTCTGGGAGTGCGGTGGCAGGATGGACGCCGACACATTCCAGTGGATGTGGTAAATAGAGTCTCTACCATGGCAAGTCCCACAAACAAGCAAGAGACCCTACGTTTCTTGGGGATAGTGGGATTTTGGAGACTGCACATTCCTGGATACAGTCAGATTGTGAAACCTCTGTATGATGTGACTCGAAAGAGAAACAGTTTCCACTGGGGACCTGAACAACAAGCAGCCTTTGACCAGATAAAGCAAGAGGTGATTCAAGCAATGGGTCTGGGACCTGTCCGAGATGGTGCAGACATTAAGAACATTTTGTACACGGCTGCAAGTGACAATGGTCCAACCTGGTGCTTGTGGCAAAAAGCTCCAGGTGAGACACGCGGACGACCTCTTGGTTTCTGGAGTGACAGTTACAGAGGTTCAGAGGCTAATTATACTCCAACAGAGAAAGAAATTTTAGCTGCCTATGAAGGAGTAAAAGCATCTTCTGAGGTGATTGGAACTGAATCACAACTTCTCTCAGCTCCCAGATTACCAGTTTTGAATTGGATGTTCAAAGGCAAAGGCTCCACACCACATCATGCCACAGACTCAACCTGGTCTAAGTGGATGGCTCTGATAACACAGAGAGCTCGAATGGGAAATCTTGAAAGACCTGGTCTAGTGGAGGTGATCTCAAGTTGGCCTGAAGGTATCAACTGTGTTAAACCTCCAGAGGAGAAAGTAACTCGTGCTGAGGAAGCTCCTCCTTACAATGACCTCTCTGATGATGAAAAGAAATAGGCTTTGTTCACAGACAGTTCCTGTCGTCTTGTTAGAAACAAGCGAAAGTGGAAGTCTGCAGTGTGGAGTCCAACACGCCGAGTTGCAGAGGCAAAAGATGGAGAAGGAGAATCCAGTCAGTTTGCAGAGGTAAAAGCTGTCCAGCTAGCTCTCGACGTGGCTGAACGTGAGAGATGGCCAAAGCTTTATCTCTACACCGACTCATGGATGGTAGCCAATGCTCTATGGGGTTGGCTAAAGAACTGGAAGAAGAGTGGTTGGCAGAGGAAAGGAAAACCCATTTGGGCAGCCAACCTGTGGCAGGACATTGCTGATCGAATCGAGAGAATTCCAGTGAAAGTGAGACACATCGATGCTCACATTCCTAAGAGCAAAGCTACTGAGGAACAGCAACACAACCATCAGGCAGATCTAGCTGCAAGAGTTCCTCAAGTAGACATGGACTCTAATCTTAGTCTCGACTGGAAACACCGAGGTGAGATATTCTTAGCTCGGTGGGCTCACGATTCGTCAGGACATCAAGGCAGAGATGCAACATACCAATGGGCTCGTGACAGATCCATAGATATTTCCATGGATGCTATCACACAAGTCATCCATGACTGTGACATTTGTGCTGCTATTAAGCAGGCAAAACGACTTAAGCCCTTGTGGTATGGTGACAGATGGTCCAAATACAAGTATGGTGAATCCTGGCAGATTGACTACATCACTCTACCACGTTCTCGTTCTGGTAAGCAATACGTGCTTACTATGGTAGAGGTAAACACTGGATGGTTGGAAACTTGTCCAGTTCCACATGCAACTGCACGCAACACCATTCTCAGTCTGGAGAGACAGATCCTGTGGAGACATGGAACTCCAGAGAGGATTGAGTCAGACAACGGAACTCATTTCAAGAACAACCTTGTAAAGAACTGGGCAAAAGAGCACGGTATTGAGTGGATATTCCATATTCCCTACTATGCACCAGCTTCAGGGAAGATTGAACGCTACAATGGTTTGTTGAAGACCACTCTCAAAGCCATGGGAGGTAGATCTTTGAAAAACTGGGAAAAACATTTAGCGCAAGCAACCTGGCTGGTAAATAGTAGAGGTTCAGTGAACCGAGCTGGACCTGCACATTCAGATTTGCTACGAAAAGTAGAAGGTGATAGAGTTCCTGTTGTTAGAGAAAAGAATCTGTTAGGTAAAACTATTTGGGTATTTTCTCCCTCAGGAGAGGCTAAGCCTGTCCGAGGGGTGGTTTCAGCTGAAGGTCCGGGTCACACTTATTGGGTAATGCAAGAGAATGGTGAAATTCAGCGTATTCCACAAAGAAATTTAACTTTAGCTGAAAGAGGTTAACTTTGAACTGTTGTACAGCTACATCGCGTCCAAAGGAAGAATCAACGAGGAATCTACGGTGCACGAACCCTGAGATCCCTGAGAGCCCTGAGTCAACTAAGAGACCCTGAGAATCCCTGTTTCCCTTTTCTTTGCTTCGCCGGCGAAGAAATGAACTGTTTTCCATTTTTCTCACTTTCTGATTTTCTTGGACTTTTGAATCATCTACATCTGAGCATAGCCGGAATGGACTATGAACTTTACTCACGAACTGTAAATATCGTTTTGGATTGGATGGACAGTGTGAACAGCCAATGAAATTGTTTAGAAGGGGTGGACTGTCACCGTTTCAGGCTGTCCCCTTAAGAAAGGGAATATGATGGACGGAAGTTGGTAAACGGAAGGAATAATCTAAACTAATTTCATTGGAAGAGTGGGAGGAAGCACCTTCTGAACTGGGAGTGAACTGGGCATTTCCAGCACTTCTCTGTCAGTCTTGCTTCTGCCTCTTCTTTGGGTAGCAGCTCTTTCTCTGCTGGGCTTTCTGCCAAGACTTCAGCCTTGAAACCGATAAGATAGAAGGCCTGTATTGACTCCTTTCCAATTAACACAAAACTGCTTTTAACTTCTTTCTTTCTTCTTTCTCCCTTTTTCTGACCTACTCTGGGGAAAGGGGGGAGAAAGAGGGGAGAGCGGAGGTGGGGAACCCCCTCTGCCGGGGGGGGTTACTCTCATTTCTGTGTTACTCCGTTGTATATCTTTGTATATATTGTAAATATTGTAAATTTGTAAATATTCCCCTGCAAATCCTACACTGCTTTGTAAATATAGCTCCACTGCCTTGCTAATTCAGCTTGTGAGTTTTTTTTTCCCTTCCCTTCAATTTTTTTTCCCTTTTACCTTACAAGGGGGAAGGGAGGAGGCTTCTTGGCCTTACCCTTCCACCCCACCACACAGTGCTACAGGCTGGGGTCAGAGTGGCTGGAGAGCAGCCAGGCAGAGAGGGACCTGGGGGTGCTGGTTGATGGTAGGATGAACATGAGCCTGCAGTGTGCCCAGGCAGCCAAGAGGGCCAATGGCATCCTGGCCTGCATCAAGAACAGTGTGGCCAGCAGGAGCAGGGAGGCCATTCTGCCCCTGTACACTGCACTGGTTAGGCCACACCTCGAGTACTGTGTCCAGTTCTGGGCCCCTCAGTTTAGGAAGGATGTTGACTTGCTGGAACGAGTCCAGAGAAGGGCAACGAAGTTAGTGAGGGGCTTGGAACACAAGCCCTATGAGGAGAGACTGAGGGAGCTGGGGCTGCTTAGCCTGGAGAGGAGGAGACTCAGGGGTGACCTTATTGCTCTCTACAACTACCTGAAGGGGGGTTGTAAACAGGCAGAGGTTGGTCTCTTCTCCCAGGCAGCCAGCACCAGAACAAGAGGACACAGTCTCAGGCTGCGCCAGGGGAAGTTCAGGCTGGAGGTCAGGAGGAAGTTTTACACAGAGAGAGTGATTGCCCATTGGAATGGGCTGCCTGGGGAGGTGGTGGAGTCGCCGTCACTGGAGGTGTTCAGGAGGAGACTTGACAGGGTGCTTCGTTACATGGGTTAGTTGATTGGGTGGTGTTGGGTGATAGGTTGGACGTGATGATCTTGAAGGTCTCTTCCAACCTGGTCTATTCTATTCTATTCTATTCTATTATTTCTTCATTTCTGATTGCAATGTCCTTAAGAGATTTGTTATTTAGAGTTTTGCTAAGTTTTCCTGGTAAGCATAATGAATGGTAAGCATTTGGTATTTACAGATACCTTGGACATAGTAATTGTAGTAAGGTGTAAGTACTTAGTAATGAGTTCACATTCTAAGATTTTCTTTTGGTTCGAACCTTCTTAGTTGTGTGCCTTGGCATCTCAAAGGAGCTAAGATGTAGTAAATAGGTATTCATTTTAAAAAGTATTCCTTAGCTAAGGTAATGCCTTTATATTTCCTTCTTAGACATAGACAAGAAAAAATACAAAAAATGAAAAAAAAAAAAAAAGGTAACCAAAAAGGTAACACGTGCAAAGAAAAAATTTAAACATAGAAATATATGACAAAAGCACAAAAACTCTGGATACAAAACATAGAGTGCTAAATAACAGAATAGTAATAAAAAAGAAGAGCAACAATAAAAATAAAATATTAAAAACAAATATGACACACTGAAAAATCAAAAGGATTACTAACAAAGAATAGCTATTAAGAGATAAAACATAAGAATTGTTAACAAAAAATAAAAATAAGGATTATCAAGACTACTAGATTAAAACAAACAACAATTATACAAAGAAAAATCAAGAAATTAAAATGAAAAATGATAATAAAAAAGAATTGATAGAAAAGAAGAAGGTTAAAAAAATAGAATACAAAAGTAAAAATTAAAATTAAAATAGAAAATAAATTAAATAAAACAAACATGCAAAATAAAAAATAATTAAAATAAAGAATATAAGATAAAAAAAAAGATTAAACACTAGATAAAGGGAAAGAATAGAAATTACAAAAATAAAAGAAATTGAAAAAGAAAAAATTGATTAGAATAACAAGTTAAAATACAGATTAAAAAATTACAATAACAAAATAAAAATTATAATAAAGAAGGTAGAAAAGAAATAAATCAAATGAAAAAAAGTAAGTTGAAAATAATAATAAAAATTTAAAGAACAAAGAAAAGTTAAAATACAAAATAACAAAAATTAATTGAATAAAATATATAAAAATTAGATTAAAATTAACTAAACAAAAAAGTTAACAAAAAATAATTAAAAAGTGCAGATAAAAAAAAATAATAACATGCAATGAAGAAAAGACCACATTAAAACAGTATAGAAATAATTTTAAAACAAAATTGAAATGAATTAAAGATTAAACAGAGAACTAGATTAAAAGTAAAAATATTAAACATATCAAAATAATAAATTCACAATAGAAAATAATAACTAAAAATGAAATAAAATAACAAAAAGAAACAAAATTAATAATAAAAGAAATACATTCAACATAAAATGTGAAACAACTCAAGTCAGAATTAAGAAAAAACTATAAAAATAATTCACAAAAAATCAAATTGAAATGAAAATAAATTAAAAAATTAAGTAAAAACAATTGTAAACATGTAAAAATAATGAAAAAATATATATACATATAATGAAATCAAACAAAAATGAAATAGATTTATTGAAAGTAGATTTCAAAATATTAAAGAAATGAAGCAAAAATTTATTACAAAAGATAAAAATAGCTCACATTAAAAACAAAGAAAAAACAATCAAAATTAGTTACAAAATCTGTGGAATCATAGACTCGTGGAATGAGTCAAGGTTGGAAAGGACCACAGGGATCATTTAGTTCCAACCACTGCCATGGGCAGAGACACCTCACACTGGATCAGGCAGGCTAGAGCCTCGTCCAGCCTGGTCTTGAACACTTCCAGGCATGGGGCCTCGGCCACCTCCTTGGGCAACCCATTCCAGGGCTTCACCACTTTCACGGTGAAGAATTTCTTCTCCACATCCAGCCTGAATCTTCCCATCCCCAGCCTTGTTCCATTCTCCCTAGTCCTGTAATTTCCTGACATGCTAGGATGTCCCTCCCCAGCATTCTTGTAGGCTCTCTTCAGATACTGGATGGCCATGATAAGGTCACCTTCAGCCTTCTTTTCCGCTAACTGCAATCATCGCAATAAACAACGGCGGAAGAGTCAAGACCATGAGGACACAGCATTTCCCATGCAGTCGAACATCGATCACAACTGTTATGATAATCTGGGATCAAACAGCATCAATCAGAAGATTGTACCACAGCATCATGCGAATTAGGACTGAATATTGTGGTTGCTTGATAACTTTGTATTCTCTCTTGTTAACTAAGTGTGCCTCTGAATGTAGACATTCTAGAGGATACAGTTTCATCTTTACATTTTGCTTAGTAGAGATTATTAAACAAAACAAAACAAAAAAAAAGGGGAAAAGAGAGAGTACCCCATAGCAAAAAATTAGCTCATGGCAACCCTAGAAATGCTGTAACCCCAGAACCATCAACCCTAGAAAATGTTGTAACCCTAGAAACATCAACTTTGAAAAGTGCTGTAACCCTCTCACCACAAGACAGCACGAACACGGCACAACTGTCATGAAAATGACAGTCAGCAAACCTGCTTAGCACTGACCTCAACGACGGTCACGATAAACCAAGATGTCAACAGAAAGCATCTAACTTATAAACTGAGTGTCGTGACTGCTTAACTGTTGTGTGAACATTAAGAGATCAGCATTACTAGGATGAGCAAAACCACATTATTCTATGTAATTTTATATTGGGCAAGCAATGAAGCTCTTTTTGCTCTTGCTGTTTGCCTGCAAGTTTTCTGTCTGAAGCTAGAGCCTGGCCAGATCTACCTTTACAGATTAAAGAAATCTTGCTACCATTAAGCAATTCACGATTTTTGACCATCCTAGAGAAAATAGAGATGCAATATAATCCTAAAGCAGATTGTAAAAGACAGTGCTAAGGATTGCATTTGTGCCTCAATCTCTGTGCGCAATGCGTTCAGGCATAATCAAGTCTTCTCTGTCAATAAGAGGAGTGAAATGTAAAGATCGGAACTGTTAAGATCTAAGTTCTTCTTTACAATGTTTGTTATCTTTGACCATGTATTATGCCAGCAATGTAGAGCATTGTAACTAGTTCAACTTAAGCTTTGTGCCTTGTATGGGTTACACCAGTCTGTTACACATGCTGCACTACAGAACTCTTGCTTTTGCTATACAGCATAGCTTTACCTTGCTTGCTTCTGTGTTTGCAGTAGCATCTTGTATGGGATGAGAACAACTCCCATGACCAGATTGCTCACAAAAACAAAAAGGGAGATTTGTGGCAATGCCAGCGACGAGCAGTGTGAGCAATCTGGCAGTGCAGGCCTAGAGCCTGACATGGTGGTAGGCCATGCTCAGCTTAAATGCAGAGACAGCTAGCAGTGTCGCAAAACAGTGCTGTGCCTGCAGCACGTAACTAAACCAAGGCACTGGTAGCTACAAACTTGGACAGTTATCTTGGGACAACAGGACATGCACCTGCATCAACAAACCTTGCGTGTCGTTAGTAGTTGGACCAATAATCTGTAATAGTGCAATGTGTGGTCACTCAGAGGGAACCAATGGAGCTATGCCAACAGGGCACTCCGAGTTTATATAAGTTGTAGAAGTTCCCTTGCTACGCACTT
Organism: Melanerpes formicivorus; assembly: GCF_026170545.1. Lineage (NCBI taxonomy): Eukaryota > Metazoa > Chordata > Aves > Piciformes > Picidae > Melanerpes > Melanerpes formicivorus. The sequence goes on along the minus strand of NW_027142361.1, from coordinate 1,833,826 downwards.
CTGCCTTTCCTGTCTCCTGTTCCTCTACACTTTACAGTGCTATACTTGCACTACAGTCCTACTCCATAGGCCTGCACCTCAGGCCTGCACCATCGGCCTGCAACACTGGAACAATAAAGGAACAATACTCGATCATATTGGTCAGTCGTATTGATTCCTATCTCCATCGCCCCGACAGGGGTTTGCCCCAACCCATTACAAGAAATGGTTCTGAATATAAGGGAGCACTAACTGGGTGAAAAGACTCACATTTATTGCAGAGGGGCCAGAGATTCAGAGATTAAATGCTGCCTCTTCAATGCTATCATTTCTATGTGCCCATATACAACAGAGTTCTCACCAAGCAGAAGGTTCTCTCCCAGGTGTTTAGAACTGACTCTCCCTGACAGCATGCATTTATATCTTCTCTACTTCCACTTCTGGAATTACATCAAGTCTAGAATCCCTTTTACTTGAGCCACAGTTGTTGCCTGGGCAGGTTTTAAAGAATAGGATAGGATAGGATAGGATAGGATAGGATAGGATAGGATAGGATAGGATAGGATAGGATAGCATAGCATAGCATAGCATAGCATAGCATAGCATAGACCAGGTTGGAAGAGACCTTCAAGATCATTGCGTCCAACCCATCAACCAATCCAACCCACCTGAACAACTAAACCATGGCACCAAGCACCCCATCAAGTCTCCTCCTCAACACCTCCAATGATGGTGACTCCACCACCTCCCCGGGCAGCCCATTCCAATGGGCAATCACTCTCTCTGTATAGAACTTCTCCCTAACATCCAGCCTAAACCTCCCCTGGTGCAGCCTGAGACTGTGTGCTCTTGTTCTGGTACTGGCTGCCTGGGAGAAGAGACCAACCTCTGCCTGTCCACAACCTCCCTTCAGGTAGTTGTAGAGAACAATAAGGTCTCCCCTGAGCCTCCTCTCCTCCAGGCTGAGCAACCCCAGCTCCCTCAGCCTCTCCTCATAGGGCTTGTGTTCCAAGCCCCTCACCAATTTTGATGCCCTTCTCTGGACTCGTTCCAGCAAGTCAACATCCTTCCTAAACTGAGGGGCCCAGAACTGGACACAGTACTCGAGGTGCGGCCTAACCAGTGCAGTGTACAGGGGCAGAATGACCTCCCTGCTCCTGCTGGCCACACTGTTCTTGATGCAGGCCAGGATGCCATTGGCTCTCTTGGCTGCCTGGGCACACTGCAGGCTCATGTTCAGCTTACCATCGACCAGCACCCCCAGGTCCCTCTCTACCTGGCCACTCTCCAGCCACTCTGACCCCAGCCTGTAGCACTGCATGGGGTTGTTGTGGCAAATGTGTAGAACCCAGCACTTGGATGTGTTAAATCCCATGCCGTTGGACTCTGCCCATCTGTCCAGCCTGTTGAGGTCCCTCTGCAGAGCCTCTCAACCCTCCAGCAGATCAACTCCTGCCCCCAGCTTGGTGTCGTCAGCAAATTTACTGATGATGGACTCAATGCCCTCATGCAGATCATCAATAAAGATGTTAAAGAGCATGGTTCTTGCCCAGTATACATACAAACAGAGATATTAGATTGACTTCTCACTTTATTCACGTAGTGAATACATAGGTTAAAGGAAGTCCATGACACATTCAGAAGACAGAGCACCCTAGAGCTTGTGCTCAACACATCATAGATCTAGGATCATACTAATGCCCTGGAAATTAAACAAATTGTATCAATGCTAAATACTTTATACTGAAGTATCTTAAATAGTATTAGCATAGCCATATGCTTGGTAGACTGCTGGAGTCAAGACTTAAGTTTTGAGCCTGTCAATGGAAGTAGGAATGGGCATAACTGATCACATGAAAGCCTTTTTAGGTCAGCACTGTTGCTCCAGTAGGAGATGGCTGAAGAACAAACAAATAAAAGAAAAACCCGAAGTGTTCATTATACCTCCTCATAGCCCAGCAATCTTCAACTCAAAGCTTTACTGACATAAAGGTGGTTTTGAACATTTTTTATAATTCTAAGATTGATTTCACAATTTTCCTGAATTTGCTTCTAGAAACTATGCAGTTTGCCAGCACTTTGAACATACTTCCACAACATGAAGCACAATGTGGATACACCTCTTCCAAGAACACCCCGTATGCTAGTTTCATTTGGTGCCTACTGATTCTCACTGGGAATGCACTGCACCATGTGCTCTTGATTGTAGAGATATCTAGCACATCCACTTTCCATGATTCCTTTTCCAGGCTGACAAGACTTTGCCTAAATTTGACTTTTCGTATGAATCATGAAGTACCTTTGTTTTGCAACTCTGTGGGTTTTCCATTACTGCCATGTAATTTTTCAAAGAAACAAGGATTGCACAGTGAAGATTTCAGAACAGCACCAACCTATAGAACTATATAGCAATGCCTGGGCTTCTGAGCCGTATCAGTTGCATAATAAAGCTGTACAGCATCATTTTCCTTGGTATTTTTTCTTTCTAATTGTAAATCTCTATACACTCACTAATTCACGGAATCACTAAGGTTGAAAAAGACGTTTAAGACTCATCAAGTCCAATCAGTATCTAACTCTACTACAGCCACTAGTACGCCACATCCTTGAGCACCATATATATACAGCTCTTAAGTACATCCAAGGATAGCAATTCAACCACTTCCTTAGGCAGCCTGTTTCAATTCCATTGTTTTATTATAAATTTGATTTAATTTTTACTGGGGAGACACCAGGTATTCTCTTACTTCACTCTGGTATCACATTTTCTACCTTCCAGGCTTCTAGCACCAAAGCCACTCCACATACGGGTGAGCTTACTACAGTTAACAGCACAGTTGTCCTTAAGTAATTTTGGATGATTTGGTAAATACTGCAGCCATGCTTACTTCCAAATCCACATTTTGTTGGCTTTGTTACTTTTTTCACTAAAGACATTGTAGATTGTGCCACCAGAGTTCAGAGGACACTAACTCTCTGACGTGTCCTCCTACAAAGTAGAATTCTCCGGAGAAGCCTCCTGGTGCAAATAAACACAGAAAAATCACTTATTGTCTTTCCAACACAGAGGTTTCAGCAGCATTCAGTTATTCCCATGTAGCCCGAGTGCTTCGCCAGGCTGGAGGCAGCAGGGCAGGGCACACTTTATTTCATAGTTTCATAGTTTCATTCAGGGTTGGAAGGGACCACAAGGATCATCTAGTTCCAACCCCCCTGCCATGGGCAGGGACACCCCACACTAGATCAGGCTGGACAGAGCCTCATCCAGCCTGCTCTTAAACACCCCCAGGGACAGGGCCTCGACCACCTCCCTGGACAACACATTCCAGGGTTTCACCACTCTCATGGTGAAGAACCTCCTCCTCACATCTAGCCTGAATCTCCCCACCTCCAGCTTCATTCCATTCCCCCTAGTCCTATCACTACCTGAGATCCTGAGAAGTCCTTCCCCAGCCTTCCTGTAGGCCCCTTTCAGATACTGGAAGGCGACAATTAGGTCACCTCGGAGCCTTCTCTTCTGCAGACTGAACAGCCCCAACTCCTTCAGTCTGTCCTCATAGGAGAGGTGCTCCAGCCCTCTGATCATCCTTGTGGCCCTTCTCTGGACACGTTCCAGCACCTCCACATCCCTCTTGTAATAGGGGCTCCAGAACTGGACACAGTACTCCAGGTGGGGTCTCACCAGGGCTGAGTAGAGGGGGAGGATCACCTCCCTCGACCTGCTAGCCACACTTCTCCTGATGCAGCCCAGGATCTGATTGGCTTTGCGGGCTGCAAGTGCACACTGAGAGCTCATGTTGAGCTTTTTGTCCACCAGCACCCCCAAGTCTCTCTCTTCAGGGCTACTTTCCAGCCAGTCACTGCCCAGCCTGGATTTGTGCCTGGGATTGCCTCGACCCAGATGCAGGACCCTGCACTTGCTCTTATTGAACTTCATGAGGTTGGCCTGTGCCCACCTCTCCAGCCTGTCAAGGTCCCTCTGGATGGCCTCCCTTCCCTCCAGCGTGTCTGCTGCACCACACAGCTTGGTGTCATCAGCAAACTTGCTGAGGGTGCACTCAATGCCACTGTCCATGTCCCCCACAAAGATGTTGAATAAGACAGGTCCCAGGACTGATCCCTGAGGGACTCCGCTTGTCACTGGCCTCCACTGGGACATGGAGCCATGGACAGCCACTCTTTGGGTGCGGCCATCAAGCCAGTTCCTTATCCATCTAGTGGTCCACCCATCAAACCCATGTGTCACCAGTTTGGAGACCAGGATGTGGTGTGGGACAGTGTCGAAGGCTTTGCTCAGGTCCAGGTAAACGACATCAGTTGCTCGCCCCTCATCTATTAATTTTGTCACCTGCTCATAGAAGGCCACCAGGTTGGTCAGGCAGGATTCGCCCTTGGCAAAGCCATGCAGACTCTTCCCAATCACCTCTTCACTATTCTTTTGAGCGAGTAGTGACTCCAGGAGGATCTGCTCCATGATCTTTCCAGGCACAGAGGCGAGACTGACTGGCCTGTAGTTCCCTGGTTCCTCCTTCTTACCCTTTTTGAAGATGGGGGCAATGTTTCCCCTTTTCCAGTCTGTGGGGACTTCACCGGATTGCCATGACTTTTGAAATATAATAGAGAGGGGTTTAGCAACCTCATCTGCCAGTTCTCTCAGCACCCGTGGGTGTATCCCGTCGGGTCCCATGGACTTGAACACTTTCAGGTTCTTCAGATGATCACGAACCTGATCTGCACTTACAATGGGCAGTTCTTCCTCCCCGTCCCTGGCTTTGACTTCCATAACATCAGGAGTGTGGCTAGAGGCCCTTGCAGTGAAGACTGAGGTAAAGAAGTTATTAAGTACCTCAGCCTTTTCCTCATCACATGTGACCATGTCACCATTTTCCTTTCTGAGGGGGCCCACACCTTCCCTAGTCTTCTTCTTCCCATTAATATACCTGTCAAAGTTCTTAGTATTCCCTTTAATCTCCCTGGCTAGATTCAACTCAAACTCTGCTTTGGCTTTCCTAACCAGGACTCTTGCTGCTCGGGCAGCTTCCTTATATTCCCCCTGTTCTACCTGTCCTTCCCTCCACTTCCTGTAGAGTTTCCTTTTAAGTAATAGTGTGTCCAGTAGCTCCTTGCCCATCCAGGCAGGCCTCCTAGCATTCTTACCTGCTTTTCTCTTTGTTGGTACACAGAGCTCCTGGACACAGAGGAGGTGGTCCTTGAATAGTGACCAGCTGTCCTGGGTCCCTCTTCCCTCCAGGGCTTTGTCCCACGACACTTTGGCTAGCAGATCCCTGAAGCGATCAAAATCTGCACGCCTAAAGTCTAGGGTCGTGAGCTTGGAATACTTCCTCCTGATTGCCCTGAAGAGATTAAATTCAACTGCTTCATGGTCACTGCAGCCAAGGCTGTCTCTGAGCCTCACATTGCTTACCAGCCCTTCCCTGTTGGTGAGAACAAGGTCCAGCATAGCACCATTTCTTGTTGGTTCCTCCACCATTTGGAGGAGGAAGTTGTCTTCTATGCAGTCCAGGAACATCCTGGATTGCTGGTGCCTTGCTGTGTTGTCCCTCCAGCAGATATCCGGGTGGTTGAAATCACCCATGAGGACCAGGGCTTGTGACCTGGAAGCTGCTTCTATTTGCCTATGGAGGGCCTCATCTGCTTGGATCTGCTGGTCAGGTGGCCTGTAGGAGACCCCCACAGTAATATCTTCTTCCCCTGTCCTGCCTTTAATTTTGACCCATACACTCTCAACTAGCTTGTCATCCCTCCCCAGTTGGAGCTCCACTGATTCCAACTGGCTATTGACATAGAGGGCAACACCTCCTCCTCTCCTTCCCTGCCTATCCTTCCTAAAGAGTTTATACCCATCTATCCCTACATCCCAGTCATGGGATTCATCCCACCAAGTTTCAGTAACAGCCACTATGTCGTGGCATCCCAGCAGCACAGTGGCCCTTAACTCATCCTGTTTATTGCCCAAGCTGCGTGCATTCGCATAGAAGCACTTCAGCTGGGCTGGCCCTGTCCTCCCCTTGTGCCAAATCCCCTCGGTTTCCACGGAATGTCCTGGTGGATCATTCGTGGCTTGCCTCAGGGTAGCAAGTTGAGAGCCCTTACCAGCTCTCCTTCTCTCTACTGCTGGTGAGCTGCCCCTCTGTTTGTCACCAGCCAGCAGGAGACTATTAACCCCTTCCCCCTTCAAATCTAGTTTAAAGCCCTATCAATGAGCCCTGCCAATTCCTGCCCCAGGATTCTTATCCCCCTCTGGGACAAGTGTGTCCCATGAGTTGTTTTCAGCTCAGGTGCCTTGAAAACCAGTCCATGATTGTGGAATCCAAAGCCCTGTCGATGGCACCAGCCCCTGAGCCATGAATTGATCTGTCGGCCCTTCCTCAGTGTGTCCTCATCCATTGCTGATGTTAGAGGGATGGCAGAGAACACGACTTGAGCCCCTGATCCCTTTAGCATTTGCCCTAAGGTTCTGAAGTCTTTTTTAATAGATTGTGAGCCTCTCATTGTTACATCGTCACTGCCCACCTGAAAGACCAGCAGTGGGTAGTAGTCTGAAGGACTCACGAGGTTGGGAATTCTATCTACAACGTCTTTTACTTGGGCACCAGGGAGGCAGCTGACCGCTCTATGAAATTGGTCTGGTCTGCATATTGGGCCCTCTGTTCCCCTCAGTAGGGAGTCTCCTATGACGATGACCCTGCGAGGTTTCTTTTCTGGGTAAGTTTTGATGGCTGGCCTGAGGCAACCTGTCATTGGTGCAGCTTCTGACCTTCTTGAGTCCTCGACCTTACCAATGACCTGTTCCTCCTGCAGAGCCTCATACCTGTTCTGTAACTGCACTGGAGGCAGTGTGCTGCTCACAGGAGCAGACTTCCTTTGTTTGCATTTCTTCCGTCGGGCAGAGACCTGTTCCCATTGGCCCTGCTCATGTGGGTTACTACAGGGAGGTTGAGAATCTTGCTTCTGGGAAGGTATCAAACTCCCTGTTCCCCTAAGTGTTACCCCCTGTTCTGGTTTAGAAGAGATTACATTATGGGGATCGTCAATTTTCTGCTCGCCATCTCTTCTAGCTCTTAGCCTTTCCACCTCTTCTTTTAGTTTGACCACCATGCTCATCAGATCACTGACCTGCTCGCACCTGAAACAGGAGCTGCTCCCTCCAGCCTCCATGTCGAGTGCCAGGCTCCAGCACTCACTGCAGCCACCTACCTGAACATCTGCATGCTTGTGTGTGGTCTCTGTTTGGGTGCCCACTGTCCTTCTGCTAGCCTTTGCTCTAGTGGTCACCATCTTGCAGTAACCACCCTCTCCACACGGCTTTTTTTTTTTTTTTTTTTTTTTTTTTTTTTTTTTTTTCCCTGTCAGTGAGCAGGCGAGCTGCGCTCCTCAAGCTGCCTCCTCTCTCTTCAGCCACGCGCTGGGGTCTGTTTGGTTTGCACGCGGTCTCCGCGGCAACCCCTCCCCCAGCTACGTCACTGCCCTCCGGCAGGTATGCAATCCGAGCCCGCTGCCCCTCCTCCTCTCTTCGGAAAGTCCCAAGCCACCAACCCCTTACCGCCTGAAAAGCAAGGGAATCAAAGCCAAAAGCCAAACTCCCAGAGCTGTGCTCCTCAAGCTGCCTCCTCTCTCTTCAGCCATGCGCTGGGTTCTCAACTTCTGAACTTCTGGGTTCTCAATTTACCAGCAGATCCAAGCAGATGAGGCCCTCCATAGGCAAATAGAAGCAGCTTCCAGGTCACAAGCCCTGGTCCTATTGGGTGATTTCAACCACCCGGACATCTGCTGGAGGGACAACACAGCAAGGCACCAGCAATCCAGGATGTTCCTGGACTGCATAGAAGACAACTTCCTCCTCCAAATGGTGGAGGAACCAACAAGAAATGGTGCTATGCTGGACCTTGTTCTCACCAACAGGGAAGGGCTGGTAAGCAATGTGAGGCTCATAGACGGCCTTGGCTGCAGTGACCATGAAGCAGTTGAATTTAACATCCTCAGGGCAATCAGGAGGAAGTATTCCAAGCTCATGACCCTAGACTTTAGGCATGCAGATTTTGATCGCTTCAGGGATCTGCTAGCCAAAGTGTCATGGGACAAAGCCCTGGAGGGAAGAGGGACCCAGGACAGCTGGTCAGTATTCAAGGACCACCTCCTCTGTGTCCAGGAGCTCTGTGTACCAACAAAGAGAAAAGCAGGTAAGAATGCTAGGAGGCCTGCCTGGATGGGCAAGGAGCTACTGGACACACTATTACTTAAAAGGAAACTCTACAGGAAGTGGAGGGAAGGACAGGTAGAACAGGGGGAATACAAGGAAGCTGCCCGAGCAGCAAGAGTCCTGGTCAGGAAAGCCAAAGCAGAGTTTGAGTTGAATCTAGCCAGGGAGATTAAAGGGAATACTAAGAACTTTTACAGGTATATTAATGGGAAGAAGAAGACTAGGGAAGGTGTGGGCCCTCTCAGAAAAGAAAATGGTGACATGGTCACCTGTGATGAGGAAAAGGCTGAGGTACTTAATAACTTCTTTACCTCAGTCTTCACTGCAAGGGCCTCTAGCCACACTCCTGATGTTATGGAAGTCAAAGCCAGGGACAGGGAGGAAGAACTGCCCATTGTAAGTGCAGATCAGGTTCGTGATCATCTGAAGAACCTGAAAGTGTTCAAGTCCATGGGACCCGACGGGTTACACCCACGGGTGCTGAGAGAACTGGCAGATGAGGTTGCTAAACCCCTCTCTATTATATTTCAAAAGTCCTGGCAGTCTGGTGAAGTCCCCACAGACTGGAAAAGGGGAAACATTGCCCCCATCTTCAAAAAGGGCAAGAAGGAGGAACCAGGGAACTACAGGCCAGTCAGTCTCACCTCTGTGCCTGGAAAGATCATGGAACAGATCCTCCTGGAGTCACTACTCGCTCAAAAGAATAGTGAAGAGGTGATTGGGAACAGTCAGCATGGCTTTGCCAAGGGCAAATCCTGCCTGACCAACCTGGTGGCCTTCTATGAGCAGGTGACAAAATTAATAGATGAGGGGCGAGCAACTGATGTCGTTTACCTGGACCTGAGCAAAGCCTTCGACACTGTCCCGCACCACATCCTGGTCTCCAAACTGGTGACACATGGGTTTGATTGGTGGACCACTAGATGGATAAGGAACTGGCTTGATGGCCGCACCCAAAGAGTGGCTGTCAATGGCTCCATGTCCCAGTGGAGGCCAGTGACAAGTGGAGTCCCTCAGGGATCAGTCCTGGGACCTATCTTATTCAACATCTTTGTGGGGGACATGGACAGTGGCATTGAGTGCACCCTCAGCAAGTTTGCTGATGACACCAAGCTGTGTGGTGCAGCAGACACGCTGGAGGGAAGGGAGGCCATCCAGAGGGACCTTGACAGGCTGGAGAGGTGGGCACAGGCCAACCTCATGAAGTTCAATAAGAGCAAGTGCAGGGTCCTGCATCTGGGTCGAGGCAATCCCAGGCACAAATACAGGCTAGGCAGTGACTGGCTGGAGGATAGCCCTGAGGAGAGAGACTTGGGGGTGCTGGTGGACAAAAAGCTCAACATGAGCTCTCAGTGTGCACTTGCAGCCCGCAAAGCCAATCAGATCCTGGGCTGCATCAGGAGAAGTGTGGCTAGCAGGTCGAGGGAGGTGATCCTCCCCCTCTACTCAGCCCTGGTGAGACCCCACCTGGAGTACTGTGTCCAGTTCTGGAGCCCCTATTACAAGAGGGATGTGGAGGTGCTGGAACGTGTCCAGAGAAGGGCCACAAGGATGATCAGAGGGCTGGAGCACCTCTCCTATGAGGACAGACTGAAGGAGTTGGGGCTGTACAGTCTGCAGAAGAGAAGGCTCCGAGGTGACCTAATTGTCGCCTTCCAGTATCTGAAGGGGGCCTACAGGAAGGCAGGGGAAGGACTTCTCAGGATATCAGGTAGTGATAGGACTAGGGGGAATGGAATGAAGCTGGAGGTGGGGAGATTCAGGCTGGATGTGAGGAGGAGGTTCTTCACCATGAGAGTGGTGAAACCCTGGAATGGGTTGTCCAGGGAGGTGGTCGAGGCCCCGTCCCTGGGGGTGTTTAAGAGCAGGCTGGATGAGGCTCTGTCCAGCCTGATCTAGTGTGGGGTGTCCCTGCCCATGGCAGGGGGGTTGGAACTAGATGATCCTTGTGGTCCCTTCCAACCCTGAATGAAACTATGAAATTTCTGAACAGGACTTCAAACAGGACTTCAAACGCCAGGACTGCTTTGCATCCCTGACTTATACAACCACGTCACCTGCGACGCCCGAACGCCCTGCTTCACCCGCCAAGTAGCCTCTCATCTGCCCAGTATCACCCAACCACCACCAAAATAGGCAGCTCCCGCTGCGGCAAGGCGTCCGCGAAACCTCAGTTGTCGGCGGCCAGGAGCAAGGCGCAAGCGCGGCGGGACGCATGCGCAGCGCGCAGGCCTGGCGCCCGTGCGTAGAGGCGGTTTTAAACAGTGGCGGGTGGCAGAAGGTCTTGGTGCTGCGCAGCCCTTCTAATGGAGCCCATTCTGCAAGGTATCAGTTCGTCCATTGTGTGGGGGCAAGGCCGGCAGCCGGGTCGTACTTATCTCGGCGCAGCAACGAGGAACGGCCGGGTCGGGCCCCGTTTACAGTGCTGCCCCGGTACCCCTCTCCTTGCGGCCCTTTTTCCGGTGTTTCCCAGTCGGTGGAGTGCGATCGGGCCTGTCTGCTGTTGGGCTTCCGGGTGGCGTTTGTCGCTCGTCTCCTTCTCGTGCCTGGTCCTCTCCCTGGTGGCGGCCAGCGCCGAGCCTGGGATGGGGTCCAATCCTTCAGGCCGGTCAGTTTTTAGCTGAACCTTCTGGCGTGGCTCCCCGCGCCATGGGAAGTCCTCTGGAGGGCGCGAGACAGAGAGGGTCTCGCTCTGGGGCTGCTTTTACTAACGGCGAATCCGCCCGAAGCCTGCGGTGGGGCCTAGCGGCAGGACTGGCCCCGGCGGCGCGCTGGCTAGTCTTGGCAGTAAGCCCGGCCCGGGTGTGCGGCCGCTGGGGCGGGCAGGGCTGGAAACCCGTTAAGCAGTGAAGGCCCCGGAGGCAGCGAGTGTCCCTTGGGGTGCATCCAGGTACGGTACCGACCAGCGCAGCCATCGCGCTTCGCTGCCCGCCTGGCTGCCCCTGCCTTGGTCAGTCGCGGCGTAATCCTGTCTGGTTTCTTTTGCATCTCGTTAATCTGTCTCGATAGGCTGTCCGGCGAAGTTCTTCACAGAGTGACTGGCCATGGGAATGTGCTGCCCAGGGAGGTGGTGGAGTCACCATCACTGGAGGTGTTTAGGAAGAGACTGGATGGGGTGTTTGGTGCTGTGGTTTAGCTGATTAGATAGTGTTGGATGATAGGTTGCACTCAATGATCTCAAAGGTTTTTTCCAACGTGGTCCTATTCTATTCTGCCCCACTATTACCACATTCTCTGAGATCTAGTTTAATTTCCATATTGAAAGAACCCAGCTCTACTCAGAGCTCTTCAAATAAAACTGTAAGATAATTAAGCCAAGCAAAAAAAAAAAAATTATACTGTGGTTTTTATTGATGTGTTTGGAGAGTTATCTGGCCTGCAATCTGTGTAAAGTTGTTTTTTCTTGTGAACCATTTTTTTCCAGTTTTCTGGATTCACCATTTAAAATGGGAGTTTGACCAATGGAGATGTAGGTTACTCTAGTGCCTCTCTGAAGTAAAATTAATTACAAGATTGTGATGAATTTCAGTTGCTGATGTCTCCATGATAATACAACTGGATTAATTTGTTTTAAAGACCTTATCAACCAAGGCTGATTTGATTCCTTGAAGAGGTTATTGACCTGATTGATAAAGGAAGCTGCTTAAATGCAATATACCTGAAGTTACATAGAATAACAGACATAAAGTTGTATTAGTCCTTGTGATACATACTTAAATTGGGGTGATTCAGTATAAATAAGGTGGAATTTCAGGTCAATGTGAAATTAAGCAATATTTCTGCAGTTTTCTGGTGTTTTAAGGAAGGAATAGTTCCATTCTGCTAATTCCGTCACATTCTGTACAAACATAACACATTGTTTGTTAAATTGCTACTGTGTTTTAAATAGACCAAGCAGAAAAGTTGTGTAACTAGTGTCAAACTTCCAAGTTTGTTCCATTGTAATTAAAGGGACAGAAAGTAATTAAAAGTAATCTGCTATTAACATCTGATACTCAGTTTATGAAAAGCTATATTTGCTACTGACTGTGACATATATTAAAGCAAAGTTTGTTGAACAGGCTGTTTAACCAATTTTATCATCATGCATACTTCATACCTGCTTGTTTTCTGCCTGATCTAGGTGTTTCTGCGTTTGTAGACGTTTGCTCATCTAACAGAAGAGAAAACTATTCAAAACCTTTTGAACAGCAACTTCTTGATATGGGAGCAAAAGTAAGGAAACTATTTTGCAATAAAAAGGAAGGAAAGCAATTAATTACAAGCTGCCTTGGTTGTTCTGCTTGTCATATGCATTTTCAAAGTACAGGAATGATCATCACAGACTTGAATAGACGAGTGTGCTCTAAAATTCTAGTAACAGATGATAAATACATTTAAAGCCAAATCTAAGTGTTGAAAGCTTGTGGCTTACAAGTTATGTACCTTATGCTCTTCTGTTTTCTTTGACTACTAGGCAGCTGCTCTCTTGTTACTACAATATTTTCTAACCCAATGTGGTGGGTGGAAGGGTAAGGCCGAGAAGCCTCCTCCCTTCCCCCTTGTAAGGTAAAAGGGAAAAAAAATTGAAGGGAAAGGAAAAAAAACTCGCAAGCTGAATTAGCAAAGCAGTGGAGCTATATTTACAAAGCAATGTAGGGAATGCAGGGCAATATTTACAAATTTACAATATCTACAATATATACAAAGATATACAACAGAGTAACACAGAAATGAGAGTGACCCCCTCGGCAGAGAGGGGTTCCCCACCTCCGCTCTCCCCTCTCTTCCCCCCCTTTCCCCAGAATGGGATAGAAAGAGAAAGAAAAGAGAGGAAAAAAAAATGTTAGAAGCAGTTCGTGTTAATTGGAAGTGAGTTAATATACCGGCCTTTATCTATCTTCAAGGCCGAGGCCTTGGCAGAAAGCCCAGCACAGAGACAGAGAGCGGCCGCACCGTGGAAAGGTGGAAGCAAGACTGATAGAAAAGTCCTGAAAATGCTCAGTTCACTCCCAGTTCCGAAGGTGCTTCCTCCCACTCGTCCAATGAAATTAGTTTAGACTATTCCTTCCGTTTACCAACTTCCGTCCACCAATGTCTCTTTCTTAAGGGGGCAACGTCAACCGGCCACACCCAAGTATCATGATGTTTTATTCTTCCATTCACTCCTACAAATATAGTTTAACTCCAAAATGTGCTAGTAAAACTGCATTTAAGAGTCTTTGATATGTCTGACTTTCTTTTCTCCATATCAAGTGTAGTTGGCTTATAAGTGCAGCACATGTTTAATTATGAACTGTAAAATTTCATTCAGAGACCACTCAAACTGGCATCTTCCTTTCTTGTGTGTAATCAGCAGTTAAGTGCAAGATTTTTACAGCCTGTATCACACTGACACATGCATGAACTCTGTGTGGGCATGTGTAGCTCTATATTATTGTAATTTAGGAAGTTTTGCTGCTTTCCCCAAAACTTGTCTGTTCTGTATATGTTTAGCTGAGGTAGTATGACACAACAGTAGAATAGCTGTTTCTATTATGAAAGCAAGTAACAGTCTCAATACATAACTCAAGTAAAGAAATACTGCTTGTTCTTTTGTGCTGTACTGTTGAATCCATGGAATTCTGATAATCATAGATTTTTCTCACAGAAAATTCAGATTTCCTCAAGATCAAGAAGTAGCTGGATATGGTTAAAGGTATAGGCAGATGATACAGGTGAGCCTATTTAGCACATCCTAATACCCTTCCACTGTTCCAGACTTTGTTGCCTTTTATTGGCATGAGCACACGGTAATAACTGACTTGGCACACTATGTCAGGAAGGAAAATTCTAAATTATTTTTTCACTAGATTGACCAGCTAAGATCAGGTAAGCAGCAGAAGATATCCAGGGTGAGGAAGGAGAAGAGAGAGGTGAGAGGCAGGTCTAAGATGGTGCTCCTCCATAATTTGGAGGCAAAGTTCTGTTAAGCATCTGTCTTAGGACATGGGCTGTGAGCATAAGCAGGTGAGTGGTTACACATGGAATTACAACTTACTCTGAAAGAGTCATTGGTCCTGTATGCCTAGATCTTTTGGTTTTTTCTTTTGTCTTGCCATTGGAAACTTTTGGGGAAAATTTTTTTGGACCCAGATACAGATCCAGTGTGTTGGGAGCAAACTATTATAATGCAATTGAGATGGCAACAGACAGCTACACAGCTATTTCCATTTGGCTGTGCTGGGAAGCAGCAGCTGTAAAACATGAATTATACTGATCTCATGTCAACAATCTCATAATGTCAAAAACTGATCAAACAGTGTTATGGGCAGGATGTTTAGTCTCCATGAAAGGAAACTGGTTATGAAGGACAGAGTAGTACTAAAGTTACCACTTAGTTGTCAATAGAGGCTGATAACTGAAGATTTGATTGGTTGTATGACACAAAAATGTCTACATATTAGCTGTACTGATTTAAGTGTTGTGTGTTTATCATCTTTTAAAGTGTTCACATATAAACATTTTATTTGTAGTAGCTTCAGCATTCTGTCAAAGCTAAAAGTGACCCTCATTGATGAGACATAAAGGACAAGGTTATCTGTTCTTTGCTAGATAAAAGATGTAATTTGGCATTTGTTTGTACTTTCTGTACTGGTTGTTGGATAAGAAGTTGCATTGGGCCACATAAATAAAAAGCTGTAAGATTAGCGGTACAGCTAGAGTAGTAAAATGAAAATAGTGGAGAAAAACAATTTGAAAACAAAAGGCGACTCTAGCCCTCGAGTATCCATTGAGTTGGCATGACTAATGACACTGATTGCTTGAAGCTTCTTCCAAAGCTAGGAAAGATCAAAGGAGTCCTTGAAAGTAATATATAAACCATTAGTGTAAAAACTTTAAACATTAAAGCCAGACTACACCAGTGTCTTCTGATTGTTACTTACAGATGAGTTCTCTATGTACTTCTGCAGGTTTCAAAAGGTTTGAACAAGCATGTGACCCATGTAGTCTTCAAAGATGGACATTTGGCTAAATGGAGAAAAGCACAGAAGATGGGTGTAAAAATAGTTTCTGCACTCTGGGTGGAAAAGTGAGTACTCTTGAATATAATGAATGTGACCCATTCCAGATAGAAGGGATCCTAGTATTGTTTTATTTAAAACTGAAGTACAGTACCTGTGTTTTAATGTACTTGAAATAGTGATAAATCTCAGTAAGTTATCACTTTCCTTGATGTTATTTCTATTATAAAGCATGTTACCTGAATAAAAAGGTAAAATCTTAGCTCTTGAAAAATAGATGTGTTGAAGTAGTCCTGTAATATATTTGTAAATCATTCAGTATTCCACTCCTTTGCTCTGAGGTGGCATGCATAGGCAGTGAAGACTGAATATTTATCTCAAATAGAATTCCTCCATTTTTGTAGGAAGAAACATATTTAATCAGGGACAATGTATTGGTTCTCTTCTTAACTCCTATAGAAAGAGAAAATCATATCAAGTGGAAAAAAAAATCCATATTTAGTTGAAGATACTCATCTGGTTCAGGACAGCACTGCTTGAAGATTCTCAACTACCATATGGAAAAAAGTAAAATTTAAAAAAATAAAATCAAATTTCACTTGTGTGGTTAGTCCATGAGGATTTGCTAGTCCATAGCTTTTTCTCTGAGTTTGCAAAGTCTCTGCAGGCTGAACTGTAAGAGACAGTACAGAGCTTTGAGATCCAGGTGTAAAAGCCTCTAGAAACTAACTTGCTGGAAAGCAGCAACAAAGGAAAAGCCATAAGAAAGGATCTGGAGGGAAAACTTAAGCTGTTCAGTAGGAAACAGAGGTATCCCCTTGGTATTTTTTTTTAAGTGTTACTAGTAGCATGCTGTGTATGAAGGAAGGTCTTGTTATATAGCTTAGATGAGGGTTTTCGATGTGGGAAATAATCTGAAACAGAAATAGTGCTGGGGTTTTTTTGGAAGATGGGGTTTACACAGACACACCCACACTGCAAATTATGATTTTATTTCATTATCATATTTTTTTCCTGCCCCTTAGCCAAAAGGTATACCACTTAAATTGATGTGTATACTCCAGAGAAAATTCATAGGAATATCATATCCCTGCTCAAATCCTGGGTCAGGAGTGGTAGAAGCTTTCATGAGAGGTAGTACTGAATAATCTCACTGGTGATAGGGTTAGCCAAATGAGGCACAGGTAATACAAAATTAAAATTACTCTGTGCTAGCATCCCATTTGTGCTGAAACTTCTTGTAATAAGGCAGCCAGAGTACCTGAATTTAAATGATATGCCTAATGTATCATTATCTCAGAAATCTGGTAGGCAGAAGACAGTCTGAACCCTGAGATGGTGTAACAGAAAAGATTATGTAGTCTGTGCTAGTAAAATAGTAGTCCTCTGTGGATGGTAGCTTTTTTTTGAACCTGATAACTGTGTAAGCAAATAATGCAGAGCTCATATGAGTTGAAGTTTGTGTCATTAATAATAGCCACTGCAGTCCAGCATATAGAATATAAACTCTGATGCTCTAGAGAACTCTGAACTTGGTTTGACAAATACATGTAGTGATTTGGCTCTACAGATAAAAATTTTACAGCAGTTAGATCACTAGGTGTCACTAGAATCACAGTTTTGAATGACTTCTAGGGGAGGTCTGTAAGGTTCTATGCTCTTTCCCATAGCCAGTTTTATTATTTGAAAATAAAATTTTATCTCCCTGTTTTGATTCAAATAACTTTTGCTTATTAATACATAATTCTTGTCTTGGCATCATCCTTGGTGTTCACAAATGCAGTACTGTGACCGTTTGAGGTCATTATATTGTAGTGCAAGATAGCATTAGCCCTACTGTTCTCAAGTAAGGCATCAGCTGCGGTTTTGGTTTTGTAATTAGAAAAGTTTGCATCAATATAAATTACTCCTCCAAGATGGGTGTTTTTAGCTATGCATATTCCAAGAGAAAACAGAAAACAGACTGATGGGCAAGATGTAAAAGTCAGGATCAGATGAAGCTTCCTTCCTCACTTCCCTTTCCAGCCCTCTACCTCACCATGATATTCTGTAGGACAAAAAAAACCCAGTCTTGTATTTGCTGTGTAAAATATGGATTTTTATTTAATTTCTTGTTAGTTCTGCTAAAGATGCATATTTAGGAAGGGTTGGTGTTGCATTGTTACAGGGCTCAAACAACTTTTTTGCAATGAATGTTCTCATTCTTAAAAAAAAAAGGGGGTGTTGGGGGTGTAAAATTAAGCCCTTGCTTTAATTTATTCTACAGGTGTCGACAAACTGGACTACATGTTGATGAATCCTTATTTCCTGCAGTAGCTGTTAATGAAGAATTCCCACTACTGATGAAAAAAGTGAGTTTTCTTTAAATGGGCTTGGAGTAGTAAACTTTAAAGTTTACTCAGACATTTTCATAACATTCTGTAAACTTTATCCACCCAGAGTAAGTTTTCAAGGGTAAGCTATGGCTGTAATGACGTAATGTCTTATCTGACAAAAGGACAATAAAAGTAGGGGGTTTATATTGGTGAATAAATATTTGAAGTAAAATGACATAATTATTACTTTAAAAAAAACCTGCAATATGAATTTGTTTCACTGAATTGTGACAAACTCTAAAATCTTGGTATTAAAAAAAAAAAAAAAGTCCTTTAAACCCTTTGTCACAAGCATTAAAAGAAAAACACCAAACCCAGAAGATAAATTGGTTGCTTAGTCCTCTTTTTACTAAAATCTAACCTATAACATTGTTTCCTTTGAAAAACTTCAATTTCTACATTCTGTGCCTCTTAATGAGGTGTTAATAAGTAACATAAACACTGATAATAAATACTATGATGAAGTGGTAGGCAAATAGGAAGTGTAGTTACTTCTGGCACTTTTATGTCATAATTAATAGTTTAGTGTGTCTTCTAGCACAGATGTATGCAACCAAAAGACTTTGTTGAAAAGACTCCAGAAAATAGTAGAAGGATGCAGAGAAGACTTGGACCAGATGGCTAAGGAATTAGCTGAACAAAAGAGAGCAATTAGTGCTGGTAAGAACTACTGTGGTCAAAGATTCCAATACCACTTAATTTCTTTAAAGCACTTGATAGGTTTTTGGTTCTGTTCTGGTATTTTGTGGTGGCTTTTTACATTTATGCATCTCGCCATGAGAAATAAAGTTGGCTTTTATTTTTTACAGAATTCTTTGCAATTTTGTGGTACTAAGGCATCTGTAGTGGTTTTAGGTACAAGGAACCTATTTTTTTCAAGTGTTTTAGATAAATGTAGCTTCATCTGAAGCTGTTATAGCATGCAAATATTAATATACAAATGCATTTTTTTGTGTAGAAACTGATGTGCCAGTTCTACTATTTGAACATGATGGTTCGCTTGTATACTGCCCTGTTAATAGAGTAAAAGATCTGTGCACTGAAATGGAAAGGAGAATAAAGGAGATGAAGGAAAAATGAGAAAATCTTTCTCCTACTGGTAAGATACTAAATTTTACTTGAACATGTACATGAACACGTACAAATGGCTAGCATCTTTTTATTGCTTAATTTTTGGGTCATTTACATCTGCCCTTCATATTTTGTTTTATTTTTTCTAATATGATTGCATGCCCTCCCTTATTCACAAGTTTCAAGTAGGTGTGAATGGTTTAGTTTTCACTTTCTTTGTATTTGTAAGAGCACAAGAAGTCATGGAAGGCAATGGTCATAATCACTACACTGCTCAAGAGGACTAATGTTTAATCTTGATTTTCTAAAGTATTATTACAGCTTGGTTGAACTTTACAGTGAGACTCTAAATCCTACTTCATGGTAAATTTTAATGCAAATGTTTTTACTGGACAAATACTATAATGTTATTACACCCAGGAGTCCAAAAGTGGCTCTGTCCAGGTACTGAGGAACACAATTTAAAAAAATTAACTCTTGTAGATGACCCAATAGACTAAATCTACTTGACTTGAAAATGCAGGTTCTGGTGAATTTGAAGTTTTAACAAGTCTGTCAACTAAACTGTCAGTTTATAATTACAAAAATAATTGTGGAGAAAAGTAAAGTGTCAGTGACACATGGATAAAAGATTAAATCTCATTTATATATTTCTTTTGAATTTTCAGGTAATTGCTTCAAACTTTTGGAAAAGCTTTTATGCAATATCAAGGCTTTGCTAATTACAGAATTTGGCAGATTCTATAGAAAAATGCCTCACCTGGCTTAGAAAATTCTAGTATTTTCTAAATGTTTTGCTATCACTTTTTATTTTGAGAAAACCATGGTGCTGAGTGTGGTGGGTTTGAGAGAGAATGCCCAGCCTCTTCTCCCCCACAAAGAGGAAGAAAAACCACAGCTAGCCAGCCAGAGAAGCAAAGGAAAAATGCTATATCTTACAAGCAATTTTGCAAAAATGCAGGCTATGTACACAATTTACAGTATTTACAACATATATACAGAAATATACAGCAAAGTAAAATAAAATAATACAGGAACGAAATTCCCTCCTCTGGAGGAGGGTTCCCCCCCTGTACCCCCTTCTCTCCCCTTTTTCCTCAAAGAGGGTTAGAAAGAGAGAAAAAGAGCAGTTATTAATTAAAGCAGAGTGTTAGTAGGCCACATGCTTATCTGTCCAAGGTCAGTCTGGCAGGGAGCCCAAAAGCAGATGAGCTGGAAAGGGAGAAGGAAAGGAGCGAACTGAGAGGAAAATCCCAGCTGCACCTAAACCTAAAACTGCATTCTACCAATCCACCAATGAAATTAGTTTAGAATATCTGATTGTTTTCATTAATATTCCAAAACATTCAGCCATAAAAAAAGCTATGTGGTGTTGGTAATGCTGTGGTAGAAAAAAAATTGTTATAGCTAGCTTTATCAGTATAAAATATTGCTATTCTCCACACATGCAAGCATGAAAGAGTTGTGCTGCTGCTTTATTTAAAGGAAGAACAGGACTTATGGACACTTACTACACATGAAGATATGATGGCTAAGGCTATCGTAGCTTCTTGTCAGCATGGATTAGAAACAAAGCACACTATCTTCTGTGTAGTTTTTAATGACTTGCTGTATAATATCCAGAGAAGTTGCTAAATCCTTGTTTTCTGTAGTAAGCTTACATGTATTTTACAAGAATTAGGTACTCTTCTGTTAAATACACATTGTTACTTTTCATATTTTTGCAGGAGAACAAATGGAAGATTGTGTGAACTCAAATTGTGATTATACTTGGGAAACTGATAAGAGACAGGAAACAGAGGCAGTAAAACACACCTCTGATGCTTTGACTGATGTTCAGGTATCTATGAGTGCATCAGTGAGTTCTCCCTCATGCAGCTATGGGCAGAAAAGCTCAACACCAAAACAGCACAGCAGAGGAAGCATAAAGAAATGGATTTTACAGCATACTTTGGATGACAAATTGTCTTTTGAAAAGGAAGATCTAAAAAAGCTTACAAAGAAAAATCGTAAGGATGAAAATAGCATGAGTACATCAGCTGCAAATGACAGTTCTCTTCTACACTGCAAGGGCTTGGGTCAGATTACTCCTTATGAAAAAACAGCCACATTAAATACTGTTCCTGCTTTGATTGGCAGTATTTCTAACTCACCTACCAACAGTGAAGACTTGAATACTTCTTTATTATGTAGAAGCTGCCCTGTTGACAGAAACCATAGTGTTGCCAGTAAGATGAGGAAGAAAGTACAAACACTATCTAGTTGGAAACTGACTACCTCAAAACCAGGTGCATCAGGGTCTGAAGAGTTCTTAAAAGCAATTACTACACATAACAAGTCTTTTTGCACTGAAGATACTTATGAAGACTTCTTTTCATCATCTAATTTGAATGAAAAGTTAGTACAGGTACAAATACCAAAGGAATCACAGAATTCTCATGAAGTATGTTGCAAAATCTCTTCTACAAGCATGGACTTACTTGATGGGAGTTTCTCAAAGTCGTGTACTACCTCCAAGAAAAGTAGGAAAAAGTCTATTCCAGAAAATGATGTTTCACTAAAAAAACAAACCAGCTGAACATCCTGGAAGTGTGCCATTAAATTATATATCAGATGGTGAAAAATTGACACTGCAGAAGCTCTAGTTTCTGATGATGTGAATAGGCTGCCTCAGAAGAATCATGAAAAATCCTATGGATTGTATTGACACTACTGATAAGTCACATCAAGCTGGAAAATGAAAAGGTATCATATACTCATGCAACTAAATTGCAAAATGAACTGCCATCCCCAAGGGAAAAATATTGCAGAATTACACCAAAAGAAGAAAATGCTGCAGTACTGACTTTTGTGTGTGTAAAATGAACAACTTCATAGGATCCGATACAACACCCATTTTTCCCGTACATTGCAGAAAAAAAGTTGCAAGAGATAAAGAAACTTTGCTCACAAAATGCAGTGCAAGCATGTGAGCCACCTTTTCCTGTAGTGTTTGGTATTCTGTAAACTTAATTTAGCCATTCAAAATTAAGAAACCAAGGACTTTCTGTTCTAAATGTTACAGTACTCTTATACATTCACTCCTTATCATAGAGTCCCTTGTTCAAATTATTTTTATTTCACAAGTTAAGATTGCTGCTTCAATTTAAGTTAAAGGGCATAATCTCTACTGGAAAAATACTTGATTTAGCAATTTCCACCTTCTGCTTGAATAAGACATTTGAGGGCATATTTGAGAGTTGCAGTGTAGGCTGCTTTTAACCATGGCTTTTTCATGGAACTGGCTTTAGCTTTTTTAAATTTAAGTGTTCAAGTTGGTTATTTCAATGTAATTATTTACTAGAATATTGAATCCCTGAAAAATGCTGCTAACTTGCATTGGGGTAATTGCTTTCAGATTTTTATCTTTTGAGTTCTGTTTGTCAAGCTTTACATAGGATTAAATTGTACATTTTAGTAATTTGTTTTCTTTAAATTCTGCAGTAGTACATCAATAAATTGTATAAAATTACTAATTTCAAGGGATCAACAGACTTGGAATGAGACTAATGAAATCATCTAGTGGAAATGTTGAACATAAACTATGCCTGTATGTGTGGGTAGTAAGTTGCTGAACCCTGAGCTACTGTTTTGGGTTCACTACATGTAAATTTTAAATAGCTGGGGTGCGTCATTATAACACACTTCCTTTTGCTTAGCCTGTATCTGGGGCTGAAATACTGCACGTTTTTATCACCTGCTGACCCCTCCCCAGCAGTGAAAGAAAATTGGGAAAAGGAGAGAAGGCCATTGGGCTGAAATGGAAACAGATTTAATGACACAGCCAAACTCATACCAATGCCAGTATAAAGTATGCAAAGTTACACTCTGTCCAGTGAATGTATGGTATGGGAAAAGCAATTCTTAGGAGCAAGAGAAGGAAGAGGAAACAGGGTCAGGAGGAGCCCAAGCAAAAGACCCCATCCTCAGCAACCTTCCTCCTTGATAATGAGCATGATGTTTATGGTATGGGCTACACCTCTGAGACAGCTTATATTAGCTGCTGCTCTTGCTGACTCCAAACTTCTTGTGGTCTGCAGACCGTGGCTGGCTTGTAATTCTGTCCCAGCAAAACTGAAACAACAGTGCCCTGGTTTGAGGTCAGGCAAATTCTCTCTTGCCCCTGAAATGGATTGCTGAAGTGAGGGAAAGTTGAAATGGAAAAGCAATCAGTCTTTTACAGAAGTTACAAGCTGTGGTGAAGAGGTTATTAAAGTTATGAATATGAATTATGAAAATGTTATTATCAAACTATTAATAACCAATGAATCACCAACTTATATACATGTTTCACAAGTGGCTTAGTGTTATGATTAGAACTTAATTGAACTAGTTACAGACTATTTCTATATTTATATAACAAAGGGTGCAGTTCCACCGCTTGGCCACTAGACGCGGCGGGACTCGGGCGGCTTCTGCCTATACACAGCAATATTACAATCTTTCATAGTTTCATTCAGGGTTGGAAGGGACCACAAGGATCATCTAGTTCCAACCCCCCTGCCATGGGCAGAGACACCCCACACTAGATCAGGCTGGACAGAGCCTCATCCAGCCTGGGCTTAAACACCCCCAGGGACGGGGCCTCGACCACCTCCCTGGACAACGCATTCCAGGGTTTCACCACTCTCATGGTGAAGAACCTCCTCCTCACATCTAGCCTGAATCTCCCCACCTCCAGCTTCATTCCATTCCCCCTAGTCCTGTCACTACCTGAGATCCTGAGAAGTCCTTCCCCAGCCTTCCTGTAGGCCCCTTTCAGATACTGGAAGGCGACAATTAGGTCACCTCAGAGCCTTCTCTTCTGCAGACTGAACAGCCCCAACTCCTTCAGTCTGTCCTCATAGGAGAGGCGCTCCAGCCCTCTGATCATCCTTGTGGCCCTTCTCTGGACACGTTCCAGCACCTCCACATCCCTCTTGTAATAGGGGCTCCAGAACTGGACACAGTACTCCAGGTGGGGTCTCACCAGGGCTGAGTAGAGGGGGAGGATCACCTCCCTCGACCTGCTAGCCACACTTCTCCTGATGCAGCCCAGGATCTGATTGGCTTTGTGGGCTGCAAGTGCACATTGAAAGCTCATGTTGAGCTTTTTGTTAACCAGCACCCCCAAGTCTCTCTCCTCAGGGCTACTTTCCAGCCAGTCACTGCCCAGCCTGGATTTGTGCCTGGGATTGCCTCGACCCAGATGCAGGACCCTGCACTTGTTCTTATTGAACTTCATGAGGTTGGCCTGTGCCCACCTCTCCAGCCTGTCAAGGTCCCTCTGGATGGCCTCCCTTCCCTCCAGCGTGTCTGCTGCACCACACAGCTTGGTGTCATCAGCAAACTTGCTGAGGGTGCACTCAATGCCACTGTCCATGTCCCCCACAAAGATGTTGAACAAGACAGGTCCCAGGACTGATCCCTGAGGGACTCCGCTTGTCACTGGCCTCCACTGGGACATGGAGCCATGGACAGCCACTCTTTGGGTGCGGCCATCAAGCCAGTTCCTTATCCATCTAGTGGTCCACCCATCAAACCCATGTGTCACCAGTTTGGAGACCAGGATGTGGTGTGGGACAGTGTCGAAGGCTTTGCTCAGGTCCAGGTAAACGACATCAGTTGCTCGCCCCTCATCTATTAATTTTGTCACCTGCTCATAGAAGGCCACCAGGTTGGTCAGGCTGGATTTGCCCTTGGCAAAGCCATGCTGACTGTTCCCAATCACCTCTTCACTAGCGAGTAGTGACTCCAGGAGGATCTGCTCCATGATCTTTCCAGGCACAGAGGTGAGACTGACTGGCCTGTAGTTCCCTGGTTCCTCCTTCTTGCCCTTTTTGAAGATGGGGGCAATGTTTCCCCTTTTCCAGTCTGTGGGGACTTAACCAGATTGCCATGACTTTTGAAATATAATAGAGAGGGGTTTAGCAACCTCATCTGCCAGTTCTCTCAGTACCTGTGGGTGTAACCCGTCGGGTCCCATGGACTTGAACACTTTCAGGTTCTTCAGATGATCACGAACCTGATCTGCACTTACAATGGGCAGTTCTTCCTCCCCGTCCCTGGCTTTGACTTCCATAACATCAGGAGTGTGGCTAGAGGCCCTTGCAGTGAAGACTGAGGTAAAGAAGTTATTAAGTACCTCAGCCTTTTCCTCATCACATGTGACCATGTCACCATTTTCCTTTCTGAGGGGGCCCACACCTTCCCTAGTCTTCTTCTTCCCATTAATATACCTGTCAAAGTTCTTAGTATTCCCTTTAATCTCCCTGGCTAGATTCAACTCAAACTCTGCTTTGGCTTTCCTAACCAGGACTCTTGCTGCTCGGGCAGCTTCCTTATATTCCCCCTGTTCTACCTGTCCTTCCCTCCACTTCCTGTAGAGTTTCCTTTTAAGTAATAGTGTGTCCAGTAGCTCCTTGCCCATCCAGGCAGGCCTCCTAGCATTCTTACCTGCTTTTCTCTTTGTTGGTACACAGAGCTCCTGGACACAGAGGAGGTGGTCCTTGAATACTGACCAGCTGTCCTGGGTCCCTCTTCCCTCCAGGGCTTTGTCCCACGACACTTTGGCTAGCAGATCCCTGAAGCGATCAAAATCTGCACGCCTAAAGTCTAGGGTCGTGAGCTTGGAATACTTCCTCCTGATTGCCCTGAGGAGGTTAAATTCAACTGCTTCATGGTCACTGCAGCCAAGGCCGTCTCTGAGCCTCACATTG
Organism: Melanerpes formicivorus; assembly: GCF_026170545.1. Taxonomy (NCBI): domain Eukaryota; kingdom Metazoa; phylum Chordata; class Aves; order Piciformes; family Picidae; genus Melanerpes; species Melanerpes formicivorus. The sequence continues at coordinate 1,808,460 of NW_027142361.1, read as the reverse complement.
CTTACCAGCCCTTCCCTGTTGGTGAGAACAAGGTCCAGCATAGCACCATTTCTTGTTGGTTCCTCCACCATTTGGAGGAGGAAGTTGTCTTCTATGCAGTCCAGGAACATCCTGGATTGCTGGTGCCTTGCTGTGTTGTCCCTCCAGCAGATATCCGGGTGGTTGAAATCACCCATGAGGACCAGGGCTTGTGACCTGGAAGCTGCTTCTATTTGCCTATGGAGGGCCTCATCTGCTTGGATCTGCTGGTCAGGTGGCCTGTAGGAGACCCCCACAGTAATATCTCCTTCCCCTGTCCTGCCTTTAATTTTGACCCATACACTCTCAACTAGCTTATCATCCCTCCCCAGTTGGAGCTCCACTGATTCCAACTGGCTATTGACATAGAGGGCAACACCTCCTCCTCTCCTTCCCTGCCTATCCTTCCTAAAGAGTTTATACCCATCTATGCCTACATCCCAGTCATGGGATTCATCCCACCAAGTTTCAGTAACAGCCACTATGTCGTGGCATCCCAGCAGCACAGTGGCCCTTAACTCATCCTGTTTGTTGCCCAAGCTGCGTGCATTCGCATAGAAGCACTTCAGCTGGGCTGGCCCTGTCCTGCTCTTGTGCCAAATCCCCTCGGTTTCCACAGAATGTCCTGGTGGATCATTCGTGGCTTGCCTCAGGGTAGCAAGTTGAGAGCCCTTACCAGCTCTCCTTCTCTCTACTGCTGGTGAGCTGCCCCTCTGTTTGTCACCAGCCAGCAGGAGACTATTAACCCCTTCCCCCTTCAAATCTAGTTTAAAGCCCTATCAATGAGCCCTGCCTTTCTATGCGTCAGCGCTTACTCCGCTAGACGTGGATACTTTGAGTGCTAGTGGATGGAAAGCACGTGGATGATATTCTGTTGCTGTTGTTTGTAGCAAGGTGGGGATCTTGCAGACGGTTGCCGCTGGACTGGTTCCTAGTCGAGTTGGGACAGCGGCCTTGGGTTACTGTCTCCTCTCTTCACAATGGGGAAGAGGGAATTGTGGAACCTGGGCTTTGCATAGAAGCAGGTTCCCTTCAGGACTCAGTCGATTCCCTCCAGACAACAGGGATCGATCCTGGTCGGGGTCGGCCCTCAGAGTTGGCTCGCATGGCTGAGTGGGACGACGGTTGCTGGTAAGTGGGCTCGGACGATGCGGCAACAGGCAAAGCTACAGGGTTGGCCCAACCACGGCGATTCTCGGGGTTGATGCAAACAGCCTCGGGGAGAGAATGGGGCTGTGTTAGGCGGCGGATTCTCGTTTACTGAGCTTAAAGGAACAGCGGGACTCTTGGAGTGGTCCCAGGTTTGGTGCAGTATAGGCAGGAACAATGCTTTAGTCTCCCCTGAGGTTCACAGGGCTCAGAGCGGCACACGGTGCAGCTTCTCTCCCATTACAGCGGGGCTAGGCATATGTGGACTCGGTATCGATCAAGTCCCTTCTCCCCGGCAACTGGGCAGATCTTACCCTCGGGGGTCAGTCCAGTCCTCCGGTGGCACGGTGGGCTCTCCTGGTCAGTATGACTGGCTGTAGCAACGCTGAACTCCTCAGTGTCGCTAAGGTCCTCCCTCTGCGCTTCTCACGATGCAGAGGCTTTCAGTATGCGTGCATGTATAACAAGCTAACAACAATAAGCTCAAGGGCAAAGGCTGCAGCTCGAGAGTTGCTCTCTTGAGCAAGCACAGAGACAAAGTGAAAGAGGGGGCCACTTGTTTACCAACTGGGGTGATACTTATAGATTCCTCGAGGCTGGGCTTGACCAATGGGCACTCTCATAAACAAGTGGCTTCAGCCTATAGACAGCGTGAAGCGAGAATTATGCCTATACTTGATGTCAGCACGAGCACTGCATGCGCTGGGTGTGTGCAAGCCTGGCTAATGCCTTGGCTTTTGTCTTCCTCCTGGAGGATGGGGAACTTGTCCACATGCTGGGACAAGATTCAGCATCTGGGCATAATGTGCCTTCACCACACAAGCATAGTGACAAAAGTAACCCAAAGCATACAGAATCCCCTATAACACACCCCAAGCCTCCCCACCTGAGAGTATACCCAAAACCCCCAGGGTTCTTTCTTCCCTGCCTCCACTGCTAGGCTAGTCTCAGGCTGGCCAGGTCTGAGACTGCCCTTCCCTTTCTCCTCCTAGCATTAGGCCTAGCCAGGCCTAAGAGGCCTTCAGATGCTCCCTGTCAGGTGCTCAGTTGGTAGCACATGAGACCCTTAATGGGAAGGTCATGAGTCCAAACCTGCAGTGGGCAGTAGTGTCCTCCCTACTCCAGTCATGAGGTCTTGTGGTGGGTGGAAGGGCAAGGCCAAGAAGCCTACTCCCTTCCCCCTTTGTAAAGTAAAAGGGAAAAAAAAATTGAAGGGAAAAGAAAAAAAACTCGCAAGCTGAATTAGCAAAGCAGTGGAGCTATATTTACAAAGCGATGTAGGGTTTGCAGGGGATTATTTACAAATTTACAATATCTACAATATATACAAAGATATACAACAGAGTAACACAGAAATGAGAGTGCCCCCCTCGGCAGAGAGGGGTCCCCCACCTCCGCTCTCCCCTCTCTTCCCCCCCTTTCCCCAGAATGGGATAGAAAGAGAAAGAGAAGAGAGGAAAAAAAAAGTTAGAAGCAGTTTGTGTTAATTGGAAGGGAGTTAGTATACAGGCCTGGTATCTTGTTTTCAAGGCCGGGGCCTTGGCAGAAAGCCCAGGACAGAAAGCTGTTGCCTGAAGAAGAGGCGGAAGCAAGACTGACTGAGAAGTGCTGGAAATGTCCACTTCACTCCCACTTCATAAGGTGCTTCCTCCCACTCGTCCAATGAAATTAGTTTAGACTATTCCTTCCGTTTACCAACTTCCGTCCACCATGTTCCCTTTCTTAAGGGGGCAACGTCAACCGGCCACAGTCCACCCCTTCTAAACAATTTCATTGGCTGTTCATACTGTCCATCCAATCCAAAATGATATTTACAGTTCGTGAGTAAAGTTCATAGTCCATTCCGGCTATGCTCAGATGTAGATGATTCAAAAGTCCAAGAAAATCAGAAAATGAGAAAAATGGAAAACAGTTCATTTCTTCACCGATGAAGCGAAGAAAAGGGAAACAGGGAATCTCAGGGTCTCTTAGTTGACTCAGGGCTCTCAGGGATCTCAGGGTTCGTGCACCGTAGATTCCTCGTTGGTTCTTCCTTTGGGCGCGATGTAGCTGTACAGCAGTTTAAAATTAACCTCTTTCAGCTAAAGTTAAGTTTCTTTGTGGAATACACTGAATTTCACCATTCTCTTGCATTACCCAATAAGTGTGACCCGGACCTTCAGCTGAAACCACCCCTCGGACAGGTTTAGCCTCTCCTGAGGGTGAAAATACCCAAACAGTTTTACCTAACAGATTCTTTTCTCTAACAACAGGAACTCTATCACCTTCTACTTTCTGTAGCAAATCTGAATGTGCAGGTCCAGCTCGGTTCACTGAACCTCTACTATTTACCAGCCAGGTTGCTTGTGCTAAATGTTTTTCCCAGTTTTTCAAAGATCCACCTCCCATGGCTTTGAGAGTGGTCTTCAACAAACCGTTGTAGCGTTCAATCTTCCCTGAAGCTGGTGCATAGTAGGGAATGTGGAATATCCACTCAATACCGTGCTCTTTTGCCCAGCTCTTTACAAGGTTGTTCTTGAAATGAGTTCCGTTGTCTGACTCAATCCTCTCTGGAGTTCCGTGTCTCCACAGGATTTGTCTCTCCAGACCGAGAATGGTGTTGCGTGCAGTTGCATGTGGAACTGGATAAGTTTCCAACCATCCGGTGTTTGCCTCTACCATAGTAAGCACGTACTGCTTACCAGAACGAGAACGTGGTAGAGTGATGTAGTCAATCTGCCAAGCTTCACCATACTTGTACTTGGACCATCTGTCACCATACCACAAGGGCTTAAGTCGTTTTGCCTGCTTAATAGCAGCACAAATGTCACAGTCATGGATGACTTGCGTGATAGCATCCATGGAAATGTCTATGGATCTGTCACGAGCCCATTGGTATGTTGCATCTCTGCCTTGATGTCCTGACGAATCGTGAGCCCACCGAGCTAAGAATATCTCACCTCGGTGTTTCCAGTCGAGATCAAGATTAGAGTCCATGTCTACTTGAGAAACTCTTGCAGCCAGATCGGCCTGATGGTTGTGTTGTTGTTCCTCAGTAGCTTTGCTCTTAGGAATGTGAGCATCGATGTGTCTCACTTTCACTGGAATTCTCTCGATTCGATCAGCAATGTCCTGCCATAGGTTGGCTGCCCAAATGGGTTTTCCTTTCCTCTGCCAACCACTCTTCTTCCAGTTCTTTAGCCAACCCCATAGAGCATTGGCTACCATCCACGAGTCGGTGTAGAGATAAAGCTTTGGCCATCTCTCACGTTCAGCTACGTCGAGAGCTAGCTGGACAGCTTTTACCTCTGCGAACTGACTGGATTCTCCTTCTCCATCTTTCGCTTCTGCAACTCGGCGTGTTGGACTCCACACTGCAGACTTCCACCTTCGCTTGTTCCCAACAAGACGACAGGAACCGTCTGTGAACAAAGCATATTTCTTTTCATCATCAGAAAGGTCATTATAAGGAGGAGCTTCCTCAGCACGAGTTACTTTCTCCTCTGGAGGTTTGGCACAGTTGATGCCTTCAGGCCAACTTGAGATCACCTCCACTAGACCAGGTCTTTCAAGATTTCCCATTCGAGCTCTCTGTGTTATCAGAGCCATCCACTTAGACCATGTTGAGTCTGTGGCATGATGTGGTGTGGAGCCTTTGCCTTTGAACATCCAATTCAAAACTGGTAATCTGGGAGCTAGAAGAAGTTGTGATTCAGTTCCAATCACTTCAGAAGATGCTTTTACTCCTTCATAGGCAGCTAGAATTTCTTTCTCTGTTGGAGTATAGTTAGCCTCTGAACCTCTGTAACCTCGACTCCAGAAACCAAGAGGTCGTCCACGTGTCTCACCTGGAGCTTTTTGCCACAAGCACCAGGTTGGACCATTGTCACTTGCAGCCGTGTACAAAATGTTCTTAATGTCTGGACCATCTCGGACAGGTCCCAGACCCATTGCTTGAACTACCTCTTGCTTTATCTGGTCAAAGGCTGCTTGTTGTTCAGGTCCCCAGTGGAAATGGTTTCTCTTTCGAGTTACATCATACAGAGGTTTCACAATTTGACTGTATCCAGGAATGTGTAGTCTCCAAAATCCCACTATCCCCAAGAAACGTAGGGTCTCTTGCTTGTTTGTGGGACTTGCCATGGTAGAGACTCTATTCACCACATCCACTGGAATGTGTCGGCGTCCATCCTGCCACCGCACTCCCAGAAACTGAATCTCTGTGGTAGGTCCTTTCACCTTGTCTCGTTTGATGGCAAAACCTGCATTCAGAAGAATGTCAATGATTTTGTTACCTTTCTTGGAGACTTCTTCAGCAGTTTTACCCCAGACGATGATATCGTCGATGAACTGGATGTGTTCTGGAGCACCTCCTTTCTCCAGAGCATCGTGGATCACTGCATGACAGATGCTTGAGCTGTGGATCCAGCCCATTGGCAGCCTGTTGAAAGTGTACTGGATTCCTCTCCAGGTGAAAGCAAACTGAGGCCTGCATTCCTCTGCTATGGGAATAGAGAAAAATGCATTAGCAATGTCTATGGTAGCATACCATTTGGCCTCTTTGGATTCCAGCTCATACTGCAGTTCCATCATGTCTGGTACTGCTGCACTCATAGGTGGTGTCACTTCATTCAGGGCTCGGTAGTCTACCGTCAGACGCCAGTCTCCATTCTGCTTCCGCACAGGCCACACTGGACTGTTGAAAGGTGAATGAGTTTTACTGACGACTTTCTGACTCTCCAACTGACGAATCAGATTCTGAATGGGCAACAAAGAGTCACGGTTGGTTCTGTATTGTCTGTGATGCACAGTCTGAGAAGCAACCGGCAATTTAATGTCCTGTATCTTATGTTGTCCTACAACTGCAGATTCATCAGAAAGTTCAGGTCTGGCAGATAGCTTCAATTTTTGTCCATCAATTTCTATTGAAGCTACTCCAAAAGCCCATTTGTAACCTCTAGGGTCTTTGAAACGCCCTTCTCTCAGAAAATCAATTCCCAAAATACAAGGTGCGTCAGGTCCGGTCACAACTGTATGCTTCCTCCATTGTTTACCAGTTAGACTTATATTAACCTCTACCTTACTTAACTCTTGAGATCCACCAGTGACTCCCAGAATAGTTATAGACTCTGATCCCTGATAATTTGATGGTATTATGGTGCACTGAGCTCCTGTGTCAACCAAGGCCCTGTACTTCCGAAATTGTGAAGTGCCAGGCCACTGGATGTACACATCCCAATAGATTCTATTATCTCTGTTATCCCTCTCCTCCCCCTGGCGGGAGGCAGGGCACCCCTAGTTATGGGGAACATGCGCACATGTGCATTGCACATATTGTGCAGGGTTATAACTTTGCATGTTATAACTGGAGCCACTGTTGGAGCCATAAGAGTTGTTCTGGGGAACTGTGGAAGTAACAGCTACCCTTCTGGTATTGCTACCTCGGGTTCTGCCACTTTGCAATTCCCTCAGTCTCCTGAAAAGATTAGCAGTTGGTTGGCCATCCCAGCGGTTCATGTCCTCACCAAACTGATCACGCAGAGTTATCCAAATAGTTCTACGTGATTGCCTTGGTGGTCTGTTTTGAAATGACCGGTTTTGGAATGTCCTGTTTTGGAATGACCTCCTTGGAGGACGTGTATTCCTCACAGATGAAACTTGTACCCACCTGGAGGAAGAATTGAAATTATCCTTCTGTGCCAATTGGTATATGGAATCTTTCAGATCCTTCATGCAATTCTCAATCTTTCCAGACAGAGTTTCAATGGCTGAAACCAAAGAACCACGTGTCATGCTATCCTCCAATTGTCTCATTTGATCACTGAATTGGCCAACCGTAGGAGAAGCTCCACCATAACTTCTTGACACAATTCTGCTTGCCAGAATATTTGCATAATTAGAAGGAGCAAGTTTGATGATCTTTTTAGCAAGACCAATACCCACAGGAATGTCATCAGGATTCAGAGTTTCATGTTCACCATAGAGTAGCTCTCTAACAGCAAATTCTCTCAAGCGCTTAATTCCCTCATCTATGGTAGTCCAGGGTTTAGGATTCCATGGAAGATCATCTCGGGAAGGGTATCTCAGGGCAACCGCTATTAAAAGGCGTATCCACAGATTAACCTTACCGAGAGCTTCGCCTAGATGTCTATCTATTCCATTGTCCCTTGAGAGAGTTCCTAACTGAGCTGCTGACTTGTCTCCAACAGTTAGAGCTGAAGCACCTGTATCATAACACCTACTAAGCCAAGCTAGAACTGGCTCCTTATCTGCCCTGGTGAAATCTTTACGGACATTTCTCAATTCCTCCCGTGGTGACGAACAGTCTGTAATGTCATCTTCCTCCTCGTCTCCCTGAATTCTTTGCCCATAAAATCCTGCTGTCATTCTCCTAAGGATCTCTTTAAGCTGAGAACCACCTTTGCCAGCTGCTTTCCTAGCTTCATCTCTATCCTGCTTTGATCTCACTAGGTTAGCTAGATCTTTAAAACAAACCTTCTCTTCCTCCTGAGCAGGATCTTTTAGAGTAGAGGGCCCCTCACCAGGATCAGTCTCCTCCTCTTCTTCTCCATCTTTGCCCTTTCCAGCTCTAGTCTTTAAAGGAGCCACCTTAACTGGAGCTGTGTTTGAATTTACAGCCACCTTAATGGAAGCTGACAGGTCCTGAGATAAATCAGCTGCTGGGGCAGTGACTTCCGGTCCCACTGAGGGAGTGGGTGGAAGTGACGTTGCTCCATTAATGGCCGACGGAGAAGAAGAAGGAGAAGGAGTGGGAGAAGGAGTAGGCGCCATGTTGATACCAGCCGATGCCCTTGGCTGCTTGCTAGAATCAGCAGAAAAGTCATTTAGAGCTGCTTTACCAATTAACTTTTTAGCCTTCTTTTTGACTGACATGGGTTCTCCACAGTCCTCGTCACTAGATGACTCTGGGACTGATCGAGAGCCACGGCGTTTTCTTTTTGATCTAGTTTTAATAACAAAACAAGCTCTGGACACCTTTTTCTCTCGCCACAAGGAATACAGAGAAAACACATTAGTTATCACCAGCAGCAGAATTATACACATCACATAAATCACCTTTGGATCCCAGGCATCACCTAAAGTTACTGTCTCCTCAGGCGGAATCTTAAAACCCTTTATCTCAATCGGGAGAGTGGTGGAGGTAACATTCCTGTATCTCACTGGCCATAGGAAATTAATACATTTTCCATACCATAATTTAACTCTATACATAACCCACATATAAATTGTCCGCACCAAATATTTACCCAGGTAATCCAAAATCAAACCCAAACAATATCTGTAAATCAGAGCCCCAAAAATTGAAAAGAATAATCGCTCCACAAACCACAATACCTTCATGTTTGCTAATTCAGCTGGAAAACACCAAATCAATCAAACAATAAATTAAACTAATTATCTGCCGCACGTTGGGTACGCCAATAAAAAAAATGTGGTGGGTGGAAGGGCAAGGCCAAGAAGCCTCCTCCCTTCCCCCTTTGTAAAGTAAAAGGGAAAAAAAAATTGAAGGGAAAAGAAAAAAAACTCGCAAGCTGAATTAGCAAAGCAGTGGAGCTATATTTACAAAGCGATGTAGGGTTTGCAGGGGATTATTTACAAATTTACAATATCTACAATATATACAAAGATATACAACAGAGTAACACAGAAATGAGAGTGCCCCCCTCGGCAGAGAGGGGTCCCCCACCTCCGCTCTCCCCTCTCTTCCCCCCCTTTCCCCAGAATGGGATAGAAAGAGAAAGAGAAGAGAGGAAAAAAAAAGTTAGAAGCAGTTTGTGTTAATTGGAAGGGAGTTAGTATACAGGCCTGGTATCTTGTTTTCAAGGCCGGGGCCTTGGCAGAAAGCCCAGGACAGAAAGCTGTTGCCTGAAGAAGAGGCGGAAGCAAGACTGACTGAGAAGTGCTGGAAATGTCCACTTCACTCCCACTTCATAAGGTGCTTCCTCCCACTCGTCCAATGAAATTAGTTTAGACTATTCCTTCCGTTTACCAACTTCCGTCCACCATGTTCCCTTTCTTAAGGGGGCAACGTCAACCGGCCACAGGTCTGTGGTGACAGGTTGGACTTGATGATCTTTGAGGTCTCTTCCAACCTTAGTAATACTGAATACTGGTGGGGGAGTATCTCCCACAGAAGCAGAGAGGGAAGAAAGAGGAAGTGAAAGACTTTGCAGATGGGTTTATAGGGTACAGGACATTATGGGTATGAAATATGTTATTTCCTGTGTCCACCCACTGGGCTGCACACTTGGGACACCGGAGGTGCAACTTGTGTGGCAGCAACAGGAGGCACCCAGTCTAAACTGCCACAAACAGTTGATGCAGGTTGTATGTTACACAACTACAAATGTGCACCCGTAATGCATAAGCCCACCATATATGTTTCTTGCCACATGGCAATGTGCTAGATGATGATCCCTTAATTGTATATTTACTGATGTCCAGCAGTCCTTTTGTCAATAAACAATTATGAAAATAAATGAGGAAAGAGAGAAGATTTTAATGCATGTAATACTAGAGTTAATTCTAACTTTTAAATTCTAATGATTGGATGTTGTAGCGTGTTATGCTTGCTTTTTCACTCACAACACACAAAAGATTTTGGAGTAGAGGAAAAAAGAATAGTATTCAGCCGACAGAAGTTATCTGATGTTTATCCTTTCTATCCTTTTTGTTAGGGACTTCTATAAGTCTCAATTTGCCTTTCTAGCAATTTTGATGCTATTTACAATTTACCAGTGATGGCCATTTTTCCCGAGTATACCATATTCATCTTTGTGCAATTGTTTTGTAGTCAAGTAAAACCTTAACTGTGACAGCTCAAACGAGCTCACTAACAAATGAAAAAAATAATGAAAGGTGAGTAGACAGGATTCTGTCATTCTACTCTGCTCTGGTGAGACCTCATATTGAGTACCACATCCAGCTCTGGAGCCCTCAGCGCAAGAATGATTTTTAAACTGTTGGAGCAGGTTGTGAGGATGGCTACAAAAATGATCCCAGTGCCCAGAGAAGAGAAGGCTGCAGGAAGACCTTACAGCTGCCTTTCAGTACTTAGAGGGAGCTTTAAGATGGTGATCTTTTTAGCAAGGCCTGCTGTAACAGGACAAGAGATAATGATTTTAAACTAGAAGAGAGTAGATTTAGACTAGGTACAATGAAGACTTATTTTTTTCGCAGTGAGGGTGGAATTCTGGCTCAGGTTGTGCAAAGAGGTAATACAAATTCCACCCCTGGAAGCTCTCAAGGTCAGGTTGGATGGGCTTCTAAACAACCTGATCTAGTTGCCTATGTCCCTGCTCACTGTGAGGGGCATGAACTTTTAAAAGTCCCTTCAACCTAAGGCATTCTATGATTCTGTGATTTTTTCCCTAATAATACAAGTTCTATGGAATAAAAAAATCCAATTTTAAACTTGTTACTGTGACTTTTATGATGGAATCATTTAACTTTTTTTATTTTCCTGCCTTTGCTTTAATGTGTGGTGGTTTTTTTTGTTCCTGTTAATAAATAGAAAAGTGCTTTTTTTCTGTATGTTGTATACTATTTGAAACCTGATAAATACAATATATTTTAAAAGCTAAAGAATTCTTCTCACTCATATATATACAGTTAGAAATAATCCATATAAACCTTGTTATGTGTGGTATATATTTTAAATATGAAACACTTATTTTGCCTATTGCTTTTACTGGTCTGTTTAGGTCAGTGACACCATTAGCCAATGTCTTTAATGACAGGAAGTAAGATTTTACAAGCTTGCTTTCTACATACTATATGGAACATGTGATTATCTTTTTTTCCCAAAGTAGAAAAATAATATGCTGACAAATCTGAAACAAACTTTTCAAGTTCTAATGCTTAAATTGTAGCAAACTTGAGGTTCATTTGGAGGGTAAATTCAAGACTGTCCAGTTCTTTTGAGCAGCACAAATATAAATATGGCTACTTATTTTAATTTTACCCTTAAGTCATAAATCAAATTAAGAAATACCACAGATACAGTCATGGAAATTAAGTAGATACTATAGTATTTTTAGAAGATGCTTCCCTATTCACCTTCACTTTGTTTTCTGGAGGTGAAATAAATTCTCTATCCTGATTAAACCAGCCATACCTGATAAATTTCGCTGTTCTGTAATCAATAAGTGCTGTCTAATTGGCTTTTATGTGTCAGAGCCCACATTTTTAGCAGTTAGAAACCACAGGAAAGTGGCTTTTCTCTGTAATTAATATAACTTTATGGAAATTAATTTCTATCTGTCATGATAGTTAATGATTTGTGTCACCAGGGAAGTCCAAGAACTTCTTTATCATTCATGTTCTAAATGGTTTTACTTTGTAACCCAGTCCAATCTTATAACTTGTATCAGGGCTGATGGTAGGGTAAACTTGCGCTTGAACTACACAGCTTAGAATGTTAATACATGCTCAGATTTGATGAATTCTTGTGACTTTTCATTTAAAGCTACAACAATAAATAATATTGGGCAAGGAATGCAAGAGAACACTTTTGAGCTTTTATCATCCTGAAGCTATTTAGAAATTTGAACTGGGACTCAGTGTTATTTCCAGTCTTAAAAATAAACTTAAGGTTTAGCTGAGTGAATTTTAGATATTTATGGTGAATAGGGGAAGCAAACATCATCTTAGTTTGCCAAAAGACATAAATGAAGACCCATCGTAATGTAATACGGTTCAAGGTTAAGATGAGCAGCCTGGAGTGTTATTCAATTATTTGGTGCAAAAATGGTCAAGTTTAATTTAGTTGAAAGAGTTTTACCTGAGGTGCTAGCTGTTTGATGCTGCTAAAGTACTGATTATATCTAAAAATCACACATATGAAAACTTCCTTAGATTTGATACCCTTTATTTACTTCAATTGCAAAAGACAAATTCACTAAAAACATTGTATGATGTCCTCTATTGACATTTTATTCTGTCCCTTTTAAAAGGAAATGATGGACAAAGAAAACTTTCTTGCTCAATTCCTTATTTTATCTTCACAAAAATCTTAATTATTTAAAAGAGGCAAATATTTCTGAACAGGGGAAGAGCTTGAGGATTATTTTCATGTAGTCAAATTTACAGAGAGTCATAAAACTTTTCTTAAAGCACATAAACTTGATAAAATTGTTTTAAACTACTAGCACATTCTGTTTGAGACCCTGGTAGCCACCTGAGCTTTCAGAAGACTTGACAAATTTGAGTTTCAAGTGCCAGAAACTTGATGTTTGCCCATGTTGGAGTAATAACTGCAGTAATAACAACAACAACAAAAGTTATACATTGGTAACCATCGTGGTACAGACTAATGATGACAAATTCAGTTTTTCTTCATATTTGGATTATATAACTGTAGATAAGTACAAAAGAGTAGATATGATATAGCTTAATTTCAGTGGTACTTTATTATTAAACTAGAACACTATAGTTGTGTTTGATTGAACAAAAACTAGCTCATCATGCTTAATCATTACCTTAACTTGAAGAAAATATCAAATGGAATCTTGAAGATAATCTGGTGCAGATCTTTACACTGGTGATAAATGATCATGAATTAAGTTACAAATTAAATTATAAATTAAAGTCAGCCTTTGTGGTGAAGAGGTTATTAAATTTATGAATATGAAATATGGATTATGAAAAATATTATTTTATTAATTATCAAACTATTAATAACCGATGAATCACCAACTTATATACATGTTCTAGTGCACGTTCGTGAAATACATTCCACAACTGGCTTAGTGTTATGATTATAACGTAATTGAACTATCTATAAACCCTTTCTATATTTATATAACGAAGGGTGCAGTTCCGCCGCTTGGCCACTAGATGGAGACTCGGCGGGACGCGGGCGGTTTCTGGCTATATACAGCAGTATTATAATCTTTCTATGCGTCAGCGCTTACTCTGCTAGACGCGGATACTTTGAACTGAGTGCTAGTGGGTGGAAAGCACGTGGACAATATTCAATTCCCTTCAGACAACAGGGATCGGTCCTGGTCGGGGTCGGTCCGTGGGATCGGCCCTCAAAAGTCGGCTCGCACGGCAGGGCGGGACGACGGTGGCCGGTAGGTGGGCTCGAACGACGGAAGCAGGCGAAGCTACGGGGGTCGGCCCAACCACGGCGGTTCTCGGGGCTGATGCAAACAGCCTCAGGGGGAGAATGCGGCTGCGTTAGGCGGCGGATTCTCTTTACCGAGGTTAAAGGAGCAACAGGACTCTCGTAGTGGTCCCGGGTCCGGTGCAATACAAGCACGAACAATGCTCTGGTTTTCCCTGGAATTCACAGGGCTCAGAGCGGCACTCGGCGGCTCTGAGAGAGCGGCACTCGGTATTGATCAAGTCCCTTCTCCCCGGCAACTGGGCAGATCTTACCCGCGGGGGTTGGTCCAGTCCTCCGGTGGCACGATGGGCTCTTCCGATCGGCACGACTGGTTGTAGCAATGCTGAGCTCCTCAGGCTCAGCGAAGGTCCTCCCTCTGGGCTTCTTCAACGATGCAGAGGCTTCCAGTATGCGTGCATGTATAACAGAAGCTAACAACAATAAGCTCAATGGCAAAGGCTGCAGCTCGAGAGTTACTCTCTCGAGCAAGCACAGAGACAAAGTAAATGAGGGGGCAACGTGTTCACCAACTGGGGTAATACTTATAGATTCCTCGAGGCTGAGCTTGACCAATGGGCACTCTCATAAGCAACTGGCTTCAGCCTATAGAAAGCGTGAAGCTAGAATTATGCCCATACTTGGTGTAAGCACAAGCACTGCATGCGCTGCGTGCGTGCAAGCCTGGCTAATGCCTTGGCTTTTGTCTCCCTCCTAGAGGGAGGGGGAACTTGCCCACATGCTGGGACAAGATTCAGTATCGGGGCATAATGTGCCTTCACCACAGCCTTATTTCTTATAATATTTTAGAGGCCTATCACAGTTGATGATTTTTGGTACCTGTCATTGAACAATGTTTTGGAAGAGAGTTTAGGGCTCTGATGGACCACAGTAGCATGAGTTAGCTGTGTATTTGCACTAATTTTAGAGATAACTAATAGTAGATGAAATTGCTTCAAAAAGTTCTGTTGACCTTATCTGAAGTACTCTAGCTAGAGATGAAAACCCTGTATTTGTGACTGCTTTAAATAGAAGCAGTGAGGAAAAGACAGACAATAGTGAAGCTTCAGACCTACAGAATGAAATGGATGGAAAGTGCCTGAGAAGTCCTGATAGTCAGGAGGTAAGCCACAGAAACTGGACTGCAAAGAATATTCCTTATTTATGTCATGCTGAAGAACCCTGAATTGATAATCAGAGGAGGTAACAGACTTTGACTTCTGTCTCATTGTAGATATAAAGAATGAGTGAGTGTGAACCATGACTGGAGAGAGGACTAAACATGCAAGTCTTGAGACTTTAAATCTCAAGTAGGGAAAGAGCTGTGGAGCTTGGGCATTCAGGCCAAGCTGCCTGCCTCAAGCCACCCCTTCAAAAAAAAACCCAAAACACCAGACGGGTCTGCAGGCCTGTGTTTTACCTCCATCTGCTTAGGGTAAAGCAATGGGAAGAATGACCTACTGAAAATTTTTGCAATTAAAACTTTGTTGATCGAAATATAGATCAAAGTTTTTTATCTTATGCAAGCAACCTAATTTTTCAGATGATTCCTAAGTTTACTGCTTATATGTGTTAATCCACAAAATACTGCTTTTCAGCAGCCATGTTAAAGTACATGCTTATGAATAGCACCTTTTAATAAATAATAGGACTGATATGCCTGCTTGCACGCACAATCCCTCTTAATATCTGTCTTGATTTGCTTACAAAGTATTTGAAAATATGTTTAAGCCCTTGAGATTATTTCAGATGAGTACAATGTGTACTGAAAGCATTGAAAAAAATCTAGGCACTATTATTTCAAACTTAAATATTTCTCTGTTCACAGAAATTGAGAATTTTTTAATAAATAGAAAGTAATTTAGCTGATTCTCTGCCTGTATTTAATATATGGGGTTTGAAATATTGGAAACTAGGGGTTCTACAACTAGTTTATTTACAGGTTCAGATACTGAAAGATTAAGTCAGGTGCTTGAGATTTTCTGTAACTCAAATACAATAAAATAAAAAACAATAACGTGGGTATCTTAATTATACATAGCTGTCGAGGGTTGGAAGGGTAAGGCCCAGAAGCCTCCTCCCTCCCCCCTGTAAAGTAAAGGGAAAGAAAAAAAAACTCACAGCTAAATTAGCAAAGCAGTGGAGCTGTATATTTACAAAGCAATGTAGGATATGCAGGCGTGTATATACAAATTTACAATATTTACAATATATACAAAGATATACAATAGAGTAGCACAGAAATGAGAGTTCCCCCCTCTGCTGAGGGGGGGGGTGTTTCCCACCTCCGCTCTCCCCTCTTTCCCCCTTTCCCCAGAGTGGGTTAGAAAGAGAAAGAAAGGAGAGAAAAAAAGTTAGAAGCAGTTTGTGTTAATTGGAAGGGAGTTAATACAGGCCTTTATCAGTTTCAAGGCTGAAGCCTTGGCAGAAAGCCCAGGAGCTGCAAGCTGCTGCCTGAAGGAGAAGCGGAAGCAAGACTGAAGATAAAAGTGCCGGAGTGCCCAGGATACCTTCCTGCACTCCCAGTTCAGAAGGTGCTTCCTCCCACTTTACCAATGAAATTAGTTTAGATTGTTCTTTTCATTTACCAACTTCTGTCCACCATATTCCCTTTCTTAAAGGCACAGCCTCAAACGGTGACAATAGCTATGAGTATGTGCTATGATAAAACACTTGGTGAGAGTTTTATTTCACAAGATTGCATTTTTCATCTCAAGTTTTAAAATTTGGTTTCTAGGTGATGGAAACAAAGTTTCAGAGTGCCATGATACTGATGGCTCTTGCACAGTTTATAATGAACAAACAGGCCCAATGGGAGATTCAGAAAAATAAGACGACTCCAAAAGGTCAGTTTAACTGCACATATTGTTAAGCTCTTTCTTGGAGAATCACTAGCTCCTTTGTATATAACAAGAAAGAAATCTGTTCTCTATGTACTTTAAAACCTTTTCTGAATCTCATTTCTTTCAAATGTTATGTGAATGGTGTTCAAAAACTATACGTGTACTAGAGAGTTGAGTTCCATGGTTACATTTTACTGGCAGAGTCCATGCCAGTTGACATCATAAAGGAGGGTGGTAGGCCAGCTCAAACTGGGTTTAGCTGAAAAGCCACTGAAGTAACCTGAAAAAGATGTCTATCCTTTTTGGAGTAGTTACTAAAAGGGGTAGGTAGAGTTTTTAGTTAGTTTTACAGCAGAAACGTGTATGTTTCTGCAGGATAAATATTCATACAAGTTCAAGTAAAGCTCAGTTCTTACTTTCTGTTAACTTACTATTTGAGGCCAGTTTGGATGGAAAAAGAGGTCTTTTCCAACCAAAACAGTTCTGTTTCTATGAAACCACTAAAAGATGTCTGAGGTAATTGATTATATGAAATAAACTAGACACTTGTTTCATTGGTAGATATTGGTGGAGTTTCAAAGAGACTCATCACAGATTTTGATCCTCTTATGTAAAAGTTCTGAGCAGGTGGAGGAGGAGGCTGTTCAAACTTTAAACACCCTGAAGATGGGATATTAATCGCCATGGACCAGTGATCTTCTCTGAATTTCATTTATCATTGAGTAGTTCTGTGCATATTATTGCTTATTATTTTCCTTAAGATTTTTTCACCTTTTCCTATATATATACATATATATTATTCTATAAATAATAATTGTAAATAAGGTTAACACACCTGGTTGTATTTCCTGATGATGTTGTTTACTTCTGTGGTTATTTCAATTTTCAATTTGTACTTTCTGTAATACAAATCAAGGTGTATATTCTGTATTTCTCTGCTCTGCAAGTGTTAGGCATTTTTTTCTTCAAAACCTCATGTAGACTGAGTTGCTTGTATTTTATTTTAGCTAAAGTTAAAATAAAGAATTACTTTGTTCAGGTATTTTTATATCACAATTTTAGACTGCAAGTACCCATAGAATCGATAAGGTTGGAAAAGACCTCAGAGATCATCCAGTCCAATGGACCACATGACTAACTAAGCCATGGCTTCAAGTGCCACTTCCAATCCACTTTTGAACACCTCCAGGGACGGTGACTCCACCACCTCCCTGGGCACCACATTGCGATATCAAATAACACTTTCTGTGAAGAACTTTCTCCTTGAGCCTAAACTTCCCCTGGTGCAGCTTGAGACTGTGTCCTCTTGTTCTAGTGCTGGTTGCCTGGGAGAAGAGACCAACCCCTCCTGGCTACAACACCCTTCAAGTAGTTGTAGATAGCAATAAGGTCTCCCGTGAGCCTCCTCTTCTCCAGGCTAAACAACCCCAGCTCCCTCAGCCTCTCCTCATAGGGCTTGTGCTTGAGGCCTCTCACCAGCCTCATTGCCCTTTTCTGGACACATTCCAGCAACTCAACATCTTTCCTAAACTGAGGGGCCCAGAACTGGACACAGTACACAAGGTGTAGCCTAACCTGTGCTGAGTACAGGGGCAGAATGACTTCCCTGCTCCTGCTGGACACACTATTTCTGATGCAGGCCAGGATGCCATTGGCCTTCTTGGCCACCTGGGCACACAGCTGGCTCATGTTCAGCCTACCCCCATGTCCCTTTCTACCTGGCTGCTTTCCAGCCACTCCAACCCCAGCCTGTAGAGCTCCATGGGGTGGTTGTGGCCAAAGTGCAGCACCCAGCACTTGGACTTCTTGAATGCCATCATGCTGTACTCTGCCCATCTGTCCAGCCTGTCAAGGTCCCTCTGGAGAGCTCTTCAACCCTCTAACAGCTCAACACCTGCTCGCAACTTGGTGTCATCTGCAAACTTTCTAATGGTGGACTCAATCCCCTCATCCAGATCATCAATAAAGATATTGAATAGGATTGGGCCCAGCACTGATCCCTGGGGGACACCACTACTGACTGGCTGCCAGCTGGATGTGGCACCATTCACCACCACTCTCTGGGCTGGGCCCTCCAGCCAGTTCCTAAAGCAGCACAGAGTGCTGCTGTCCAAGCCACAGGCTGACAGCTTGGCCAGCAGTTTGCTGTGGGGGACGGTGTCAAAGGCCTTGCTGAAGTCCAGATAGACTACATCTACAACCTTCCCCACATCCACCAGGCAGGTCACCTGGTCATAGAAGGAGATCAGGTTGGGGAGGCAGGACCTGCCCTTCCTAAATCCATGTTGTCTACTCCTTTTCTTTCTGGTCTATACTGTTTATGTAGGCATGCTTATGTACTCAACATGGAAGAGTTCTAATCAAAGTTATCTACGATGGCACCATCAGCTAACAAAAGCACTGAAAACAGAGCAGTTTATAATGGCAGCTGCAGGCATGTTGGTGGGTGGAGATAAGTAAGATTTTCAGGAATCTTTAATGGCTGCAGGAGCCAGGTTTTTTTGTTTAAAACACCACCACCATCCTGAAACCCTGGGAGGTTTTGTGTGTTGTACTTATTCAAATGCAGCACATAAAGATTCATTCATAAAACTGGCCTACAGGTTTGAACTTCCTAGTTTTGAGATGCAGCAACCCCTAACTGACGATAATTCCAGGTTCTCATGCAGAGTTGGTAAGGATAAACAATGTGGATTAATGCTTCTGAATGTCAGCAGGTGGCTTCCCTGGTTTAGAAATCTAAGTTGATAATGCTGGATTGCAAGGATTAAATAAACCCTTTTCACATTGTGATGCATTTTTCAGTTCTATGGAGGACAAAATGAAATAACTAAAAAGGATAAAGCAAAAAAATATTAGTTTCAAATTAGTTACAGTGGTGTTAATCTGTTAGTATGAGGACTGAGTGTTCATTCCATGGCTTAATGACAAAAAATGTTTACAGTCATTCTAATGCGTTCTTGGATTTGGTGGTGGAAAGGAAGCTTAGGTGCAAGAAACAAATGCAACTCTTTCTGGCTCAGAGCTTGAGAGTAACAGTACATACACATTATGTAAGAAGTGAGAGCATGCAGTCTGTGCTTGAGATACATACCTCACTGCTGAAGGTATGTATGTGTGCTATAAATGAACTCTAGTTACTGACAAATCACAATTATTTTCTAGTTTGGGCATACACTGTTACATATAACACTGAGGTCAGAAACAAGTGTGTTCTGATCTAGATATGTAACTCTTCAGGATTCAGAGATTAATGATAAATAAAAGGACCAGTTAATTTAATACCACCTTTTCTAGTGTTTTATTAATAATAATCCTCCTACGAATGTATATTACAACTCATAATGATGTTCACCAGATGTCTGTTTGCTGGTCAGGAAAAAAAATGCTAACACAAATTGATTTTATTTTTTTTTCCCAATAAGAGCAAGATGTAACATAAAACAGACACAAAGAGCATAGAAGAAAAATTGCATAGCAAGAGGAGGAATCAATTAACTTGAAAAACTTATAACTGGAAATTAAAACATAATTTTGCTAAGTTATCTGCTTGGTAACTAATCAAAGACTATTGCTTGTCATACTGAAGCAATAAAAACATCGGCAAATGACCTCTAACTTGCAACAATATGCAAATTTGAAGGCAAATGAAATAATACTTTGGAAGAAATTAAATGTTTGTACATTTTTGCATGCATCCTTCTGCCTTCTTGAGTCTTTGAATCACTTCAAAGTGTACTGATAAAACATTTGCCCAAAATAGTCACTGTACCATCTAACTGTGCAGGGTAATGTCAGGACAGGTTGCAAGTTTCCTAATGTGTGTGGATCCAGTGTTTTTAATTCCCTATAGATAAGTATGAAGGAATTGTTAACAAACATTGCTGCTCTGAAGCTGAAGAAGCAAGCTGTTCTGGCTTTGGTTTATAGTAATGCTGGTTTTGACCTATGTTTGGCAAAAGTAGTGGTCTCATTAATAATACTTCCATGACATTTCATTCATAGAAAATTGTGAGGAATGGTATTTTTCTGCATGTTCTGAGCAGGCACATCAGTATCTGACTTTTAAGTCAGTACTGTACAAGGACCCCAGGAACCTAGTACAATTCTTTTGTGTAGATTCATCTTCTGACTTTTGGGCAGAGAGCTTCGTTATGATGTCAGTGAGTCTTAGCTTCTGTGACCGTTTGAGGCTGTCCCTTTAAGAAAGGGAATATTGTAGTCGGATGTTTGTAAACAAAAGACGGATCTAAACTAATTTCATTGGTAGATTGGGGGGAAGCACCTTTTGAACTGGGAGTACAGCAGTTTTCTGGTCAGTCTGTCTTCCCCTCCTTCGGTGGCTTGCAGCTCGCAGTTTTCTGGGCTTTCAGCCAGGCTTGACCTTGAAACTGATAAACTGCAAGGCCTGTATTAACTGCTTTCCAATTAACAACTGCTTTTTCTTTTCCTCTCTTTCTAACCCTCTCTGGGGAAAGGGGGAGAGAAGGGGAAGCAGGGGTGGGGAACCCCCCTCAGCAGAGGAGGGAACCCTCATTTCTGTGTGACTTTGTTGTATATTTCTGTATATATTGTAAATACTGTAAATTCTGTACATAAACCTGCATTTTTCCCTAAACTGCTTTGTAAATATACAGCACCCACTACTTTGCTGATCCAGCTGTGAGTTTTTTTTCCCTTTTCAACTTTCTTTCCCTCTACTCACGGTGGGGGGGGGAAGGGCCTGGCCTTTCCCTCAACCCTACGACAGCTTCAGATACTGAAGAACACCATGACCATGCTGAAACATACATTTTTTACATAGGTGAGATTTACAGCCATGAAAGATTGGACAGAGGAATAAAACCTTGCTTTTATGTCATGTTTTGTGCTTCCCAGGCTGTCACATCCCAGCATCCTTTAATGTACTGGGGTGTAAGTTTATGCTAATTCAATAACATGTATTAAGACACTATGAGATGTCCTCACTGTATAATTTGGCTTTATGTCCAGTTTCAATCATCTGACCTAACCTGTGCTGTAGAGTGCCTCATAATGTCAGTGCTTCTGCCATGAGAACCCTTACATAAAGTCTTACTATGTCTTTCTGAGTGTATATAAATTCAAAACTTGAGTTTACATTATTTAATATTCAGTATGAATTATATTAATTTTATTATATCTTTATTTTGTTGCATTGTTACTATTCTTGCTCAAACTCTGTATAAAGCTCAAATGTGGAACTGAAACTGAAGATCTTGGAACTTCCACAAGCAATTAGATGTGGCTGCTTACTTGGAGTTGAAAGTATTGAGGTAGAACGTCTTTTGGCTGAGGAGGCACCATATTTTAGTTTCAGATAAGTTCATGCTTTCTTCAACTGTCAGGTTAGCAGTAGGCAAAGGTATCATCAGTAAGTACTACTCATAAGAAATTAGAATTTGGAAACTTAAATTTCTAAAAATACTTTGTAGAATTTCCCTCAAATAAATACTTCAATATGAAAGTTTCATCCTTTACTCATTTGAAGTGTTACTCCATTCTATTATTGATTGTTATTACATTTTCACATGTATATGTTTTATTCCCTGAAGTATTGTATAGCTGGCATAATGTCTGAATGTATGTTTATCATGAACTTAGAAAATTATTGAGTTTGCTATGCTGTGTTGCTTCTGAAGACTTAAACAGTATCTGTGGTTTGTTTTTCAAAATTACCCAACCATGGTGTCATAGGGTTGGGGGAAAGGCCGGGGCCTTCTCCCCCCCCTGTAAGTAAAGGGAAGGAAAAAAAAATTGGAAGGGAAAGAAAAACACACAGCTGGATTAGCAAAGGAGTTTGTGCTGTATATTTACAAAGCAATTTAGGGAACGCAGGGAAATATATACAGAATTTACAGTATTTACAATATATACAGAAATATACAACAAAGTCACACAGAAATGAGGGTTCCCTCCTCTGCTGAGGGGGGTTCCCCAACCCTGCTTCCCCTTCTCTCCCCCTTTCCCCAGAGAGGGTTAGAAAGAGAGGAAAAGAGAAACTGTTAATTAAAAAGCATTTATGTGTTAGAATGTTAGAAGAGGCCTCACGCTTTTATCTGCTTCAAGGTCAAGCCTGGCCGAAAGCCCAGAAAGCTGTGAGCTGCAAAGGGGGGAAAGCAAGACTAAGACTAGTCCCACTGGGAACCAAACTTAAGGCAGTGCTTCTGCCTCTCCACCAATGAAATTAGTTTAGATCCATCTTTCGTTTGCAAACATTTGGCCACAGTATCCCTTTGTTAAAGGCACTGCCTCAAACAGTCACACATGGAATGAAATTACCATGTATATGTTGAAAAGACTACTGCTTATGTTATCTTTAGTATCTAGCTTATCCATGGCATCTAAATTGGTTTTTTATTTATGCAAAGATTGCTCAGATAATGAGCAGTTATGGTGCACAGTGTTAGTCTACAGTCTGTTAGTCTGCAGAGGTAATTCCAGTGTGACATACTGTTTGAACACTTAATGAAGAACGATTTTGTACTGATAACAGGATGGATGGAGAGGCTTCAGAGTATGTTCTCTCTTCTGTGGTTCATTACTAGGTTAAATGAGTTGCTCTGAAGTCTGTCTTTGGCCTGTACTCCAGCTGTAATCCAAAATATTTTTATGGTCTCAGCTGAGTACATTGCTCAAAGAAAACTTAATTTTAGTAGAGACTTTGGCAGCTTACCACTTGTGGTTTGGTAATATATTGGCAGGGTAGAAATGGGAATAATTATTTCTAACAGAGCAGCACTTATTTAGAGAAACAATTTGAAATTCATACATTGATTTTGAAAGTTAGGAAGAGTTGATTGAAATCATTGCATAAAAGTCAATCGACCTACTTTCTCCACAAAATTGAAATGCTTGTGTATGTCTACTTGTGCATGTTTATGTAGCTGCAAGTAATTTTTAAATCTTTTCATACATGCATTTTTTTTATAACCATGTTATATTGGACTAGATGACATTTAAAGGTTCCTTCAAACCCAATGCATTCTGTGATTTTGTAATCCTATATTATATTCAGTTATTTATTTCTCTGATGGTGCTAAAATTCATTTTCTGTTCTGTCCTTACCTCTGGATGCTTGAAGTTGTCATGGTAATTGCTGGTGAACAAACAATACATCTTCCTCTCCTGACTTCTATAATACTAGTTCTTAAAAGGCTTATTTAAAGTCTGTATTGGGCGAAAACTCCTAAGCTATGGAAGAATATTATAGGGGAGTGGGGGGTTGCTTTCTAAGGTGTCTCAGAATTGCTGGTTAAAGGGTGCTGTTCCCTTTGAGTATACCTTGTGTATTAAATTACTCAGAGAACTACACAAGATTTAAGTGTGAAAAAATGTTTACTTTAAAACCTGGACTTAAAATATTGAAGTTGTCAAGAAAAAAAAATTAAAAAGCTACATTATCAAAATTATTAGAATCCTACTTTACAGTAAATATACTTTTGTTGCTGCAGCATCTCAGCCAGCTTCTGCATTTCTTTTGAAATAAACTGGAATAATTTTAAATTGCAAGTTGCCTTTTCCTTTCCCCCTGCTCAGAAGGATAAGGAGGGTAAGGCAGAAGATGAATACTTTCTGCTTCTTTTTTTTTTTTTTTTTTTTTTTTTTTTTTTTTTTTCTGTGGCATCCCAGACTGGAAAAGCCTTTGCTTTTTATTTTTAGTAATGAAAACTTACATTCCTGCCTTCTGCTATATTGGATGTTTTGGTGTCAGATATGATGAAGGGTTTTGCTTCCTTCCTTGTCCTCAAAGTTTAATACTTGTAGTATATGTGTTAATTAGTACAACCTCATCTACAGATAATACTGTAATTATGAAGTAGTTTAGTCCTCTTAATGGCACAGTTTCTAATTTAAGATTTTTTTTCAAAGGGGAAAACTTCAGATTTTTGATGTTTTCTTGTCTCTCTTACAACTCACTGACAAGGACGCTAGTTATGACAAATATGTCTTCTGAATAAGTATTAAACATCGTTACTCTTTGTAGTGGGTTGAGAGAGAAGGCCTAGCTTTCTCTCCTCCACAAAGAGGAAAAAAAAACCCACAGCTAACTCAGCCGGAGAAGCAGAAGGAATGCTATATTTTACAAGCAATGTGGAAAGGCAGGTTAGATATACAATATGTACAGTGTTTACAATATATGTACAGAAATATACAGCAAGAAAAAAAAGAATACAGTAACGAAATTCCCTGCTCTGGACAGAGGAGCGTTCCCCCACTGTACCCCCCTCTCTCCCCCTACCTCCCTTTTTTTCCCAAAAAAGGGTTAGAGAGAGAAAAAGGCAGTTATTAAGGAAAAATGAATTTTAGTAGGCCTCATGCAAATTAATTGCACGATTAGTGCTTATCTTTATCCAAGGTCGCTCTGGCTAGGTGCCCAGAAGCAGGAAAGCTGGAAGGGAAAAGGAAAGGAACAAAGTGAGGAAAAATTCCAGCTGCACTAAAACTTAAAGCTGCGTTCTACCAACCTACCAATGAAATTTGTTTAGAATATCTGATTGTTTTCATTATTATTCCAAAACATTCAGCCAGAGTGTCCCAGCACTGTCCCTTTCTTAAAGGCACAGCCTCAAACAGTCACAGTCCACCCCTTCTAAACAATTTCATTGGCTGTTCATACTGTCCATCCAATTCAAAACAATATTTACAGTTCGTAAGTAAAGTCCATAGTCCATTCCGCCTATACTCAGATGTAGATGATGCAAAAGTCCGAGAAAATCAAGAAACAAGAAAATGGAAAACAGTTTGTCTCTTCTCAGACAAAGTGAAGAAAAGGAAACAGGGATTCTCAGGGTCTCTTAGTTGACTCAGGGCTCTCAGGGTTCCCAGTGTTTGTGCACCGTACATTCCTCGTAGATTCTTCCTTTGGACACGATGTAGCTGTACAACAGTTTGAAATTAAACTCTTTCAGCTAAAGTTAAATTTCTTTGTGGAATACACTGAATTTCACCACTCTCTTGCATTACCCAATAAGTGTGACCCGGACCTTTAGCTGAAATCACCCCTCGGACAGGTTTAGCCTCTCCTGAGGGCGATGTCGTAGGGTTGGAAGGGTAAGGCCCAAAAGCCTCCTCCCTCCCCCCTGTAAAGTAAAGGGAAAGAAAATTGAAGGAAAAGGGAAAAAAAAACTCACAGGTGAATTAGCAAAGCAGTGGAGCTGTATATTTACAAAGCAATATAGTATATGCAGGGGAATTTACAGAATTTACAATATTTACAATATATACAAAAATATACAACAAAGTAGCACAGAAATGAGAGTTCCCCCCTCTGCTGAGGGGGTTCCCCACCTCTGCTCCCCCCTCTCTCCCCCTTTCCCCAGAGAGGGTTAGAAAGAGAGAGAAAGATAAAAAAGTTAGAAGCAGTTATGTGTTAATTGGAAAGCAGTTAATACAGGCCTAGCAGTTTATCAGTTTTCAAGGTCAAGACTTGGCCGAAAGCCCAGAACAGAGAGAGCTCCTGCTGCCGAAGGAGCGGAAGAAAGAACTGATAGAAAAGGGCCGGAATGCCCAGGATACCCTCCTGCACTCCCAGTTCAGAAGGTGCTTCCTCCGAATCTACCAATGAAATTAGTTTAGATCCATCTTTTTTGTTTACCAACTTCCAACCACCATATTCCCTTTCTTAAGGGGACAGCCTCAACCGGTCAATTTTACCTAACAGATTCTTTTCTCTAACAACAGGAACTCTATCACCTTCTACTTTCCATAGCAAATCTGAATGTGCAGGTCCAGCTCAATTCACTGAACCCCTACTATTTACCAGCCAGGTTGCTTGTGCTAAATGTTTTTCCCAGTTTTTCAAAGATCCACCTCCCATGGCTTTAAGAGTGGTCTTCAACAAACCATTGTAGCATTCAATATTACCTGCAGCTGGTGCATAGTAGTAAATATGGAAAATCCACTCAATACCGTGCTCTTTGGCCCAGTTCTTTACAAGATTTTTCTTAAATTGTATTCCATTATGTGACTCAATCCTCTCTGGAGTTCCGTGTCTCCAGACCGAGAATGGTGTTGCGTGCAGTTGCATGTGGAACTGGATAAGTTTCCAACCATCCAGTGTTTACCTCTACCATAGTAAGCACGTGTTGCTTACCAGAACGAGAACATGGTAGAGTGATGTAGTCAATCTGCCAAGCTTCACCATACTTGTACTTGGACCATCTGTCACCATACCACAAGGGCTTAAGTCGTTTTGCCTGCTTAATAGCAGCACAAATGTCACAGTCATGGATGACTTGTGTGATAGCATCCATGGAAATGTCTATGGATCTGTCACGAGCCCAATGGTATGTTGCAACTCTGCCTTGATGTCCTGACGAATCATCAGCCCACCGAGCTAAGAATATCTCACCTCGGTGTATCCAGTCGAGATCAAGATCAGAGTCCATGTCTACTTGAGAAACTCTTGCAGCTAGATCTGCCTGATGGTTGTGTTGCTGTTCCTCAGTAGCTTTGCTCTTAGCATCAATGAGCATCAATGAGCATCAATGTGTCTCACCTTCACTGGAATTCTCTCGACTCGATCAGCAATGTCCTGCCACGGTTCAGATGCCCAAAGGGCTTTTCCTTTCCTCTGCCAACCATTCTTTTTCCAGTTCTTTAGCCAACCCCATAGAGCATTGGCTACCATCCATGAGTCAGTGTAGAGATAAAGCTTTGGCCATCTCTCACGTTCAGCTATGTCGAGAGCTAGCTGGACATCTTTTACCTCTGCAAACTGACTGGATTCTCCTTCTCCATCCTTCGCCTCTGCAACTCGGCGTGTTGGACTCCACACTGCAGACTTCCACCTTCGCTTGTTTCCAACAAGACAACAGGAACCATCTGTGAACAAAGCCTATTTCTTTTCATCATCAGAAAGGTCATTGTAAGGAGGAGCTTCCTCAGCACGAGTTACTTTCTCCTCTGGAGGTTTAGTACATTTGGTACCTTCTGGCCAACTTGAGATCACCTCCCCTAGGCCAGGTCTTTCAAGATTTCCCATTCAAGATCTCTGTGTTATTAGAGCCATTCACTTAGACCATGTTGAGTCTGTGGCATGATGTGGTGTGGAGCCTTTGCCTTTAAACATCCAATTCAAAACTGGCAATCTGGGAACTAAGAGAAGTTGTGATTCAGTTCCAATTACTTCAGAAGATGCTTTCTCTCCTTCATAAGCAGCTAGAATCTCTGTTGGAGTATAATTAGCCTCTGAACCTCTGTAACCTCGACTCCAGAAACCAAGAGGTCATCTACGTGTCTCACCTGGAGCTTTTTGCCACAGGCACCAGGTTGGACCATTGTCACTTGCAGCCGTATACAAAATGTTCTTAATGTCTGGACCATCTTGGACAGGTCCCAGACCCACTGCTTGAACTACCTCTTGCTGTATCTGGTCAAAGGCTGCTTGTTGTTCAGGTCCCCAGTGGAAATGGTTTCTCTTTCGAGTCACATCATACAGAGGTTTCACAATCAGACTGTATCCAGGAATGTGCAGTCTCCAAAATCCCACTGTCCCCAAGAAACGTAGGGTTTCTTGCTTGTTTGTGGGATTTGCCATGGTAGAGATTCTATTTACCACATCCACTGGAGTGTATCGGCGTCCTTCCTGCCACCGCGTTCCCAGAAACTGAATCTCTGTGGTAGGTCCTTTCACCTTGTCTCGCTTGATGGCAAAACCTGCATTCAGAAGAACGTCAATGATTTTGTTACCTTTCTCGAAGACTTCCTCAGCAGTTTTACCCCAGATGATGATATCATCGATGAACTGGATGTGTTCTGGAGCACCACCTTTCTCCAGAGCATTGAGGATTACTGCATGACAAATATTTGAGCTGTGGATCCAGCCCATTGGCAGTCTGTTGAAAGTGTACTGGATTCCTCTCCAGGTGAAAGCAAACTGAGGCCTGCATTCCTCTGCTATGGGAAGAGAGAAAAATGCATTAGCAATGTCTATGGTAGCATACCATTTGGCCTCTTTGGATTCCAACTCATATTGGAGTTCCATCATGTGTGGTACTGCTGCACTCATAGGCGGAGTTACTTCATTCAGGGCTCGGTAGTCCACTGTCAGACGCCAGTCTCCATTCTGCTTCTGCACAGGCCACACTGGACTGTTAAATGGTGAATGAGTTTTGTTGATGACTTTATGACTCTCCAACTGACGAATCAGATTCTGAATGGGCAACAAAGAGTCACGGTTAGTTCTGTATTGTCTGTGATGCACAGTCTGAGAAGCAACCGGCAATTGAATGTCCTGTATCTTGTGTTGTCCCACAACTGCAGATTCATCAGAAAACTCAGGTCTAACAGACAGCTTCGGTTTTTGTCCATCAATTTCTACAGAAGCTACTCCATAAGCCCATTTGTAACCCCTAGGGTCTTTGAAACACCCTTCTCTCAGAAAATCAATTCCCAAAATACAAGGTGCATCAGGTCCGGTCACAACTGTATGCTTCCTCCATTGTTTACCAGTTAAACTTATATTAACCTCCACCTTACTTAACTCTTGAGATCCACCAGTGACTCCCAGAATAGTTATAGACTCCGATCCCTGATAATTTGATGGCATTATGGCGCACTGAGTTCCTGTGTCAACCAAGGCCCTGTACTTCTGAAATTGTGAAGTGCCAGGCCACTGGATGTACATATCCCAATAGATTCTGTTATCTCTGTTATCGCTCTCCTCCCCCTGGCGGGAGGCAGGGCACCCCTAGTTATGGGGAATATGCCCACATGTGCATTGAGCACAGTGTTCAGTGTCAGAACTGGAGCCACTGTTGGAGCTATTATAGTTGTTCTGGGGATCTGTGGAAGTAACAGCTGCCCTTCTGTTATTGCTACCTCAGGTTCTGCGACTTTGCAGTTCCCTCAGTCTCCTGAAATGATTAGAAGTTGGTTGACCATCCCACCTGTTCATGTTCTCACCAAACTGATCTCGCAGAGTTATCCAAATAATCCTACGTGACTGCCCTAGTTGTCTGTTTTGGTTTGATCTGTTTTTGTATGGCCTCCTTGGAGGACCTCTATTCTTCCCAGAGGAAACTTGTATCCACCTGGAGGAAGAATTGTAATTATCTTTTTGTGCCAATTGGGATATGGTCTTTTTAAATTCATCCTTCAGGTCTTTCATGCAATTCTCAGTTTTTCCAGACAGAGTTTCAATGGTTGAAACCAAAGAAACACGTGTCATGCTATCCTCCAATTTTCTCATTTGATCACTGAATTGGCCTACCGTAGGAGGAGCTCCACCGTAATTTCTTGACACAATTCTGCTTGCCATAATGTTTGCATAATTAGAAGGAGCAAGCTTGATGAGCTTTTTAGCAAGACCAGTTCCTACAGGAATGTCATCAGGATTCAGAGGTTCATGTTTACCGTAGAGTATCTCTCTAACAGCAAATTCTCTCAGGCATTTAATTTCCTCATCTATGGTGGTCCAGGGTTTAGGATTCCATGGAAGAACATCTCGGGAAGGGTATCTCAGGGCAACTGCAAATAAAAGGCGTATCCCCAGATTAACCTTACCTAGAATCTTGGCTAGATGTCTATCTATTCCATTATCCTTCGAGAGAGTTCCTAGCTGAGCTGCTGACTTGTCTCCAACTATTAGAGCTGGAGCACCTGTATCATAACATCTACTAAGCCAAGTTAGAATTGGCTCCTTATCTGCTCTGGTGTAATCTTTACGCACGTTTCTAACCTCTTCGCGATTAGAAGAACACCCAGAAAGGTCCTCTTCTTCTCCATCTATCTCATCTTCCTGAACATGTTGTCCCCATAATCCTGCTGTCACTCTCCTAAGGATCTCTCTAAGCTGAGAAGCACCCTTAGCTGCTGTCCTAGCTGCATCTCTATCCTGTGTTGATCTTAATAATTCAGCTCGATCTTTAAAACAAACCTTCTCTTCCTGCTCCGCAAGATCTTTTCTAGTAGAGGATCCCTCACCAGGATCAGTCTCCTGCTCTTCTTCCCCATTAGCTCCTGAATCAGCTTTGGTCTTTCCACTTCTAGTCTTTAAAACTGCTACTTGCTTAATTGGAGCTGTGTTTGAATTTACAGCCACCTTGACAGAAGCTGACAGGTTTTGAGACAGATCAGCTGCTGTGGAAGTGGCTTCCGTTCCTGCCGAGAGGGTGGGCGGAAATTACTTTGCCTCGTTAATGGTGGCTACAGCTGGAGCCGGGGGAGCCGTCATGTTGGGAGCTGCCGCTGCCCCTGGCTGCTTGCCAGAATCAGCAACAGAACCGTTCAAAGCAGCCTTTCCAATAGACTTTTTAGCTTTATCTTGAACTGACACAGGTTCTCCACTCTCTTCATCACTGGATGTCTCTGGGGGTGACCCAGAGGTACGCCGCCTCTTGTTTGATCTATGCTTAATAATGAAACAGGCCTTAGTTATTTTTCTCTCCTGGCGCAAGGAATACAACAGATATACATTAATTATCACCAGCAGCAGGATTGCACACACCAAATAAATCACCTTTGGATCCCATCCATCACTTAAAACTACTATTTCACCTACTGGTATCTTAAACTGCCTTATCTCAATTGGGAGAGTGCTAGAGGTCACATTCCTGTATCTGGTAGGCCAAAAGAATCCCAGACAGCGATCATATAAAAGCTGGACTTTGTACATAAACCACAAATAAACCTTCTGCATCAAATATTTACCTAGGTATCCAGAATCAAACCCAAACAATATCTGTGGATCAGAACCCCAAAAATTGAGAAGAACAGACGCTCCAAAATCCAAAACACCTTCATGTTTGCTTCTCCAAGTCAAGCAAGCAATAAATCAAGCTAATTATCCTCAAGCCCTGAGTTGGGCAGCCAAAAAAGAAATGTGGTGGGTTTGAGAGAGAAGGGCCCAGCCTTCTCTCCCCCTCAAAGAGGAAGAAAAAAAAAAACACATCTAGCCAGCCAGAGAAGCAAAGGGAAAATGCTATATTTACAAGCAATTTTGGGGAATGCAGGATATATACACAATTTACAGTATTTACAACATATATACAGAAATGTACAGGAAAGTGAAAATAACCAATAATACAGGAACGACATTCCCTCCGGAGGAGGAGGGTTCCCCCCCTGTACCCCCTTCTCTCCCCTTTTTCCCCAAAGGGGGTTAGAAAGAGAGAAAAAGAGCAGTTATTAATTAAAGCAAAGTGTTAGTAGGCCTTATCTGTTCAGGATCACTGGCAGGGAGCCCAGAAGCAGACGAGATGGAAAGGGAAAAGGAAAGGAGCGAACTGAGGAAAGTTCCGAGCTGCACCTAAGCTTAAAACTGCATTCTACCAATCCACCAATGAAATTAGTTTAGAATATCTGATTGTTTTCATTAATATTCCAAAACATTCAGCCATAGTGTCCCAGCACTGTGTCTTTCTTAAAGGCACAGCCTCAAATGGTCACAGAAGTGAATTTGTTACACTGTTTTCACAATTCATTTATTTGTTTGAGGCTTCCTAATAATTAGATTGCTGCATTCTCTTTGAATAATGCTTGGCAGTTTTGTTAGCATTCCTCTAAGTAGTGTTTGTTTTAGCTGGGATATTTTGGGAGTTTCGAGAAAGTTACTTTCTTTGGAGTGAAATCTAGTGAGAATGAAGTAACTCCAGAGGCTTCTGGAAATGTTCTGAGTGCTTTCTATCAGTGATTAACTTAAATGTTTTACCTGAGGGTATGACCGTTGTGACAGATGTCATTTTGTTTAAGGTTATGCTTAATTGTGTTATCTTGTGTAGCATGACCTGGACATTTCCAAGTGGCAGCAGAGAGGACACTGAAACTGGGCTTTCACTTGCAATCTTTGATCAGTTATAGTAATTATTTATAAGTAACCATGAGTTTTTCTCATGCAACAGCTTTTCTCTAGTGATACCAAGATCTCAGGTTTTATGGTGATACACTGATACACTTCAACCTAGCTATGTATTGGAATTCCAGTTATAGGGGGCTATTCTGGATCTTGTCTTTAAATGTATATATTTATTTGAAATTGTATTTAAGTGAATTTGTAACAGGAAGGTTGGCTCAGATGCATAGGTAGCAACCCAGAACTTTAGGATGTCTTTCTAAATTTAAACACAGAAGTTTATTCAGATGCTGAAAATGTAGTAGTTCATGATGAAACCCTCTTAAGAGTATGGTGTCTAAATGTTTACATTTCCTGGTAATAAGTTTTTTGATAGTACTACAAAAGCAACCAAGACTGAGGCTGTGTTGTACCAGGCATTGTACACAAACTATGTTAGATAATCCTGACTCAAAAGCTTCTATTTAAACAGACAAGATACATCTGGGTGACAGAAGAGCTTTGATGTGCAAGTAGATATGATTGTGTGTGTGGTGAAGGCACATTATGCCCAGATACTGAATCTTGTCCCAGCATGTGGGCAAGTTCCCCCTCCCTCTAGGAGGGAGACAAAAGCCAAGGCATTAGCCAGGCTTGCATGCACCCAGTGCATGCAGTGCTCATGCTGACACCAAGTATGGGCATAATTCTAGCTTCACGCTTTCTATAGGCTGAAGCCAGTTGTTTATGAGAGTGCCCATTGGTCAAGCCCAGCCTCGAGGAATCTATAAGTATTACCCCAGTTAGTAAACACGTTGCCCCCTCATTTACTTTGTCTCTGTGCTTGCTCGAGAGAGTAACTCTCGAGCTGCAGCCTTTGCCATTGAGCTTATTGTTGTTAGCTTCTGTTATACATGCACGCATACTGGAATCCACTGCATCGTTGAAGAAGCCCAGAGGGAGGACCTTCGCTGAGCCTGAGGAGTTCAGCGTTGCTGCAGCCGGCCGTGCCGATCGGGAGAGCCCATCGTGCCACCGGAGGACTGGACCAAACCCCCGCGGGTAAGATCTGCCCAGTTGCCGGGGAGAAGGGACTTGATCCATACCGAGTCCACGTATGCTTAGCCCCGCCGTAGCGGGAGAGATGCCGCCGAGTGCCGCTCTGAGCCCTGTGAATCCCAGGGAAAACCAAAGCATTGTTTGTGCTTATACTGCACCGGACCCGGGACCACTACGAGAGTCCTGTTGTTCCTTTAAGCTCGGTAAAGAGAATCCGCCGCCTAACGCAGCCGCATTCTCTCCCCGAGGCTGTTTGCATCAGCCCCGAGAACCGCCGTGGTTAGGCCGACCCCCGTAGCTTCGCCTGCTTCCGTCGTTCGGGCCCACCTACCGGCCACCGTCGTCCCGCCCTGCCATGCGAGCCGACTTTTGAGGGCCGACCCCACGGACCGACCCCGACCAGGACAGATCCCTGTTGTCTGAAGGGATTGAATATCGTCCACGTGCTTTCCACCCACTAGCACTCAGTTCAAAGTAACCGCGTCTAGCAGAGTAAGCGCTGACGCATAGAAAGATTGTAATATTGCTGTGTATAGCCGGAAGCCGCCCGCGTCCCGCCGAGTCTCCACCTAGTGGCCAAGCGGCGGAACTGCACCCTTCGTTATATAAATACAGAAAGGGTTTATAGATAGTTCAATTACGTTATAATCATAACACTAAGCCAGTTGTGGAATCTATTTCACGAACGTGCACTAGAACATGTATATAAGTTGGTGATTCATTGGTTATTAATAGTTTGATAATTAATAAAATTATATTTTCATAATTCATATTTCATATTCATAAATTTAATAACCTCTTCACCACAGTGTGATGACAGAAAAGGGTCTGTTTGGACTCTCTGGGAAAGCTAATGAATTTAGGGCTGGCAAATGGGTAGAGGCTCAGTAAGAAAAGGATAAGGAATTATTAGTAAGGAAAGAAATGAGGTGAGTTTAAGTCAAGTTGTATTGTGTATATATGCTTTTATAATCTGCATATCCAGACAACATTGTCTGGTTGTTTTTTTTCTTATCCTGTTTTTAGGAATCAAAATATAGTAGTTCAAGCAGTGAATAAACTTGGAAACTTTTTGTTCTCAGAGGATGTATGTGAAACACCAAGTCATGTAGTTGCAGGGAGTCCTCATCATATCTTGAATGTTTTGCTGGGAATTGCTCATGGGTGTTGCATTGTTTCTTTTGAAAGGGTAAGAAGTTTTTTTTTTAAACAAAATATTTTTTTATAGCTGAAATATCAACCATATAACCATGTTTGTGTCCATTCCACATATAATAGTGGAAAGTTCAGATATTCAGGCTTACCTAGAGCTAGTACAATTGGAAGAAATTTTTGTGTGTAAAGCTCTGTTACCATGACTTACAGTCTTTCAGTACTTCATCTAACAAAAGTATTTCTGTATTGCCGGAGTTAGTATGTTAGAAATGGCTGAAGTCTCATCTCAAGGATGAGAAACTCATATGCATTATTTTTCAACAAATGAAAGGCTAAGCAAACCATCTCTGCTCACCATTAGCCAAGTCACATTATTCACTTTGATTTTTTTATTAATTGATTTAATATATTTCTGTTTTGCTCTGAAACATGTTGTTTCCTGCATTGGTGAAAATGAAGGAGAATTGTTAGGTATTTTGATGCACAAACCTTAAAATAGGAAAAATGTTAAGAATAGCTATTTGTAGATTAGTAGTCTGGAGACTTTGTAGTTTACAGATATGTTTTGCAGACATCTAGATCAAATAACCACTGTATATGTTCAAAATTTCTTATAGACTACCACCTACAGTTCCCAGACTGCTACTGTAAAGACAAGATAATCATGACTTTCTGTACTGACTCTGGCTGATATGGAGCCTGTATAGTGTTGTGTTTTACACTGGTGACCAAAACAGTGTTGATAACACACAAAAGTTTTAGCCGTTGCTGAACAGTGTTTACCCAGCATCAAGGTCTTCTCAGCAAGTGGGCTGTGGGTGTCCAAGAAGT
This sequence comes from Melanerpes formicivorus, assembly GCF_026170545.1. Classification (NCBI taxonomy): domain Eukaryota; kingdom Metazoa; phylum Chordata; class Aves; order Piciformes; family Picidae; genus Melanerpes; species Melanerpes formicivorus. The sequence goes on along the minus strand of NW_027142361.1, from coordinate 1,773,503 downwards.
TGTGAGGAGACTTTGCCATACCATATGACATTACACTCAGAATGCAAATGCAGTAGGAGTTTTTCCAAAGCAGCCATTCCTTGTGGACCGACTGAGCATTGATTTGTTGGTGGAAATGATTACTTTTACATCACCTGGTGCATTTTTTTTAAACTTTTTTCCCTTTCTCTTACTGTCTTCATCCTAACCTACCAGGTGGGGCAGGTATTCTTACTTTCGTCTGTCCAATTCTCTTCCCCATACTGCTGGGGCAGGGAGTCGAGCAGTGGCTGGGTGGGCCAGCTCAGGGTTATCTGTCAACCCAGAGTTAAACAAAATCAATTTCTCATTGTTATAAAAGAGATTAACCACTCAACCTGACATTCATCTTCCCTCGTGTTTCCAGCACTATAAAACATAGCTTTGCCCTTCTCTGGACATACAGTGCTGAGTACAGGGTGACTTCCCTGATCCTTCTGGCCTCACTGTTCCTGATATGGGTCAGGATGCTGTTGGACTTCTGTCACATTAAGTCAGAACAAGTTGTAGTTCCTTGGGTCCTCCTTCTGTCCCTTGTAGATGGGTGTCACATTTGCCAATCTCCAGTCAGCTGGGACCTCCTGGGTCAGCCAGGACTGCTGGTAAATTATTGATCCCCCTTCTCTGCTGCAGAAGGGTCATTGAGTGACTTAACTGCTATAGTTTAGTCCCAGATAAGGGCTAAACAGAATGAAATACATTGAAATATTTGCCCACATCTAGTTTTGCATGGAGTTTTAAACAGGTAACAACACATTTGCTATATATTGCTTTCTCATAACAGAGTAGTCAAACTTGAAAATGGTGTGTTTCCTTGAGAGAAAAAAAGCTTAAAATTACTACTAAGATAGCTAAAGATGTAGATTACTACAGAAATCCAGTAAAACAATTTCCTGTTCCTGTACCAAAGACAGTATTTGGATAATCAGCATTCTGGCAATTGCTATTTTGGAATTTCTTTGCCCACTTTATGCATTTCACTTCTGTGAAGCAATCCATGGAGAAAACATGAACATGTGCTCTTAATACACCAATACTGGCTAGTAGCAATTCCAGTGCTGCTGTCTTACAGGCTACCTTTTAGACTCATCATCACTCAGCCATGTCCCTTGTGTAATACCAATGTGCTAAATGGAATTGTTCCAAGGATTAGCTTGTTCCTGTAAATATTATTGGATCAAATGCTGAAGCTGTCTCTACTCATTTTATTGAGCTGCTATTTAGATGAAGTTCTGAAGTTCCTAGGAGAACTGCATAAGGAGGAACTAGAGAAAAACTTTGTAATTCAGCTCCCCAGATCATAAATTTGTTTAGTCTTATAGTATCTGCTTATCTCTGAGTATTGCTATTTTTAACTGTTTTTTAGAACTATCCTTAAATTTTCACTGAAGCTGAGTACAACTTTGTCCATAAATATCCCTCAAATAATTAGATAATTTATTTCACTAAAAGAAAATACTGCTTTGAATGTTTTTTTTTTTTTAATGATTTCTCAATCTGATACAAGATTATCAAGAAAGAACATCATTGTGTTATTTGTAACTGTGTCACAGCCATAATTTTGCCCTTTTTTTAACCCAAATTTGTTAATTCAATATGTTAACTAGAAAAGAGAAAGCTGAAGCCTTATATAACTATCACAAGCAGTTCTGTAAAAAATTAGGGGAATTTCATTTAAGAAAAATATTTTCCTTTTTATAATGCTGCAATACTGAATCCTTTAAATCACTTTCAACACTGTAGCAAATGAGTCTGGAGAACTCGGTAGTACTTTTTAATCAAAGTATTCATTGTGAGGAGTAGTGATTGTCTTTTGGAAGATGTTTTTCAACATTTTAAGAAGATGAAATATTCTTTACCTCTATCTATTGACTAGTAGCATTGGGACATAATTTAGACTGCAATAATTTTTTTTCCTTCTGGGAAAACTTAAAATTATGTTATTTTAGAAATGGACCTTAGAAAAATATAAAATTTACTATTAGACATTTAATATTCATAGTATTCCCATTTGCATTTTTCAAGATGAATTATTTAAGTACAAATATCATATGATTGTTCACTGTCTTAGTAGTATGGGTAAGAGGCCTTAAAGAATAGAATAGAATAGAATAGAATAGAATAGAATAGAATAGAATAGAATAGAATAGAATAGAATAGAATAGAATAGAATAGAATAGACCAGGTTGGAAGAGACCTTCAAGATCATCGTGTCCAATCCACCAACCAATCCAACCCACCTAAACAACTAACCCATGGCACCAAGCACCCCATCAAGTCTCCTCCTGAACACCTCCAATGATGGTGACTCCACCACCTCCCCGGGCAGCCCATTCCAATGGGCAATCACTCTCTCTGTATAGAACTTCTTCCTAACATCCAACCTGAACCTCCCCTAGCACAGCCTGAGATTGTGTCCTCTTGTTCTGGTACTGGCTGCCTGGGAGAAGAGACCAACATCCGCCTGTCTACAACCTCCCTTCAGGTAGCTCTAGACAGCAATAAGGTCACCCCTGAGTCTCCTCCTCTCCAGGCTAAGCAACCCCAGCTCCCTCAGTCTTTCCTCATAGGGCTTGTGTTCCAAACCCCTCACCAACTTCGTTGCCCTTCTCTGGACTCATTCCAGCAAGTCAACATCCTTCCTAAACTGAGGGGCCCAGAACTGGACACAGTACTCGAGGTGTGGCCTAACCAGTGCAGTGTACAGGGACAGAATGACCTCCCTGCTCCTGCTGGCCACACTGTTCCTGATGCAGGCCAGGATGCCATTGGCCCTCTTGGCTGCCTGGGCACACTGCAGGTTCATGTTCAGCCTACCATCAACCAGTACCCCCAGGTCCCTCTCTGCCTGGCTGCTCTCCAGCCACTCTGACCCCAGCCTGTAGCACTGCATGGGGTTGTTGTGGCCAATGTGCAGAACCCGGCACTTGGTTGTGTTAAATCTCATGCCATTGGATTCTGCCCATCTGTCCAGCCTGTCGAGGTCTCTCTGCAGAGCCTCTCAACCCTCTAGCAGATCAACTCCTGTCCCCAGCTTGGTGTCTTCAGCAAATTTACTGATGATAGACTCAATGCCCTCATCCAGATCATCAATAAAGATGTAAAAGAGGATGGGGCCCAGCACTGATCCTTGGGGCACACCACTAGTGACTGGCCGCCAGCTGGATGTGGCAGCATTCACCACCACTCTCTGGGTTCGGCCCTCCAGCCAGTTCCTACATAGTTTCATTCAGGGTTGGAAGGGACCACAAGGATCATCTAGTTCCAACCCCCCTGCCATGGGCAGGGACACCCCACACTAGATCAGGCTGGACAGAGCCTCATCCAGCCTGCTCTTAAACACCCCCAGGGACAGGGCCTCGACCATTCCAGGGTCTCACCACTCTCATGGTGAAGAACCTCCTCCTCACATCTAGCCTGAATCTCCCCACCTCCAGCTTCATTCCATTCCCCCTAGTCCTATCACTACCTGAGATCCTGAGAAGTCCTTCCCCAGCCTTCCTGTAGGCCCCTTTCAGATACTGGAAGGCCACAATTAGGTCACCTCGGAGCCTTCTCTTCTGCAGACTGAACAGCCCCAACTCCTTCAGTCTGTCCTCATAGGAGAGGTGCTCCAGCCCTCTGATCATCCTTGTGGCCCTTCTCTGGACACGTTCCAGCACCTCCACATCCCTCTTGTAATAGGGGCTCCAGAACTGGACACAGTACTCCAGGTGGGGTCTCACCAGGGCTGAGTAGAGGGGGAGGATCACCTCCCTCGACCTGCTAGCCACACTTCTCCTGATGCAGCCCAGGATCTGATTGGCTTTGTGGGCTGCAAGTGCACACTGAGAGCTCATGTTGAGCTTTTTGTCCACCAGCACCTCCAAGTCTCTCTCCTCAGGGCTACTTTCCAGCCAGTCACTGCCCAGCCTGGATTTGTGCCTGGGATTGCCTCGACCCAGATGCAGGACCCTGCACTTGGTCTTATTGAACTTCATGAGGTTGGCTTGTGCCCACCTCTCCAGCCTGTCAAGGTCCCTCTGGATGGCCTCCCTTCCCTCCAGCGTGTCTGCTGCACCACACAGCTTGGTGTCATCAGCAAACTTGCTGAGGGTGCACTCAATGCCACTGTCCATGTCACTGACAAAGATGTTGAATAAGACAGGTCCCAGGACTGATCCCTGAGGGGTTTAGCAACCTCATCTGCCAGTTCTCTCAGTACCTGTGGGTGTATCGCGTCGGGTCCCATGGACTTGAACACTTTCAGGTTCTTCAGATGATCACGAACCTGATCTGCACTTACAATGGGCAGTTCTTCCTCCCCGTCCCTGGCTTTGACTTCCATAACATCAGGTTGCTTGCTACTGAATTAGACAGAATAGTACAAATTGAGGACACTAACAGGAGATTGATCAACTTGATTCTAGAGTCCAAAAGCCAAGGGAAAACATTCTTTAATGTTGCAGGAATTCCACAGAAAAGCTATGCTTCTCCGCTTCCCTCCTTACTTCCCTCTTGCATGGATACTCAGCAAGTCTGCATTCTTCTAGAATCTGCTACATTCTTAATATATCTATGTTATCAGCAGTTTTTTCTAACTTCTGATACTCCTACATCCAGCATTTATGTTTGATCCATACTGTACTGCTTTATCATTACGTTCTAAACTAAATCTTTTGTAACGGCACTTTTGAAAACTCATAGATAACTTTTCTCAATATAAACACTTTTGAAGTATTTCAGCTTTTCTTAATTATTTTTTTTTCCACAGGCTGAAGAACTGTTGAATATGAAGATATGACTCAACAAGAAAATATAGTTTACTTAAGAATACTATTGCAAATCATAACTTGGTTTTGCCCTACGTGAATTTGAAGCGTTTTTTTATTTTTAGTATTGCTATGAAAATATGTTGTGCTAATGCCAGAACTGAACTTTCAGTAACTTGGAATGGTGAGCTCTTGCCTCTGTGTTCATGATAACAGAATGCTTTAGTCATTGGTGACCTAATTATTTACTGCAGGATCTGATCATGATCTCTGCATCTAATTTTCTTTTTATCTAGGAAAATGCATACAATGCTTTTGTACTCAATTCCAGAACCATGATAGACAACCATTAATCCATCTTTTGTTAAGATAAACAAAATTGATTATTCTAAACAAAATTCTGTAAATACTGCAAGGATTGATAGAGGGTTTTACTGTAAAATTGGCCTGGAAAGTTGAATGGGATTAGCTAATCATAACTGATTTGGGGGATTTATGTCTTAATCTTTTTTGGGTTATCAGATCTCAGAGGAACCATATGAGCTTTCATTCAGCTTCCCTGCAGCTCCTGTAAGTTTAATGACTCTAAGCTTGTGAACTTTCTTTTGTTTGTCTGGAAAATTATTTGCTATCTAAATTGATTTTGTGAACAGGAAGGCCTACTAGGAAAATAAATCCTTTTTCTTTCTTTTTTTCCCTATGCAAATATTATAAGGAGTTAGTTTCTCCTTCCACTACTTTTTGAAGCATATGCAAAAACTTTGCTGAAATGCAACAAATTGATCCACCAATTAATGTCTGAATAAACTACTTTCTTATTTAAGTGTAAATGTCCTTTATTTTATTTGTGGCATAATTTTTTTCTATCTGTGGCTGTATATAAACTGGAGAGGAATGTTATTACCTAACAGAAAGATTATTCAGGCATGGAATTGCTTAGGTAATGGAAAATTTCTGTGGGCTTTCAAAATTAGTAAGTAGGTAAAATTAAGCATTTTTCTGTGTTCAATGATTATTCTCAATGTACTGAACTGTGAACTAGTGCAGAAATACGTATGTGGGGACCTAGTGTATCTATGCAGTCATGAATGTATCTGCACTCCATGTATTACAGATGATTAAACTCTAGTTTCACTTTGGTTTTAGAACAAGTAGAATTCTAGCAGGTTACTAGCCTATCACTGTAATAGTTTTTCCAAGAAAAGGTTTCACAGTTACTCTTACATTGTGACAGCTGGTTAAGTGTATGTGACCGGTTGAGGCTGTCCCCTTAAGAAAGGTAATATGGTGGTCGGAAGTTGGTAAACGAAAAAGACGGATCTAAACTAATTTCATTGGTAGATTGGGAGGAAGCACCTTCTGAACTGGGAGTGCAGCAGGGTATCTTGGGCTTTCCTGCACTTTTCCAGTTCAGTTCTGTTTTCCCCTCCCTTGGGCAGCAGCTGTTTCTGGGCTTTCGGCCAAGGCTCGACCTTGAAAACTGGTAAACTGCAAGGCCTGTATTAACTGCTTTTCAATTAATACGTAACTGCTTCTAACTTTTTTCTCTTTCTCTCTCTTTCTAACCCGCTCTGGGGAAAGGGGGAGAGAGGGGAGAGCGGAGGTGGGGAACCCCCTCAGCAGAGGGGGGAACTCTAATTTTTGTGCTACTTTGTTGTATATTTTTGTATATATTGTAAATATTGTAAATTCTGTAAATTCCCCTGCATATCCTATATTGCTTTGTAAATATACAGCTCCACTGCTTTGCTAATTCAGCTGTGAGTTTTTTTTTCCTTTCCCTTCAATTTTTCCTTCCCTTTACTTTACAGGGGGGAGGAAGGAGGCTTTTTGGCCTTACCCTTCCAACCCTATGACATTTTTTTCTTGGCGCCCAACGTGGGGCAGATAATTAGCTTAATTTATTACTTGATTGATTTAGTGTTTTCTAGCTGAATTAGCAACCCTACGACAGTATATTATCATCTGCTACTTGTTTCTCAGACTTTCATAGGGGTGTTGAAGAAAGAACATTTAATAGGGGATGAACTTTTTTGCTGTAATTTTACTAACTGTCACAAACTCACGTTCAACATTCTTTCTAAATCTATAATTTATGTAAATTTACTTGTGTAACATGAAGACTATTTAATGATTATAAATTGTCAGTTCTCAAAGTGTATGAAAACTAAGTTACTCTGAAATGAGCCCTTTTCATTTAATTTGTAAAATATGAAGCATGTTTTTCTCCCTCTTTTCTGTATTTGTGTGAAGAAAGGACACAATGCTTCAGATTAAGCTGTTGTGAGTTGTCTTTGTCTTTTCAGACTACCTCGTTTAATAACCAAATATGCTATCAGTAAGAAAGTATATTCTTTGGAAGGGATTTCTCTTAGAGTTGTTTCTTAGATTCTGTTTACAAATTTTATTCCTAAAGCAGAACTAAGGAGGGCTTGAGATATGGTGAGAAGATAAAATTGAGGGAGGTTATGGTTGTGCTTAGAACCTGAATTTCTTGTTTGTAGTAAACATTTCTTTCAGAGTCCAAGGTGATATTTCCACTATCTTTCTAGTCATTCCCTTCTGGAGTAATTCTGGTTTCTTACTGTAACAGATACTTTATTTTAAAAGACATTATTATTATTATCTGAACATTAATTATGCCTATATTCTCTTTCTTTTCTTGTCATTTCTTTCCTACTTCCAAGAAGTATTAAAAAAAATTGGAAGTGTGTTCTAGTTTTATATATTGTTTATTTGATTCTAGGAAGGAATTAAAAGAAGGGGTTATCTTGCTGTTATGTTTTAACTGTTTGTACCAAGTCCAAAGCAGTTGCTGCAGCCTTCTTTCTCCTATTATTGTATTCCTTCCAAAATGTCCTCCTCTCACTTCATTGCAATTTGCAGTTTGTCATGCAATATCATTTAGATAAAATGTCATTTTAAAATATATTCTATAAAATTTTGCATTGGTCTTTATAAATTACTCCTTTATATAAAAAAAATGAAGGTCTCATGAAACAGTGTCTGCATCAGTATCTTCAAACAGTTTCCTAGAAGGCATCCAAAAAGCCTTAAATCTTACAAAGATTTCTTTTCCCCAGAAAACCAAAACTAATCATGCAATATTTAATAATTCTTGTCATGTAGAGTTTTCTTACTAAAATAATGAAGGTTAATTTCAATCACAAGTTAGTGCCATTTTCCTTTGCCAGGTTGAGCATTCCTACTATGCCATATTCCGTCATGGTTTTTAAGAAGGTTTTCTTAAATATATGTCAGATACTGTATTTTTTTTTTTTTAATTATCTGATTAATTCATATGGTTTGTGTTGGAAGGGACATTAAAGACCACCTAGTTCCTACCCTCTGCCATGGGAAGAGCCAGCATTCCCCAAGAAATAGTCATCTAGACCCAGCATTTCTATTAAATGTCATAGAATCACAGAATTGTTAGGGTAAGAAGGGACCTCAAGAATCATCTAGTTTCAGCTCCCCACCATGGGCAGGGACACCTCATTAAGGACCATTTGGTTCTGTAGTAGAATGCTCTGCTCCAAGGGACTTGTCCAGTCTACCCTAATGGTAATAAATTAATAAATTAAAAAGAAAAGCCAATTTCTACAATTCTGACTTGTGTTTGCTGCCTCTTATGCTGTTGTGGTGTACCTCCAAGAAGAGTCTGTCTCTGTCCCCTGTGTCCGCAATCCAATGGTTGTAGACAGCTTAAGACCTCCCTTCCTCTTCTCCAGGCTGAAAAAGCCACCTCTCAATCTCTATGTCATGTGCTTCTTGGTATGTCTAGCTCCATTACTATCTTGGTGTCTGTCAGGTAGACTTGCTCTTTAATGCATTTCTTAGAAGTTCATTAAAGTAATTAGTTGATTTGTTTGTAGTATGTATATCCTTACAAGTTTGTAGGAGAAACAATAGAATAGAATAGAATAGAATAGAATAGAATAGAATAGAATAGAATAGAATAGAATAGAATAGAATAGAATAGAATAGACCAGGTTGGAAGAGACCTTCAAGATCATCACGTCCAACCTATCACCCAACACCGCCTAATCAACTAACTCATGTAACCAAGCACCCTGTCAAGTCTCCTCCTGAACACCTCCAGTGACGGCGACTCCACCACCTCCCCGGGCAGTACATTCCAATGGGCAATCACTCTCTATGTGTAAAACTTCCTCCTGACCTCCAGCCTGAACTTCCCCTGGCGCAGCCTGAGACTGTGTCCTCTTGTTCTGGTGCTGGCTGCCTGGGAGAAGAGACAACCTCTGCCTGTTTACAACCCCCCTTCAGGTAGTTGTAGAGAGCAAGGAGGTCTTCCCTGAGTCTCCTCTTCTCCAGGCTAAGCAGCCCCAGCTCCCTCAGTCTCTCCTCATAGGGCTTGTGTTCCAAGCCCCTCACTAACTTCGTTGCCCTTCTCTGGACTCGTTCCAGCAAGTCAACATCCTTCCTAAACTGAGGGGCCCAGAACTGGACACAGTACTTGAGGTGTGGCCTAACCAGTGCAGTGTACAGGGGCAGAATGACCTCCCTGCTCCTGCTGGCCACACTGTTCTTAATGCAGGCCAGGATGCCATTGGCCCTCCTGGCCACCTGGGCACACTGCAGGCTCATGTTCAGCCTACCATCAACCAGCACCCCCAGGTCCCTCTCTGCCTGGCTGCTCTCCAGCCACTCTGACCCCAGCCTGTAGCACTGCATGGGGTTGTTGTGGCCAATGTGCAGAACCCGGCACTTGGATGTGTTAAATCTCATGCCGTTGGACTCTGCCCATCTGTCCAGCCTGTTGAGGTCTCTCTGCAAAGCCTCTCAACCCTCTAGCAGATCAACTCCTGTCCCCAGCTTGGTGTCATCAGCAAATTTACTGATGATAGACTCAATGCCCTCATCCAGATCATCAATAAAGATGTTAAAGAGGATGGGGCCCAGCACTGATCCCTGGGGGACTCCACTACTGACTGGCCGCCAGCTGGATGTGACACCATTCACCACCACTCTCTGGGTTCGGCCATCCAGCCAGTTCCTAACCCAGCTCAGAGTGCTGCTGTCCAAGCCATGGGCTGACAGCTTGGCCAGGAGTTTGCTATGGGGGACGGTGTCAAAGGCCTTGCTGAGGTCCAGGTAGACTACATCCACAGGCCTCCCCACATCCACCAGGCGGGTCACCTGATCATAGAAGGAGATCAGGTTGGTCAGGCAGGACCTGCCCTTCCTAAATCCATGTTGGCTGAGCCTGATCCCTTGGCCATCCTCTAAGTGCTGTGTTAATGCACTCAGGATGACCTGTTCCATGATCTTGCCTGGCACTGAGGTCAGGCTGACAGGCCTATAATTCCCTGGCTCATCCAACCGGCCCTTCTTATGGATGGGCACCACGTTGGCCAGCTTCCAGTCCTCTGGGACCTCGCCAGTGAGCCAGGACTGCTGAAAAATGATGGAGAGTGGCTTGGCCAGCTCCTCTGCCAGCTCCTTCAGCACCCTAGGATGGATCCCATCTGGTCCCATGGACTTGTGGGGATCCAGGCGGCTGAGCAGATCACCAACTACCCCATTTTGGAACAGTGGAAAACTATGCTGCTCCCTGGCTCCTTCTGCCAGCTCTGCAGGCCAGCTGTCTGGAAGACATTCTGTCCTGCTAGTGAAAATTGAGGCAAAGAAGATGTTAAGTATCTCTGCCTTTTCCTCATCCCTTATCACAACGTTCCCCTCCGTGTCCACCAAGGAGTGGAGATTGTCTCTGCCCTTCCTCTTGCTATTAATGTATTTATAGAAGGACTTTTTGTTGTCCTTCACAGCAGAGGCCAGACTAAGCTCCAAGTGTGCTTTTGCCTCCCTAATTTTCTTCCTGCAAGACCTAGCAACATCCTTAAATTTTTCACGGGTTGCCTCCCCTCTCTTCCAAAGGTGATACACCCTCTTTTTTTCCCTTAGTTCCATTAAAAGTTCTTTAACCATCCAGGCTGGCCGTCTGCCCCGGCGGCTCATCTTCCGGCACATTGGCACAGCCTGTCCCTGAGCCTTCAACAGTTCTTCCTTGAAGTAGGACCAGCTCTCCTGGACCCCTTTGTTTTTAAGGGCTTTATCCCAAGGAACCCTCTGAATTAGTTCCTTGAGTAGCCTGAAGTCCGCCCTCCGGAAATCCAGAGTGGAGGTCTTCTTGCTACCCCTCTTAGCTTGACCAAATAATGAGAATTCAATTATCTCGTGGTCACTGGCCCCAAACACCCTCCGACCACCACATCACCCACCAACCCTTCCCTATTGGTGAAGAGGAGGTCAAGCATAGCCTTGCCCCTGGTAGGCTCTCGCAGCACCTGGGATAAGAAGCTGTCCTCCATGCATTCTAAGAACCTCCTAGATTGCGTCCTCTCTGCTGTGTTAAGATCCCAGCAGATATCAGGCAAGTTGAAGTCACCCATGAGAACAAGGTCAGGCGATCTTGAGATATATTAAGCTGTAATGTTAAATATATTGAAGATTTGTTTTTTTTGCAGCTCTTCAGCTGATAAATGTTGAATTACATTAATTTTATTTAAAATCAGATCATGAAGTGATAATAGAAGTATTTTTTCTCTGCTATCCTTTAGATGACTAATCGGTAGTAATTTTCAGTGATAGAGCTGTGAGTGGTGGGGTAATCTGAGAACGGCTTTAGTGACTGTCAGTAAAGTGAAGAGTTTTCTTTGATCTTTCTCAAAATCATGCAATGTTTTTACGATACATCACCTTTTATTAAGTAAGCCTTCAGAAACAGTGTGTCTGGGGTTTTATTTTGCTTCATGAGATGTTCCTGCCTTGTAACTAATTCGGTCCTAAAATTTTACCAAAATCTTATTGTAAGACAAAGACTAAGCATAAGAATTAAAACCTAAAGTTCATCTGAGGGGGAAAATACACAAAACTTTGTATGATTTGTGAATAAACATCTTCTAAATCTGAACTGCAGTGTACAAAATTTTAAAGCATATAGGAAATTTTTAAAAGGCAAAAATCACCTGCTAGAGTAGTCATATTGTGGCATACATTGAGGGCCTTCTTGAAGAGAATTCCTGGAATGAAGTAATTAAAAAACCCAAGAGTATGACCATTGAAAGCTTTCAGATTATTTTTCCCCTGCTTTTAAAATCTAGTAATTTGTATCCTAAGTCACAGCATAAATTTAATTGTATCAAAGAACATGCACATGTGTTTGACTTCAGGTAGTTTTACAAACCCTGTAGACATACTACAGCAGCAGATGATAACTGATTGTCATAGACAACTGGGCATCTGCTGGGAATGCCGTTGTCTCTCTTTATAAAGTACTGATCAGTTACATTCCAGGTAAGTGACATGGAGACAAGGAAAGCAAAATAAAAAAAAAAAAAAAAAAGGTGCAATCTTCATAAAAATAAAAGGAAATGCATACTATGTTGTAACTTGCAGGGATTTTTGTAAGTTGATGACTGTAATAGGTATGAACTGAACAAAATGATGATTACCTTTTTTTGTGCACAGTATTTCCCAAGAGTAAATGCAAAATACTTAAATGCTGTTTGTCCTTTGTTAAATAACGTAATACAGGCTATTGGAAAAAAAATAAATCCCTGAATAAGTGTAAGAAGTTATTTAGGAGATTATATGAAGAGAAAGTATGTATTCTTTAAGTACAATATTGAGCAAATTACAGGACAGAATTTTATGTACATAAAAGGCAAACATGACACAGAGATAAATAGTTCTAGATCTAGTTAAGTGTTTTATATTGAAGTAATGTTTAAAGTTCAGTGATGAGGCAAAATGCATATTTCTAAAATTATTTTAGGTATTTTTCACAGTTCCAGTTATTTACTAACAAATATATAACATAAATGATCAATAAAACACAGTCCTTAAGTTGTGTGACAGTTCCTTGGATGCTCTTTTCATTCAGTTGTTTGGTCAAATCACTGCTGTATCAGGTTGATGCTTTAGACTTTGTGTGTGGTTGAGTAATATGAGATTTAGCTGATCAAGCTTATTGCAATTCAGGATTGTACTGAATATGATCCCTTCAGAATACTAATGCATATTTTCTGGGCTTGAAAATGAGACAAGTTGCAGATGTGTGTTTATATACTCAGCAAATGAAGTCTTTGAAGATTATACAATGCATAATTCACATCATGCAAAAGCATTTAGAAATCTGCGGGTCGAATCATCATAGTTGTGCCTTTGAGAGAGTATCCTGAGCCTTTCCAATAGTACCACTTGATACCGTTGAACTTGTTGTTGTTCTGTCGTAAAGGATAATACATTCCATTAAGGTTAGAAGGACCACATGCATCAAACCACCATCCTGCAAGACAGAAAACAAAGAGAAACATCAACAGAAGTGTTTTATATAAGGACACTTTGTTCTTGTGAAATAAGAAAGAAATCTAACCCCAGGTTTTCATTCTTATGATTTGGCAGTTTCAGTATAAAATACTTGCCTCAAACACAGAAAATAAATGTATTTATGTATTACATATTCTTGAAGCTTATGTAGTACATTCTAGTTTAAAAGCAAGAAGCTTAATTTATTGTCAGTATTGACCACTATAGTTTAAGTCAAGACTTGAACTGTAATTGTATTGCGTTGTCTTTGTTTTTTATCTGCTCTTCAGTAAATTCCTGTTCAGATTTCAACTCCTCCCTTATTTCTCTTTAGAGAATTAACTCAGCTATCTGTTTCAGTTCTCTGTGCAGATCAGTTCAAAACCTCTGTGCTGCAACTTGGTAAGAAGGAAAAAGAGACCTGTTGGTGGGTCATAAGGAAAATTTATTTGTATTAATAAGAAAATATTTTTATACTTCTGTTATGATGGTGATAATGCATGTGGTCTGTTTTTCAGGGCAGTAATCCAATTATCCATTCGGATAAACCAAAGCTGTCTTTTGTCTTGCAAGTTGTGCTATAGGGAAATGAACCATTTCTTAAGAGATCACAGGAAGAGAAGTCAAATTTACAAAGGACTTGTTTACACATTTCAGAATGTGGAAATCTAGATTGACAAATGAGAATGGCTTCTGTGGTTCAAGATTAAAAATAGCACCTATAACTCCAATAACTAGTGAACAGTCATTTAGAAAGACATAGATCCTGCATATGTCTGGTACATCTTTGCTATTTCATTATTATACTAAAATAAGGGATTAAATACTTGTACCCTTCTATGGCATGTACAGCACATAGCATACTTGGGTTTTTTTCTTCTCTTTTGGATAGTTAAGGAAAGGGTTTGTGCCTAAAGAATCAGGAGCCATTTCACTGATGAACTGAATCTCTAAAACAGGCTTTGGAGAGGGTAGGGGTAATTAAGTGATTTGATCTCTGAATGTTACCTCTTTCCTTGGAAAAAGAATCTGCTGTCTCTCAAATTAGTCCCACAACTACAGACTTTCCTGTACCCCAACTTTGAGACTTCTTTTCCTTCCAGTTTTAACTTTTCTTGTTTTACTTTAGCCTTTGTCAAACGATAAAATATTTCATTTGAAGTCACTATGCCAGTGTTTCCATTTGTGAAATGTTGGACTTCTCCAATAGTCAAAATTTACTAAGTCAAAATATCACTATTTATCTCATAGACAGTTTCAGTGCCAATAAAAATAGGAAGATGGAGAAACAAAAAAACATTCCTACCTCCTGTTAACATTTGTGAACATTTGCAAATACATTTGTCATTGTCTGCATCCTTTGTGCTAAAATCATTTCCTGGTTGGCTTATGCTACTTATTTTGCCCGCTGTCCCAGTAAGTCCTTTAAGGTAGATCCTGTAGGAGTGAGGAATGGAAAAAACAATTATTACGTGGAAATTAATGTTAGTTGGTCTGCAAAGTAATGATGGAATAGTTTGCAATAAATATCCTGTTCAGATAGCGGAGTTCTTTTCTGGACAATGTATTGTTGTAAGCTGTTTTGAAGCATAAAGTTCTCATACTGGCCGAAATGGTCAGCACAATATTGTAAAGAACAGCCTCCACATTTGTAGAGATGCTTGTTTTGCTCATGTCAAATTAGAAGACAATGACAGCAGGTACAAAATAACTCCTGGAATTCTTCATATAGGTCATCATTTCTAATACCTTGTGTACATTATGTGCAATTACTTTTTTAAAAATAAAGTTCAAAAGTTTAAAACAAGTATTTTTGTATCCCTATTTTGTTGTTGGCACAACATGGCAATGTAGCATTACAGCTTTGCATCTATAATAGATAATAGCATTACATGGACTACTAATTACCAACCAGGAACTGATATTTTAGGAGTTTCTAAGTATTTCCCTTTCCACTATCCTAATTACTCTTTCTTTTCATATCCTTCATATATTTATTAGTGTTAAATAAATAATGGGAATTCAAGTTTGCTTCAATTCCCTGCCCAGGTAAGCTTTCAGTGAGGCTGCTGCTGTTTGGATCTGCTTACACAGGTGTAGATGCAGTCTCACTGAGAAGAGACAGAGAGCATCAAACAGGGGAGGCAATTACACAGTTATTACTGTGTTACCTTCAACTAGGACTGGAACCTTATGCTCCCATAGTATCTCTTTTTCATGATTGCATCTCTGTATCAAATAGCTCATTCTTCTCAGAGGAGGAAATTTAGTTCTGTGAGAATTAACTTGTCCCCAGATCAGTCTTCATCTTGCATGTAATTCTCTGTTTATGATAGAAGTTGTCTTTGGTAGTTTGATTATTTTATATTCCTTCTTTTAAAATATTAAGAATGAATTAATTTTTATTCATTTAGGGTTCAAAAGTTCAGCTCATTACAGATTTTCTTTAAAATCTTTTTTTCAAAAAGTTAATACTGTGGGTTTTCTTAAGGTGAGTTCAAAATTCTGTAAGTCAGTCAACTGCTAAGAGAAATGGTATTCAGGGTTCCAAGTATAATGTATGAGCCTAGGCTTGATTTTCAAATACCATTTGAAGTCTAATATAAGCAGAATATCATTCATTTCTTCTTATTACTCTATTTTTAGAAGTGTGGCTTAGTCTAACAGTAGATGAGAGGCAGTGGATGTAAACTGAAAGGAGAGTTTCTGACTGGGTATCAAGAATACCTTTTTCACCATGAGGACAGACAAGCAGTTTTCACTGCATCAAGACCCAGCTAAATAAAGCCCTGAGAAACCTGGTTTTGAGATATGTTTGACTCCAAGTTCATTCTGATCCCAATTTGCTATGAATCTATGACATTTCAGTTTCATGTTCAACTTCACCTTTCCAGCATTCTGAACATATTAGTGTTTCTAATGTAATGGAAGGTGCTTTTAATTGGCTAGTTACTTAGATTTTTTTTCTTTCTTTTTCATAATGTTAAATATATTCTTTAAACCACTGCATTTTATGATGCATTCCATGTTTGGTTGCATATTAAAATAAAATATCTACTTACAGAAAACCATCTTAATTTTCAGCCAGTATTTCCTTTAATATTGTAAATGGACAAGGGTAGTGACCTGCTGTGACCGTTTGAGGCTGTCCCCTTAAGAAAGGGAATATGGTAGTCGGATGTTTGTAAATGAAAAGATGGATCAAAACTAATTTTATTGGAAGATTGGGAGGAAGCACCTTCTGAACTGGGAGTGCAGCAGGGAATCCTGGGCATTCCGGCACTTTTCTAGGAGTCTTTCTTCCGCTCCTCCTTTGGGCAGCATCTCTCTGTTCTGGGCTTTTGGCCAAGGCCTGACCTTGAAAACTGATAAACTGCAAGGCCTGTATTAACTGCTTTCCAATTAACACATAACTGCTTCTAACTTTTTTCTCTTTCTCTCTCTTTCTAACCCACTCTGGGGAAAGGGGGAGAGAGGGGGGAGCAGAGGTGGGGAACCCCCTCAGCAGAGGGGGGAACTCTCATTTCTGTGCTACTTTATTGTATATCGTTGTATATATTGTAAATAGCACTTAGAGGATGGCCAAGGGATCAGGCTCAGCCAACACGGATTTAGGAAGGGCAGGACCTTCCTGACCAACCTGATCTCCTTCTATGATCAGGTGACCCGCCTGGTGGATGTGGGGAGGCCTGTGGATGTAGTCTACCTGGACTTCAGCAAAGCCTTTGATACCGTCCCCCATAGCAAACTCCTGGCCAAGCTGTCAGCCCATGGCTTGGACAGCAGCACTCTGAGCTGGGTTAGGAACTGGCTGGATGGCCGAACCCAGAGAGTGGTGGTGAATGGCGCCACATCCAGCTGGCGGCCAGTCAGTAGTGGAGTCCCACAGGGATCAGTGCTGGGCCCCATCCTCTTTAACATCTTTATTGATGATCTGGATGAGGGCATTGAGTCTATCATCAGTAAATTTGCTGATGACACCAAGCTGGGGACAGGAGTTGATCTGCTAGAGGGTAGAGAGGCTTTGCAGAGAGACCTCGACAGGCTGGACAGATGGGCAGAGTCCAACGGCATGAGATTTAATACATCCAAGTGCTGGGTTCTGCACATTGGCCACAACAACCCCATGCAGTGCTACAGGCTGGGGTCAAAGTGGCTGGAGAGCAGCCAGGCAGAGAGGGACCTGGGGGTGCTGGTTGATGGTAGGATGAACATGAGCCTGCAGTGTGCCCAGGTGGCCAGGAGGACCAATGGCATCCTGGCCTGCATTAAGAACAGTGTGGCCAGCAGGAGCAGGGAGGTCATTCTGCCCCTGTACACTGCACTGGTTAGGCCACACCTCGAGTACTGTGTCCAGTTCTGGGCCCCTCAGTTTAGGAAGGACATTGACTTGCTGGAACGAGTCCAGTGAAGGGCAACGAAGTTGGTGAGGGGCTTGGCACACAAGCCCTATGAGGAGAGACTGAGGGAGCTGGGGCTGCTTAGCCTGGAGAAGAGGAGACTCAGGGAAGACCTCCTTGCTCTCTACAACTACCTGAAGGGGGGTTGTAAACAGGCAGAGGTTGGTCTCTTCTCCCAGGCAGCCAGCACCAGAAAAAGATGACACAGTCTCAGGCTGCGCCAGGGGAAGTTCAGGCTGGAGGTCAGGAGGAAGTTTTACACATAGAGAGTGATTGCCCATTGGAATGGGCTACCTGGGGAGGTGGTGGAGTCGCCGTCACTGGAGGTGTTCAGGAGGAGACTTGACAGGGTGCTTGGTTACATGGGTTAGTTGATTGGGTGGTGTTGGGTGATAGGTTGGACGCGATGATCTTGAAGGTCTCTTCCAACCTGGTTTATTCTATTCTATTCTATATTGTAAATTCTGTAAATTCCCCTGCGTTTCCTTGCTTTGTAAATATACAGCTCCACTGCTTTGCTAATTCAGCTGTGAGTTTTTTTTCCCTTTCCCTACAAATTTTCTTTCCCTTTACTTTACAGGGGGGAGGGATGAGGCTTATTGGCTTTACCCTTCCAATCCTACGACATTTGTTTTTTTCTTGGCGCCCAACGTGGGGCAGACAATTAGCTTAATTTATTACTTGCTTGATTTAGTGTTTTCTAGCTGAATTAGCAAACATGAAGGTGTTGTGGTTTGTAGAGCGATTATTCTATTCAATTTTTGGGGCTCTGGTTTACAGATATTGTTTGGGTTTGATTTTGGATTACCTGGGTAAATATTTGGTGCGGACAATTTATATGTGGGTTATGTATAGAGTTATGTATGGTATGGAAAATGTATTGATTTATTATGGCCAGCAAGATACAGAAATGTTACCTCCACCACTCTCCCAATTGAGATAAAGGGTTTTAAGATTCCGCCGGAGGAGAGAGTAACTTTAGGTGAAGGCTGGGATCCAAAGGTGATTTATTTCATGTGTATAATTCTGCTACTGGTGAAAACTTCTCTGTATTCCTGGCGTCGGGAGATAAAGGTGTCCAGGGCGTGTTTTGTTATTAAAACTAGATCAAAAAGAAAACGCCATGGTTCTGGGTCAGTCCCAGAGACATCTAGTGATGAGGAGTGTGCAGAACCTCTATCAGTTAAAAAGAGGGCTAAAAAGTTAATTGGTAAAGCAGCTCTAAATGACTTTGCTGATTCTGGCAAGCTACCAAGGGTGGCGGCTGGTATCAACATGGCGCCTACTCCTTCTCCTCCTCCTTCTTCTCTGTCGGCCATTAACGGAGCAACGTCATTTCCTCCCACTCCCTCGGTGGGACCGGAAGTCACTGCCCCAGCAGCTGATTTATCTCAGGACCTGTCAGCTTCTATTAAGGTGGCTGTAAATTCAAACACAGCTCCAGTTAAGGTGGCTGGTTTAAAGGCTAGAAGTGGAAAGACCAAATCTGATGGAGAAGAAGAGCTGGAGACTGATCCTGGTGAGGGGCCCTCTACTCTAAGAAATCCTGCTGAGGAGGAAGATAAGGTTTGTTTTAAAAATCTAGGTAACCCAGTGAGAGCAAAGCAGGATAGAGATGAAGGAGCTGGCAAAGGTGGTTCTCAGCTAAAAGAGATCCTTGAGAAAATGACAGGAGGATTGTTAGGACAAAAAGTTCAAGGAGAGGAAGAGGAAGATAATATTTTAGAATGTTCCTCACCGCGTGAGGAATTGCGAAATGTACAAAAAGATTACACCAGGGCAGATAAGGAGCCAGTTCTAGCTTGGCTTAGTAGGTGTTATGATACAGGTGCTCCAGCTCTAACAGTTGGAGACAAGTCAGCAGCTCAGTTAGGAACTATCTCGAGGGATAATGGAATAGATAGACATCTAGGCAGGGCTCTCGGTAAGGTTAATCTGTGGATACGCCTTTTAATGGTGGTTGCCCTGAGATACCCTTCCCAAGATGACCTTCAGTGGAATCCTAAACCCTGGACTACCATAGATGAGGGAATTAAGCGCTTGAGAGAATTTGCTGTTAGAGAGCTACTCTATGGTGAACATGAAACTCTGAATCCTGATGACATTCCTGTGGGTATTGGTCTTGCTAAAAAGATCATCAAACTTGCTCCTTCTAATTATGCAAACATTCTGGCAAGCAGAATTGTGTCAAGAAATTATGGTGGAGCTTCTCCTACGGTTGGCCAATTCAGTGATCAAATGAGACAATTGGAGGATAGCATGACATGTGTTTCTTTGCTTTCAGCCATTGAAACTCTGTCTGGAAAAATTGAGAGGTGCATGAAGGATCTGAAAGATTCCATATACCAATTGGCACAGAAGGATAATTCCAATTCTTCCTCCAGGTGGATGCAAGTTTCATCTGTGAGGAATACACATCCTCCAAGGAGGTCATTCCAAAACAGATCAAATCAAAACAGACCACCAAGGCAATCACGTAGAACTATTTGGATAATTCTGCGTGATCAGTTTGGTGAGAACATGAACCGGTGGGATGGCCAACCAACTTCTAATCTTTTCAGGAGACTGAGGGAATTGCAAAGTGGCAGAACCCGAGGTAGCAATACCAGAAGGGTAGCTGTTACTTCCACAGTTCCCCAGAACAACTCTAGTAGCTCCAACAGTGGCTCCAGTTATAACATGCAAAGCTTTAACACTGCACACTGTGCTGAATACACATGTGGGCATGTTCCCCATAACTAGGGGTGCCCTGCCTCCCACAAGGGGGAGGAGAGGGATAACAGAGATAATAGAATCTATTGGGATGTGTCCATCCAGTGGCCTGGCACTTCACAATTTCGGAAGTACAGGGCCTTGTTTGACACAGGAGCTCAGTACACCATAATGCCATCAAATTATCAGGGATCAGAGTCTATAACTATTCTGGGAGTCACTGGTGGATCTCAAGAGTTAAGTAAGGTAGAGGTTAATATAAGTCTAACTGGTAAACAATGGAGGAAGCATACAGTTGTGACCGGACCTGACGCACCTTGTATTTTGGGAATTGATTTTCTGAGGGAAGGGCATTTCAAAGACCCTAGAGGTTACAAATGGGCTTTTGGAGTAGCTTCAATAGAAATTGATGGACACAAATTGAGGCTGTCTGTTAGACCTGAGCTTTCTGATGAATCTGCAGTTGCGGGACAACATAAGATACAGGACATTAAATTGCCGATTGCTTCTCAGACTGTGCATCACAGTTAATACAGAACCAACCGTGACTCTTTGTTGCCCATTCAGAATCTGATTCGTCAGTTGGAGAGTCAGAAAGTCGTCAGCAAAACTCATTCCCCTTTCAACAGTCCAGTGTGGCCTGTGCGGAAGCAGAATGGAGACTGGCGTCTGACAGTAGACTACCGAGCCCTGAGTGAAGTGACACCACCTATGAGTGCAGCAGTACCAGATATGATGGAGCTACAGTATGAGCTGGAATCCAAAGAGGCCAAATGGTATGCTACCATAGACATTGCTAATGCATTTTTCTCTCTTCCCATAGCAGAGGAATGCAGGCCTCAGTTTGCTTTCACCTGGAGAGGAATCCAGTACACTTTCAACAGATTGCCAATGGGCTGGATCCACAGCTCAAGCATCTGTCATGCAGTGATCCACGATGCTCTGGAGAAAGGCGGTGCTCCAGAACACATCCAGTTCATCGATGATATCATCGTCAGGGGGAAAAATGACTGAGGAAGTCTTCGAGAAAGGTAGCAAAATCATTGACATTCTTCTGAATGCAGGTTTTGCCATCAAACGAGACAAGGTGAAAGGACCTACCACAGAGATTCAATTTCTGGGAGTGCGGTGGCTGGACGGACGCCGACACATTCCAGTGGATGGGGTAAATAGAGTCTCCACCATGGCAAATCCCCCAAACAAGCAAGAGACCCTACGTTTCTTGGGAATAGTGGGATTTTGGAGACTGCACATTCCTGGATACAGTCAGATTGTGAAACCTCTGTATGATGTGACTCGAAAGAGAAACCATTTCCACTGGGGACCTGAACAACAAGCAGCCTTTGACCAGATACAGCAAGAGGTAATTCAAGCAATGGGTCTGGGACCTGTCCGAGATGGTCCAGACATTAAGAACATTTTGTACACAGCTGCAAGTCACAATGGTCCAACCTGCTGCTTGTGGCAAAAAGCTCCAGGTGAGACACGTGGATGACCTCTTGGTTTCTGGAGTCGAGGTTACAGAGGTTCAGAGACCAATTATACTCCAACAGAGAAAGAAATTTTAGCTGCCTATGAAGGAGTAAAAGCATCTTCTGAAGTGATTGGAACTGAATCACAACTTCTCCTAGCTCCCAGATTACTAGTTTTGAATTGGATGTTCAAAGGCAAAGGCTCCACACCACATCATGCCACAGACTCAACATGGTCTAAGTGGATGGCTCTGATAACACAGAGAGCTCGAATGGGAAATCTTGAAAGACCTGGTCTAGTGGAGGTGATCTCAAGTTGGCCTGAAGGCATCAACTGTGCTAAACCTCCAGAGGAGAAAGTAACTCATGCTGAGGAAGCTCCTCCTTACAATGACCTTTCTGATGATGAAAAGAAATATGCTTTGTTCACAGACGGTTCCTGTCGTCTTGTTGGGAACAAGCGAAGGTGGAAGTCTGCAGTGTGGAGTCCAACACGCCAAGTTGCAGAAGCGAAGGATGGAGAAGGAGAATCCAGTCAGTTTGCAGAGGTAAAAGCTGTCCAGCTAGCACTCGATGTAGCTGAACGTGAGAGATGGCCAAAGCTTTATCTCTACACCGACTCATGGATGGTAGCCAATGCTCTGTGGGGTTGGCTAAAGAACTGGAAGAAGAGTGGTTGGCAGAGGAAAGGAAAACCCATTTGGGCAGCCAACCTGTGGCAGGACATTGCTGATCGAATCAAGAGAATTCCAGTGAAGGCGATACACATCGATGCTCACATTCCTAAGAGCAAAGCTACTGAGGAACAGCAACACAACCATCAGGCAGATCTAGCTGCGAGAGTTTCTCAAGTAGACATGGACTCTAATCTTGATCTCGACTGGAAACACCGAGGTGAGGTATTCTTAGCTCGGTGGGCTCATGATTCGTCAGGACATCAAGGCAGAGATGCAACATACCAATGGGCTCGTGGCAGATTCATAGACATTTCCATGGATGCTATCACACAAGTCATCCATGACTGTGACATTTGTGCTGCTATTAAGCAGGCAAAACGACTTAAGCCCTTGTGTTATGGTGACAGGTGGTCCAAGTATGGTGAAGCTTGGCAGATTGACTACATCACTCTACCACGTTCTCGTTCTGGTAAGCAATACGTGCTTACTATGGTAGAAGCGAACACTGGATGGTTGGAAACTTATCCAGTTCCACATGCAACTGCACGCAACACCATTCTCGGTCTGGAGAGACAAATCCTGTGGAGACACGGAACTCCAGAGAGGATTGAGTCAGACAACGGAACTCATTTCAAGAACAACCTTGTAAAGAACTGGGCAAAAGAGCACGGTATTGAGTGGATATTCCATATTGCCTACTATGCACCAGCTTCAGGGAAGATTGAACGCTACAACGGTTTGTTGAAGACCACTCTCAAAGCCATGGGGGGTGGATCTTTGAAAAACTGGGAAAAACATTTAGCACAAGCAACCTGGCTGGTAAATAGTAGAGGTTCAGTGAACCGAGCTGGACCTGCACATTCAGATTTGCTATGGAAAGTAGAAGGTGATAGAGTTCCTGTTGTTAGAGAAAAGAATCTGTTAGGTAAAACTGTTTGGGTATTTTCACCCTCAGGAGAGGCTTAACCTGTCAAAGGGGTGGTTTCAGCTGAATGTCCGGGTCACACTTATTGGGTAATGCAAGAGAATGGTGAAATTCAGTGTATACCACAAAGAAATTTAACTTTATCTGAAAGAGGTTAATTTCAAACTGTTGTACAGCTACATTGCGTCCAAAGAGTCAACGAGGAAATCTATGGTGCACGAACCCTGAGATCCCTGAGAGCCCTGAGTCAACTAAGAGACCCCGAGATTCCCTGTTTCCCTTTTCTTTGCTTCGTCAGCGAAGAAATGAACTGTTTTCCATTTTTTTCTCATTTTCTGATTTTCTTGGACTTTTGAATCATCTACATCTGAGCATAGCCGGAATGGACTATGAACTTTACTTACGAACGGTAAATATCGTCTTGGATTGGATGGACAGTATGAACAGCCAATGAAATTGTTTAGAAGGGGTGGACTGTGACCGTTTGAGGCTGTCCCCTTAAGAAAGGGAATATGGTAGTCGGATGTTTGTAAATGAAAAGATGGATCTAAACTAATTTCATTGGTAGATTGGGAGGAAGCACCTTCTGAACTGGGAGTGCAGGAGGGTATCCTGGGCATTCCGGCACTTTTCTAGGAGTCTTTCTTCCGCTCCTCCTTTGGGCAGCATCTCTCTGTTCTGGGCTTTCAGCCAAGGCTTGACCTTGAAAACTGATAAACTGCAAGGCCTGTATTAACTGCTTTCCAATTAACACATAACTGCTTCTAACTTTTTTCTCTTTCTCTCTCTTTCTAACCCACTCTGGGGAAAGGGGGAGAGAGGGGGGAGCAGAGGTGGGGAACCCCCTCAGCAGAGGGGGGAACTCTCATTTCTGTGCTACTTTGTTGTATATCTTTGTATATATTGTAAATATTGTAAATTCTATAAACTCCCCTGCGTTTCCTTGCTTTGTAAATATACAGCTCCACTGCTTTGCTAATTCAGCTGTGAGTTTTTTTTTCCTTTCCCTTCAAATTTTCTTTCCCTTTACAGGGGGGAGGGAGGAGGCATTTTGGCCTTACCCTTGCAACCCTACGACACCTGTATTGCAAATGCTGCCTTTATAGCTATTTTAAAGCATTACTTGAAAAAAAATAAAATCTCTGGTGTAGATTCTGACTGTTTCCAGATGGAAAAATATTTGCTTTGGAGTTCAGACAACTGTATACTACTAAGGCATTAAGATCTAGCATTTTGGGTCGGGGTGAGATTCTGCTAGTTTAGGATTGCTTTGCATATAGGACTTGAGTTGAAATAACTGCATTGGTTCTCTCAGATGTCAGCAACTGTTTACAATGGCTAGAAAAACTTGGAGAAATTGATCTAAATATAGACAATTTTTCTGTTCTGTCACCTGAAGCTCCCTGAATCTGTAAGACTTACAAAGAAACATTTCATGGGCCATGTAGTAGGATGGCATCTGTAGTGTCTCATTTATTCCATAACCAATCAACCACAATCTACTGCATTTACAGTCAGCTTGGAGAATGAAGTGTGAACTGCCCATATATTTCAGCTGTAGCTGATACTTCAAAAATGTATAATACTATCCTATTTTAAATGTATAATACTGTAATAATTATTTATATATGAAGCATTTATTATAAATGTATATTATTTCATATTTTAACTAAATGCATAAGAAATTGAGAAGCTTGACATTTTACAGATTGATGGGAGCACAAGTAGTAGGTCCATTAAAATCTGGTGTTAAAAATGATAACTTAGGAGCATGACACTGAACATTTGCTATTATCTTCATTTTCATAGGCGGGATAGTTTTCTTTGAGAATCCAAGCCAATGGGTCACAGAAGGGAAAAGTAGCATTACATCAGTGTGCTCTTCATGACAACAGAACAGCTCCTAATAGCCACTGACTTAAGTGAAAAATCTCTTTGCAGTGTTATTCATCTTAGTAATCACCTTCCAAAAATTTATTGTGAATAATCAGGATTTGATAGCAACTGCAGAGTTTTCTGTGGCCCTGAAGACTGTACACTGCTACCTGCTATACTGGCATGTGTATCCTATCTTATACCATACTTTCTGGATCTTGTGTATTGCACTCACCTGGGGTACATTAGTAAAATACACATTCTCTCCATTGCAAAAAAAGAAATTGATTGTTTTAAGCAATAGGTTAAAAAAAAAGGAGCAAACATTTTCTGAGCAAACTGAAAAAAATTATAATTTGTATGAAATAAAGTCATACATCTACAACAGTTTAGCATTTTTATTACCAGATTTTATTTTTTTTATTCTGATTTGATATTTCTACTTACCTGTATTTTAGTTCTTCAGTTGCTAGAGAGAAGTGGTCATACATTGAATATGCCTCATTTCCTTCCCAGTCTTTCAGGTGTATTTTAAGAACATAACGCTTCTGATTAGTCAGTTGAGAAACAAACTCATTTCCCAGCCAATACTCACCAGCAGGGTCACCAAATCCCTGTAATTCAAGTTGTATAATTTAATAGCTTTGTTTTCTTGGGTTTTTTTGAGTTTGAAGTAATCACTTTATGAATTTTTAAGTTTAAGTCTTTCAAGTAAGAAAGTGAAAGTTATAGATCTGTATCAAAAAGTGAATTTTAACAAAGACAAGCTCATGAATATGAAATAGTGAATTAATATTACTTGGTAGATTTGGAGCACTTTCTACTGCTGCCACTAGAAACATAAATACAGATAACACAAAAGATATGGACATATCATGGAACAGCTGGATAAATGAAAGTGAGGTTTTTCTTTAGAAAAAAACATCACACTTGCAAGTCTGCTTAGGCAAACTAATACTACTCTGATATTTTCTAAAGTGATCATTTAAGGACAAACTTCTAAAACCTGCATACGTTTGAAGGGTGCTCTTAATGTAACTTTATTATATTAGATTTCAGATGGTAATAATTAGTATTAAGGCTTCAGAAAAGATTGCTTACCATCTTGTACTCTTTCCATGTCCGATGAAAGTCCACGCTACCGTCTTCACGTTTCTGAATAACTGTCCAACCTCCTCCACCAGTTTCCATGTTGCAGTAGGCCTACCCGAGTAAGCATGTAAGAGTATAAGGGCATGCAGTCATGGGAAAACAAAAATACAAATCAGCTACTGTGACCGTTTGAGGCTGTCCCCTTAAGAAAGGGAATATGGTGGTCGGATGTTTGTAAACGAAAAGACGGATCTAAACTAATTTCATTGGTAGATTGGGAGGAAGCACCTTCTGAACTGGGAGTGCAGCAGAGTATCCAGGGCATTCCTGCACTTTTCTGGTCAGTCTTACATTTCCCCCTTTGCAGCTCACAGTGTTCTGGGCTTTCGGCCAAGGCTTGACCTTGAAACTGATAAACTGCAAGGCCTGTATTAACTGCTTTCCAATTAACACATAACTGCTTCTAACTTTTTTTTCTCTTTTCTCTCTTTCTAACCCTCTCTGGGGAAAGGGGGAGAGAAGGGGGAGCAGAGGTGGGGAACCCCCTCAGCAGAGGGGGGAACTCTCATTTCTGTGCTACTTTGTTGTATATTTCTGTATATATTGTAAATACTGTAAATTCTGTATATTCCCCTGCATATCCTGTATTGCTTTGTAAATATACAGCACCCACTGCTTTGCTAATTCAGCTGTGAGTTTTTTCTTTCCTTTCCCTTTTCCGGGGGGAGGAGGCCTTTCCCTTCCAACCCTCAACATTCTTTTTCCTTGGTGCCCAACGTGGGGCTGATAATTAGTTTAATCTATTACTTGATTGATTTAGTGTTTTCTAGCTGAATTAGCAAACATGAAGGTGTTGTGGTTTGTAGAGCGATTATTCTTTTCAATTTTTGGGGCTCTGGTTTACAGATATTGTTTGGGTTTGATTTTGGATTTCCTGGGTAAATATTTGGTGCAGACAATTTATCTGTGGGCTATGTATAGAGTTAGATTATGGTATGGAAAATGTATTGATTTATTATGGCCAGCGAGATACAGAAATGTTACCTCCACCACTCTCCCAATTGAGATAAAGGGTTTTACGATTCCGGCGGAGGAGAGAGTAACTTTAGGTGATGGCTGGGATGGCTGGGATGGCTGGGTGATTTATGTGATGTGTATAATTCTGCTGCTGGTGATAACTAATGTGTATTCATTCTATTCTTTGTGGCGAGAGAGAAAGATATCCAGATTGTGTCTTGTTATTAAAACTAGATCAAAGAGAAAATGCTGTAGTTCTGGGTCAGTCCCAGAGACATCTAGTGATCAGGAGTGTGGAGAATCTGTGTCAGCTAAAAAGAGGGCTAAGAAGTTAATTGTAAAGGCTGTTCTAAATGACTTCGCTGCAGATTCTGGCAAGCTGCCAAGGGCGGCGGCTGGTATCAACATGGCGCCTACTCCTTCTCCTTCTTCTTCTTCTCCGTCGGCCATTAACGGAGCAATGTCATTTCCGCCCACTCTCTCGGTGGGACCGGAAGTCACTGCCCCAGCAGCTGATTTATCTCAGGACCTGTCAGCTTCTATTAAGGTGGCTGTAAATTCAAACACAGCTCCAGTTAAGGTGGCTGGTTTAAAGACTAGAAGTGGAAAGACCAAAGCTGATGGAGAAGAAGAGCTGGAGACTGATCCTGGTGAGGGGCCCTCCACTCTAAGAAATCCTGCTGAGGAGGAAGAGACAGTTTGTTTTAAAGATCTAGCTGACCTAGTGAGAGCAAAGCAGGATAGAGATGCAGCTAGGATAGGAGCTGGCAAAGGTGGTTCTCAGCTCAAGAGATCCTTGAGAAACTGGCAGGAGGGTTATTAGGGCAACAAGCTGAGGGAGAGGAAAAAGAAGATGACATAACTGAGTGTTCGTCTCCAAGGGAGGAGCTAAGAAATGTCCGTAAAGACTACACCAGGGCAGATAAGGAGCCAGTTCTAGCTTGGCTTAGTAGGTGTTATGATACAGGTGCTCCAGCTCTAACAGTTGGAGACAAGTCAGCAGCTCAGTTAGGAACTCTCTCAAGGGATAATGGAATAGATAGACATCTAGGCAGGGCTCTCGGTAAGGTTAATCTGTGGATACGCCTTTTAATGGCGGTTGCCCTGAGATACCCTTCCTGAGATGATCTTCCATGGAATCCTAAACCCTGGACTACCATAGATGAGGGAATTAAGCGCTTGAGAGAATTTGCTGTTAGAGAGCTACTCTATGGTGAACATGAAACTCTGAATCCTGATGACATTCCTGTGGGTATTGGTCTTGCTAAAAAGATCATCAAACTTGCTCCTTCTAATTATGCAAACATTCTGGCAAGCAGAATTGTGTCAAGAAATTATGGTGGAGCTTCTCCTACGGTTGGCCAATTCAGTGATCAAATGAGACAATTGGAGGATAGCATGACACGTGGTTCTTTGGTTTCGGCCATTAAAACGATGTCTGGTGATATACAGAATTGCATAAGAGAGTTAAAAGATGAATTTAGAAATTCCATATCCCAATTGGCACAAAGGGATAATTTCAATTCTTCCTCCAGGTGGATACAAGTTTCATCTGTGAGGAATACACGTCCTCCAAGGAGGTCATTCCAAAACAGATCAAATCAAACCAGACCACCAAGGCAATCACGTAGAACTATTTGGATAACTCTGCGTGATCAGTTTGGTGAGAACATGAACCGGTGGGATGGCCAACCAACTTCTAATCTTTTCAGGAGACTGAGGGAATTGCAAAGTGGCAGAACCCGAGGTAGCAATACCAGAAGGGTAGCTATTACTTCCACAGTTCCCCAGAACAACTCTAGTAGCTCCAACAGTGGCTCCAGTTATAACATGCAAAGCTTTAACACTGCACACTGTGCTGAATACACATGTGGGCATGTTCCCCATAACTAGGGGTGCCCTGCCTCCCACAAGGGGGAGGAGAGGGATAACAGAGATAATAGAATCTATTGGGATGTGTCCATCCAGTGGCCTGGCACTTCACAATTTCGGAAGTACAGGGCCTTGTTTGACACAGGAGCTCAGTACACCATAATGCCATCAAATTATCAGGGATCAGAGTCTATAACTATTCTGGGAGTCACTGGTGGATCTCAATAGTTAAGTAAGGTAGAGTTTAATATAAGTCTAACTGGTAAACAATGGAGGAAGCATACAGTTGTGACCGGACCTGACGCACCTTGTATTTTGGGAATTGATTTTCTGAGAGAAGGGCGTTTCAAAGACCCTAGAGGTTACAAATGGGCTTTTGGAGTAGCTTCTATAGAAATTTATGGACAAAAATTGAAGCTGCCTGCTAGACCTGAGCTTTCTGATGAACCTGCAGTTGTGGGACAACACAAGATACAGGA
Organism: Melanerpes formicivorus; assembly: GCF_026170545.1. Taxonomy (NCBI): domain Eukaryota; kingdom Metazoa; phylum Chordata; class Aves; order Piciformes; family Picidae; genus Melanerpes; species Melanerpes formicivorus. The sequence goes on along the minus strand of NW_027142361.1, from coordinate 1,743,882 downwards.
CATTAAATTGCCGATTGCTTCACATTCTCATTTCTGTGCTGCTTTGTTGTATATTTCTGTATATATTGTAAATACTGTAAATCTGTATATTCCCCTGCATATTCTATATTGCTTTGTAAATATACAGCACCCACTGCTTTGCTTATTCAGCTGTGAGTTTTTCTGTCCTTTCACTTTTCCGGGGGGAGGAGGCCTTTCCCTTCCAACCCTCGACAACTACTTTGCACAGTTCTCTGGAGTGGCGAGTTTTAAAGTGTGCAAATGCAAAATGTGGTTTTCGTAGCTTTCATACAAATCAGTTGTAGTTGTCCATAAATTAGTGTGATTACTTAGTGTACATATCACCTTTAACCGAATGCAAATGGCACCTAAAATATAGGTGGTAGCTGGTGTTAAAAGAAGAGAAAGAAAAAATGAATGTGGCTTCTGATTATGTGCCTCACTCTTGCACTGATTGTTGGGGTTTTTTGTTGTTCTCGATGGTTGGTTGTATCCTGATGAAATATTTCTCATAAAAATGCTTTCACTTCTCCATCTTTTCTGTGAGAGATTCATTCAAATCCATGGCTTTTCAGAGGATACATGCTGTTAAATTCAGGCAGTGAGCAAACTGAAATACATTTTTATTTCCACTTGTGTACCATGTTGGAGTGTGTACAGTAAAGATGTAGCACCTGTGGGGAGCTGCGGACAGGATAGGTGACCCTAAATTGACCAACAAGGTATTCCATTCCATATTCATCATATTCTGTGTAAAGCTGAGAGATCAAAAAGGTTCTGCCTTCAGTCCCAGTCCATGTATTCTTGAATCCAGGTCCTGAATCTGGTTCCTGTCTGCCACTGAGTCCAGTCTGGGACTTCCCTAGTGCCTGCCCATGGCATTGGTGGTGATGGTGATGTAATTGCCATCAGTGAGGTTGGGTTAAATATTGGATTTGTGTCTATTTTGTATATCTTTCCTTTCAGTGTTATTATTTTCATTAAAGCTGTTTAGTTTTCCAATCTGTAAGTCTGTCTTTCTCTTCCCCTTTGGGAAGGGAGAGGGGGCAATAGAGAGTTTCTGTCACTTGTTTAGTGGCTGGCCCAGCCCTAACACTTGACACTTGTGCAAGTATTCCTATTTGGAGAATTCATAGTTAAAGCTCTAGTTTCTCTCACTGGGAAGGCTAATTCTCTTTTTTTAACATTTTATACCAAGACATTGAAACTCTGAATCTTCCTTGGGATTATTTCATATCTTTGAAGAGGTTTTAAATTAGCTTATCTGTATTCTAGGTCTTTCATCAAATAAGTGAAGTTGCATCTTCCCATTTACAACAGCGGAGCCAAAATTTGGCTTCTCAAATTTTGATAGGATCTCTCAACTGTACAGATTAATTAAAAACAAAACGAACACATGCACTCGAGTGTTTAATTTTAATTTGGATGTTTCACAGTATCACAGTATCACAGTATCACTTAGGTTGGAAAGGACCTCGAGGATCATCGAGTCCAACCTGACACCACAGACCCCATGACTAGATCATGGCACCAAGTGCCACGTCCAATCTCCCCTTGAACGCCTCCAGGGTCGATGACTCAACCACCTCCCTGGGCAACCCATTCCAATGCCGAATGACTCGCTCGGTGAAGAACTTCCTCCTCACCTCGAGTCTGAACCTCCCCAGGCGCAGCTTGAGACTGTGTCCCCTTGTTCTGGTGCTGGTTGCCTGGGAGAAGAGGCCAACTCCCTCCTGGCTACAACCACCCTTCAGGTAGTTGTAGAGGGCAATAAGGTCACCCCTGAGCCTCCTCTTCTCCAGGCTAAACAATCCCAGCTCCCTCAGCCTCTCCTCATAGGGCTTGTGTTCAAGGCCTCTCACCAGCCTTGTTGCCCTTCTCTGGACACACTCAAGTGTCTCAATGTCCTTCTTAAACTGAGGAGCCCAGAACTGGACACAGTACTCAAGGTGCGGCCTAACCAGAGCAGAGTACAGGGGCACTATGACCTCCCTGCTCCTGCTGGCCACACTATTCCTAATGCAGGCCAGAATGCTATTGGCCCTCCTGGCCACCTGAGCACACTGCTGGCTCATATTCAGGTGGCTGTCGATCAGCACACCCAGGTCCCTCTCTGTCTGGGAGCTCTCCAGCCACTCCGACCCCAGCCTATAGCTCTGCATGGGATTGCCGTAGCCAAAGTGCAGCACTCGGCACTTGGACTTGTTGAAAGCCATCCCATTGGACTCTGCCCATCTTTCCAGTCGGTCGAGGTCCCTCTGCAGAGCCTTTCTACCCTCTAATTGACTAACATCTGCCCCTAACTTTGTGTCATCTGCAAACTTGCTGATGACTGACTCTACCCCTTCATCCAGATCATCAACGAATATGTTGAAGAGGACAGGGCCCAGCACTGATCCCTGGGGGACACCACTGGTGACTGGCCTCCAGCTGGATGCGGCACCGTTCACGACCACTCTCTGGGCCCGGCCCTCCAGCCAGTTCCTAACCCAGCACAGAGTGTAGTGGTCCAAGCCACGGGCTGACAGCTTAGTCAGCAGTTTGCTGTGGGGGACGGTGTCAAAGGCCTTGCTGAAGTCTAGGTAGACCACATCCACAGGCCTCCCCACATCCACCAGGCGGGTCACCTGATCATAGAAAGAGATCAGGTTGGAGAGGCAGGATCTGCCCTTCCTGAATCCATGTTGGCTGGACCTGAGCCCTTGGCCATCCTTCAGGTGCGCAGTTATTGCTGCCAGGATAATCTGCTCCATCACTTTCCCTGGCACTGAGGTCAGGCTGACTGGCCTGTAGTTTCCAGGTTCCTCCATCCGACCCTTCTTGTGGATGGGGACCACATTGGCCAGTTTCCAGTCATCTGGGACCTCACCAGTGAGCCAGGACTGGAGGAAAATGATGGAGAGTGGCCTAGCTAGCACATCCGCCAGCTCTCTCAGCACCCTAGGATGGATCCCATCTGGTCCCATGGACTTGTGGATGTTTCCTTTATTTAGAAAAGCCTCTCAGTGGCCTTCCTTCTTATCTAACTTATTACTGCTGATTCTCACAGTGTGTTTATAAATGCCACAAATCATGACTGAATGCCACTGAAGCTGTCTTTTTGTATCTAATGCTATGGGAGACTGTCTTGTGAGTCCTCTCAGTTCTCTGAACTGTTAGACATCCTGGAAAATCACTGAGAAAGTATGACTTCAGAAAAGCCAGAGTTTCCTTCTGCACTGTGGCAAGTTTTGTATGTCATCTAAAGAACTACTTCTGCTCCTTACTAAATTTTGGATATAGTTGGCTCTTTTAGGATATAAATGTATTTCCATGTATGTGTATTGTACATGTGTTACATACACACATACATTCCTAAATTAAACCAGGTATTTTCAGGGCAAACAGGGACACATACACTTTTCAAAGGCATCATCCTTCTGAAGACAAAGCAAGCCCTAGAGATGCAAATATTAATCATGTTAGTGTTTCAGCATGCTGTAACATATTGGAAATACGAAGCAGATACTATATTTTAAGGTTGTATCTAAGCTCTTGTGGTGGGTTTGGAAGGGCTAAGGCCAAGAAGCCTCCTCCCTTCCCCCTTGTAAAGTAAAAGGGAAAAAAAAATTGAAGGGAAAAGAAAAAAAACTCGCAACCTGAATTAGCAAAGCAGTGGAGCTATATTTACAAAGCAATGTAGGATTTGCAGGGGGAATATTTACAAATTTACAATATCTACAATATATACAAAGATATACAACAGAGTAACACAGAAATGAGAGTAACCCCCTCGGCAGAGAGGGGGTTCCCCACCTCCTCTTTCCCCTCTTTCCCCCCTTTCCCCAGATTAGGTTAGAAGAGAGAGAGAGCGAAAGAAAGAAGTTAAAAGCAGTTTTGTGTTAATTGGAAAAGAGTTAATATACAGGCCTGGTATCTTGTTTTCAAGGCCGAGGCCTTGGCAGAAAGCCCAGCACAGAGTTAGCTGCAGAGCTGCTGCACCATGGAAAGGCAGAAGCAAGACTGAAGATAAGGTGCTGGAAAAACCCAGTATAGTCCCAGCTCAGAAGGTGCTTCCTCCCACTCGTCCAATGAAATTAGTTTAGACTATTCCTTCCGTTTACCAACTTCCGTCCACCATATTCCCTTTCTTAAGGGGGCAACGTCAACCGGCCACAGTCCACCCCTTCTAAACAATTTCATTGGCTGTTCATACTGTCCATCCAATCCAAAACGATATTTACAGTTCGTGAGTAAAGTTCATAGTCCATTCCGGCTATGCTCAGATGTAGATGATTCAAAAGTCCAAGAAAATCAGAAAGTGAGAAAAATGGAAAACAGTTCATTTCTTCGCCGACGAAGCGAAGAAAAGGGAAACAGGGAATCTCAGGGTCTCTTAGTTGACTCAGGGCTCTCAGGGATCTCAGGGTTCGTGCACCGTAGATTCCTCGTTGATTCTTCCTTTGGACGCGATGTAGCTGTACAACAGTTTGAAATTAACCTCTTTCAGCTAAAGTTAAATTTGTTTGCGGAATACACTGAATTTCACCATTCTCTTGCATTACCCAATAAGTGTGACCCGGACCTTCAGCTGAAACCACCCCTCGGATAGGCTTAGCCTCTCCTGAGGGCGAAAATACCCAAACAGTTTTACCTAACAGATTCTTTTCTCTAACAACAGGAACTCTATCACCTTCTACTTTCCGTAACAAATCTGAATGTGCAGGTCCAGCTCGGTTCACTGAACCTCTACTATTTACCAGCCAGGTTGCTTGTGCTAAATGTTTTTCCCAGTTTTTCAAAGATCCACCTCCCATGGCTTTGAGAGTGGTCTTCAACAAACCGTTGTAGCGTTCAATCTTCCCTGAAGCTGGTGCATAGTAGGGAATGTGGAATATCCACTCAATACCGTGCTCTTTTGCCCAACTCTTTACAAGGTTGTTCTTGAAATGAGTTCCGTTGTCTGACTCAATCCTCTCTGGAGTTCCGTGTCTCCACAGGATCTGTCTCTCCAGACCGGGAATGGTGTTGCGCGCAGTTGCATGTGGAACTGGATAAGTTTCCAACCATCCAGTGTTTGCCTCTACCATAGTAAGCACGTATTGCTTACCAGAACGAGAACGTGGTAGAGTGATGTAGTCAATCTGCAAAGCTTCACCATACTTGTACTTGGACCATCTGTCACCATACCACAAGGGCTTAAGTCGTTTTGCCTGCTTAATAGCAGCACAAATGTCACAGTCATGGATGACTTGCGTATTAGCATCCATGGAAATATCTATGGATCTGTCACGAGCCCATTGGTATGTTGCATCTCTGCCTTGATGTCCTGACGAATCGTGAGCCCACCGAGCTAAGAATATCTCACCTCGGTGTTTCCAGTCGAGATCAAGATTAGAGTCCATGTCTACTTGAGAAACTCTTGCAGCTAGATCTGCCTGATGGTTGTGTTGCTGTTCCTCAGTAGCTTTGCTCTTAGGAATGTGAGCATCGATGTGTCTCACTTTCACTGGAATTCTCTCGATTCGATCAGCAATGTCCTGCCACAGGTTGGCTGCCCAAATGGGTTTTCCTTTTCTCTGCCAACCACTCTTCTTCCAGTTCTTTAGCCAACCCCATAGAGCATTGGCTACCATCCATGAGTCGGTGTAGAGATAAAGCTTTGGCCATCTCTCACGTTCAGCCACGTCGAGAGCTAGCTGGACAGCTTTTACCTCTGCGAACTGACTGGATTCTCCTTCTCCATCTTTCGCCTCTGCAACTCGGCGTGTTGGACTCCACACTGCAGACTTCCACCTTCGCTTGTTTCCAACAAGACGACAGGAACCGTCTGTGAACAAAGCATATTTCTTTTCATCATCAGAAAGGTCATTGTAAGGAGGAGCTTCCTCAGCACGAGTTACTTTCTCCTCTGGAGGTTTGGCACAGTTGATACCTTCAGGCCAACTTGAGATCACCTCCACTAGACCAGGTCTTTCAAGATTTCCCATTCGAGCTCTCTGTGTTATCAGAGCCATCCACTTAGACCAGGTTGAGTCTGTGGCATGATGTGGTGTGGATCCTTTGCCTTTGAACATCCAATTCAAAACTGGTAATCTGGGAGCTAAGAGAAGTTGTGATTCAGTTCCAATCACTTCAGAAGATCCTTTTACTCCTTGATAGGCAGCTGGAATTTCTTTCTCTGTTGGAGTATAGTTAGCCTCTGAACCTCTGTAACCTCGACTCCAGAAACCAAGAGGTCGTCCACGTGTCTCACCTGGAACTTTTTGCCACAAGCACCAGGTTGGACCATTGTCACTTGCAGCCGTGTACAAAATGTTCTTAATGTCTGGACCATCTCGGACAGGTCCCAGACCCATTGCTTGAATTACCTCTTAGTTTATCTGGTCAAAGGCTGCTTGTTGTTCAGGTCCCCAGTGGAAATGGTTTCTCTTTCGAGTCACATCATATAGAGGTTTCACAATCTGACTGTATCCAGGAATGTGCAGTCTCCAAAATCCCACTATCCCCAAGAAACGTAGGCTCTCTTGCTTGTTTGTGGGACTTGCCATGGTAGAGACTCTATTTACCACATCCACTGGAATGTGTCGGCGTCCATCCTGCCACCGCACTCCCAGAAACTGAATCTCTGTGGTAGGTCCTTTCACCTTGTCTCGTTTGATGGCAAAACCTGCATTCAGAAGAATGTAAATGATTTTGTTACCTTTCTCGAAGACTTCCTCAGCAGTTTTACCCCAGACGATGATATCATCGATGAACTGGATGTGTTCTGGAGCACCGCCTTTCTCCAGAGCATCATGGATCACTGCATGACAGATGCTTGAGCTGTGGATCCAGCCCATTGGCAGTCTGTTGAAAGTGTACTGGATTCCTCTCCAAGTGAAAGCAAACTGAGGCCTGCTTTCCTCTGCTATGGGAAGAGAGAAAAATGCATTAGCAATGTCTATGGTAGCATACCATTTGGCCTCTTTGGATTCCAGCTCATACTGTAGTTCCATCATGTCTGGTACTGCTGCACTCATAGGTGGTGTTACTTCATTCAGGGCTCGGTAGTCTACCGTCAGACGCCAGTCTCCATTCTGCTTCCGCACAGGCCACACTGCACTGTTGAAAGGTGAATGAGTTTTGCTGACGACTTTCTGACTCTCCAACTGACGAATCAGATTGTGAATGGGCAACAAAGAGTCACGGTTGGTTCTGTATTGTCTGTGATGCACAGTCTGAGAAGCAACCGGCAATTTAATGTCCTGTATCTTATGTTGTCCCACAACTGCAGATTCATCAGAAAGCTCAGGTCTAGCAGGCAGCTTCAATTTTTGTCCATCAATTTCTATTGAAGCTACTCCAAAAGCCCATTTGTAACCTTTAGGGTCTTTGAAACGCCCTTCTCTCAGAAAGTCAATTCCCAAAATACAAGGTGCATCAGGTCCGGTCACAACTGTATGCTTCCTCTATTGTTTACCAGTTAAACTTATATTAACCTCTACCTTACTTAACTCTTGAGATCCACCAGTGACTCCCAGAATAGTTATAGACTCTGATCCCTGATAATTTGATGGTATTATGGTGCACTGAGCTCCTGTGTCAACCAAGGCCCTGTACTTCCGAAATTGTGAAGTGCCAGGCCACTGGATGTACACATCCCAATAGATTCTATTATCTCTGTTATCCCTCTCCTCCCCCTGGCGGGAGGCAGGGCACCCCTAGTTATGGGGAACATGCGCACATGTGCATTGCACATAGTTTGCAGGGTTATAACTTTGCATGTTATAACTGGAGCCACTGTTGGAGCCATAAGAGTCGTTCTGGGGAACTGTGGAAGTAACAGCTACCCTTCTGGTATTGCTACCTTGGGTTCTGCCACTTTGCAATTCCCTCAGTCTCCTGAAAAGATTAGAAGTTGGTTGGCCATCCCAGCGGTTCATGTTCTCACCAAACTGATCACGCAGAGTTATCCAAATAGTTCTACGTGATTGCCTTGGTGGTCTGTTTTGGAGTGACCTGTTTTGGAACGTCCTGTTTTGGAATGACCTCCTTGGAGGACGTGTATTCCTCACAGATGAGACTTGTACCCACCTGGAGGAAGAATTGAAATTATCCCTTTGTGCCAATTGGGATATGGAATTTCTAAATTCATCTTTTAACTCTCTTATGCAATTCTGAATATCACCAGACATCGTTTTAATGGCCGAAACCAAAGAACCACGTGTCATGCTATCCTCCAATTGTCTCATTTGATCACTGAATTGGCCAACCGTGGGAGAAGCTCCACCATAACTTCTTGACACAATTCTGCTTGCCAGAATGTTTGCATAATTAGAAGGAGCAAGTTTGATGATCTTCTTAGCAAGACCAATACCCACAGGAATGTCATCAGGATTCAGAGTTTCATGTTCACCATAGAGTAGTTCTCTAACAGCAAATTCTCTCAAGCGCTTAATTCCCTCATCTATGGTAGTCCAGGGTTTAGGATTCCATGGAAGATCATCTCGGGAAGGGTATCTCAGGGCAACCGCTATTAAAAGGCGTATCCAAAGATTAACCTTACCGAGAGCTTCGCCTAGATGCCTATCTATTCCATTATCCCTTGAGAGAGTTCCTAACTGAGCTGCTGACTTGTCTCCAACTGTTAGAGCTGAAGCACCTGCATCATAGCACCTACTAAGCCAAGCTAGAACTGGCTCCTTATCTGCCCTGGTGAAATCTTTACGGACATTTCGCAATTCCTCCCGTGGAGAAGAACAGTCCGTAATATCATCTTCCTCCTCGTCTCCCTGAATTCTTTGCCCATATAATCCTGCTGTCATTCTCCTAAGGATCTCTTTAAGCTGAGAACCACCTTTGCCAGCTGCCTTCCTAGCTTCATCTCTATCCTGTTTTGATCTCACTAGGTTAGCTAGATCTTTAAAACAAACCTTCTCTTCCTCCTGAGCAGGATCTTTTAGAGTAGAGGGCCCCTCACCAGGATCAGTCTCCAACTCCTCTTCTTCTCCATCTTTGGCCTTTCCAGCTCTAGTCTTTAAAGGAGCCACCTTAACTGGAGCTGTGTTTGAATTTACAGCCACCTTAATGGAAGCTGACAGGTCCTGAGATAAATCAGCTGCTGGGGCAGTGACTTCTGGTCCCACCGAGGGAGTGGGTGGAAGTGACGTTGCTCCATTAATGGCCGACGGAGAAGAAGAAGAAGGAGAAGGAGTAGGTGCCATGTTGATACCAGCCGATGCCCTTGGCTGCTTGCCAGAATCAGCAAAGTCATTTAGAGCTGCCTTACCAATTAACTTTTCAGCCTTCTTTTTAACTGACACGGGTTCTCCACAGTCCTCATCACTAGATGACTCTGGGACTGATCGAGAGCCACGACGTTTTCTTTTTGATCTAGTTTTAATAACAAAACAAGCTCTGGATATCTTTCTCTCTCGCCGCAGAGAGAACAGTAAATATGCAATTACCATCACCAGCAACAGATTTATACACATCACATAAATCACCTTTGGATCCCAGGCATCACCTAAAGTTACTCTCTCCTCAGGCGGAATCTTAAAACCCTTTATCTCAATTGGGAGAGTGGTGGAGGTAACATTCCTGTATCTCACTGGCCATAATAAATTAATACATTTTCCATACCATAGTTTAACTCTATACATAACCCACATATAAATTGTCCGCACCAAATATTTACCCAGGTAATCCAAAATCAAACCCAAACAATATCTGTAAACCAGAGCCCCAAATATTGAAAAGAACAATCGCTCCACAAACCACAATACCTTCATGTTTGCTAATTCAGCTAGAAAACACTAAATCAATCAAATAATAAATTAAACTAATTATCTGCCCCACGTTGGGCGCCAATAAAAAAATGTGGTGGGTTTGGAAGGGCTAAGGCCAAGAAGCCTCCTCCCTTCCCCCTTGTAAAGTAAAAGGGAAAAAAAAATTGAAGGGAAAAGAAAAAAAACTCGCAACCTGAATTAGCAAAGCAGTGGAGCTATATTTACAAAGCAATGTAGGATTTGCAGGGGGAATATTTACAAATTTACAATATCTACAATATATACAAAGATATACAACAGAGTAACACAGAAATGAGAGTAACCCCCTCGGCAGAGAGGGGGTTCCCCACCTCCTCTTTCCCCTCTTTCCCCCCTTTCCCCAGATTAGGTTAGAAGAGAGAGAGAGCGAAAAAAGAAGTTAAAAGCAGTTTTGTGTTAATTGGAAAAGAGTTAATATACAGGCCTGGTATCTTGTTTTCAAGGCCGAGGCCTTGGCAGAAAGCCCAGCACAGAGTTAGCTGCAGAGCTGCTGCACCATGGAAAGGCGGAAGCAAGACTGAAGATAAGGTGCTGGAAAAACCCAGTATAGTCCCAGCTCAGAAGGTGCTTCCTCCCACTCGTCCAATGAAATTAGTTTAGACTATTCCTTCCGTTTACCAACTTCCGTCCACCATATTCCCTTTCTTAAGGGGGCAACGTCAACCGGCCACAGCTCTTTGTTCAGCATCAGAGAATGGTGAGTCAATTGGAGATTTTTAGTAAAGATTGAAAAAAAAACAAACCCAAACCAAGAAACCACAAACAAGGAAAAATAATTGGATTAGGGATTAGTTCTTAAATTACGTCATGTGACTGGAATTTAATTGAAAGCAGCAACTTTAATTTGCTCTGCTCTATGGAAGCCACAGAAACACAGAAACGTTCAGGTTGGAAAAGACCCTCAGGATCACCAAGTCTGAAGGGTTAAATCTTGGAGAGCCGAGCTCCAAGCACTGCTGGACTGATAAGAAGGAGACAGTGTTGGCCTTGATGGTTTGTGAACTATGGGAACTCAGTGCAGCAGTGCTGTTGGAGGAGGGCAGATTTTTGATTACGAGTGGTTGTTATGACCTGAGTGGGTCAGACTTCAGACATACAGCAGATTGATGTAACAGAGTCCCTGGTTCCTGTTGTAAACGGCTTCTGTGTTGTATTAGTTTTATAAAGAAGAATTCTGCATAATAAAGTGGACACTTGGCCTGCATCAGGCTGTGTCCCATCTCTTAATCACGGCAAAGTCCAGCTGATAACCCTACTCTACAAGGTTCACCCTGAAACCATATCCCCAAGCACCACATCCAAACAACCTTTAAACACATCCAGGGTTGGTGATTCAAACACCTCCCTGGGCAAACCATTCCAATGCCTGACCAAAACCCACTCCAGAATAAATTTCTTCCTTCACATACACAAGCCCTTCTACTAGCTGCAAGGAACCATTTATGATTTATTAATACTAACATAGAAATGGAACTAAACAACAATGAAATAAAGGATAATGAAAAGTTTTTTGGCCTGTAATTAGTCTGCAAGCTTTTAGAGATGCAAAAGTCTGAGGTATTCAGTACAAACTTTGTGGCAATGCCAGCGACGAGCAGTGTGAGCAATCTGGCAGTGCAGGCCTAGAGCCTGACATGCTGGTAGGCCATGTTCAGCATAAATGCAGAGTTAGCTAGCAGTGGAGCAAAACAGTGCTGTGCCTGCAGCATGTAACTAAAACAAGACACTGGTAGCTATAAACATGGACAGTTATCTTGGGACAACAGGACATGCACCTGCATCAACAACCTCGTTGTGTCATTAGTAGTTGGACCAATAATCTGTAATAGTGCAATGTGTGGTCACTCATAGGGAACCAATGGAGCTATGCCAACAGAGCACTCCGAGCTTATATAAGTTGTAGCAGTTGCCTTGCTACGCACTTCTGCCTTTCCTGTCTCCTGTTTCTTCTACATTTTACAGAGCTATACTTGCACTACAGGCCTGCTCCATAGGCCTGCACCTCAGGCCTGCACCATAGGTCTGCAACACTGGAACAATAAAGGAACAATACTCGATCACATTGGTCAGCCGTATTGATTCCTATCTCCATCGCCCCATTAAAACTTAGATTTTGTTGGAGTGGGAATAATGCAAACAGATAATTCAAACTGCAAACAAGTCATACACTAATCATCAAATCTGACTTAGAATCGTAGATTCATGGATTGGTTTGGGTTGGAAGGGACCATCTAGTTTCAATCCCCCCTGTCACAGGCAGGGATAGCTTCCACTAGACCAGGTCATTCAAGGCCCCATCCAACCTGACAGTGAACACCTCCAGGTGTTTTTCTGTTTCTTTTACTAACCTCTGTATTTAATGATCAGTAAAGATTTGGTAATAGCATATAAATTATATTTAATAAAAAGTAAAGTAAAAAGTGCCTTGGAAAGGAAAGGATGAAGATAAGGTATTCTAAAAAATAATCCATCTATCTTATAAAGTGAATTTATGGGATGTGCAATGCATATGTGAAAATTAATTTCTATGGGAGGCTATGAAGGGTGAAGCTAGTGATGGGCTGAAGCAGATGCAGATACTTCATTAAGCCAGGTCCAGAATAAAACTTTTATACTTCTCTGAAATATGTAGTGTTTAACTACTTGCAAAGGAATGCTGCCAAATAGAATAGAATAGAATAGAATAGAATAGAATAGAATAGAATAGAATAGAATAGAATAGACCAGGTTGGAAGAGACCTTCAAGATCATCGCGTCCAACCTATCAACCAATCCAACCCACCTAAACAACTAACCCATGGCATCAAGCACCCCTTCAAGTCTCCTCCTCAACACCTCCAATGATGGTGACTCCACCACCTCCCCGGGCAGCCCATTCCAATGGGCAATCACTCTCTCTGTATAGAACTTCTTCCTAACATCCAGCCTAAAACTCCCCTGGTGCAGCCTGAGACTGTGTCCTCTTGTTCTGGTACTGGCTGCCTAGGAGAAGAGACCAATATCCACCTGTCTACAACCCCCCTTCAGGTAGCTGTAGAGAGCAATAACGTCACCCCTGAGTCTCCTCCTCTCCAGGCTAAGCAGCCCCAGCTCCCTCAGCCTCTCCTCATAGGGCTTGTGTTCCAAACCCCTCACCAACTTCGTTGCCCTTCTCTGGATGCACTCCAGCAAGTCAACATCCTTCCTAAACTGAGGGGCCCAGAACTGGATACAGTACTCGAGGTGTGGCCTAAATAGTGCAGCATACAGGGGCAGAATGACCTCCCTGCTCCTGCTGGCCGCACTGTTCCTGATGCAGGCCAGGATGCCACTGGCCTTCTTGGCTGCCTGGGCACACTGCAGGCTCATGTTCAGCCTACCATCAACCAGCACCCCCAGGTGCCTCTCTGCCTGGCCACTCTCCAGCCACTCTGACCCTAGCCTGTAGCTCTGCATGGGGTTGCTGTGGCCAATGTGCAGAACCCGGCACTTGGATGTGTTAAATCTCATGCCGTTGGATTCTGCCCATCTGTCCAGCCTGTCAAGATCCCTCTGCAAAGCCTCTCTACCCTCCAGCAGATCAACTCCTGACCCCAGCTTGGTGTCGTCCGCGAATTTACTGATGATGGACTCAATGTCCTCATCCAGATCATCTATAAAGATGTTAAAGAGCATGGGGCCCAGCAAATAATAATTTACATGGGCCACTTGAGCAGTCTGATTCGAGCTATCATAGAAGTGAACTGATGTTTTTTAATGTGACACACAATTTCATTGATGCCAATCTAAATTTCAGTTTAGCTGGAATAATTACTTTGAAGATATCAATGCTGTAAAATAGCACTTTATTTAGTTCTAATGAGAAACTCGAACAGTGAATGACACTGAGTATCTTCCACAAAATATTCCTGTTAGAGCCAGTATCTATTTTCTATGTGAATGGTAAGACAACTAGCTTGTATAGACACTATGGACTCTTTGGGATTAATGCTAGGGTACTGCAAATTTGTTCCCCAATGGGGAAGCAATTAAGTAAGAACTTAATAAGCAATCAGAGAAGTCCATACAAATCTCATGTAGATTTTTTATACTAGTAACAATATTGTAAAGTTTATGTAAATTTGGGAGAAAAATTTCTCCACATTAAAAAAGTATAATAATGTAAGTCATATGTAAGTGACAGTTTTATAGCCTTGGAAAAGGAAATTCTTTCTTGGGTGGCAAATGTGGCACAGGCAAAGGGAATTTACTCATTATGTTATCTCCTAGTGTCATCCTAACTGTTTTAAAAGATGAGATTATTTCTGTTTGAGATTTCAGTATATGGTTTCTAACTGCTATACTACATAATGGTACACTTACTCCCTTGAATTAGCTAAAAAGTGAGAATTATTTTTATCATCTATTAAATAATCATCATACAGTGACATATTTAGCTTTCAGGCTTCTCTGGCAGTCCAGAACTCTTGTCTTTCAAGCCCTAATCTGTGAAGCTTTACTGATGAAATCATACTTTGCTTTCCAGGATTTCCCTAGAAACAATTCTCTGACTAAACAAGATGAAAATACTGTAAAACTAGGAAATTGATTTTTATTTGGGGAAAGAAAATCAAGAAAATGAAGAAACATGGCAGTAAAGATAACATAAAGAAAGTTAACCGTTTCAGCGGTAAGCTCCATCGGGAACACACCAAGACCAGGAGCCTCAGAAAAGCACTAACTGCTCCCTTTTCAACTTGCGGGACCCACGCGGAATCTGGACACTCGGCTAGGATCGGCTCTTGCCGTTTCTCCACGTGATCGGGATCGCTTGGGCTCCCTGCGTGCCGCGGCACTTTAAAAAGCCCGCGGCAGCTCGTGGGCGGTTCTGTTTCAGCCCGGGTTCCTGCTCGGACGTGTGTGCCACCACACTTTTTCTAAAACTTTCTCCAGTAGGTCCTGTGGGCAGGGCTAGGCATGGTGGTAACTCGCCGCAATAACTCCTTTAAAAAGTCAGTCTCGACTCAGACCAAGGGGGAATATAAGCAGGTAGGTAGGTGTCATAAGCAAGTGGTAGGCGTCCAGGCATATGGCTGCAGACAGTGCTGGAGCCTGGCACTTGAGATGCAGGGTAGTGGAGACAACTCCTGCATAACATGTGAGCAGATTGAGAATCTGATTAGCCTGGTGTCCGGACTGAAGGACGAGGTTGCTAGACTTAGAGATGTAAGGGATTGTAGAAGGGTGACAAACCTGAGTAACCAGGCTCTGCAGGCCCCCCCAGCAGAGGCTGGTTATCCAAAAAGCAGAGGGGAATGGATGCAGGTTACTCTCAAAAGACGCAAGGTTAAACATCCTTGCCTCCCCTCACCTTCCCCACTCCCCTTGGAGTGCTACAGGCTGGGGTCAGAGTGGCTGGAGAGCAGCCAGGCAGAGAGGGACCTGGGGGTGCTGGTTGATGGCAGGATGAACATGAGCCTGCAGTGTGCCCAGGCAGCCAAGAGGGCCAATGGCATCCTGGCCTGCATCAAGGACAGTGTGGCCAGCAGGAGCAGGGAGGTCATTCTGCCCCTGTACACTGCACCGGTTAGGCCGCACCTCGAGTACTGTGTCCAGTTCTGGGCCCCTCAGTTTAGGAAGGAGGTTGACTTGCTGGAGTGCGTCCAGAGAAGGGCAACGAAGTTGGTGAGGGGTTTGGAACACAAGCCCTATGAGGAGAGGCTGAGGGAGCTGGGGCTGCTTAGCCTGGAGAAGAGGAGACTCAGGGGTGACGTTATTGCTTTCTACAACTACCTGAAGGGGGGTTGTAGACAGGCAGAGGTTGGTCTCTTCTCCCAGGCAGCCACTACCAGAACAAGAGGACACAGTCACAGGCTGTGCCAGGGGAGGTTCAGGCTGGAGGTCAGGAGGAAGTTCTATACAGAGAGAGTGATTGCTCTTTGGAATGGGCTGCCCGGGGAGGTGGTTGGAGTCGCCATCGCTAGAGGTGTTCAGGAGGAGACTTGACAGGGTGCTTGGTTGCATAGTTTAGTTGGTTGGGTGGTGTTGGATGATAGGTTGGACGCGATGATCTTGAAGGTCTCTTCCAACCTGGTTTATTCTATTCTATTTTTTCTATTCTAACCAAAGTGATTAATTTTTATTGCTTTTCACTACAAATGCTTAAGTGAATGATACATATTTATAAGCAGTAAGGATGGGAGTAGGCTATTCAGTAAAATGAAGGTTAAGGAGAGGGGTTTGGGGTTTTTTCAGTTTAAAATAAACACAATTCTTTGCTGTGTTAGTTCTCAGAGGGAACAATTTCTTCATGAAGTATGTGAAAGTTGAGGGGAGAGGAAATATTTATTTGGACTTCAGCTTTAAAAAAAAAATCTTAATTCTCCTGTAAAATGATACGGACATAAGGCTTTCTCTAGCACTCATTTCTAAAACAGAACTCTTTTGACCTTTCAGCCTAAACTAGGTTTTATATTCAAAAGGAAGAAATGTAGCATATCATAAAACTAGTAAAAATAGATACCAAGATTAGGCAGGCAGCAATAGTCTTCAAACATGCCAAAAAGTATAGAGAGATTAGTCTCTCAAATTACAACAAATTGGCAAGGGGAATATTTGATTTGTCTTATGAACTGCTTCAGTACTTACAGTTCTAGCAGCTGTAGCTCTGTGAGAGATAAGGTCAGCTGTTTTTGTTTTTCACCTCCAGCTAATGATCAGTGCTGTATTTTTGAACACTGTAATATACTGTAACATACATGTAACCAGAAGCTGTCCCCTTCCCAAAGATGATCAGCCTGTAAGGTGTGAGCAGTCAATTAGATGTCATCACTGTTTAAGAAGCTGACTTTTAGAGCAAGTAATTTTTCTTTTTTTTTTTCTTTTTTTTTTTTTTTTTTAGGATATTTGGGCTGTGTTTTCAGACCTACTTTCTGAATGGTGAGGCTTTGGCTATCAGGATGAAGATCCACTACAGTTTTTATACCAAATCAAGTGTGGTTGGTGATCTGTGCATCATTTTTGGCTGATGTCTCAACACTATTTTGCTATCTCTAGCTCTTAGAGGTCTGATTAGATAAGAATTGTGGTCTTGGTTTCCTTGTTCTGGGGAAAAATAGCTCTGCATGTCGTTTCTAGACTTCTAAAATTCACCTAAAAAA
Source organism: Melanerpes formicivorus (assembly GCF_026170545.1). NCBI lineage: Eukaryota > Metazoa > Chordata > Aves > Piciformes > Picidae > Melanerpes > Melanerpes formicivorus. Next base: position 1,726,976 of record NW_027142361.1, on the reverse strand, counting down.
ACCTGACCTCATCTGACCTCTTCAGAGAAGCTACGTACGCACTCTTTTTGAATGCTTGGAGTTGGAAACAATTTGTGTGCATGTATTTTAGGCATAAGATCCATGGCATAGGCTCTTTTTGACATGCCTAGCCACTTGTCTGGATGACCACATTTTAGGAAAGTTATGCACATCCATTTTATTGAGAAATTCACACCTGCCCAAATGACTTTGTGCAATAATATTTTGGTTAAAAAGGCCTTGGCTTGGAATGCATGACGGTTCTTGGAAAAAAAAATTCAACTCATCAGGAGTAGAAATGGGGAAGAGCTTAGCCACTGCTTCAGACACTGCTTTAAGATTTGAGGTAATGCATTGGTAATAGTTGTGGAAATGTATTAGGGCCGTTCAGACTCGGCTATTCTGTCTGGTTAAGAACAGGGGGTTAATCAGTACAGATGACTGCTGTAAACATGAAGCTATTGACTCTCATGGCTTTGCCTCTGCCATTTCTCTTTGTGTCAGCAGTCTTTTGATTTTTCCCCTCAGTGTTTCTAAAAAGACTTAGCTTTTGTGCTGTTGCGGAACAGGAAAGCTTGAAAGCTTGAAAATGTTAATGGAATGAAATAATTGTTTTCCTATCAGCTCTCATATGCAATTCTTTAGTTTTGGATTATGATGGGAGACAAATTAGTGAAGTGGGATCAGTTACAGATTACACAGAAGTTGTTTATAAGCCTGTTAGGAGGTCAGAAGGTGTTACAAGAGGAAAAGATGAAAACATAAACAGCAGCGCAGCACTTTTGGCAAATAAAAAAGGTCATTCTGTTTCCTGGTCCGAGTGGCTATACACATCATCAACAGTTAAAAATGGTGTAGTGTGTTGGTTATCCCTAAACCTTCACTTTCCTTGACATGTATGTGTATTTGTATTGAAAACAAAATCTGCATCAGATTAAAATATTTTAGTCTCTTATTTTTCATGTCATATAGTAAGCAAAACCTTCACTATCTTTTAAAGTTTCTTTATCAGTCTATCTGAAGTGGACAGAATAAGGTTATAAATCTTTCATATTATTAAATTAATTACTGATTTACTTAAATTACTAGATTTTAACTATTTTTTTTTCACCTAGTCGATTACCAAAATGGATAACTTGGATAATTTTGTGAAGTGTTTTATGCCTCAGTGTACAAATGTAAAGCATTTAATATTTTATACTCTAGGAAATCTGCTTTGGGGACAGAATATTCTGGTGGGTTTTAGTTTTACAGAAATGTGCATTACTCTGGCATCTAAATGTCCTAAACATTTATGCCTTTGAAAATGCAGTATTAAGGTTTATGACAGATATTTTCATTCTGTAATATACCATGCATTTGTAACTGCTTTTAGGAAAGCTCTCTGTATTATATTTGATAGCAAAATTAAAACCAAAGGTAAAAGCTTGAGAGAAGTAATATTAAGAGATTCAAGGAATGCAACCCTTCCTGAGATATCTAACAAAGACTACTCAAGCTGCTACTTTAGAGATGCAGTCACCTGCATCTCCCTTAGCACTTAAAATTGTAGTTGTAGATATGTTATTTAAGTACCATACCATTCATGTATAATAAAACACTTTATTATGTCTTATGTAATTAATTTGCTTGTGAAACAGATGTGCTGAATATAGACTAGAATATTCAAAAGGAAAACCAGCCTTTTTTTTCCCTCCAAGAGAAGCAGATTCCAAACATCATCATTCTGTAAATGATATCTGCAAAAATCACAGGTTTTATGTATTGTGTTTTTTAGATCTTACACAAACAAATTGCTTACTTCCTTTATTTGAGAGCTTTGTAAAGATAAAGATCACAAAGTCTGGCTTGGCCTAGATGAAGTTCTGGCATTTCAAAGACTTGTCACTGGTGAACTTAATTTCCAAACCTTTGCTGTCAAACTTGGGAAAAAGTGCTTTCTCAGGGTTTCATCAATTGTTTTTCCACATATGCTGATCTGATTGCTAATCTAATTGTTGCACAAATGCCCTTAAAAATCTGCATAACAAAGAACTGGAACCCATACATGAGTCCAGTACTATTAAATTGTTTATACTGAGTACACTTCCATGCCCCTGATTTTACCTCCTTTTCCCACCAGAAAGGACTTGGCCATATGAAGGGACTAAGAACTTGGAAGAGACAGGGAACAGTCACAGAGCAATTGCATTGGAGTTAAAGATTTTATAAAGAAATCACAGTACTATATTGGTTTAGTGGTGTTAATTATGTGGAAACAATTAAATTCTGGCATGAAGTGAAGAACAAAATGTTCATTCATTTCAACTGAGCCAAGAGTTCACGTTAAGGACCTTCTTCCTGTGAGATATTCAGATCTCTAAGTATGAAATGCTTGTAAAAAACACCATGCGCCATGGAATAAACTTCACTATTAACTAGCCTTTAAAATAGTATCTTTACCAGATCAAATAACTTTAACATATACAGTATGCCTAGGTAGCACTTTATAGCCATCCTACCTTCTTTTCTTGTACAGTGTTCGAAACTGTCAAGGTGTAGATTCCACTTGCAGTCAGTCCAGATTTGAAAGCTTCAGCACAGTCTTTGAAGCTGATTTGCTCCTCTTTAGCTATGAAGTTGTGCTTAGCTGTTAAAAATATAGTGGAAATGGAAGGCATTAAGAGAGGAATAAAAGTTACTAAGAAGTAATTAATGATGTAATCAGCTCAATGCTTTGTAGTTCCAAAAAATATGCCTGTTCCGGAAAAGAAATGAGAAGTAACGGTATTCATTATGTGTGTTGTTGCTTTACTTGATTTAGAGACATTACTCTGATATGAACATGATTATCTCATAGATTGAGAATTGCTGAATTATTTCAGCTGAACAATTTCTGCTTCCATTCATTGCCTTTGCTGGACTCCTGCATAAATTCTAACCTCTATGCATTAACTACTACTACAAATATATCTAACTAGCAACTGATTGTATTAATAGAATAGAATAGAATAGAATAGAATAGAATAGAATAGAATAGAATAGAATAGAATAGAATAAACCAGGTTGGAAGAGACCTTCAAGATCATCACGTCCAACCTATCACCCAACACCACCCAATCAACTAACCCATGTAACCAAGCACCCTGTCAAGTCTCCTCCTGAACACCTCCAGTGACAGTGACTCCACCACCTCCCCAGGCAGCCCATTCCAATGGGCAATCACTCTCTCTGTGTAAAACTTCCTCCTGACCTCCAGCCTGAACTTCCCCTGGCGCAGCCTGAGACTGTGTCCTCTTGTTCTGGTGCTGGTTGCCTGGGAGAAGAGACCAACCTCTGCCTGTTTACAACCCCCCTTCAGGTAGTTGTAGAGAGCAATAAGGTCACCCCTGAGTCTCCTCCTCTCCAGGCTAAGCAGCCCCAGCTCCCTCAGTCTCTCCTCATAGGGCTTGTGTTCCAAGCCCCTCACTAACTTCGTTGCCCTTCTCTGGACTCGTTCCAGCAAGTCAACATCCTTCCTAAACTGAGGGGCCCAGAACTGGACACAGTACTCGAGGTGTGGCCTAACCAGTGCAGTGTACAGGGGCAGAATGACCTCCCTGCTCCTGCTGGCCACACTGTTCTTAATGCAGGCCAGGATGCCATTGGCCCTCCTGGCCGCCTGGGCACACTGCAGGCTCATGTTCATCCTACCATCAACCAGCACCCCCAGGTCCCTCTCTGCCTGGCTGCTCTCCAGCCACTCTGACCCCAGCCTGTAGCACTGCATGACCTAATAATAATAATGACCTAATATGATTCTAATATTGTGAAAACTAACATAAGAGAATAAACCTTTATTTAGAATAAACCAAACCAGGTTGGAAGAGACCTTCAAGATCATCGCGTCCAACCCATCAACCAATCCAACCCACCTAAACAACTAACCCATGGCACCAAGCACCCCATCAAGTCTCCTCCTGAAAACCTCCAATGACGGCGACTCCACCACCTCCTTGGGCAGTCCATTCCAATGGACAATCACTCTTTCTGTATAGAACTTCTTCCTAACATCCTAACATAGAGTTATGGAATCTCTTCTAATACAGCTGACTGGAATAACTACTCTCAAAATTTTAGGCAGTTGGTTTTTTTTTGGCCCCTCCTGAACACGAACATGCTGAAGCTTGGTAGATCAGACCAACCCTCTAAGGAGACATCCCTTCTGGAATTAATTTGAGTAAAAAATACATTTTAATATGCCTAAGCCTTCTCATTTTACAGAACAATCTAAGGCTCATCCTTTTGTTCAGTTCTTTATTAACTGTGGAGGTTGGAATTTCCTGGCATTTTGCCTGCTGACTGATATTTCGTATTTGACCCTTTTGGGGTTGGTTCTGTGTAGTTTCCCTTTTAACTTAATCTAACAAACACAGACAGTACAAAGTTTTATGTGCTATATAAATACATGCTTATATTACAGTTGGTTATTATGTTCCTTTTTGCTTGCTTATTCATTATTTACCTGTTTACATGCTTTGCCTTAAATATAAAAATAACACATTCAGTAATTGCTTTTCCACACTATTGTTTGTATACCGTCTTAGAAGCTTTCCCTGCTAATTTTGTCTTTTTGGCAAGCATTCATTATTTTTTCCACTCTGGCTTTAACAGTGTTTTAGCCAACATGACTTTGACTTGTTTACTTATTTGTGCACTAGCATAGCAGATAACATCAGCAGGAACATGTACAGCCTTGGTAATGGTATTTAAGGGGATAGTGTCAGTTATTAAGACAAAAAACTTAGGACTTACTTTGTTTAGAAAAACCTAAATCATATTATTTAGGACACTTGAAAGTGAGGATTTCCAAACACCTTTTTGCTTTTAGGTGATCCAGTTTACAGTAATGTAGCATAGTCCATCTATGCCATCTTTTAAATTGTAACAACAACATTTTCCTAGTATTTAATCTTACTTTTTTTTTTTTTTTTAGATGTTCTGTATGCTTCTGCATTTTCAGCCCTGAGAGCTTTAAAGGCAAACATGTCAGATTCTTTACTCTTTTATGCAGAACAGCTATACTTTCTTAATTTGTCAAAGTTGTGCATCGGACATAAAATTCAAGGGAAGGAATTTGTCCACCTTTTAAAATCCTGTTTAGCCATAACTTTCAGTTTATGGTTTGTGTGGATTGTTTTATGGAGCATGCAAATCTACATAAATTTGGAAACTGTGGTCAGTGGCTGTGATTTGTGGCAGTACTGTCAGGCATTAAGGAGTAAGATCCTTGCCTATAAAATTTGCTAAACTGAAGGATTTTTAGAATGAACAGGGAAGCGTCAGTGGAAGACTGGAGGACTTTAGGAAGTACCCACTGCACTTTAACAGCCATTATAATTAGTCCTTTCTTTGATGAACATAATATGCATAGACCAAGGAGATGTGGCAGAAGCAACCTGTGCTAGCCAGGAGGAAAAGCTGCAGACCTACATTATGCAGTTTAACCTAGATACATGGTCATGGGAGTGTGTATTGCCAGATGAATGAATGCCATGTGAGACAAATTACATACTTGGCATCTCTGTATTGTTGAACCACTGGAGAAGTGGGCAGCCAAACCAACGTAAGCCACAGGAGCTGAACAAAATGCTGAAAATAAACCACAGTAATGTTATGGTTGTTCCCCCTCACCTCTAAAAAAGTTAGGTTAATTAACTCAGATGCAGAATTTAAGGCAAAAAAAGATATGTGGTGAAACTGGGTTTAACACTTTATAGGTAATAATGTATGGAAATTAGAAAATGTCACTCAAATAATATAAGCAGGTCTGCTTTTACTTACAGTTTGGTGTAGATATCATAGTAAGCAAGTTATGAACAGTCTCCATCAGATCATGTTGCTGTTTTTGCAGAACCGAGTTGTTTACTGTAGCTGTAACTAGCTGTTTTTCTAGTTCTTCTATAATAGAATTCTGTCTGGCTACTAGGACTTGAAGCTGATCTTTTTCATCTTTTATTGACTTCAGCTGAAGTGTGTGCTTATCTTCCATCTCAAGAACTCTTTTTTCTAGAAAGCTAAATAAAGGATTGCAGTTAGGCTCCCCAGAAACAATTCTGAGCTGATATAGAGAACCAAGCCTGTTGTAGGAGTTTCTTTCTTTGTAAGTATTCAACATTATTCGCTGATGCCATGCATGCAGTAGAAAGCTAAATGAAAGTTTAGTTTGATAAATATGCTTGATTATGTTAATAATTAAATTAATAAACAACATTATCTACCGTAGTCTGTATTGCAGGCTTTTAAAACATAACAATTGGGTATCTGCTAATTCAGCATTATAAAAGGAAAGATATAATGAAAGATTTCATGGTTTTACCCTACTAAAAGATGAAACTTATTTATAGATGAACCTGATGTCCTTTAATTATAACTAAACATATACTTAGCATGAAAAGAACTTTATGGTGTTAAGACAGGGAGACATGCAAAGAGTTACTTGAAGATGTGTTACAACATCTCCAGTTTTGGGAGCTGGTGTGTGTAGGTTACTGGCTGGAACAGTATTTATTGGAAATTGTTCTGATGCAGACTCTGAGAAAGCTCATGTTTAAAGACGCATGGCAAGAATGGAGAAGTAAAATCCATTGCCATTATTGAAAAAAGAAATCACAATCTTGAACCTTACAACTAGGTTTCAAGCAGAACAGCTTGATGTCAGATTTTCTTTTGTAAGGTAAGAAACAATGCTCTCATGTTTTACCTCGGTTTTAAAAGGATAGTCTAAAGTCTGCTTCACACACACTAAAAATTTACATTTCAAAATTCAGTATTTGCTTTGCTTTCCCTTTGATAAGGATGCTTGTTTTTATTAAGCTGGTAGATAAATCCTTTAGGGAGCATATATAAATGTAGTAAAGTGGTGAACAAAAATGTCAAAACATGTCTCCTGGGTTTTTTCAGCTAATTCTCTGAAAATAAAAAGCATTTTGCACATATGGTTCTCATTGAAAACCAGGGCTTTGAAGGAGAAAATTTAGTCACTGCTGCTTTTAGATTTCTCTGTAAACTATTTATTGCCAAAAGTAAAATTAGACCCTGGTGATGTGAAAATGAAACTAGCTGAAAAAAAGGTATGAGCCTTTGGACACCAGTTGAGTGCAGGAATGGATAGGAGTGACATTTTGATATTGGTCTGAATTTCAAAAGTTTGACTAGTAAGGAACACTGAATATGAGTAGTTGACTTTTCTCACCAGGTTGGAAAAAACTGTGGCAATTACCTGACTGTATATTAGGGTAGCTGTGTGTCATGGATTGAGTTGAACCTACCGCTGTTATTCACACCATGCTGCAGTCATGACAGCTTCAAAAAAGAAAGTGTTGGCTGGAGCAAAGGATTATGGGGCTTGAAGTTCCAATTGTAACATGAGAGGCTTCCTGTTCTGGTTGCTGGTTCGGGATTTCTTGGGTGTTGGTCTTTTATGCTGAGATAGTGGTGGGACAAGGAGGGGTGAGGGAGTCGTTTTCTGGCTTGGGCTTTTGGCTCACTTGCTTCTGCTTGCTGCTACTTTGTGCCATGCTTTTTATGCAAATAGGCTAAGGTAATGTATTTTGTGCTGTGTTTATCTGATTTCGATCAGTAAACTCTAATCTTATCTCACTTTTTTTTGTCTCAAACATAACTTTTTGAGTGTTACTTTTCCCTCACTTCTTTGTTGGGAAATCAGGCAGGTTCAGTTTGACCCATTTATTCTATTCTATTCATTTTGTTCTGATTCAAACCGTTATACTGTGTACTAGATGGAAATAAAATTTTAGAGATATGGTTGCACTGGATTAGTTTAAGAAAAGTTTCATAATACGTAACTTCATCTGAATAAGTCTAAAGAAGAATATGTATTGGCTACAGTATTTCAGGTTTAGACTGCAGTTGCTCGTGAAAAGAGATTTAGTGAAGAACGATACATAAACAGAACACAAGAAGAATAAACTTACATGTTTTAGGCCTTAAGTAACATATGAACTTTGTAATGACCATAGCTGGGTGATGGGAGCTTCTGTAGAAGGCCTTATTTTCCTACTCAAGTAGGTTTGTTTCTAAAAGTGTTAGGAGGGCACTTCTAATAGCATTATGTTGGGTTGACAGGCAAACTTACCTGTTTTTTTCTTGTAATTTAGTTATCTCGTTGGTCTGATCTGAAATCTGCCTTTCTAGTTTGTTTGTTGAAAGAGAGTGTTCCAAAAGCTGAAGTTCAAGTCTGGTTGTCTGGTTTAATACCTAAATAAAATGTATAAAAGTATTTTAAAATCAAGATATTTCTTTTAAATTAAGCGTCATTTCTTTGTTGTTAAATCATACTAACATCTGCTTAGGCCTGTAATTAAAAAAAAAAAAAAGTATTTTGGAAAACTTAATTTAGGCACAAATGATCATGGAGTTAGAATGAAGAAGAATAGAGAATTGCACTAATTTTGTTGTTACACTACCGTATCTGGAGATATTTCAGTATCATGGTACTTTTCTAATCAATGTCTAAGAATGACTGTGTACCTTACTTTTACAGTCACACCTTCCCCTCTATTCCAATAATCTTATTTTGTTACTGGAACTATTACAGTGGTTGTTCAGGGAGTAATTTGTTTTCTCAGTCTGGTGCAGAAAGGCAGTACTTTGTAGGTATCTCTCTCTGAAATCACATCCAGGTGCTGAAATCACTAAATGGTTCCCTCTTACTTTTTTCCTTAATCTCGGATTATATTTTCATGTGTTTATCAGACTTGTGGTGATCCACTCCTTGCATTTTAATGTAACCTGATTTATACTTACTTTTTACTGTCTAAATTTATTTGCATCTTTAAATGAAGAAATGCAGATACTAGGAAACCTGGAAGATACTTTTAAGTTTGTATTGGATTGCATTAATTTAAGGCATGTTTTCTAGAAATATTTTCTCATTGTTTTAGAAGAGCTTCTTTTAATTTAGCAGAGTTTGGCTTTTCTTGGCAGAAAAATTGATTACTCATGTCCTTCATGTTAAACAGTCATTCAGGACATGATTTCACACTTAACTGTAATTGAAAACTATTGCCAAAAGTAAGTGGCCTTGAGAAAGCAATTGTTTGCTTAATTTCCTTATGTTGTTAATTAAGCCTTTAGCCCAGTCACCAGTAATTTCAAGCAGAGAAGGAATGTTACAGTGATGATTTTCTTCCTCTAAGCAAAAACTAATTGAATAATTTCCATAAAAACATTACCATGAATGGATAAATACATTCTCTCAACATGTGCAAAATATTGGGCTCCCGAAAAATGCTCTCAGAAAGTTGAATTCAGTACCCCTGTGAGCTATGAACTATCACTTTATCAAAGAGTTCATGAAGGCTTGTTTTAGGTTAAAAACATGGTCTAATTAATTGAATGAATTCTACACATACTAAAACATCTACCAAGGATTTGGGGGTTTTCATGCTATCTACTTTATATAAAATGTTATATGCTGCATGCTGTATTTGTTATTCATCTGGGGACATATATGTCTGAGTTTTCCTACTGTGTTAGCAAAACTACAAATACATAACACTCTATATTGATCTGGGTCATTCTTACATTAAAATCAGCGTTCTATTTCACAGAATGTCTTACTGTAGTTAAAATCATAATTACAGATAAAACCTTTTTTGTTTGTTTGAAATAATTTAGAGAATAATATGTACAACAGGCAAGTTTACTTCTTTGTGAATATACTTTTCTGGCAACCTCTTCCTATTAATTTTTTTCTGATTCATCACTAGTTCATTTATTTCTCCCTCTGCTAAATAACAATAATGTAATGCATTGTGATGGAAATTAACTGTTATACCACTTAAAGCATCTGCACAAACATTCATTAAAAAGAGATGTTTTTCTTGATTTTTTTTTAAAGAAAGAAAAGAAAAAATGTAAAAAAGGTATTAGCCTGGTAAATAGAACAAAGCCAGTTTGAAGGAATTGTCTTTTAGCTATGTTCTAGGGGTGAGAGCTGAATAATCAACAGAGCTATACAACAAGGGTTGTATAAAAGCATACCAGTACCCAGCTGATGCTTGGATACTACTACAGAATAGTAGTTTATATCTGGATAGAACTGTTGATTATAATGATTGACTTCTCATTCGTTACTTACTTGTGCTTCAACATCTGTTAATTTGCGGGTCTGTTCAGCTGTTTGATTTAGTAAGTTTGTGCCTAATTCAGTCATTACTGCAGTCTGGTTCTGCACTGCAGTTTGCTGGATCTCTACCATTTCTTTCTTCATACTGTCTTGGATGTAATTCTCAAGCTACATGGGAAAGGAAAGAGAGAAGATAGTTGCATTCTTTAAAATTTGGAAGTGGGGGTAGTACCATAAGCTTGTGGCTGCCTTGTTAAACAAATGTTCCTTGTATGATGCATTTATGTGAAGTTTCCCAGTGTGAAAGTTTCCTGATGTGAAGTTTCTCTGTGAGAGGAAGGGAGATATGGCAAAGAATGTGTGGCCACCAGTTTTATAGAGACAGAAACAAAGTTTTCCAGGAGGAAGGTAGAAGGCACAGTGATGAGAATACTTGAATGCACTTGGGAGTTCTTCTGTATCACAGTACCACAATCAAGTATTGTAACGCCATTATAAATACCAAGATAGGGCCTCACTTGACAGACTCAATGCACATCATCAGTTAGATGGGACATTGTGGGGGGTGGGGGGCAGGGAAAGACATACTGAGAAAACAAAGGAGAAAGATCAGGGAGCTACATTGTGAGAAAGCATTGAAATTATTGTGTCATCTTTAATTTAGAAAAAAGGCTCAAACACAAAAAAAAGGCAATAAGTACGTAATCAAAGATTGATCAAGACCTTTAATTCTTTCATAAAATAACTGTGGATATTAAACCTCATTCTTGAAGATTAGTTCCTTGTTTACTAGAGGGAGATCAGAATGAGAACCTGAGCAAGCCATCTCTGCAAATAGGATTACAGAACCACATTGCTTCTTTGAAAATGTTATCGCTGAGTTTTCCCAAAACACACTACTAGAAAATGAGTTAATTGGGGCTTAAAGGTAAGGTAAACATTTTATGGTAGGCTTAGGCAATTGCCCAGTTACAATACACAACTCTAAGATTGCTCTGATTACAGTACGCAAAACCTGTGATTAAGACATCCCGTGGCCCTGGTTGCCAGATTTTTATACCCCTTTTCACTGTGCTTGCAACCTTAGAAAGCAGTTTTGTTTGGAGACACAAATCTGCCTTTTCATAATTTATCTTACCTGAAAATCTGTAAGTCTACCTCAAAGTATCTAACCTTTTTCAAATGTCATATTCATGTGATATATTCCAAATCACTGAAGTATCTTCTTGACTCCAGTTTAACAGTTTGTCTTCACATGTGTTTTGCAATTTAAAAATATTAGTAACTTAAGGAATATGGTATTTGTGTTTACTTGAAAGCATGAAATATGAACATCAAAAGGGATTTATTTTAAGATTTAAAGACAGTTTCATGGTCTGGTGTATTTACTCTATTAAGAGCAACACAATGTATCAAAATTATATAGATCCATTAAATGGCTTTGGAGCTTCTTGTAGGTTTTTTTCTTTTTTTCCTCTAAAAATGCTACAAAGCATGATTACATAAACCTTTTCTGTTCATTCCTTCATAGCCAGTAATCCTCTCCAACATTTGTGTATTCTCTACACGTACACATTATAAAATCTCTTATCCTGACCTAAACCAAGCTACACACTCATCCCTCTTTGCTTATATTCACCTCTCTTTCATCATACAATGCAAAACTCTAGAAAGTAGGACTTTTTACAACTATATTTCATAATTTCTTGTAGTGACAGGTGCTTACTTTCATTTTTCTTCAAAGACAAATAATTTCTTTCATCCAAAATGACCATCATCTTCCACTGACCTTAGTAAGAACAGAATATATTCCCATTGCGTACTCTGGGAAATTAAGGCCCTTGGGTTTCCCTTAGAGGGACATGGCAGGACTTCTTCCATGCAGGCTCCAAGTAAGGCATCATCAACACTGAGGATTAGCAGCCTTTTTGCAAGACTGCAGGTCTTAGTGGCACACTTACTTGTAGACTACTATTCAGCAGCTACTGCCAAGAAGCCTCATTCCTTTGACCACAGTAGCACACTCAGAATTTCTGAGGTGGGGAGTATATTTTGAGTCATGTGCAAGAGGCAAGGGCACAGAGTTTAAATACTGCATTCCCCATGAATGAGTTTGGAAGCTTGGCAGTTTGGTTTGAACAACATATCTGTCTTCTCCAACACTTTGCTCAAATTTGGAAGGTCCAGTGAGGATTATTTGTTAGATTTCTCCTTTGCCACAGGGATAGTTATAGGAAAAGAATTTTTAATCTCTTTTTAACTCATTTCAGTGCTGGCATATAAGACTTGTGCTGATGTGTGTTAACATTGATTACACAATGGTTACTTTGGACAAACTAATTGTAAAATCTAATAATTGATTATTAGTGATTCATCTTCTTCCAGAAAGTCTGCTTTGAGGGGGTAAGTCAATCAATTAATCCTGTCTTACAGAAATTGCATGCAGAAGAGAGTGAAAGAGGTATTAATACATTCAGATTTTAGTTGGCAGCATTTCAGTGAGGTTTTGTGTGTGTGTGATATTTTCTTGAAACATTCTATTTTTTGTGTAAGACTTTGGCTGGCCTGTATTCTTGAAGAAAGTAAATATAAAAATGAAAGCACAGATGGGAAAAAACATGTCTCTTAAAGTATTTTTAAATTGCAAAAACAGCTGGGAAAACTGGAAAAAAACCCCAAATTGATTATTAGGGTTTGTAATATAGTGATGCATTTTTAGAGTGACAAGATCCTCTAACGTCATCAGTTTGTGGCCGTCATGCTTTATTGCTTAAAATCATATACAATCATAAAATTTGACCAAAATACTTCAGCTGATCTGCCAAAAGAACAAGGACAGATCAATCATATTGGAGCACATTCCAAAACATTACTTTTGTAGCCAAGTCTTTTTTTCACGCAAGTTTTTAAATTGGCAAGAAAGAACATGTAGAGATGTGGTAAAAGAGATTTGTTTTCTAACCATGGCCCAAGATACCATCACTGCTTTATGAAGGGTTATTAATACTCATTTAAATGAAGAGCCTTCCCGATTGTCATTGTATAGTTTGTGCCCACATTTAGAACAATTTTCCAATGTTTAATAACTTATTCGTGCATTTTATAGGCAATACTTACCTTTTTGGTTTTCATTTTAAGTTATAAATGAGGTCTTGCTTTTGCTCTTTGCTGCCAAATGATTAGACTACACTAATTAAGTGATCACATTCCTATCAGCATTTGTAGCTATATGAATACATATATCCCCTCTGTGCTAAATGGTACAAACAGTACTGGCTGCTAGTTTCATTTTACAGACTTTTGTTAGTTGTTGGAGCAGTTCTTCCAAATAAAGTTTGGTGATTTTCTTAATGTTTATATTCTGATTCTGTCACTGTAACATTTATTTTCAAAGAGAGGTAATATTAATCGTGAGTTTCTACATAGTTCTGTGTCCCCTAGAAGTAGGTAGATGGCTGGAGCTGCATGGTCCTTTATATCAAACCCTGAAATCATTGGAATCTATCAAGGTCTCTTTTCCTGGAATCAGATATGGATAAATAGCCTAAGCAATTTACTGCTTCCAGGGAATACATCTGTAAGTTTGAGAAAATTCCAAAAGCATTTTTTTTAAGGTTTTCTCACAACTTGTCTACTGAAAGCTGAAGATAATGTTTATTCTTACAATAAAGCATCGACTCTAAAATTGTACCTGCTAAGAGCAATAGCAACAAGGTCAAAGTTTATCTGCAGTCATATCTTCCTAGCCCTATATTTAGATCAGCAGATTCATTGCATGAAAAATGTCATTAGCCCCGTAAACTCAGCAAGTGCTATGTGTGATATACTGTGTGAAGCTCAGCTGCATGTAGGTCATTCATTCTATTTAACAGCTGATTGATGTCCAAATGGAGAGGTCATATGCCTCCATGCCCCAGCAACGTGTTCCTGTTCCCTTCCTCACACCAGCAATCACATTTTATGTTGAACTTTTGACTAAACCTACAGGCACTAACCTAAAAGAAAACAAAGGACAATTTCCTGTTAAGTTTGTGGATTGTGGATCTCTCCAAGATGTTACTAAGATAACTGTGGCTGTTGATAGTGTAGAAAAGATGTTTTAAGAAGTAACATCATTTAAAATTATATGTTAAGAGTTTTAAATACATACTTTGCCCAAAATTCTCCTAAAGATTATCAGTCCATAAGAAGATCATGACAACTGATTATTCTCCTGCCATTAATCTGAAGCATTAGATCCCTTGCATTATTGGCAGTGGTACTCTGATGAGCATTGAATAATTTAACTAAAACTAGTTTTCTCAATATTTTCAAGGGGGAAACACAAATAATATACAGAATGTTTGCATGTGAAACATCTGTTTCTTGTCAGACCTTGATTGTGCTTAGTGATTAATTTACAAAATAGTTCAAAAGTACTTGCAGAAGAATTGAACACATCGTGTTACAACATGTTACATGCTCAGGCATCCAGTGTAGATACAGAAGAAATTGTAGGGATAATGACATGGCTGTAGTGGGTTTTTTCTCTAATTTTTGTTTTAAATTTCCAAAAATTGAGTAGATCCAGTAGAAAACCTAGCAACAGAAAATACAACATTTACAGCTAGGCATTTCTTAAGTATGCATTGAAGCCATGTTGTTTGACATATATTAAGATGTCAAAAGCTTTTTGAATTACTCTTCTTGCATCCCTACTAAAAATGTCTTGTGCTTTATTCAAAACTTAGCTTTGTGAATTTAATACCAAAGGAACTTAATCAACTCTCCCGATGCCTGTGGTCATCATCCTGACATTTAATTCCCTAAGATGTTTAGTTTACACAGAAGTGAGCATAATGGAAAATTAACTTAAGCATCCATAATCAGTTTTGCATAGCTCTACTGACAGGGCAAAATAATACAACAGCTGATGGCTCTCATCAGTTATTTTGTTTTAATACTTTTTCAGAATACAGATGAGGCCTTGCTACTTAGACTGCAGATATCTTGAGTTATCTTTAATCTAATAATGCTTGGCCTTAGTTGCCTTGCCTTTGTTTCAGAGTGGTAGTGTTCTTCCATCTGAAGTAGGATTTAGCCCATAATTTGAAACATTTTTTTAGAAAACTCTGTGCCAATGCACAACTGTCTTGTTGTAGAAGGTCATCCATACATGCCAAAGAATCCTTAGATTTCTGATTCACAGGTTTTTGTGTATAGAGACAGAAAATACAGTTTTGTCAAATACTGTTTTAACAGACTTCACTTTCAGTTTAAACACTGAACATGTAAATTGTTTATTTGTAGTACATTTAAAGCCTGCACACTAGGAAGGGTTCCTTGGGATGAACCTATCTTTTTGGATCCTATTGAGCATGGAAATTTAATGAAGTTTTTATGAAAAGAAGAAATCGTTTGTCACAATTTAGTCACAGAAGTTCATATAGCCAATATGAAGTATTTTACTTACATATACGTGACACATACTGCTTAATGTGCATGGGTGCAATGAATGGACCACCATACTGCCAGGGGACTTCCATGTGTACTTATATTTGTATTTCCATATCACTGCAATGTATTGGTATTATGAAGACAACATACAGTAAAAATTGTGTTTTGTAGACAGATTTTTTTTCTCTTCAAAATACTGCTTAAAGTTAGAATAAAAATGGAAGAAACACTACCCCTTCCAAGCTCAATTCATGTTGACAGACCTAAGGGAACACATTTTTAAGGGCATTGCATCAATCCCCATCAATCAGACCATAAGCTATTTTAAATCAGCTTTTAATAAAATAATATATTTATCTATGCTTTCTGAAAGTTAGTTATCAATTTTAGTAGCTTGTAGCTTTTGGAAAAAAATAGTACCCTGTGGAAGAAAGAAGCAACTATGTCTGGAAAAGAAACATTTTTAATTGCCTTTTTCTTTTTTGTTGTTGCTCCTTTTTTTTTTTTTTCCCCTCATCCTGGGGCAGGAAGTCCCAGGGGACTATGTGTTGTTTCTCTAGGGAGGGGAAAAAATTTTTTTGGGAATGTATATGGGAATGCTTGAGATGTCTCTATGCTATTAGCTTCTTACATACCCCATTGAGCATGTCTGCCTGTCCAGACCTCCAGCTAAGATTTTTCTCTTATCTCATTTTCCTGTCAGCAAACAACAGAAGAAAGTAGCATCATAAATGAATGCTAGCTGAAAGTGAGCTGTGATTTACTGGAAAATATTTAAGCTAAAATTGTGTCATGAAATACTAAAGGTTTAAATGCTAACTCTTAAAATAGTAAATTC
The DNA here is from genome assembly GCF_026170545.1 of Melanerpes formicivorus. Lineage (NCBI taxonomy): Eukaryota > Metazoa > Chordata > Aves > Piciformes > Picidae > Melanerpes > Melanerpes formicivorus. The sequence continues at coordinate 1,710,591 of NW_027142361.1, read as the reverse complement.
AGACTTGAAAGTCTGTAGGTAGGAGATGATTTGGTTAATGCCACTTGTGCACTCAATGAAAGCTTGCCAACTTATTCTCATGTGTGATTACATATGATTTAAAGGAAGCGGTTTGATACGCTTTTAGAATTTACATCTTTTAGCAGAAGAAAAAATTCCCCCCTTTATTGGCAATAATCTACTTATATGAAAACAAAATATCTCAATGTAACATGAAGCTAAACACATGAAATGCCTTCATTGTTTGCACAAATATTTATAACTCACTTTGTGTTCTTTACTGGAAGTATTTTGTACCTAATGCTAAATGGTATCACAGCATAATTATATTTTCAAAACCATACAGTAGTGTGCTTTAAACTAGAAAAGTTACAATCAAAATGTTGACCTAGAAGAAGCAAAAGAGCGCATAGGAAAAGGGAAGAGACTGAGAGCTGAAACCATCCCAAAGGCTGTCTTAGAATTGAGGTCCCACCACTCCAGACACTGAACTTGTGTTGTACACATCCCACACACTACTGCTTTCCTAACTGCACATATGTTCTCATGTGATTTGTCACCTGGAGAATGATGAAAGTTCTTTATAATATATGCAATGTTTATACTTTTTGCTGTACTTTTGTTAGGAGATGCAAATAAAACTGCAAGTGACGAATATTTTTTAGATTTCAAAAAAGTTCTCAATCGACACTAGGCAACTTGGCAAACCTTTTAGTAGAGTGAATTTCTATATGGGTAAGGATTTAATTTAACATCAAACTTTAACAATCGCTTCAGAACTGGTGATCAACCATTCTCATTAAGAGTTAAGGATCATAGCTAAGTGATATTTCTCTTAGAAATCAGGGAAGGAATTCATAAAGTTCCCATTAGTCTAAAAATAAAGAATAAATAAATATCATGAGTCATGAATGGCATTTTGCCAAAGTCCAGTAGCAGTGAAGCAAGAAAGACAAGAAGCCAATGATGATTCTGCCATTCACTGAAATGAATAAAAATATTTCTCATTATGTGCAACAAGCCACCAACATTCAAAATTAGGATTCCTTATTTATAAACAGTACAAGAAATACTGCCCATCAATATTTGATTTTTTTATTCTAGGTTATAGCATTGGACTTCACAAATTGTGTAGTCAAACTTTTTGTTGACTAACCTTCATCCCGTCCCTGGGGGTGTTTAAGAGCAGGCTGGATGAGGCTCTGTCGAGCCTGATCTAGTGTGGGGTGTCCCTGCCCATGGCAGGGGGGTTGGAACTAGATGATCCTTGTGGTCCCTTCCAACCCTGAATGAAACTATGAAACTATGAAACCTAACATCAGCCGTGGCAGTTTTAAATCCCGCCCGGGCTGTGCGCGCGGCACCATTTTGGTTCACTAGCTAGCCTATCGGCTGGTTGCCAAAAAAAAAAAAAAAAAAACAACCAAACCTTTTTTTCTTTTTCACTCAAATGTTGCACCATTTGGATCTGGTTATCCCTCAGATGAAGGATAGAAAAGCAGCATCTACCCAGACAGACTTGTTTCACCAGCATGCTGGAGTCCAGGCTGCCAGCTGCAGAGAGTGCTTCAGCCTGGCACTTGGAATAGAAGGGGAGGGAGAGGACAGCTGTGTCAGGTGTGACCAGGTGAACTTTCTCCTCAGCCTGGTGGCAGAGCTGAAGGACGAAGTGGCCGAGCTGAAGGAGGAGGTATCTAGGCTAAGGACAATAAGGGAAAGTGAAAGGGAGAAGGCTCTGCAGATCTCCCCTGCTGAGGGAAGGGTCCCTGGAAACACAGAGAGATGGATACAGGTCCCTGCCAGGGGTGGCAAGAGAAATCCACCCCGACCCTCTCCTCCTCCTCCGCTGCCCTTGCATAATAAATATGAGGCCCTGCAGGCTGAGAGCAGTGGGGATGAGAGGGCTGAGGCTGAGGAGCAGGCATCCAGAGGGGAGCCTAAGGCCAAGCGGTCCCCACCAGCTATAACAACCAGCTCCAGGGAGAAGCCTAAGCTCGAGCAGTCCCCACCAGCTATAATGACCAGCTCCACAAAGAAAAGGAGAAGGGTTATAGTTGTTGGGGACTCTCTCCTGGGGGGTACTGAGGGACCCATATGTTGTCCCGACCCATCCCTACGCGGGGCGCGGGTTAGGGACATTGCAAGGAGACTCCCTAAATTAATCCAGCCCACTGACTATTACCCTCTGCTGGTAATACAGGCTGGGAGTGATGAGATTGGCAAGAAGGGCACCAGGGCGATTAAGGAGTTCAGGGCCCTTGGACAATTGATTGATGGGGCAGGAGCTCAAGTGGTGTTCTGATCAGTTCCCTCAGTGTCAGGGGTGTACACTGAGAGGAATGGGAGAACCCACACCAACAATTGGATCAGGGGATGGTGCCAGCGGCAGAACTTTGGTTTCTTTGATCATGGGACCACTTTCACTGCACCCAACCTGCTGGGTCCTGATGGGGTGCATCTATCTAGAAGGGGTAAGAGAGTCCTAGCACTGGAGTTGGCAGGGCTCATTAGGAGGGCTTTAAACTAGGTCTGAAGGGGGTGGGTGAGGATATCGGTCCCTCTGCAGAGGAAAGAGTAGGCTACAAGGTAGGGTCAATTGAGAAGTCAGGAACCCAGCTGCGATGCATGTACATCAAGGGGTCCAGGAGGGTTGGACCTACTTCAAACAGGAGCTCTTGAAGGCACAGGAACTGGCAGTTCCCACGTGCCGAAAGATGAGCCGACGGGGAAGGCGACTGGCCTGGATGAGCAAGCAGCTCCTGAAGGATTTAAGGGGAAAAAAAGAGGCTGTATCACCTTTGGAAGGAGGGGAAGGCTTCTCAAGGTATGTTCAAGGAAGTTGTTAGATTATGTAGGAATAAAATTAGGAAGGCAAAGGCCCAGCTGGAACTGAAGCTGGCCACCTCTGTCAAAGACAATAAAAAGCATTTTTACAAATATATTAACAATAAGAAGAAGGGCAGGAAGAACCTCCACTCCTTATTGGACCTGGAGGGGAATACGGTGACTGAAGACGAGGAAAAGGCTGAGGTCCTGAACACCTTCTTTGCCTCAATTTTTAACAGCAAGGCAGGAGTTCAGGACGAGTGGCCTCCTGAGCTGGGCGATGGGGTCGGGGAGCAGTGTAATGCCCCGGTAATCCATGAGGAATTAGTTCGGGACCTGCTGAGCCACTTGGACACTCACAAGTCCATGGGACCGGATGGGTGCTGAGAGAGCTGGCAGATGAGCTGGCCAAGCCACTCTCCATCATTTTCCTCCAGTCCTGGCTCACTGGAGAGGTCCCAGGTGACTGGAAACTGGCCAATGTGGTCCCCATCCACAAGAAGGGTCGGATGGAGGAACCTGGAAACTACAGGCCAGTCAGCCTGACCTCAGTGCCAGGGAAAGTGATGGAGCAGATTATCCTGGCGGCAATAACTGCGCACCTGAAGGACGGCCAAGGGCTCGGGTCCAGCCAACATGGATTTAGGAAGGGCAGATCCTGCCTCTCCAACATGATCTCCTTCTATGATCAGGTGACCCGTCTGGTGGATGTGGGGAGGCCTGTGGATGTGGTCTAGCTGGACTTCAGCAAGGCCTTTGACACTGTCCCCCACAGCAAACTGCTGGCTAAGCTGTCAGCTCGTGGCTTGGACCACTACACTCTGTGCTGGGTTAGGAACTGGCTGGAGGGCCGAGCCCAGAGAGTGGTGGTGAATGGTGCCACATCCAGCTGGCGGCCAGTCACCAGTGGCGTCCCCCAGGGATCAGTGCTGGGCTTCGTCCTCTTTAACATCTTCATTGATGATCTGGATGAGGGGGTTGAGTCAGTCATCAGCAAGTTTGCAGATGACACCAAGTTAGGAGCAGATGTTAGTCAGTTAGAGGATAGAAAGGCTCTGCAGAGGGACCTCGACCGACTGGACAGATGGGCAGAATCCAATGGAATGGCATTTAACAAGTCCAAGTGCCGGGTGCTGCACTTTGGCCATGGCAATCCCATGCAGAGCTACAGGCTGGAGTCAGAGTGGCTGGAGAGCTCCCAAACAGAGAGGGACCTGGGGGTACTGATCGACAGCCACCTAAACATGAACCAGCAGTGTGCACAGGTGGCCAAGAAGGCCAATAGCATCCTGGCCTGCATTAAGAATAGTGTGGCCAGCAGGAGCAGGGAAGTCATTGTGCCCCTGTACTCTGCATTGGTTAGGCCGCACCTTGAGCACTGTGTCCAGTTCTGGGCCCCTCAGTTTAAGAAGGACATCGAGACACTTGAACGTGTCCAGAGAAGGGCAACGAGGCTGGTGAGAGGCCTTGAACACAAGCCCTATGAGGAGAGGCTGAGGGAGCTGGGATTGTTTAGCCTGGAGAAGAGGAGGCTCAGGGGTAACCTCATTGCCCTCTACAACTACCTGAAAGGCGGTTGTAGCCAGGAAGGGGTTGGTCTCTTCTCCCAGGCAACCAGCACCAGAACAAGAGGACACAGTCTCAAGCTGCACCAGGGGAGGTTTAGACTCAAGGTGAGGAGAAAGTTCTTCACCGAGCGAGTCGTTCGTCATTGGAATGGGTTGCCCAGGGAGGTGGTTGAGTCACCGTCCCTGGAGGTGTTCAAGAGGAGATTGGACGTGGCACTTGGTGCCATGGTCTAGTCATGAGGTCTGTGTTTATAGGTTGGACTCGATGATCCTCGAGGTCTCTTCCGACCTTAGTTATACTGTGATACTGTGATGTAGGGGAGGTGTTGCTGGGGTAAGGGCTATGGCTATTGCCCAGGAAATGTCCTTTCCACTGTGCTGGGTGTCTCCCCATTCCCACACCCTGACAGAATGGAACAAAAGAGGGTTTTTCCTTCCAGGATCATGCACATCAGGTGCAGGCCTGAACCAAAAAAAAAAAAGTGAGCATAGCGATGAAGCTGATATTGTGATTACACGAGGTGAATGACTCCTAGTGCTCACAGCGTGGGAATGAACAGGTCTGCTGAGTTCTGGTTTAGATGGGCCTTAATACTCTGCCCAGTGAAGGTCTTCACTGAAAGGGTTATCAAACATTGGAATGATCTGCCCCTGGCAGTGGTGGAGTCTCTGTCCCTGGAGATACTTAAGCAGCATGTGGACCTGGCGCTTAGGGACCTGGTTTAGTCTTGACCTTGGATTGATGGCTTGAGGGTTGGACTGGATGATCTTCATCTAGAGAGGGAAACATTTCACTTCCTTACAGCTTCTGGGAATAACGTTACTCATTAATAATAATAGATTTCCATCCATACTTCTACTAACAGAGAGGAAAGTTAGTGAAGAATAGGTTGTGTATCAGCCTTGTCTTTTTAGCAGTAAGACCTCATTATGACCTCATGGCTCCTGGAAGATTATAAGATAAACAGATAAAGGTTTGTACAGGCAGTATAAGGACAGTAGAAATGCTTCTGTAGCTTCCCTCTCTCTGTCCAGCCTAGACCATAATATCTGGAGGTTGGAATGAGAACAGACAGGTATCTTCCAATCATACAAACTGCAAGATAAGTTAGCTGGGCTTTGTAAACATCTTAATTTTAGGGTTAACCTGTTTTGCAAACAGATGAAATTATAATAGTATTTTCAGTAGTTATTTGGAATGTAGTAAGCAATGAAAAAAAAGTCATTTAATGAGTGGCAATGTATTTTCCTAGGCAGCTTGAAAACTGACACAGTGTTTGCAGAACCATTTCAGAGTGGGATTTTTTTTATTTATTTATTTTACAAAATATGGATCTGAATTTTGTAACCCAAAGAATACTTTAACATTTACTCTGAGCTTGGTTTACTTGGAGTAGAGTTTATGTTCACCAAACAGTATTTCAGGAGGATTTCTTGTAAGTTTTCCATTCCTCTATTTCTCTCCTTCAGGCTAAAGAGACAGGCTAAACTTACTATAGGGAGCTAATGGACATCATCTGATCAAATTCTGGTTTGCCCTGTGTTGCTAAGCTCAAGAGAAGGATCCAAAAGTGGCACCTCTCTGTTGTAGATGTTAAGAGAGACATGGGGGTACTGGGTGACAGTCAACTGAATGTGAGTCAGCAGCGTACCCAGGTGGCCAAGAAAGCCAGTGGCATCCTGGCTTGTAGTAGAAACACTGTGGCCAGCAGGAACAGGGCGGTGATTGTTCCCCTGAACTCAGCACCGGTGAGGACACGCTTCGAGTATTGTGTTCAGTTCTGGGCCCCTCACTACAAGAGGGACATTGAGGTGGTGGAGAATGTCCAGAGAAGGGCCTGGAACCCACTACCTGCAAGGAGTATCTGGGGGATCTGGGCCTTAATACTCTGCCCAATCACTTTACCAGAGATTTGGTGAAGGTCCTCACTGAAAGGGTTATCAAATGTTGGAATGGTCTGCCCCAGGCAGTGGTGGAGTCTCGGTCCCTGGAGGCGTTCAAGCACTGTGTGGACCTGGCACTTAGAGATATGGTTTAGTGTTGACCTTTCAGTGATGGGTTAAGGGATGGACTGGATGATCTTGGAGGTCTGTTCCAGCCAGATGTATTCTGTGATTCTGTTCTAACTCAGTTGGCAGCATTTTGCATGTCTAGCCTTATAATAATTGTAATGGTGGAGGAAGACAGTCTTACTTTGCCCCTATCTTGTCTTTCAGCCAAAACTACAGGATTTTAATCCCATGAAACAACAGATGTAACAGGAGGTTCTTGCATTAAAGCATGTATAAAGTTGTTTGATAAACAGTGGTTTACTGAGGTGCCTTATTTTACTGTAAGAAGTACTGTAAATCAAATAATGTATACAGTGGTATATTTTCAAAACCACAAAACCACTGTAGTATGAAACTCAGTTACTGAAGATACTAGATGTCATATTTTGAATATTAGAAATGAATATCTGTGTCTTCTAGGCAAAATTCTGTTCTAAGCAATATATATATATATATATATGATAGTTTGTTTCTTTTGATTAGGAATCAAGCAAATTATATCATTTGTGTTCCTTGGTAAATTAAGTGGAAATGCACATTGTGGAAATGCACATTATTGAATTTGTTCATGACTATAGCAAAAAGGAGCAGTAACAAGATAACTGTCTGTAAAAGAAACACCATTCTGAACCTCAGTCTCTGCAAAAGTTTCCAAAATATTCTAAAGGTTATGCTATTAAGGTTTCTGTGTTTATGTGAATTGGAAACTGTCAATTCAGGCTCATTTCCTATAAGTGCACTTGCAGAAAAAGAATAAAGGACCTGATGTCAAAAATTAATGGAGAAAGTCTCCTGTTTGAACCAAAGATGATCATATTAATAACAAAGCACATGAAAATAGATCTTGAATACTAAGAAGACACTGCATTAGTAAAACAAGCCTCTGTTTATCACTTTTTTTTTACTGATAATATCTTGGAGATGGCAAGCTCTCAACTTCATTTTTGTCTTCTAGATCTGTACAAGAAAATCTCTAGTCTTCTTTGTTGATTTTGCACAATTTCATACATGTATCACCAGTTTGGTGTTCATGGAAAGATGCAGAAATATTCTTTACAACATGGTTTTTAAACACATGCAAAAATGTAATTTCAAATTGTTTTAGAGAAATTTACCTACAAGAGATAATCCAATAAACTGCATATTTAAAGTAGTGTGGAAACTTTATCTGGTAACATACCCTAATCTGATAGTTGGGGGGGAAGTCTTTTCTTTTGGGTTCTGCCAGTATTCTTTTGCTTAGCTAATACATAGTTGATAGACAGAAACAAGCACTTTTCACAGTAAGTGAAAACAGATGCATTACTTAAGAAAGGAATCCAGCTCTTGATTCAGTCAGAATCATCTCGTGCGTACTTCAAAATCCAACATTGTACAATATAATTGTACATATTTTAATGATGGCATTTCGGAATACATTTTTGTATTTGAGATATGAAGTTCTGTGCAAGTAAGACAATAATTACAGTCTTTCATTGGTAATTACTCATCAAAAATTAGAAGCATTCATTCCCAACTTAAAACATTTGATTTTGTTGTGCTTATGGAATAAGGAGCTGGGATTGTTTAGCCTGGAGAACAGGAGGCTCAGGGGTGACCTCATTTCCCTCTACAACTACCTGAAAGGTGGTTGTAGCCAGGAAGGGGTTGGCCTCTTCTCCCAGGCAACCAGCACCAGAACAAGGGGACACAGTCTCAAGCTGCGCCAGGGGAGGTTTAGACTCGAGGTGAGGAGGAAATTCTTCACCGAGCGAGTCATTTGTCATTGGAATGGGTTGCCCGGGGAGGTGGTTGAGTCATCATCCCTGGAGGCGTTCAAGGGGAGATTGGACGTGGCACTTGGTGCCATGGTCTAGTCATGGGGGTCTGTGTTGATAGGTTGGACTCGATGATCCTCGAGGTCCTTTCCAACCTAAGTTATACTGTGATACTGTGATACTGTGAAAAACATTTCAAAGTGACAAAGGGGTTTTGAGATCCCAGTTTATCACAACAAAGAGAAACGAATCTCAGTTCAGAGTATCTGAAGACACTGCATCTCTACCAGCAAAGTTTGCCACTCCTAGTCTGCTGGGATTGTTCAGGGTGAAGTTCTGGTTGACTCTGGTTGATGTTGAATCTTAGCACAGACTTCTATTTTCTCGTCTTTTGATCTGCTGAAAAAAACTGAAAATAAATTACCTATATTCCATTTGCTATGATCAATTTGATCATACATTGGTTTTAATTCCTTATAACAGGCAAGTCTAAGAAAATATGACCTGTTTCTTTTATGTTGTTGCTTTGGATAGAGTCATATCTCCCGAGTTGTAGAACCTAGTTTATGTATTAATAAGTAAATTCAAGTCAGCATTCAGTTATTTCAATCTCTTTTTACCTGAAAAAATGCAGTTCTTTGAGTAGAAATGTCACAATTCAAATGGTAAAGCTTCCATTAATTCAGGAACCTAAGGGAATTACTTGATCTCTAGGAATAGATGAAAACTTGATGTTGTTTTTCTATTCAAAAAATTCAAAGTATAATAGCCAACATACATGTTGATGGTTGGACTTAATCTTACATCTTTTCCAACCAAAATGATTCTTTGTCTACATTTAAAATGTCCAGGTTTGTATCTCAGCTGTACACCAATCTGCTATCCTCTCAAATTAATCAGAAATCTTATTATTGAGGGGTTTGTTCTCCTTGCCCACGTGCACATTGGCAAAAATCTTGCACTTCAATATATAAATTGATCCCAAGGTAGGGAAACTCAAAGAGGAGAGTTCTTTTCAGCTATATCGCTGCACAACTGATCTAGTGTTTTGGCCTTTGCTCCACAGCATCACTTACTGGCTTACCACTAAACACTGGATTAGGTGGAATAGCAGTTTGTTCTAGTATGCCATCTGAACACTTCAGCATAATCTGCTTTTGAAAAGACAGTCTCCAGTGTTAGGTATGGTACATACAGCAGTGGCATAAGGCCTTAAAACAGTTCAGACAAAAATTGTGTTTTCATAAACCAGAAATATGGAGCAATTGTAGAACAAAGTAAGTCTTCTGCTGTCTATACAAGAGTAGATCAAAAAAGAACCTGATCCTATGTAACTCATTTTCTTTCCATTGTGTTTGTCCACTAACCAGATGAAGCACACACTTCCCATGCTGGTCCATTCATACAGCCTAGTGTTCATTCAGAAACAGAGCATTTCCTTTAGTTGATGGATTAAAGGCAGGATGGGGGGAGGAGTGTAAAAATCTTTTGGGATGTGCAATAGTTCAGGAACAATGTTTAAAGGTTAATACATACTAGAAGTTTGAAATATATGGTTCTTATACAACTTCAAAACAAAACAGTTATTGCCTCTTAAATGAGCAAAATTTATTTATTTATTTATTTAAGGAAAAAGCAAGACCTAAAGCAATTTTCTGTGCAACTGCTGAGAAGTTAATGTCAGGTTGTTTTTAAAATCAGTCTTATAATACACTTTCAATGCAGTGTACAGACTAAACTACCAATTTTGGCTTGCCTTGCCTTATCTAGCATTATATTTTGCTAAAATGAAATACGAACCTAGGAATGTGTATTAGTGACCTTTAAAAAATCAGCAGGTTAAGTCTGTGAGCAACTCTAAAGGTTATTGTTTGCTTTTCATCTTCACTTGCAGACACAGGTGTCCCTAGCAAAGCAAATCTGAGGAAAAGCTACTTTTGTTGGAGACTCTTTGTGAACAAAACAGATGACATAAAGAGTAGGTGTTAAAATAGTGAAAAAGGCAAACAGCAATTAATTTACAGGATGTTTAGCTGTTGAACAGATAGGGGGGAAAACCCCAGGCTATTCTAAAGCATCATATGTGGAAATCTTTGCTCAAATAAAAGAAATTTCTCTGTCTCATAAAACAGAGTCTGCCTTTTGATCCCCCAAAGGACTGGTTAGATATACTTATCCTATTCCTCTTGTAACTCATTTCCCAGGGACTAACAGGAAAAAGCAGTTTTTACTAAATAAGGATGCTGGAATTTGTTTACTGGTTTCTGTTTACCTGATACCATTTATGATACTGTGTTTGCCTACTTAAGTAGCATTTAGCATTGATGTCTTGTGTGTGATTTTACTATTTATGTTAGGAAATTGCTTAGCAGCTGGGGAGATTAGAATGTCTTACTTTGTGTGTTTCTCATCCTGCATTGCACATCTGTTAATGTTGGTCTTAACATGACAATAGTGAACATTGTAAATTAATAAGTAAAAGATAAGTAAATATGTGGAGGGAAGTATGTTTGCCTGTGAGATTACCAAAACAAATTTAAAAGGCTACTGAAGTGACATTATTTGGGTGTCTAAATTAAGCATCCTAAACCCATAAAGACAGATTGAGAGGCCCACTCTTCGGCCTTTGAGTGTATGCATTTTGGATTTAAGCTTCAAGGTTCATTCTCAGGTAGCTGAAGACACTGTACTTTCTGCTTTTAAGTGTGACTTCTGTTTCTCACACACACACATTGACCAGCAGGTTTCTTTGGTTTTATCATGCTAGTTCTGCACGTTTGTAACTGATAAGAGAAGTTAATCCCAATGCAAAACTGATTTATTGCCATGCAAGAAGTGACTACTTATTGTAAAGAATTATTGAATTCTCTCAATTTGCAGCAAAAATGTCTTCCATTATGAATAGCCCCTTTATCACAGTATCACAGTATCACAGTATCGCTTAGGTTGGAAAGGACCTCGAGGATCATCGAGTCCAACCTATCAACGCAGACCCCATGACTAGACCATGGCACCAAGTGCCACATGACATCACTGGAACACTTATTTGGAGACAGTATGTCAACTACTCAGTTAAGTCCTCAAAATATGTGCTGCTTAGAAGACAGGCTTCTTGTTATGAAACACATAGACTCATAAATTTACTGTGCAATTAAACTATACTATCACATTTTTTTTCAGGTACTGAGTTTATTAAAACAAAATCTATTGAACCATAGAGCATTTAGAATCTGATTAGTTTCTATAAAAATGTGGAATCTTAATTAGGCTTATTCTCCAGTCCAGTAATATTAAGAATATACACAGTGCACACTTTTTTCCTGCTGTTTCAGGTATTATTTTACAAATGTTGCTACTTTGTCAATAAACATACCATTTCCCCTTGGCTGCAGTGGAGTTGCATTAAAGGAAGCTATGTGGCATCTGCAACACCTTTTCCAGAATATTTTCCCCTTGAATATGGTGTATTTGAGTGGAAATGTTACAGGATGCAAAGGATATCCGCTAATGAACTTTCTTGAAATTCTATCACTTCACTAGGCTAATGGCACTACAAGCCAGACCCACAGTCTTTGCTTAGAATTTCAGTTCTTCATCAGTGGAGCTTAATACATTAATTTCTATGTGCAAGTTTTAAAATCACTTTTCAAATAACATTTTTCAAACATACCTGGGATAAAGGTACGTGCTGTATTCTTTAAACAGAAGGAAAATAGCCCTTGTCAGTCAGTTATAAATTAGTAGCTGGTTCATGTCAGAGGTTTCAGACACACCGTCTGTCTGCATGTGTAACGTTGTCCAAGCAACGCACAGTGACAAACTTTAAATCACAAGCTTTGCAGGACAGTGCAGTTCTCTGTTCCTTTCTAACTGTAAAAATATGTTCTCAGACTCGAAAACAACTTTTTGACTGGAAAATAATTCGGAAATTTAGTTTAGATAATGCATTTGGTGCATTTGGAAAGTGATGAAAGACTAAAAAAAAAAAAAAAAAAAAAAGACATATTGAAATAGATAACAGGATGTTGCAAACAAGATTTTTAGACTAGAATTTCTATTCTTACCTTCATTAGCCACTGAGTGTTGTTTTCCATGATGTTTTCAAGTAGCTGCAGTCTTTGAACTGAATCATCATAGTCTAAAGGTGCGTCCCTTTGCACCGCGTTGGACACGTAAGAAGTTGAAGACCGGCAGTTGTCCGTCTCGGGCAAAAGAAACGTATAGCTGCATGACCCATGCTGAACCTGGTACTGCTTCTTGCCTATCGTCTCCATGCTCCTACTGAAGGAGTTGTATCCTGAAGCTATGAAAATCCCGCAGCCCCAGAAGAAGTAGGCAAACTGCATTTTATCTCTGGCGGTCGGTACCGGCGAGCCGAGAGAGCTGCGGGCTAACCTGCGCTGAGCGGCCGCGCTGGTGCCATGTGCCGCCCGCGGCAGGGCGGGCTGGGCTTTTTCACTGTCCCGCTCACAGCTGGAAGCGCGCCGGCTTCTGCCCCACCGCCCTGCCCCGAGCTGTCAGATGCGGGGAGCACCAACAGCCCCCGGGAAGCTTTCTCCCCCTGCCCGTGCCAAGGCGTCAGCCCTCCGGTACCCGAATCAATCACTTCGCTTCCCTTATATGATGTTGATAACAGCAGGCAGACATGTGGAGCGGAGCTGCTCCTCCCTCCCAGCCTCGCCAGTGCCTTCCTGCAGCCTGGGGGAGGGGGCGGGGGGAGGCATGTGCAAAACGGGCGGGGGGGGAGAGCGCGGCCCGGGTGCGGAGGTGCGCGGAGATGCGCGAAGAGAGGGAACCCCAGGGAGGAACCGGCAGCAACAGGACCTCTGCAAATTCCTGCAGCACGGCTCTAATTAAGGGTTTCCTAGACAGAGCAATCAGTTCCGATAGCCTCCAACTATGCTTGTGAAATGCTGTAAAAAAAAAATTAAAATCTATCTAAATAAATAAATAATAAACCAACCCAAACCCAACAGCTCCAGGCTTGCTTGGCCTTCTTAAAGAATTTTCTTCTTTTTTTTTTTTTTTTTAACATGTGCTGAACCAAGATGTGGTTTCATTTGTGCTTAATGCTTTGTGTCATTCCAGAGAAAGCCACTGTCCTCAACATACAAAAGCAAGCCTCGGCACATCCTTGCAAAAAGAACCAGAGACAGGGTTTAATTAAAAGTTTTCAGTTGAACGCAGACCTTGTATTTTACTGCATCTCAGAATGATGTTAATTTTTAGTCAGGGCTTTCAAGAGCTAAGTGTTTTCAAACCTTTTTAAAAGTTATTTTCATATACATGTGTGTGTGTATATATATATATGTGTGTGTGTGTATGGCTTTTTTGGTCTGTATTAAATGGCTACCTTTGGAAGTGCTAACATTAACATTAAGTTCCAAATCACAAGTCAGCAGGGGCTGGAAGATGAATAACTGTCCAGACACAGGGAGAGCAAAGCATGCCTCAGGAAGTGGCATGGCTGAAGAGAAGTTACCATGCAAGCTTGCCCTAGCCCAGTTCTGTACCCTTGGATATACCCATAAAAGGTGAGGGAATCTCAAAGTACTTGAAATGTATATGTAAGAATAAAAAGAAGCTTCCCCCTACTTCCCACTTCCATGTGCTCTGCAATGATCAGTGATCATGAAAAAGCAGAAAATTACTAACCAACTCACCAGATCCAGGGAAAGAGATGATTCCACTTAAATTTTGTTAAAGTTTACTTCTCTGTTTTAAAAATTGTCTTCTTTAAGACTAACATGATAGGATACTGCCTCCTGAAAAACTGCCTGAGAGTTTTGCTCGGTCTGGATCTGGAAGCTATAGATTTTTTCTTAATTAAAATAAACAAAGGGAATGTCAAACTAGCATGAATTGCAGACCAAAGTTTCTCTTACATGAGGAAAATCCCAGCATGCCTCAGGATTTCTTAGGACAGACTTTCTTGCACAACTTGCTGTATTTCATATAGTGTATTAATGTGGCCTTTTCTTTTTAAATCTTGGAAGTTGTATTCAGGCATTGTCAAAAATAGTTGTAACTGCTTAAATGCATGCCTTGCATTGTTGGAAGCTGTTGGGATTTCTTTATGTACTACATAGTTACCTCTAAAAAGGAAAATCTCTAGAATTCAATTCTGGAGAGTTGCAGAAAAGGTTCCAATTATACTTGGATTGTGACCTTTACCCTGTGGAGTGTTCATCTGCCGTTTTTCATCATTCCAACCAGAGGAAACAGAGGAATATGTTTGGAACTTGGCATGCAATCAAGATTATTTATTAGAAAGTGTACATATTTGGAGGGTTTGATATATAAATTATTCATTCTCCATCACTTCAACTTTGTATTGCTATAGCAAAGCAAATTAATGTGACAGCTGCCTGCATTGTTGATGAACTTTGAAAAACTTTTTGTATACTGCATTCTACATTCCAATGTACTGAAGTCCTTGAAAAAATTGTTTAATTCCATGTGAATAACAGTCTGTTGCAAGATGATGGAGAAACCTACTATTATCCAACAAAGAGAGCATGTAGGATTAGACTTCTACACTAGACTGTGTATCTAACCAGACATTCAAATTCAATATTTTCTGTTATTTGAGTATTTTAAATTTGCTAAGATAAATGAGAATTTCCTATTATGACTTGTACTTGTCCTTGAATTGATCTGTTGCCTTCTTTTTCCTCTCACAGGTACTGCAAAATATATAGGGCCTTCAATAGAGCAGTGCTGAAAATAAGATTGCTCCAGCCCTGAAAGTATCTGTCTCCTAATGAGGAAGAACTGGAGGATAAACTTAATTTCTCTGATATTTTCATGAATTTTCCTAATCCCTTGATTAGCTATGAAAGATGAGACTGACTAGTGTGGTCTTTTAGGAGTTTTCTATTTCATTATTAGGCCTCTACTCAAGGAACTGTATAAAAGACAAGACTTAAGGGATGCTGAGAATTCGTTAGACTGGATCTCCATGAGAGGTTCAATTAAATCAGTAGTTTCTGAATTGCTATGAAGCCTGCCATCTATTTGCCACACTAGTGAGTCAGATCACCAATGTAACCTGGCAGCTCATTTTTGCTGGACTTTTGAGAATAGATTAGAGTGTCTCTGAAGGTTTGAACTGGCCTCTGTTTTCCTTTAGGAAAGGCCCATGCATGAGCCCGGGAGGCCCTTGAGCCGTAGTAGGGCAAGGAGCAAAACTGAACTTGGAGGATGCCTAACAGGGCTTGCTGTATCTTGGACCTCCACTAGGGAGGACTGTGGTTGTATGAATACTGGAAAGAGAAACTAGTCCACCTTTTACTGATTTTTGGCTGGGTTTGGGGGTTTTGTGAGTTGTTTGTTGGTTGTTATTTTTTGGGGTTTATTTGAATGAGTGAATGACTGACTGAATGAATGAATGAATGGCCGGTTGCTACGGCAGCTATTGGCTGTTAAGGGAAAAGGTATGGGAAGTGCTTCTGTTATTCTGAGAAGTGACAACAAATTACCAATAGAAGACCCTTACTAGCACAGCAGGCACTGCCAGATAGCTACTCTGCTGTACACCTAGCTCTTGGACAAGTGCTCTGAAGTTCCCCATGGTAATGTTTGCTCCAGCTTTTCATTGATATCTCCAGGCTGTAGGGTCAACAACTGAAATGCAAGCCCCAACACATAACTAAGGGAGGATTTTGCTGCTTTGCCATCTGTGTCCAATGGACTCACATTGCTTTAATGAAGTGCTCTTTCCCACTGCCCAAGAAAGTTAGCAAGCATTCACCTTGACAACAAAATAAATATACATCCCTTTAACCCTTCACTGCAGGATAGTGCCGTATTTTGTGCATCTTTTGGAGCATTTGATTGTGATCCTTCACCCTTTCTATCCCTTTGGGAGCAGCTTTCCCAGCTGTTGGAGGAGGAAGTGGTCTTCTCTCCCTCCCCAGGGAGTCAACACCAGTCAGAGTTCAGGGAGAAAGAAAGTAGTAAGAGCTAAATTTAGAAAACTGGTGTGAAAAATAAGGCAAGTTAAATACATTTTTGTCCTTGAAAACTGAGGAGGCCATTTTACTGAGCCTTAGAGGCATAGTAACAAGTCTGCTTGTGGGGCAAGGCTTATTCCAGAAAAGCTGAATGACAGAGATCTGTCTCACATCAGTTACGAGGATCATCCCATTGTTAGACATGTTGAAGTAGAAAGGAATGTAAGTAATTTGGCATGGAATCTTATATATGACAGTATGAAATTGAGTAAAAAGTAAATCAGACAAGTTGCTTCCTTGGTGTGTTTTTTTTTTTTTCATGTTCATTGCTCTCTTCAACTTTCATTTCTACTGTTGATATGGAGTGGTACATTTATTCTCCAAACTGAAATATAGCTGCTTGGCCTGTGATTTCCAGCTTTTTTTATAGCCACATGTATATAGTATTTGACATAAAATAGCAAACGTGGTGTATTTAAAGCACAAATTAGATCTTTCCCCTTTTAGAGAGAAGGTACCCACTCTACAGAACTCACCTTACAAGAAGAACCAAAGTGTATATTTTGTCAAAACTAAATGTTTAAAACATTTTGCCAGATGTGTTGCAGGCAATTTCCTTTCCTGGGAAACAGTAAATTCCCTTACTCAGCCAATCCCAGGTTTATTCCATACAGCATATGACTAAGCTGCTTTGAGAGAGATGCCTGAATCCCACTAACATTATCTTTCTAATTACTGTTTTACTTGCAGCTGCACAGCTTCTGTTTGACAGGCAAATATAGAGTTCTTGTGAGATCTCTGATATAAAGGGAAGCATAAAATTTTTTGAGGTAATAGAAGTTGACTTGGCTTTAGTCTGCTATCTGCAGACTGCCACCCAAAACTTTCAAGATGTTGATTTAGTAGATAAGCAAGTTCTCATTTCAGCAGTTTTTTTAGTTTTACCAAGGGAGAAGTACATAGTGCTATATGTGCAAAATAAAGGCAAAACAATGTAAACAAGCAGGTTTTGGTGCTGCATTCTCAGGGGAATATTTGATATACATATATAAATGAAAATGCTGTAGTGTGAGAATATGTAACTTCAAAATCAAATCTGACATGAAAAGTTATCTGAAACATGGAATAAATTAATGAAGTGTTTTATATATTCCTGGTATTTACATTCTTCACATTTTGACACTCAGTGTTAAGTCCACACTTTTGGTTCCTGGTACTTTAACATTATTTTATGGTAGTTGCATTTGCTGGCTTCAAAATATTTTCTTTCATTTGGAGTATTTTAGGATGTTTCTCAGGAAGAAATGTCAACAAGGAGAAGACTCATGAACTCATAACTTGAAAAACAGGGAACAGGATCTTGGACTCCACTAGATGTTTAGCCTGGTGAAAATCTTATCTGTTTTCAGATCTTATACTCTCTTTGAAAGAGAAGAGTGCCAGATTCGACGGGAAGCCCTCTCGGAACCGCGCCAGGACCAGCAGCCTCCGGCGGCCATTCGCTGCTCTGCTTCTCAGGCTACAGGAACCGCCGGCCCCGCGGAGATTTCTGCAAGCGCTGCGAGGCTGCGAGGTTTGCAGGAGCCGTCTTTTCATGTGCCTGCGGCTCATGATCTCAGCGTCATCGGCGGCAGATTTTAAAAGCCACAGCCGCGACTCGAGGGGCTTCCATTCGGCGGGAAGCCAGTCTTCTCTCGTATTCTCTCGTGCTCTCACACGCCGCCTCACTTTTTCTAATTTTTTTTTATTTGATCAGTAGGTGCTGTGGCCAGGGACAGGCATGGTTGTAACTCACAGCAAAAACTCCCTAAAAAAATCAGTGTCGACCCAGACTGAGGTAGAACACAAGCAGGTAGCTGTCCCAGTATCTGACCGTAGAGAGTGCTGGAGCCTGGCTCTTGAAATGCAGGGTAGTGGGGGCAACTCTTGCATAAGGTGTGAGCAGATTGACTATCTACTTAATTTGGTGGCCAGACTGAAGGACGAGGTTGCTAGTCTTAGAGATGTAAGGGAATGTAGGAAAGAGATGAACCAGAGGAGGAAGGAGATGAACCAGAGTAAGCAGACTCTGCAGGCTCCCCCAGCAGAGGCTGGTTATCCAAAAAGCTGAGGGGAATGGATGCAGGTTCCTCTCAAAAGACACAAAGTAAAACCTCCTTGCCTCCCCTCACCTTCCCCGCTGCTCTTGGAAAACAGGTATGGGGCACTGGAGATTGAGGGTGAGGTGATCCTGATGCCAGAGGACACACCATCTGGGATTTTCCCTGAAACTAAACAGCCTAAGGTTAAACAACCTAAAGCAAAGCAGCCTAAGCTTAAACAGCCTTCCCCTGGCATCAGGACCTGCTCCCTCAAAAAAAAGAGCAGGGTAATTGTTATTGGTGACTCCCTTCTGAAGGGAACATAGGGCCCCATATGTCGTCCAGACCCATATCATAGGGAACATTGTTGTCTCCCAGGAGCCCAAGTTAATGATGTTACCAGAAGGCTGCCTAGCCTGGTGCAGCCTTCTGACTACTATCCCTTACTAGTTATGCAGTTAGGGAATGATGATGTTGCAACCAGAACTCCCAGGGCTATAAAAAATGACTTCAGGGCCCTAGGAGATCTGGTTGAGGGGTCAGGTGCACAAATAATTTTTTCATCAATACCCTTAGTTGCAGGAGGGAATATCATAAGGAACACGTCAGCAGCTATAGTCAGCAAGTGGCTTAGAGGCTGGTGCAGTCAAAAGAATTTTGGGTTTTTTGATCTTGGAGAATTTTCTACTGCACCAGGTCAGCTGGCAACAGATGGAGTACATCTGTCCCAGAGAAGGGGAAAGGTCACAGTATATGAGAATGGCCTGTCCCCCAAAGGTAAGGCCCCAAAGGAAGGCACTAGATGCCATTGAGATGGAGATTAGGGACGATCGGGTTGAATGCTTGTGGATAAGAATTAGAGGGAAGACCAGCAGGGCAGACACCCTGGTTGGAGTCTGTTATAGACCACCCAACCAGGAGGAAGATGTCGACGAAGCATTCTACAGGCAGCTTAGGGCTCAACACGGCAGAGAGGAGACAGTCTAGGAGGTTCTTAGAATGCATGGAGGACAGCTTCTTATCCCAGGTGCTGCAAGAGCCTACCAGGGGCAAGGCTATGCTTGACCTCCTCTTCACCAATAGGGAAAGGCTGGTGGGTGATGTGGTGGTCAGAGGGTGTTTAGGGGCCAGTGACCGTGAGATAATTGAATTTTCAGTATTTGGTAAACCTAAGAGGGGCGGCAAGTAGACCTCCACTCTGGACTTCCAGAGGGCAGACTTCAGGCTACTCAAGGAACTAATTCAGAGGGTTCCTTGGGATAAAGCCCTTAAAAATAAAGGAGTCCAGGAGAGCTGGGCCTACTTCAAGGAAGAACTGTTGAAGGCACAGGAACAGGCTGTGCCAATATGCCGGAAGATGAGCCGCCGGGGCAGACGGCCAGCCTGGATGGTTAATGAACTTCTAAAAGAACTAAGGGAAAAAAAGAGGGTGTATCACCTTTGGAAGAGAGGGGAGGCAACCCACAGAATGTTTAAGGATGTTGCTAGGTCTTGTAGGAAGAGAATTAGGGAGGCAAAAGCACACTTGGAGCTTAAACTGGCCTCTACTGTGAAGGACAACAAAAAGTCCTTCTATAAATACATTAATAGCAAGAGGAAGGGGAAGGAAAACCTCCACTCCTTGGTGGATACGGAGGGGAACATTGTAACAAAGGATGAGGAAAAGGCAGAGATACTTAACACCTTCTTTGCCTCAGTTTTTACTAGAAGGGCAGAACGTCTTCCTGACAGCTGGCCTGCAGAGCTGGCAGAAGGAGCCAGGGAGCTGCAGTTTCCCTATGTTCCATGAGGCGGTGGTTGGAACTCTCCTTAGCAGCTTGGATCCCCACAAGTCCATGGGACCAGATGGGATTCATCCTAGGGTGCTGAGAGAGCTGGCAGATGAGCTGGCCAAGCCACTCTCCATAATTTTCCAGCAGTCCTGGCTCACTGGCGAGGTCCCAGAGGACTGGAAGCTGGCCAACGTGGTGCCCATCCATAAGAAGGGCTGGTTGGATGAGCCAGGGAATTACAGGCCTGTCAGCCTGACCTCAGTGCCAGGCAAGATCATGGAACAGGTCATCCTGAGTGCAATAACACAACACTTAGAGGATGGCCAAGGGATCAGGCCTAGCCAGCATGGATTTAGGAAGGGCAGGTCCTGCCTGACCAACCTGATCTCCTTCTATGATCAGGTGACCTGCCTGGTGGATGTGGGGAGGCCTGTTGATGTAGTCTACCTGGACCTCAGCAAGGCCTTTGACACTGTCCCCCATAGCAAACTGCTGGCCAAGCTGTCAGCCCATGGCTTGGACGGGAGCACACTGCGATGGGTTAGGAACTGGCTGGAGGGCCGAGCCCAGAGAGTGGTGGTGAATGGTGCCACATCCAGCTGGCAGCCAGTCACTAGTGGTGTGCCCCAAAGATCAGTGCTGGGCCCTGTGCTCTTTAACATCTTTATTGATGATCTGGATGAGGGCATTGAGTCCATCATCAGTAAATTTGCTGACGACACCAAGCTGGGGGCAAGAGTTGATCTGCTGGAGGGTAGAGAGGCTCTGCAGAGGGACCTCGACAGGCTGGACAGATGGGCAGAATCCAACAACATGAGATTTAACACATCCAAGTGCCGGGTTCTGCACATTGGCCACAACAACCCCATGCAGTGCTACAGGGTGGGGTCAGAGTGGCTGGAGAGCAGCCAGGCAGAGAGGGACCTGGGGGTGCTGGTTGATGGTAGGATGAACATGAGCCTGCAGTGTGCCCAGGTGGCCAGGAGGGCCAATGGCATCCTGGCCTGCATCAAGAACAGTGTGGCCAGCAGGAGCAGGGAGGTCATTCTGCCCCTGTACACTGCACTGGTTAGGCCACACCTCGAGTACTGTGTCCAGTTCTGGGCCCCTCAGTTTAGGAAGGATGTTGACTTGCTGGAACGAGTCCAGAGAAGAGCAACAAAGTTGGTGAGGGGTTTGGAACACAAGCCCTATGAGGAGAGACTGAGGGAGCTGGGATTGCTTAGCCTGGAGAAGAGGAGACTCAGGGGTGACCTTATCACTCTCTACAACTACCTGAAGGGAGGTTGTAGACAGGCTGATGATGGTCTCTTCTCCCAGGCGGCCAGCACCAGAACAAGAGGACACAGTCTCAGGCTGCGCCAGGGGAGGTTCAGGTTGGATGTTAGGAAGAAGTTCTATACAGAAAGAGTGATTGCGCTATGGAATGGGTTGCCCGGGGAGGTGGTGGAGTCGCCGTCATTGAAGGTGTTCAGAAGGAGACTTGATGGGGTGCTTGGTGCCATGGGTTAGCTGTTTGGGTGGGTTGGATTGGTTGATGGGTTGGACACGATGATCTTGAAGGTTTCTTCCAACCTGGTTTGGATTATTCTAATAAAGCTTATTCTATTCTAATAAAACGATTCTAGGAAGGGAATTGGCAGGTCTCATCGACAGGGCTTTAAACTAGTTTAGAAGGAGGAAGGGGCTGAAACTAGTCCCCTCAGGCAGGAGTCTGGGGGCGATAAACTAGAGTCAGAGGTGAAACCAGCAGCCCAGCGGCAGTGCATGTACACTAATGCACGAAGCATGGGTAACAAACAAGAAGAGCTGGAAGCCTTTTTGCAGCAGGAAAGTTATGATGTAGTTGCCATCACAGAGATGTGGTGGGACGACTCACATGACTGGAGTGCTGCAATTGACGGCTACAGGCTCTTCAGGAGAGACAAGCAAGGAAGAAGGGGTGGAGGGGTGGCCCTGTACATCAGGAAGGCACTAGATGCCATTGATCTGGAGATCAGAGACGATCGGGTTGAGTGCTTGTGGGTAAGAATTATAGGGAAGACTGGCAGGGCAGACACCCTGGTTGGAATCTGTTATAGACCACCCAACCAGGAGGAAGATGTTGATGAAGGATTCTATAGGCAGCTTAAGGCTGTCTCAAGATCTCCAGACCTTGTTCTCATGGGCAACTTCAACTTGCCTGATATCTGCTGGGATCTTAACACAGCAGAGAGGACGCAATCTAGGAGGTTCTTAGAATGCATGGAGGACAGCTTCTTATCCCAGGTGCTGCAAGAGCCTACCAGGGGCAAGGCTATGCTTGACCTCCTCTTCACCAATAGGGAAAGGCTGGTGGGTGATGTGGTGGTCAGAGGGTGTTTAGGGGCCAGTGACCGTGAGATAATTGAATTTTCAGTATTTGGTAAACCTAAGAGGGGCGGCAAGTAGACCTCCACTCTGGACTTCCAGAGGGCAGACTTCAGGCTACTCAAGGAACTAATTCAGAGGGTTCCTTGGGATAAAGCCCTTAAAAATAAAGGAGTCCAGGAGAGCTGGGCCTACTTCAAGGAAGAACTGTTGAAGGCACAGGAACAGGCTGTGCCAATATGCCGGAAGATGAGCCGCCGGGGCAGACGGCCAGCCTGGATGGTTAATGAACTTCTAAAAGAACTAAGGGAAAAAAAGAGGGTGTATCATCTTTGGAAGAAAGGTGAGGCAACCCATGAAAAATTTAAGGATGTTGCTTGCTAGGTCTTGTAGGAAGAAAATTAGGGAGGCAAAAGCACATTTGGAGCTTAAACCGGCACTTGGACTTGTTGAATGACATCCCGTTGGACTCCGCCCATCTGTCCAGTTGGTCGAGGTCCCTCTGTAGAGCCCTTCCATCCTCTAACTGACCAACATCTGCTCCTAACTTGGTGTCATCTGCAAATTTGCAGATGACTGACTCAACCCCCTCATCCAGATCATCAATGAAGATATTAAGGAGGATAGGGCCCGGCACTGATCCCTGGGGGACGCCACTGGTGACTGGCCGCCAGCTGGATGTGGCACCATTCACCACCACTCTCTGGGCTCGGCCCTCCAGCCAGTTCCTAACCCAGCACAGAGTGTAGTGGTCCAAGCCACGAGCTGACAGCTTAGCCAGCAGTTTGCTGTGGGGGACGGTGTCAAAAGCCTTGCTGAAGTCCAGGTAGACCACATCCACAGACCTCCCCACTTCCACCAGATGGGTCACCTGATCATAGAAGGAGATCATGTTGGAGAGGCAGGACCTGCCCTTTCTAAATCCATGTTGTCTGGACCTGAGCCCTTGGCCATCCTTCAGGTGCGCAGCTATTGCCGCCAGGATAATCTGCTCCATCACTTTCCCTGGCACTGAGGTCAGGCTGAGTGGCCTGTAGTTTCCAGGTTCCTCCATCCGACCCTTCTTGTGGATGGGGACCACATTGGCCAGTTTCCAGTCACCTGGGACCTCACCGGTGAGCCAGGACTGGAGGAAAATGATGGGAAATGATCAAATGATGGAAAATGGTCAGATCATTCAATATTTGTTTATTAGCTTGATTTTAAACTTGATTATAGGAGGTCTTGCTTGTAGCTGTATGTTCTCACTTTATTTTTAAGTCAGTATCTTCAGGCAAATATTTTATTAAATTCTATTTTAAATAACTAATAGAGCTTCACCCTGAATGCTGAATTATATACTATCAGTTGTTATTACTTCATCTGTAGCCTGTGGGACATTAACAGCAATGTCCAGTGAATAGTATTTTTATTTAATATAAATAACTTCATATCTAATTCAGCAAACTAATGGCCAGCTGATATTATTCTACTAATTTCTGCCTTCCTTTGCCTGTCCACTGAAGTATAATTTTTTTAGATGAAAAATGCATATCTTAAAGTTAAAATATTTATTGGATGATGCTATGACAATTAGAAAAAAATCCCCTAAATCAGCCAGAGTAGAGTATTTTCCTCTTCTGTTAAAGAAGATTGTATCCTTGAGTAGAGTATCAAAGTGGCCTTCTTTGATTAAATACAAGGATCAGGTTAACCAATTCTTCCTTGCAGAGTCAAAGATTTCTTTCTGTGGATCAGAAGTAACTCATGAGTAACAAACTCAGATTAAAGTGCCTGATGTTAGGTGAAATAATGTCATAAAGTTCTCTAGACTACTGCAAGAAGGGGGCCGCTTTAACGACCAATTTGATCAGCGGATTCCAACTTTATTGAGCATCAGACACATCTTATATACAGTTTGCTATAATTATGCCCACTTGGCAACATACTATTGGTTGCTCTCTAAAAGGTTACATCATTGTTTTCACAACTCTGTGGAATTCTTCTATCCGGCCTAATTGCTCTCTTTCCCAGATCTCGCCTCCTCCTTATCTTGCTTGCCTCCCATCTCAGGGGCAGCTGGACTTCAGCATACCAAGCAATCAGCACTTTCTCACATCTCCTACTCCGCCACTATATATCAACAGAGAATTCTTCAAGGCCTGAATTGCACAGGTGTTCCTGGGACCCATGTCCCCTCTTGCCCGACAACACTAGACAATACAAAGGCTGGTTTCATGCTAATTATAAACAACTTCTTGCTGTAAACTGCAGAAGGTGATGAGAACTGAGGAGAAATGCACCTGATTTCTTGTCTATTGCTGAAAGGTCTAGTTTGACTTACTGAAAGAAGTGATGTTTATTTAAGACTTCAGGTGTGTTCCGTTGTCCCACCTTCAAGTGATGTTATTAGTATATTATCAGTATTTGTTCATTCTATTACAATCTTTGGACTAATCCATTCCAGCTTTATTGTTTTGACTCTTGTCTTCCTCAGCAATGGATTCACATGTACTATGAATTGATTAAACACCAGTCCACCCAGAAACTGGCTCTAAAGAGGTTGTTCACCCTGGAAAGATAATTGTTTTGCTCTGTAGGAATATTTTTCAATATTAAGTGCACTAAATAAATGTCAGGTGACATGTTAAAGCAGTACCTGTTCTGGAATCCCATTGCACCCTCTCTTATAGATGGCGAGGAAGGATGGGGTAGCTAAGGGACTAATGTTTCTACAAGATATGAAGTATTTCTGGCAGGACTACGGCAACTACGGCAGACAGGGAAACTGTTAGAACTCGTGGCCTAAACTTTGTTTTAATTTTATATCAAGTAAAAGGAAATATTTTCTGAGGCTTAGATCTATGAGGATGTAGAAAAGCTTCTCATGAGAAGTGGTGGAATCCCTGCTGTATGAGTAATTTAATATGGACTGGCAGAACACTGAAATATGTAAAGGAAAATCCTGTGCTGGCAGCAGTAAGAATTAAATGACCTAATAAGCTTTTTCATCTCTTGTTTTCTCGCATTAAACCTCATCACTTTGCTGAAAGAAAGAAAAATGCTTATGTTGGGACTCCATGTGAAAAGTGCTTATAAAAAAAATATCCCTCTTCAGATGATAAAAATATAATTATTATATATGAAGTTATTCTTGCATTTTCTCACAGCCATGAAATGAAACTTGTCAGCCACAAGCTAGTATTAATGCCTGCAAACCACTAACACAATTGTTGCCGTATTTCACCCTCATTTAATATTATTTATTCCACTGGTATTACTAAAGCACCAGAGTGAGCCTGTGTTTCATAAACTGTTATTGCCTACACGCAAACCTGCTTGGCTAACTGAAAAGTCTACAATCAACAGCTTAATTGCCATTTTTTATTTTCAATTAAAAAAAGAAAAATTAAACATGTCTACAATGAATAATTATTTTAATGCACATCATAGACTTTTCAACACAACAAGCCACAAAGTTTACATCAAAATCAGACTGCTCTTATTTTTACTAACTTGGCTTTGAAAACTTCTCTTTTGGAACATTTACTCTATGTGAAACAGGCTTCTTTGTATTAATGTATTTTAACTTGCTGTTTCTTCAAGAGGGAGAAAATCTGCACTTACCTACATCTTACCACAATTTTGATCTGCAGTACACCCAATAAAGCAAAATAACACATACTATTAAGACAGTGATTTCAATAAACTGATAGCCTGGAGGGCCAAGGAAAAAAAAAGATGCTTAAGATCAAACTGTGGGCCTCTCATTTAGAAGGCTTTTTTTAGTATCAGTCTGAACCTTTTTCAGATGTGTCTAGCATGTGCAATGGTCAGAAGCTGCTGAAATAAACAAAGTGTGGGTCTGTTCTCCATTATTATAATTTGCAGATGCCTTCTGCCAGCTCACAGAGGATGGCCCAAGGCTTTTGAAGCTGTTAATGACATGAACAGTGGCCAAGAACTGTCTTTATTTGAAATACAAGTGTATTTTAAAAATAAACCAGAACATGTGAATCCTCAACTAGCTTCCATTTGCATTAATTTTATACAGTGGAGATTTTTCTTAAAGATACAAATTTCCCACCAAGACATTCACTGAACCAGTTAAACATTTGGAAGAATTTTCAAGAAGTGTCACCACTAGTTAAAAATATTGTCTTACATGGCTGATCCCAATGAGAATCAGGCTTTACAATAAGTGACAGTACACTCTCTTTGATTTCTCAGTGTTCATAAATTCATTAAATGCTCATTCATCAAGTCCCATGTCTTTGCTGGCTATTCCCTGCCAGAACGAGGCATTTGTTCCCAAAACTAAGTGGCAGTTAGTTTAGTAAGTATTGCCCTGCCCTATAATTAGAGCTCAGAGAAAGAAATAATTAAAATGAACAGAAGATAAACAAAAATCAAAGTGCTCAGAATTAGAAATAAGAGAGAGAAGGCTTCTTGTCTTATTTGTGGTTGTGGTTAGTTTTGTGTTTTGGTTTGTTTGTTTTTTTCCTTTCCTATTTGTTTATTTATTTATTTCACTAGTAGGGTTGAAAGTGGTGAATACTAAATGTTGACATTTGGGACAGTTGAGACTATGTAACAGCTCTCCATGTGGACATCAAATACACTGTAGTTGGAGCTGCATCTGCTCTATGTGTAGGTTTTATCCATGTATGCACTGTGACATTTTTCCAGTTTATTAGACTTCTGAAAAATGGCCTTGTTTCTATGAAAATATGTGGAAAACCATGTCCCATATGCTTTTCATATGAGAAACAAGACGGGACTGTGTAATACAGGACATCCTCTGTTATGTGGGACATCTGCCAAGCTCAGCAAAAAGAAAAGATACAGACAAGAATAAAACCAGAGGAATAAATGATTATTAAACCCTTATTCTGTTTTAATGTTTATATTCTACTCTGGACTCAGCTTTTACAGTCCACTTTTGACAAGGTCTCTGAGCTGGAATAGCTATGTATTCTGTACTTTCTAGTCTATTCAATGCCTTACAGTTAACATTTTGAAGTGTTTAATGTTCATAAGTGAACAATAGATTTTTCTAAGGTAATATTCAATATAGGCTTTGAGTCTTCTAAATTACTACTGTGTTCCCCTTTACATCTTTAGGTAACAATGTATCTCTGCATGGAAGACCATAAGAGCCTCTTAATATGTCATGTGCATGAGTAGTTTATATTTGAAAGCTAAACTGCAGCTGTTACAAATTTTCCCAATAGTCTGGGGCTAAAAACCCAAACATTACCTTGTATTGGGGCATACCAGGGTTGCCAGTGCTTATGTCACTCACACATTTTGGTGTATTTCAATCCTGGACTGTGAACTAATGAGATTAATAAATGATAATTTAAATTTAGGGGAAAGAATTCTTTTTTGCAAGTTTATAGAAGCACAAAAATGTTGCTCTGCAAAATTGTAATAGAAGGCAGAAAAATTAAAAGAAAAAAAATAAAAAAGGTTTACTTTTGGAAGGCAGAATCCTAATTTCTGGTTAGCAGTGCTGGTCATGTAAATTATACATCTAATACTGTTCAACCCTTCTTTATTGGCATGTATGTTTATTATACCTAGTGAGAACCAAGTCCTCCCAGTACCTTTGATTCTATTGAAAACTTCAAATTAAATTGGAATTGGATGTCCTGCCCACAAGGACACATTACAGTCCATTGCTGCATACAGGTTTCATTCATGAAAACTTACAATGGTGGCTGTAGGTAGAACTAATAGACAAATGCATGTGGAGTTTTTTCTGAGCACTTCAACTCCCAGTCTAATGGGAGGAATGCTGAGGCTACTTGCCTTTTTTGTCATGTTTTCAGCATTAACTATGTTACTAGAGATGGCAGAAACCACCTACCACATCATCTCATAGAAAGTGGTACCAGGATCTCTGCAAGTCATATGCTGCTTCTCTGCCTTAATATTCTGCTGCCTTTTTTGTTGTTGTTGTTATTTTTTTGTTTTTTTTGGTCTGGTTTACATTTATGAACCTTAGAATAATTCTTACATTCATTTTATGCTTTGCTACAGACAAGAAAGAAAGGAACTCATATATATTCAGGATAATGCAAATTACTATTTTTATTTAATAAAGACAGATTGTTGAGCCTGGCACTAATTTTATCCTTTATTACCAGTGAAGACATGAGAACTTGAAGTACATCCTGCTACCATAACAGGGAAATTGGCTCAAACTGGAAGGAGGAAGACATAGCATAGTTTTTTTTGCATGTGGACTGTGTCCTTTATATGTTATTTTACAAAGGCATTCTGAGTCAAAAAGCCAATTTTATCCAAAATATGTTTTTTAAGACACACATAGCATATTCAGATGAAACAGCCAAGATGAAAAAGTTTCAGAAACCTGTTGAACTTTATGGATGTCTCCAATGATTGCTCAGGAGTACACAGTGGGAAGGATGCCTCACTACCCGCAAGGCTTCTCTGGCTGATATATTTAATCCATGCACTTGAGCTGTGCTGTAATGGTTTACAAATAGCTTGTGACACCCCAGCTAGCAGCTAAAACAAAGCTCTAGTTTAGGATAAAAATTAATGTCTGTAATTCCTTTTCACTAGTTTGTAGTCCTTGTTCATAGCACGATGGACTCATAGATGTCACTAATTGAATCCTGAAGCCATGCTACACTTTGGTCACCAAAACCTTTCATCAGTTACTTTGCTTGTAATTTTAATGAATGCCACCAGTTTCATGTCTGCATTCAACTGGTTTGGACTAACCTGGAAAAGGAAAATGAGTAAATGCAAATTTTTTTTGCTAAACAAAGGCACTGAAGTGGTTGATTCTGGCCCAGAATTTTATCTGCATGTAAACAATTATTATGTCATAAATCAACACTTCAGGGTTTATTTGTTTTCTTTTGGGTTTTGTTCCAAGTGTCTGGAGAGGAGAAGAAACAGTAGTATGTGTTTCCACAAACTTATATGGGAAATACTGTGATAACAAGGCACCAGAAGAGCAAGCAAAACCTGCAGTAAGGAAGCATACAGCATAAGTAGTATTCTTCCTTACATGAAAAAAAATGGAAGGAGGAGTGTTTCATGAGACTAGCATGTGCTAGAAAACCTTCTGGCTCCTGCATATGAATGATTTTTTGTTGGTTAAGCCCCACTGGGGCTATACAGCTAAAGGTTCAGAAATCCTGCTTTGTCTCACTTGATCCCCACACTTGTTATGTATATTTCATAGCATAACAGTAAATCAAGCTTCTCTGTAATGTTTTTCTATAATGATTAACATGCTGTCATTTTAAAATATATACCATTTATTTAAACAGTGAAATTGCAAAGAACTACTTCTATGAAGCACTGTAAAATGTAAAAGTAGCACTGTTTTATAAGAGGAAAAGTGTGTCGAATTACATGCTCTTATCATTACAATAAGACACAAACACATTTCATGGGATTTTAGTACCAAGACTAACATTATTTAACAGTAGTTCTAGATGGAATAGCTGAAGAAGCTACAGTATGGTGGAACTTTGTGGAAACTGCTTATAGCTCTCATTATGTTGGAAAAGGAAGATTTCTTTTTAGTAGGTTTAGCAGAGATGGCTGTTGAAGATTTCTTGCTAGTAGGTTTAGCAGAGATGGCTGTTGAGATGCTCTTGTTGTCTG
Source organism: Melanerpes formicivorus (assembly GCF_026170545.1). Taxonomy (NCBI): domain Eukaryota; kingdom Metazoa; phylum Chordata; class Aves; order Piciformes; family Picidae; genus Melanerpes; species Melanerpes formicivorus. The sequence continues at coordinate 1,680,599 of NW_027142361.1, read as the reverse complement.
TTGTTTATCATAACTTTAGAACACTATATCCAGGCAATTAGTTATAAATCTGACTCACTCAAAACACAATGTCATGCAATGTTTCCAGCAAAATCAGATCTTACCCATTTAATTAGTTTCCTTTATTTCTTCATTTAGTCATAAGCAAAAAGTTGTATTGCAACTCAAATTATGTTCTTGCAAAAGCATATGACACTTAATTCCATGACAGGGTCTCTACAGCATAGGATCATGGCTTACAGACCGGATATTTTTCTGAAAGCAACTTTCAGTTACAGAATCTTATTCATCTCCTGAGAGCATTAGAATGTACATTTTAGCTGATAAAGCTTTTCTCATAAGTGTCTAAGGTACAGTCTTAAGTGCTCCATACCATCCTCCAAAATCAGGGCTAAAGTAATTCACAGCTAATATGAAGAAAATACTCCACAAACATGGACCAAATTCCATCCTGCTAATTTTATTTTCACTGACATAAAAGTTGTCCTTTGATTCATAACTTCCCTACAATTGCTACAACTACGTGAAAAAAATAATAATTTATAAGGTGGTTGCTGAACCTAATTTCAACTTCAAATTATTTGCACTGTTTTAGATTTATTGTGCTTATGAGTATATGTGTTTATATATAGACCTTCTTCTCTTCTTGTTCTTACTATTTTGTGATTTATTATGTGTTGATGAAATTCTGTTGTAGACCTTGGAGGCTTTTTCAAAGACAAGAAGTTCCATTGTCATGTTTTTCTTTCAGCAATATATGTCTTGTGTATTGAAGTTATATATCAGAACTATTTAGAAGATCGTTGCTTAGCCTGGAGAAGAGGAGACTCAGGGGTGACCTTATTGCTCTCTACAACTACCTGAAGGGGGGTTGTAGACAGGCAGAGTTTGGTCTCTTCTCCCAGGCAACCAGTACCAGAACAAGAGGACACAGTCTCAGGCTGTGCCAGGGGAGGTTTAGGCTGGAGGTTAGGAGGAAGTTTTACACAGAGAGAGTGAATGCCCATTGGAATGGGCTGCCCGAGGAGGTGGTGGAGTCACCATCACTGGAGGTGTTCAAGAGGAGACTTGATAGGGTGCTTGGTTGCATGGTTTAATTGGTTGGGTGGTGTTGGATGATAGGTTGGACATGATCTTGAAGGTCTCTTCCAACCTGGTCTATTATTCTATTCTATTCTATTCTATTCTATTCTATTCTATTCTATTCTATTCTATTCTATTCTATTCGCGATATATGTCTTGTGTATTGAAGTTATATGTCAGGACTATTTAGAAGATTGCCTAAATTCATAATTTTTAAAACCAGTGTTATTTAATATTTGCCTAAAGTTGGTTCCAGAGGCTGTGATCAAAAAACGACCCTCTTTTGCTAGTCAATATATTACTGTTATAAAGTTGGTATGTCTTCATTATTTTCCACTGAATGTAAAAGCAGACTTTGCACCTTAATACACTGTACAAATCCAAAACAAAAGATAGTGTCTGACCCAGAGGTCTTTGGATCTACAGAAGAGTGTAGATCTGGCTGAAAGGTCACACTTTATCCATATTTTGTTTTTACCAGACTTATTTTTGGCCCAGAAGCTTGATCAGCTTCATTTCAAATGGAAAACTCTGGCAGTAGACAGCATGAATGCTTTTTACCTGTGGTGTTGACTCCAGGCAGCCTGATTCTGTTAACCTTCAATAGTCTTTGCTGCATGGCATGACTTTTTAAAGCTATTGTAGACAGGGGAGTTTAATGGGAGTATGTTTGCCCCAGGGAGAGGAGTTTTATAGGTATTCTGAACAGGGTGGAGTTTTGTTGACCATTTTAACAGTAATGGTTAATTAGTATCTTTTAAACTAATATGGTTTTGGACAATCCCGGGGAAAAGTGTAAAAATCCTGTTTAATACTAACTTCTTAAAATCAAAGAAAACAAGCATTTATGAATCAGATATAAAAGGGTCCTCACTAGCATGTTAAAACTGAGAAACTAGTCTTAAAACTTCAGTAGCCTATCAAAAGTTTTGCCTAGCCTCAGAGATTCCTGCCTCATTTGAGATGAGGTAAGTTTAAGTACCTGAAAGAGCTGCAGTTTCAAACACAAAGCAAGGGCAAACTCTATAGGGTTTATAATTATTGAATAATAAAAATAATAATAACTAATAATTATACAGGGCTTTACTATTTATTTATTATTGTACATCTGAGTTTAGCATAAAGGAGGTAAAAAATTATGACGTTGATTAGAATTGCACAGAAGTTTGTTCTGTGAAATTGTATAGTTGCATTGATCATGGCTTAGAAGAAAAACTATAAAATAGGAACAGCATAAATAATTGAAAGCTGTTTGTCCCATGCCATTGAGGTTTTGGGGTGGTTTAGCACATGCATATAAAACAAAAGATGTGCCTTCTTGGAGCAGTAGCATAGTGTGATCCCATCACATTCTCTGTGCTGTGCAGATTAGGTTGGTTCCTGCTTACTTACGTTGAGGTTCATCTGACATGCAATTAGACTATGTTTCTCCGTGGGTTTTTTCTGGTTGGTTGGTTTGCTTGTTCATTTGTTCTTTTCTGGAGGTTGATGAGACAATTTCTCACATTCAGGATTTTTTGGGGGATTAACTGGACTATGTCTATTTTCATGCTGTCTTTGGAGGATGTTGGTAGTGACTGTTTCTGTTATCTGTAGTCCTCAGCATCCTCTGCTGGCTTCAACCATTTTACAGTACATGTTTCTTCTACTGTGTTCCACATTTCTCTAGAAAAACACAACCTTGAGCAGCCAACTGGGGTTTTAACTGCATGTGCCTGAAAAGTGCCCTTTGGTTTATAAGCACAAGAAGCAGTGCTCTCTACAAAGATAAAATGTGCACATGGATCTCTTTTAACAATAGTTACTTTACTTATCCAAACCAGCACTTTTCTGGTTATTTATATCTCTTGGTATAAAATGTCATTTTAAGCTTGAACTTCTGCCTTGGTGATTCAGCACTTCCCATTCCATGGTTAAATAAATTTAGGAAAGAAACCACATATGTTGTAATATATAGGCTATATTGTACTTAACCAGACAATGACATTATGTTGTGTTTGCAGGTCTGGAGTTGTCTTTCTCATGGTAATAAAGTTGACAGAAGTCTTTCATCTGGAATCTAAACATTAACAAAAACTGAAAATTAAAGAAAGGAGGCATTGTAAGGGACTGTTATTGCTTTAATCTCATAGATCGTTAAGGACGACACAGGATAATTTCTCTTACAGAAAAAAAAAATTTTCAAATTATATTTAAAGGATCTAGCAAGTTACAATGATAGGTGACTTTTGCTGTACATTATAGGGTATTTCAAGTATTCTGGTATTCCAAAAATGTTTTTGAATCAATTCACACAGATGGTACTTATGTTTGTATTGCAAATGGGAAACTGATGATTACCTCCAATAGCTTTCATGAGACACTGTTAGTGAAAACCCTGTTACCTGTATTTCATCTCAGAGAACTGTATGCTATAATTAAGTGAACTTCAAAAGTCAAATTAAACTGAATGAACAAAGTAACCAGTAAGGATGTTCTCTTAAGCATTCATTCTTACATGATGAATGATGCTTGTTTTTCTCTTCTCTTTAATTAGAATGTTTCTACATTTGCCAAGGAAAATGTTGGAAAACAGACAAAAACTGAAATTATAGGAACAGGGCTTGATGTAATAGCTTATTTGTAAAGGAAACACAACTTCTTTGGTATTTAATTGAAACAGGAAGTTCAGAACCTCAGTACACAAAAGCACAACAGATTCTCAGGTGCTAGTTGAGTCATCTGTTGTTGGAAGTAGTCTCATAGAAGGCTTCCCCTTGATTTAGTTCTAATCTTCAATTAACAAAGGGAAGGAAATTAAATACAGATTTAGTTTTAGATTATGTGCAAAGCTCTCTGTTGCTTTGTAGCTGTCACACTGATGTGCATGCTTTGTGAGTATATCTTGTTGGCACAACTGGAGTGCGTCCTTGTGAATTTATTTAGCTTTTAATGAGAATAAGAAACCTGATGTACTTATTTAATTTATGAAATGATGTAAAGCACACTTAATCAAAGTAGTCTGATTCTTCCTTCTAGTCATGTCACCTGATGCCTGATTTCAACTTCACTGCAAACCATGAAAGCAATCATGTGATGAAGTCATAACTGATAAAACTATTGTTTCAAGTTTAGTATGGGGTTATTTATTTATTGACATATTTGTTTGTAACAAGAGGTCTGTTTTATAGCAGAGAACAGCATGTTGATGCCATGTAGTTTTGTTTAGCTGTGAAATATTTAAAAGGCACTTGGGAGTTTGCGTGTCTATCTTCTCTGTAGAAGACAGCTTTTCATAGTTTCATAGTTTCATAGTTTCATTCAGGGTTGGAAGGGACCACAAGGATCATCTAGTTCCAACCCCCCTGCCATGGGCAGGGACACCCCACACTAGATCAGGCTGGACAGAGCCTCATCCAGCCTGCTCTTAAACACCCCCAGGGACGGGGCCTCGACCTCCCTGGACAACCCATTCCAGGGTTTCACCACTCTCATGGTGAAGAACCTCCTCCTCACATCTAGCCTGAATCTCCCCACCTCCAGCTTCATTCCATTAATTCATTTTCCCCTCCTTCAAGGTTTGTATGGAACTGGCCTTCTTTGAATGAGAGGGATTTTATTGAATTCCCTCCAAATCCCATGATTACTCTTCCTCTTTTTAACTCCAAGAGTACTCCAGTGTTGTGCAATGAGTTCTCTTTTCCCCCATCAATGGTCTGAGCAATGATGTCTCTGTAGCTCTCCCAGGACCCATCCCTAGCATAAGGTTAACTGTAATAGCACTTTAATCAATAATGTCATTTAAGAAAAAATTCCATGGTGTGCACCTTTGAGGCTGTACCTTTAACAAAGAGACACCGTGGCCGAATGTTTTGTAAACAAAAGACAGGTCTAAACTCAATTCATTGGTGGAATAAACATCCTTTATTTAGAATAAACCAAACCCATCAACCAATCCAACCCACCCAAACAGCTAACCCATGGCACCAAGCACCCCATCAAGTCTCCTTCTGAACACCTTCAATGACGGCGACTCCACCACCTCCCCAGGCAACCCATTCCAATGGGCAATCACTCTTTCTGTATAGAACTTCTTCCTTACATCCAACCTGAACCTCCCCTGGTGCAGCCTGAGACTGTGTCCTCTTGTTCTGGTACTGGCTGCCTGGGAGAAGAGACCATCATCCGCCTGTCCACAACCTCCCTTCAGGTAGTTGTAGAAAGCAATAAAGTCACCCCTGAGTCTCCTCTTCTCCAGGCTGAGCAATCCCAGCTCCCTCAGTCTTTCCTCATAGGGCTTGTGTTCCAAACCCCTCACCAACTTTGTTGCCCTTCTCTGGACTCGTTCCACCAAGTCAACATCCTTCCTAAACTGAGGGGCCCAGAACTGGACACAGCACTCGAGATGTGGCCTAACCAGTGCAGTGTACAGGGGCAGAATGACCTCCCTGCTCCTGCTGGCCACACTGTTCCTGATGCAGGCCAGGATGCCATTGGCCCTCTTGGCTGCCTGGGCACACTGCAGGCTCATGTTCAGCCTACCATCAACCAGTACCCCCAGGTCCCTCTCTGCCTGGCTGCTCTCCAGCCACTCTGACCCCAGCCTGTAGCACTGCATGGGGTTGTTGTGGCCAATGTGCAGAACCCGGCACTTGGATGTGTTAAATCTCATGCTGTTGGATTCTGCCCATCTGTCCAGCCTGTCGAGGTCCCTCTGCAGAGTCTCTCTACCCTCTAGCAGATCAACTTCTGCCCCCATCTTGGTGTCATCAGCAAATTTACTGATGATGGACTCAATGCCCTCATCCAGACCATCAATAAAGATGTTAAAGAGGATGGGGCCCGGCGCTGATCCTTGGGGCACGCCACTAGTGACTGGCCGCCAGCTGGATGTGGCACCATTCACCACCACTCTCTGGGCTCGGCCCTCCAGCCAGTTCCTAACCCATCGCAGTGTGCTCCCGTCCAAGCCATGGGCTGACAGCTTGGCCAGCAGTTTGCTATGGGGGACGGTGTCAAAGGCCTTGCTGAGGTCCAGGTAGACTACATCCATAGGCCTCCCCACATCCACCAGGCGGGTCACCTGATCATAGAAGGAGATCAGGTTGGTCAGGCAGGACCTGCCCTTCCTAAATCCATGCTGGCTAGGCTTGATCCCTTGGCCATCCTCTAAGTGCTGTGTTATTGCACTCAGGATGACCTGTTCCATGATCTTGCCTGGCACTGAGGTCAGGCTGACAGGCCTATAATTCCCTGGCTCATCCAACCGGCCCTTCTTGTGGATGGGCACCACGTTGGCCAGCTTCCAGTCCTCTGGGACCTCTCCAGTGAGCCAGGACTGCTGAAAAATGATGGAGAGTGGCTTGGCCAGCTCCTCTGCCATCTCTCTCAGCACCCTAGGATGAATCCCATCTGGTCCCATGGACTTGTGGGGATCCAAGCTGCTGAGGAGAGTTCCAACCACCTCCTCATGGAACATAGGGAAACTGCAGCTCCCTGGCTCCTTCTGCCAGCTCTGCAGGCCAGCTGTCAGGAAGACATTCTGTCCTTCTAGTAAAAATTGAGGCAAAGAAGGTGTTAAGTATCTCTGCCTTTTCCTCATCCCTTGATACAACATTTCCCTCCATGTCAACCAAGGAGTGGAGGTTGTTCTTTCCCTTCCTCTTGCTATTAATGTATTTATAGAAGGACTTTTTGTTGTCCTTCACAGTAGAGGCCAGTTTAAGCTCCAAATGTGCTCTTGCCTCCCTAATTATCCTCCTACATGATTTGGCAACATCCTAAAACATTCTGTGGGTTGCCTCCCCTCTCTTCCAAAGGTGATACACCCTCTTTTTTTCCCTTAGTTCCATTAAAAGCTCATTAACCATCCTGGCTGGCCGTCTGCCCCGGCACCTCATCTTCTGGCACATTGGCACAGCCTGTCCCTGAGCCACTCTGTGGAGTGGCAGAGTACTGCCTTAAGTTTTGATTCCCAGTGAGACTTGTCTCAGTCTTGTCTTGCACTTCTTCCCCCTCCTTTAGCATGCTTGCTGCTTCTGGGCTTTTGGCCAGACTGACCTTATAACTGATAAAGCGTAAGGCCAGCACTAAAACTTACTAACATTTTTTGCTTTAATTAACAATTGCTCTTTTTCTCTTTTTCTAACCCTCTCTGGGGAAAAGGGGGAGAGAAGGGGGTACAGGGCGAAACCCTTCCTCCTGGCGGGGGAGGGGAATCTCATTGCTGTGTTACTTTGTTGTATATTTCTGTATATATATTGTAAATACTGTAGATTGTGTATATAAACCTGCATTTCCTAAACCGCTTGTAAATACAGCACAATCCTTTGCTAATCCGGCTGTGACTTTCTTTCAATATTCTTCCCTTCACTTACAGGGTGGGGAGAAGCCTGGGCCTTCCCCTCAACCCTCGACACATGGGCAGCATTAGAACTACCAAGTCAGCTCCTAAATTTTAACGTTAATATAATTTTAAAATAAAAATAGATACATGATCTGGTGAATATGAAGGACATTTTTAAACCTTTGCCCTTATGCAGGGCTCACTAGATTAGGAATTTTTTCCCCACCCTCTGGGTATGCACATACTTTACTGTAGTACATATGCATACAAACAGTACCTTCTGGTACATTATGGTAGTTTGTGCTGTTATAGTGCTAAAACTACATTCCTAATATGCCCACCTTATTCTCACTGATTTTAGTGGGAATTCTGAATTAGGACAGAGATGGTAAATATTTATTTACAGAATTTTACTGGAAAACTAGTGTGTAGGAGAGGAGTTACTGAGCATTTGTATCTTATCCGTGCTATCCATTTTTTTTACTAGAAAATAACTAGTAATTTTGCTTGAAGACCATGACTGTTTCTGTGCTTTGCTGAATTTCTCCTGCATCTAAGACCAAATATCCACTTGCTCATATTTTATGTAGAATACTTGCAGAGTATCCTTTGTTTTTCAAATTGCAGTTGCTTGCTTACGCAATGACAACTTCTTGAAAAGGCTTTCTGCTCTCACTAACACGTCAGATAAAATCCAGACAGACTAGAAAGCCTCTCAGTCCGAAAACATTCTTAGATGAAGAGCAGTAGGAACAAAGGGAAGAAACTCAGAAAGGAGGACAGGGTCAAAAGTTTGACCCTACAAACTTCACCTGTGAGAAGTAACTGAAAGTCCACCTCCATCATAAGTCTGCCTAGTTCTCTGAATTTAACCATGTCATAGCTGGCAGGCTCATCTCATGTTTAAAAGAAAAAAATATTGATATGGAATGTAAAAAAAAATAATTTAAAAGAACTATCACAGTATCACAGTATCACAGTATCACTTAGGTTGGAAAGGACCTCGAGGATCATCGAGTCCAACCTGACACCGCAGACCCCATGACTAGACCATGGCACCAAGTGCCACGTCCAATCTCCCCTTGAACGCCTCCAGGGTCGATGACTCAACCACCTCCCTGGGCAACCCATTCCAATGCCGAATGACTCGCTCGGTGAAGAACTTCCTCCTCACCTCGAGTCTGAACCTCCCCTGGCGCAGCTTGAGACTGTGTCCCCTTGTTCTGGTGCTGGTTGCCTGGGAGAAGAGGCCAACTCCCTCCTGGCTACAACCACCCTTCAGGTAGTTGTAGAGGGCAATAAGGTCACCCCTGAGCCTCCTCTTCTCCAGGCTAAACAATCCCAGCTCCCTCAGCCTCTCCTCATAGGGCTTGTGTTCAAGGCCTCTCACCAGCCTTGTTGCCCTTCTCTGGACACGCTCAAGTGTCTCAATGTCCTTCTTAAACTGAGGAGCCCAGAACTGGACACAGTACTCAAGGTGCGGCCTAACCAGAGCAGAGTACAGGGGCACTATGACCTCCCTGCTCCTGCTGGCCACACTATTCCTAATGCAGGCCAGAATGCCATTGGCCCTCCTGGCCACCTGAGCACACTGCTGGCTCATATTCAGGTGGCTGTCGATCAGCACACCCAGGTCCCTCTCTGTCTGGCAGCTCTCCAGCCACTCCGACCCCAGCCTATACCTCTGCATGGGATTGCCATAGCCAAAGTGCAGCACTCGGCACTTGGACTTGTTGAAAGCCATCCCATTGGACTCTGCCCATCTTTCCAGTCGGTCGAGGTCCCTCTGCAGAGCCTTTCTACCCTCTAATTGACTAACATCTGCCCCTAACTTTGTGTCATCTGCAAACTTGCTGATGACTGACTCTACCCCTTCATCCAGATCATCAACGAATATGTTGAAGAGGACAGGGCCCAGCACTGATCCCTGGGGGACACCACTGGTGACTGGCCTCCAGCTGGATGCGGCACCGTTCACGACCACTCTCTGGGCCCGGCCCTCCAGCCAGTTCCTAACCCAGCACAGAGTGTAGTGGTCCAATCCACAGGCTGACAGCTTAGTCAGCAGTTTGTTGTGGGGGACGGTGTCAAAGGCCTTGCTGAAGTCTAGGTAGACCACATCCACAGGCCTCCCCACATCCACCAGGCGGGTCACCTGATCATAGAAAGAGATCAGGTTGGAGAGGCAGGATCTGCCCTTCCTGAATCCATGTTGGCTGGACCTGAGCCCTTGGCCATCCTTCAGGTGCGCAGTTATTGCTGCCAGGATAATCTGCTCCATCACTTTCCCTGGCACTGAGGTCAGGCTGACTGGCCTGTAGTTTCCAGGTTCCTCCATCCGACCCTTCTTGTGGATGGGGACCACGTTGGCCAGTTTCCAGTCATCTGGGACCTCACCAGTGAGCCAGGACTGGAGGAAAATGATGGAGAGTGGCCTAGCTAGCACATCCGCCAGCTCTCTCAGCACCCTAGGATGGATCCCATCTGGTCCCATGGACTTGTGGATATCCAAGTGGCTCAGCAGGTCCCGAACTAACTCCTCATGGATTTCCAGGGTATTACTCTGCTCCCCGACCCCAACGCCCAGCTCCGGAGACCACTCGTCCTGAACTCCTGCCTTGCTGTTAAACATTGAGGTAAAGAAGGTGTTCAGGACCTCAGCTTTATCCTCATCCTCAGTAACTGTGTTCCCCTCCAGGTCCACTAGGGAGTTCAGGTTCTTCCTGCCCTTCTTCTTATTGTTAATATATTTATAAAAATGCTTTTTATTATCTTTGACTGAGGTGGCCAGCTTCAGTTCCAGCTGGGCCTTAGCCTCCCTAATTTTATTCCTACATAATCTAACAGCTTCCTTGAACATACCTCGAGAAGCCTTCCCCTCCTTCCAAAGGTGATACAGCCTCCTCTTCCCCCTTAAATCCTCCAGGAGCTGCTTGCTCATCCAGGCCGGTCGCCTTCCCCGCCGGCTTGCCTTCCGGCACATGGGAACCGCCAATTCCTGTGCCTTCAAGAGCTCCTGTTTGAAGTAGGTCCAACCCTCCTGAACCCCTTGGTTCATGAGGGCTGGTACCCAGGGGACTTTTTAAGAGTTTTTTTAAATATCACCATCACATTTGTAATGAACAAAAGTGAACTTTTCTGTGAATTGGTGATTCTTCCTGTCACTTTAGATTTGCACGGTAATAGCTTCACCTATAGAGTTATGCTTTTATTGTACACTTCACTAAGATAGTTCTTGCTAGCCCAAATGCAAATATCAGATAGGCCAAATGAATATTGCTCCATTATCTTTGCTACTGACAGAAAAAGTTAAATTTTAAATAAGTCATAGAAAAGAAAAAAGTGGGGAAATTACCACATTGCAACATGAAATGCATTTGGACAACACAGCAAGGCACCAGCAATCCAGGATGTTCCTGGAATGTATAGAAGACAACTTCCTCCTCCAAATGGTAGAGGAACCAACAAGAAATGGTGCTATGCTGGACCTTGATCTCACCAACAGGGAAGGGCTGGTAAGCAAGGCTCAGAGACGGCCTTGGCTGCAGTGACCATGAAGCAGTTGAATTTAATATCCTCAGGGCAATCAGGAGGAAGTATTCCAAGCTCACGACCCTAGACTTTAGGCGTGCAGATTTTGATCGCTTCAGGGATCTGCTAGCCAAAGTGTCGTGGGACAAAGCCCTGGAGGGAAGAGGGACCCAGGACAGCTGGTCAGTATTCAAGGACCAACTCCTCTGTGTCCAGGAGCTCTGTATACCAACAAAGAGAAAAGCAGGTAAGAATGCTAGGAGGCCTGCCTGGATGGGCAAGGAGCTACTGGACACACTATTACTTAAAAGGAAACTCTACAGGAAGTGGAGGGAAGGACAGGTAGAACAGGGGGAATATAAGGAAGCTGCCCGAGCAGCAAGAGTCCTGGTTAGGAAAGCCAAAGCAGAGTTTGAATTGAATCTAGCCAGGGAGATCAAAGGGAACACTAAGAACTTTTACAGGTACATTAATGGGAAGAAGAAGACTAGGGAAGGTGTGGGCCCCCTCAGAAAGGAAAATGGTGACATGGTCACAAGTGATGAGGAAAAGGCTGAGGTACTTAATAACTTCTTTACCTCAGTCTTCACTGCAAGGGCCTCTAGCCACACTCCTGATGTTATGGAAGTCAAAGCCAGGGACGGGGAGGAAGAACTGCCCATTGTAAGTGCAGATCAGGTTCGTGACCATCTGAAGAATCTGAAAGTGTTCAAGTCCATGGGACCCGACGTGATACACCCACGGGTACTGAGAGAACTGGCAGATGAGGTTGCTAAACCCCTCTCTATTATATTTCAAAAGTCATGGCAGTCTGGGGAAGTCCCCACAGACTGGAAAAGGGGAAACATTGCCCCCATCTTCAAAAAGGGCAAGAAGGAGGAACCAGGGAACTACAGGCCAGTCAGTCTCACCTCTGTGCCTGGAAAGATCATGGAGCAGATCCTCCTGGAGTCACTACTCGCTCAAAAGAATAGTGAAGAGGTGATTGGGAAGAGTCAGCATGGCTTTGCCAAGGGCAAATCCTGCCTGACCAACCTGGTTGCCTTCTATGAGCAGGTGACAAAATTAATAGATGAGGGGCGAGCAACTGATGTCATTTACCTGGAGCTGAGCAAAGCCTTTGACACTGTCCCACACCACATCCTGGTCTCCAAACTGGTGACACATGGGTTTGATGGGTGGACCACTAGATGGATAAGGAACTGGCTTGATGGCCGCACCCAAAGAGTGGCTGTCAATGGCTCCATGTCCCAGTGGAGGCCAGTGACAAGCGGAGTCCCTCAGGGATCAGTCCTGGGACCTGTCTTATTCAACATCTTTGTGGGGGACATGGACAGTGGCATTGAGTGCACCCTCAGCAAGTTTGCTGATGACACCAAGCTGTGTGGTGCAGCAGACACGCTGGAGGGAAGGGAGGCCATCCAGAGGGACCTTGACAGGCTGGAGAGGTGGGCACAAGCCAACCTCATGAAGTTCAATAAGAGCAAGTGCAGGGTCCTGCATCTGGGTCGAGGCAATCCCAGGCACAAATCCAGGCTGGGCAGTGACTGGCTGGAAAGTAGCCCTGAGGAGAGAGACTTGGGGGTTCTGGTGGACAAAAAGCTCAACATGAGCTCTCAATGTGCACTTGCAGCCCGCAAAGCCAATCAGATCCTGGGCTGCATCAGGAGAAGTGTGGCTAGCAGGTCGAGGGAGGTGATCCTCCCCCTCTACTCAGCCCTGGTGAGACCCCACCTGGAGTACTGTGTCCAGTTCTGGAGCCCCTATTACAAGAGGGATGTGGAGGTGCTGGAACGTGTCCAGAGAAGGGCCACAAGGATGATCAAAGGGCTGGAGCACCTCTCCTATGAGGACAGACTGAAGGAGTTGGGACTGTTCAGTCTGCAGAAGAGAAGGCTCCAAGGTGACCTAATTGTGGCCTTCCAGTATCTGAAGGGGGCCTACAGGAAGGCTGGGGAAGGACTTCTCAGGATCTCAGGTAGTGATAGGACTAGGGGGAATGGAATGAAGCTGGAGGTGGGGAGATTCAGGCTAGATGTGAGGAGGAGGTTCTTCACCATGAGAGTGGTGAAACCCTGGAATGTGTTGTCCAGGGAGGTGGTCGAGGCCCCGTCCCTGGGGGTGTTTAAGAGCAGGCTGGATGAGGCTCTGTCCAGCCTGATCTAGTGTGGGGTGTCCCTGCCCGTGGCGGGGGGGTTGGAACTAGATGATCCTTGTGGTCCCTTCCAACCCTGAATGAAACTATGAAACTATGAAACTATGAAATCCTAATTGGGAGTAAGATTCTGGTCTAAATAAGACTTGTATTTTAAAAAGGCTGCTTCTTACAGCAACAACTGAGATTTTGTTTTCCTCCAGCATTTGATAAGGTAACTGACACAGTGCTCTTGAGATGAAAGCTGTGTGGTAATGCACTGCCAGTGTGTTTGGTGTTATTAGCTCACAAGTTGATAAGCATCAACTCCTCGAAATAGATACCGGAATCAGTTATTTTTAGAAGGGGATCATTTAGTGCCATACTGAACTTATCATTCTGGTTTGAGAATTATTTTTTCAGTTTATTAAAATTAACCTTTTTTCAAATGCTTATCATTACCTTGAAAAGTTCTCTGGCTTAAAAATGAAAAAAAGAGAGAAAGCGAGAAAGAAAGAGAGAAAGTGAGAAAGAGAGAAAGCAAGAAAGCGAGAAAGAAATCAAGAAATCAAGAAATCAAGAAAGAAAGGAGAAAAGTGTATAAATTCCATGTCACGTACTTTTCCTACCAACTTTAAAATTACTTTTAAAAACTTTTAAATTCCATAGCTTTGAAATTACTCAGTATTCACAACACAAATCTTTCTCCTTTAGCTATGCAGTTTGCTGTCAGAATATAGCCAAAGTTCTTTCTTCTGTAACCTTCCATTACTGTCTTTTTAGAAAGTACAAGAGTTCAAGGAAAATAATCTTAGAGTAGAAAATGTTAAACATGTCCTTCATTTAGCATCTATGAAGAAAGCAGTACTCTCAAAGAAATTTTTCTTGAGTAAATGCAATTTAAAAGCATGATTTATTAAAAGCACCTGGTCAAATATTTAAACACTTGGAGGTTCTTTTTTTCTGTGTGTGCTGGAAGCTCCACTTGCTACTCTTAGTGCTGGAAGATTGAATTTCTTTGCTTTCCATATTTCCTATGGGATCTTTTCTTCCAATTTGCGACATAGATTAAGTGAAGAAGAGATGTTATTACACATAAAGAAGTATTGCTGCCAAGGATTACTAATCACAGAAATTATAGACCAGAGGTGATTGTGATAGTAGTTCTATCAGGTATTTCTGAAAGCAACCTGAACCTGGTCTAGTTTTGCAGTTGGCAGCATTCCACAGCAGTGGCCTCCAGTTGTGTGATGCCAGGTAATCTCTTTGAGTGAGTTTGTCACAGTTTCAAAGTTTTTTTCTCTGACGGTAATTCATGTAATTTCAACTGACCCTTTCATTCATATTTTAAAAAGATGGCACTCCCTGCTAGTTAGTGTTGCACTGCATGTGGTTCATGGTAAGTACAAAGCTTTACATGTAACTTCTGAAAGCACTCTCGAGTTAATGCTGTGCTCAGTCATTACCATGCATCTTTTTTAAACAATATAAGAAAAAGGCCAACTTTTAATTCTATATCACATTTTTATTAATATATAGTCAGATATGTTGTAATACATTGGTTGCCAAACAGAAGCATTTTTTAGTTTTTGTTGAGGGAATACTTTAGGCTGCCCTGCTTAGTGGTTAAGTTTTTCCTCTCTTGATATGTTAAAAAATAATTAAAAGAGCAGAGCAACTTTTTACAAAGTAATATGCTGGTGCCTGTTTTTTTAAAAAAAGCCAAGTCCATTTTATCTCTCTCATTGCAGCATATCAAAAGACGATCAAGAAAAGTCAATCCTAAGAAATTTGTAGGAAAATGAACTCAGTGTGTTCAAGCTTTGACATATTTCATAAAGCTCTTGAAAACCAAACCATGGAAGCCAGATTTATGAGCTTTTTAAAAGTTATTTGTAGATTCCCAAGACGATTGTGTTCCCATCACTTACTGTAGCCTTTAAAACTCAAATGACGCTTAAAAATATTCATGTTTGGCACACACTGAGTTACTGCTGGGCGTTGCAATGGCATTCAGCTGAAACTAAGGAGTAGGGAAGAGAATGTACTCTGCGTTCACTTAAATCATTTCAGCCTGCTGAGATAGAGCAAATGGACTTACAAATTCATATTTTAAAGATAAAACTAGGATTTTTAAGATTTTTTTAAAGTTAAGATTATTTTTGTTGTGGGTTAATACAGCTGTTTGAGGAATGAGCCTTTTGGGAGCATCTGTGTAACCCTTCACATTTGCCAGGCTTTTCCTTTCAACAAGATCACTCACTTTGTTAATACGGGAATAGAAAACTTTTTTATTTATCAAAGCATTATTCATATGCACTTTGCCAGGTATAGCAAATGTTGACAGCATGGGATTTATCATTTACTGTTAAAGACAAATGGAAGGATTCCCCACATCCTTAAGCCAGCAAAATAAATGTCATTCTTGAAGCTCACTGCACAATATCCTGTGTTGATTAAAAAAGAAAGTTAAACTTTCCAGAATGATTCAATATCTGAAAAGCCTAAGGCAGCTGAAATACGTTTATAATTTTTTTATATATTCTATGCAAATACTAGGCTTACATGCCTTGTATCTTTATTATGTGTAGTATTTAACCATGGGGAATATCAAGTTGTTTTCCTGAACTGCAGCACATTTTCCCTGAACTGCAGCTCATGGAATTCCTGTTTCAGCATGGTGTTTCATCACTGAAGTACACTGATCTGGAAAATGTACTATTTCCATCTGTGTAAATGCAGACTGTGTTTTCTCAGATAGGATTAAATACTGCTATTTACTTCATTAATACTTCATTGCTTAAGCTACCCTGCTGAAGTGCATGACTTAGATATTACATACTGGTCTTGTGCAGTAGGTACTAGGGGGTTGGGAGAGTTCAGTAAACCTAGAGGATACTTTGCATAAAATAGGGATAAATAGTTGCAATATGAGGGAATAAATGCGAAGATGCAGCTAATGTTCATCTTTCCTGCTGCCATGCGAGAGCGAACTATGAGATGACACTAAGGGCATGTTGCAACTGTTACCAAAGAAAAATAGGCTAAATTTAGTTGAGGGCATTATTTTTCTGCAGGTAATAATTAAGTTTGAAAGAAGCATCCCATACATGCATCACTACCCCATTATATCTGCCAGAAGTGACTCCATGCTCAGTTGAGCCTGCATCTCAAAATGAGTATTACATATAAATGGAAAGGAATCTGCAACATGTGTGAGCTTGTGCCAAGAGCACCTTGCTTCAGGGATCTAGGCTTCTTCCAGTCTGCTCCTCTGATCAGAGCACATCTTCTGGCTGTATTTCACCCAAACCAAGTACAAACTGTGTCCTTGGTGGCTGCTCAACAGCGGGAACCAAAAGTACACTCGTAGGAATGACCAGGAAATCAGTTTCAAAAGTGCACTAAACTAAACCAGTAGAAATGGATTAGCTTTGCCTAAGGTCTTGTGAGGATATATCAAGCAAGAATACATCTGTCATCTGTGAAGGAAAACATATCCATGTATATTTTTACCTTTTAAAGTCATGACTGGTTATCTAAAGCAAATTGTTTAGAGGCTGAGATTTTCTTGGTTTGTATGTTGGCTTAGTTGCATGTTGCATTTATTCAACTGTCAGCTGAGTTAAGGGAAAGACTTTTTGATTTTGCTTTACTTCCTTTGCTTTGAGACATGTGAACTTGCATTAAAAATTGAGTTAGATGGAGAGCCCTACCAGTAATACCAGGGAGAAAATGGTGGCTTCAACATGGCTCATATAGATCTGCTGCACAGGGGATCTGTATATGCTTGGAGCAGCTCTTTGGTGATACCCATCATGAGGCCACCATACCAGCACATTTGGGAATCATTGGGCATAAAACATACAACTATCCCATCCATATACTGCAGTTGTTGCCGGAAAATCTGATTACTCATGACACAAAGTAGTAGAAATGTAAATTGGTTCTATTGGGGGTGGTGGTATTTATTATAATACTTCTTCTGTCTTCATCTCAACCCTTGAGTTTTCTCACATTCACCCTTCCGAATTTCCCCACTTCCATCCTGCCGATGCAGGGAGCAAGTGGCTACTAGATGCTTAGCTGCCTACCAGGGACAAACACAACATATTGTAGATGTAGATGTGGTGCTTGGGGCTATGGCTTGGCAGAGTAGGATTCATGTTTGGACTCAATTATCTTGTGGGTATTTTCCAACCCAAATGATTCTATGATTCTATGATATTGAAATGAAAATGCTCCTTCCCTGGAAGTGTTCAAGACTGGGATGGATGGGGCTTTGAGCAATCTGATCCAGTGGAAAATGTCCAAGCAGGGGGTTTGGAACTAGATGATCGTTAAGGTCTTTTCCAACCCAAAGCATTCTATGACAAAGTAACCCTGAGAGACAGAGGAATGATCAGAAATAACTATGACAAAGTTCAGTAAGGACAAATGCAAATGAGGGAGGAATGATCACCTGCAGTGTGACCGTTTGAGGCTGTGCCTTTAACAAAGGAACAGTGCTGGGACACTCTGGCTGAATATTTTGTAAACAAAAGACAGGTCTAAACGAATTTCATTGGTAGATTGGTAGAACACAGTTTAAGGTTTTAGTGCAGATGGAATTTTTCTCAGTTTGTTCCTTTCCCTCTCCCTTCCAGCTTGCCTGCTTTTGGGCTCCTAGCCAGAGCAACCTTGGATAAGATAAGCACTAATCCTGCAATTAATTCGCATGAGGCCTACTAAAATTCATTTTTCCTTAATAACTGCCTTTCTCTCTCTCTAACCCTTTTTGGGAAAAAAAGAGAGGTAGGGGGGAGAGCGGGGTACGGGGGGGGGAACCCTCCTCTCTCCGGAGGAGGGAATTTCATTCCTGTATTCTTTTTTTCCCTTGCCGTATATTTCTGTACATATATTGTAAATACTTGTGGTGGGTGGAAGGGTAAGGCCGAGAAGCCTCCTCCCTTCCCCCTTGTAAGGTAAAAGGGAAAAAAAATTGAAGGGAAAGGAAAAAAAAAACTCGCAAGCTGAATTAGCAAAGCAGTGGAGCTATATTTACAAAGCAATGTAGGGTATGCAGGGGAATATTTACAAATTTACAATATCTACAATATATACAAAGATATACAACAGAGTAACACAGAAATGAGAGTAACCCCCCTCGGCAGAGAGAGGGTTCCCCACCTTCTCTTTCCCCTCTCTCCCCCCTTTCCCCAGATTAGGTTAGAAGAGAGAGAGAGCGAAAGAAAGAAGTTAAAAGCAGTTTTGTGTTAATTGGAAAAGCAGTTAATACAGGCCTTATCAGTTTTTCAAGGCCGGAGCCTTGGCAGAAAGCCCAGCACAAGACAGAGCTGCTGCACAAAGAAAAGGCGGAAGCAAGACTGAAGAAAAAGAGCTGGAAAAACCCAGTATACCCTCCTGCTGTCCCAGTTCAGAAGGTGCTTCCTCCCACTTCACCAATGAAATTAGTTTAGATTATTCCTTCCGTTTACCAACTTCCGTCCACCATATTCCCTTTCTTAAGGGGGCAACGTCAACCGGTCACAATACTGTATATATTGTGTATATCTAACATGCCTTCCCACATTGCTTGTAAAATATAGCATTTCCTTAACTTCTCCGACTGAGTTAGCTGTGGGGTTTTTTTTCCTGTTTGTGGGGGAGAGAAAGCTAGGCCTTCTCTCTCAACCCACTACATGCAGACTGACAGTGAATTTTTTCTGTAAAATAGCAACTGAGTATTTTATAGGATCTGAACCAATTGATGTCACCTATGTCATACTCCAATAAAAGAGGCAGACATACTAGGATGCATTACCAGGAATGCAGAGCAATGGTGGGGCCTGAGCTAGAGTACTGTGTCTAGCTGTGGACACTGCTCTTCAGGAAAGATGTGGATCCATTGGAGAGAATCCAGGGGAGAATAACAAAATCATAGGTCTACAAAATATGACCCATGTGCAAAGACTGAAATAACTGTGTTTGTTTAGTCTAGAGAAGAGAAAAACGAGGGGATAACTGTTTTCAAATATTTAAAAGGTTGTTGCAGATAGGAAGAGAATAAATTGTTCTCTATGTCCCTTGGCACTATGACAAGAACTAACAGGCTGTAAAAGTTGCAGAGGCAATTTAGATTACATTATTAAGAAAAGCTTTCTAACTGTGAGATAAGAAAAGCATTGGACTAGATCATGTGTGGAGGTGGAAAACTTCTGTCTCTGAATTTTACTGGGATTCTTGGGGGCTTGTCACATGTAACATATGTAATCCTCATGGTATGCCAGAGATGCAGTGCTCAGAGTCCTATGTGCCACACTCATATACCACTTCAGAGTGACACATGGCACAGCCATTCTTCACTGATGTTTGGCTAAAACACCTCCCAGTTATAAGTGGTAATTATTTACAGAATTTTCATATAAATTTCCAATTGCAATCTGCAGTTTTATCACAGCCTGGTAGTCACTTGGGTGTAATTCTCTTGGAATAAGATGAAAACAAAGATGGGCAAGTTCATGAGGTATTTGTGAAGCAAAGTTTAAACTTCTAATTGTGGCAAATCCTCCCTTCATTAGCTAATTAATAGTGAAATGATTAAAAAATAAAAATTGCATTTGCAACCAAAGTCAGAATGTTTTTGAAGTTATAAACAAATAGTTACAGTGAAGTGACCACACTGTACAATCTTAGCAGCAGTGTTTTTAAGTGATACATACTGCAAATACAGCATCTTAATTTAGAAGTCATATTTACCCTCAAAAGGGAAAAGACTTACTGTTTTACACTAATTTGTTTTTTATTAATCTATGACTCATAATGTTGATATTAATTAGTATTTAAAAATAATTCTGCCTCTGGAAAACAAGGAAATTAAACTAAAAATAAGTCAATTTGTTATCTTTTTTCCTGCAAAAATTTGCTACGCCGGAAAAAATGGGTCAAACATATTCCAGCATAATTTGAATATCTGCCAAACAGTAGATTTATTTGCCAAACATTTTCATACAGTATTCCCAATGGAACTCAGTCTTTCAGAGACTAAATTGGTGAAATTAAGTTTTCTTATCAGTCTGTGGGACTTGAGAGAAGCAAGGTTGTCTGCCAACACACAGTGGAAAGAAATAATATCAGCTAAACTGTCTGGATTCAAGCCTTCTTCCCTTCACCCTCATCTTGGCCAGGAAACACTTATACAAAGGGCTATACAGAGGAGGGGAAGAAACTGTGTTTTGAAGAACTTTCCTCAGATACTTTCCAGATAACATACTCTTGACTGTGTGCCATTTCTCCTACTTTTTCTTTCCTTTTTATTTTTCAAGACCAGACACTGAAAATTTCTTTTTTGCTGGACTGAACTTTCCACTCTATCTCCCTCTGCTTCTGGTTCCCAACCCAGTGCAGCAGTTGTCTTCTACCACTCAAATTTATACCAGGTTTGCCAGTACATCCTTTCCCTATGTGTCTACATGCTGGCCTGTTGATGTGGCTTTATCAAGTATTCAAATAGTACATTCTCACTTCTGTCTGAAGGCTTATGCTTCTCTAATTTGACAGAAAGAGAGCTTCTATTTTAGCCAAATCACATTGATATCAAATCAGAGAGCATTGTTTCAATAAATATTTAAGTGTAAGGATGCCGTATTTTTAAATAATTTATATTAGAATGGCAGGTTGAATTTTGCACTGAGAATGAGAAACATCACAAGCAATAACAAATGCATTTCATGCCAAAGAGTGGAATGTGGTTCTGGGCGCTCTTGAGATCATAGCATGGTAGTATAGCTTGAACCAGTCTGGGTTGGGCATATGTGTGATGTTCCATTAACTTAGATAAGCTTCTTCAAAGCTGAGGATCTATTTCTCTGTGAAACAATTTGTTGAAAGAAGTCATTTCCAGCCCTTAACATGCACTTTTATAATGGAGAGCACAAATTTATTTATCTAGTCCAGAATGTCAGTGTAATTTTTGAAGCTGTTACTGAATACTATTTCAATTTTAGTATTCTCAATGTGTTTAAAAAAACAAACAAAAAAGCCAAACCAGCAAACTGCTAAAATAAATGATGGAAATCAAACTAAGATGATGAGCTTTTAGTTTTAGTGGAAAATGTGTATCATGCATTATTCCTACAAAAATGATGTTGCTGTTTTGTTATTTGCTTCTATTCTCCCATTAAACATGATATTTAGAGATTGAAAGAGAGCATTTCTCCTTGTTCTGATGGAGTACTGTGTTGTTAACACAAATGTTGTTGATCCCTGAAGGGTCCTGCAGATTCTGCAAATTCCTCACTGCAGGATAATTGTACATTCAGAAGTCTGCATGCTGCAGTATGCTCCTCTTTATCAGAAGCAGGCTGATGCTCCACTTGTGTGGATGTGTGTGAGCCCTTGATCATGTACATGGGGTTCCACATATGTGTTTTTCCATCAAATTTTTACTAAATGACAGATTGTCTGAAAATCCACATCATCATGCAAGTGCCATGTTTCCTAACAGTGTTGTAGTTTTGAGTGTGTTCTTCATGAGGTCTTTGTACAGAATTACAGTAACTGAAAAAGTAAACATTCCTTGGTAAAGGAATGCAAAATCATAACAATATTAAAACCTTAGATGTTAATATAACCCCAGCAACACCACAAAACTACCTGAAATGAATATGGTTATTCTGCATAACCATAAAGTCTGGGATTTTGATTTTATCAATGTTATGGGTTTCCACCATTTAGTAGTTGTGGAATGGTGAACTGATCCATAAGACTTTAACATTCAGATCCTTGTCTTTTTAGTGAAAATGAGTAATTTTTCATCAACTTCAAATGAAATAATACTTGGTCTTTGTTTAGATATAAGCCATAACGTACTCTCTTCGAACTTATATCTTCAATTTTATCTTCTGCTGTTTGCATTTATATAAATGTGTTTATTATTTTTGTAAGTAACAGTAACCAAGATATAATTGCAGCTTTCCATAACTTCAGTGAAGACTTCATTAAAACAGCCTTTTTGAATGGATGTTGGCAAGGCTTTTGATCCTCTATTAAATGCTCAAATAGTAATAAGTTTATTTTTGTAGCTTTATTTATCTCTGGTGAGTAGTTGAAATTAAGAATAAAGACTTGCCATAATGCATACACTGATTGTGTGATGTGTGCACACATTTTCAAATGTGTAATTATTACAGATGGCTACATTTTATATATTTCTGAAGCTAGTATTTCACATTTTCAATTCTGGCTTACAAATAAAATTTCTATTAATTGTAATAAATCATAACCATGCATTTTGTTTCTCTGTCCACCTCCTAACAAATATAAATAGAAAGGCAAATTGGTGTTGTCTGTTATAGCAGGGACTGACACAACTGTAACCCAACTGCTGACTGATAAATACACAATTTGTGGAAATAGTCACTTTTGGGGTCTGTTATTTTCCCAGGCCTGATTCTGCTGAGGAATTATTTATTTATTTGTAAAAGCTTACATGAAATGTGTATGGTTTCAAAAGCCTGGAGCACCCCTGGAGAGCCGTGCTGGCTTTGATGTTGCAAAGGCAGCTGAGTTAATTCAGGGGTAAGAGCCAAACTGTGCCCTCTCATCCCTCCACCGAACTCTGTGTGGTCAGCTGTCTGCCTTTCCAGCATCTGGCTAGTGGGTCTCTTGGGTCAGTGGGCCAGAAAGAAAAGTGAAGTTTTCAGGCTACTCTCTGAGCTCTGAACTTCAATGCTCTAATTTTTCCTTATCTCTAAGACCTGTGCAGGGACCCAACATGCTCAGTCACATCCAAGCACAGTTTGTCTGGAAAGCTGTGGTGGTGGTGATCCAGATGAAGGGAAACATAAAGCTCATGTTCCATGCTGAAGCATTCTTTTGACAGTACTACCAAAATGCACTGTCTCCTTACCTCATCCTCCTCTCAAATGCACAGAGCTGGAATTTCAAAGCCATTTTAAGAAAATCCTCCCTATAGCATGTCAGTTTCACTTTTCTGGCTTCGCTTAGTATGTACTAAATGCATAGAATAAAGAATGCTTTTTGTGTACCTCAGCTGAGGTAAGTGCTGCTGGGTCCTTAAAATTTTAATTTCCTGATCTGATGATTAGCTGTGTATGCATTTCCTTTTAATGCTAATTTAATCCAACAGGTCTTTCTATAAGAAGATATATCATATAAATGTTTCCATTAGATGGCATCAGATAAATCCTTTCAGAGGAAATGTTTGAGGAATTGGGAATACAATTAGCTCTTTTAAATCATATTCCCTAAAATACATGAAACAGCAGACTGCAACAATTTATATTTTGTGTCTTCTGTCTAATAGAAATCCAGTTGAATTTTTAAGATAAAAGCTTCCTAATTGTTTCCATCTTCAAAGTCTTAGACCTTCAGGTTGACAAAAACAGTGTAACTTCTGTCTTCTTTTGTTAAATCTGATTTCTTTTAGATAAACTAGCATTAAAGTGCCTTGGTTATTGTCTCTTGATTATTGTTTCATAGTTTCATAGTTTCATTCAGGGTTGGAAGGGACCACAAGGATCATCTAGTTCCAACCCCCCTGCCATGGGCAGGGACACCCCACACTAGATCAGGCTGGACAGAGCCTCATCCAGCCTGCTCTTAAACACCCCCAGGGACGGGGCCTCGACCACCTCCCTGGACAACACATTCCAGGGTTTCACCACTCTCATGGTGAAGAACCTCCTCCTCACATCTAGCCTGAATCTCCCCACCTCCAGCTTCATTCCATTCCCCCTAGTCCTATCACTACCTGATATCCTGAGAAGTCCTTCCCCAGCCTTCCTGTAGGCCCCTTTCAGATACTGGAAGGCGACAATTAGGTCACCTCGGAGTCTTCTCTTCTGCAGACTGAACAGCCCCAACTCCTTCAGTCTGTCCTCATAGGAGAGGTGCTCCAGCCCTCTGATCATCCTTGTGGCCCTTCTCTGGACACGTTCCAGCACCTCCACATCCCTCTTGTAATAGGGGCTCCAGAACTGGACACAGTACTCCAGGTGGGGTCTCACCAGGGCTGAGTAGAGGGGGAGGATCACCTCCCTCGACCTGCTAGCCACACTTCTCCTGATGCAGCCCAGGATCTGATTGGCTTTGCGGGCTGCAAGTGCACACTGAGAGCTCATGTTGAGCTTTTTGTCCACCAGCACCCCCAAGTCTCTCTCCTCAGGGCTACTTTCCAGCCAGTCACTGCCCAGCCTGTATTTGTGCCTGGGATTGCCTTGACCCAGATGCAGGACCCTGCACTTGCTCTTATTGAACTTCATGAGGTTGGCCTGTGCCCACCTCTCCAGCCTGTCAAGGTCCCTCTGGATGGCCTCCCTTCCTTCCAGCGTGTCTGCTGCACCACACAGCTTGGTGTCATCAGCAAACTTGCTGAGGGTGCACTCAATGCCACTGTCCATGTCCCCCACAAAGATGTTGAATAAGACAGGTCCCAGGACTGATCCCTGAGGGACTCCGCTTGTCACTGGCCTCCACTGGGACATGGAGCCATTGACAGCCACTCTTTGGGTGCGGCCATCAAGCCAGTTCCTTATCCATCTAGTGGTCCACCCATCAAACCCATGTGTCACCAGTTTGGAGACCAGGATGTGGTGTGGGACAGTGTCGAAGGCTTTGCTCAGGTCCAGGTAAACGACATCAGTTGCTCGCCCCTCATCTATTAATTTTATCACCTGCTCATAGAAGGCCACCAGGTTGGTCAGGCAGGATTTGCCCTTGGCAAAGCCATGCTGACTGCTCCCAATCACCTCTTCACTATTCTTTTGAGCGAGTAGTGACTCCAGGAGGATCTGCTCCATGATCTTTCCAGGCACAGAGGTGAGACTGACTGGCCTGTAGTTCCCTGGTTCCTCCTTCTTGCCCTTTTTGAAGATGGGGGCAATGTTTCCCCTTTTCCAGTCTGTGGGGACTTCACCAGATTGCCAGGACTTTTGAAATATAATAGAGAGGGGTTTAGCAACCTCATCTGCCAGTTCTCTCAGTACTCGTGGGTGTATCGCGTCGGGTCCCATGGACTTGAACACTTTCAGGTTCTTCAGATGATCACGAACCTGATCTGCACTTACAATGGGCAGTTCTTCCTCCCCGTCCCTGGCTTTGACTTCCATAACATCAGGAGTGTGGCTAGAGGCCCTTGCAGTGAAGACTGAGGTAAAGAAGTTATTAAGTACCTCAGCCTTTTCCTCATCACTTGTGACCATGTCACCATTTTCCTTTCTGAGGGGGCCCACACCTTCCCTAGTCTTCTTCTTCCCATTAATATACCTGTAAAAGTTCTTAGTATTCCCTTTAATCTCCCTGGCTAGATTCAACTCAAACTCTGCTTTGGCTTTCCTAACCAGGACTCTTGCTGCTCGGGCAGCTTCCTTATATTCCCCCTGTTCTACCTGTCCTTCCCTCCACTTCCTGTAGAGTTTCCTTTTAAGTAATAGTATGTCTTATTGGTTGCATCTGATTTGTGCCAACAAACAATTCCAGAGAGCTCTGTGTCAGATCAGCTACGATGACATTGCATCTGCCATGAGGCTGTTCTAAGGTTGATATGAAGAGACTGTTATTTTTGCACTGTAGTGCACTCTTAAATTTATCCACCTCCATTATCACAAGCACTTTTGAAGTTTCACAAGTGTACAGATTCTTTTTTTTTTCACTAAAATGATTGCATGTGGTCCTACTCATACTAAAATCATGACAGTGCTCTATACATCAGACATTGCAAAGTGATTTATATTCTTGAGCTAGTCCCATTTTACGACACTGGTTGTGGCCTCTAAGCCTCACAAGACCCATCCGCAAGTGGTACTTTTAGTAAATTCTAAATCTGACACCATATATTAAAACCATATAATGGTTGGTTTTCTGTTTTTCATGATAACGAGGTGCCCAGCAGACATATTCAGAGAACAGCATTTTTCTTAGATGGAGGTAGGCAGTATGCTGATGAGTCCAAACCCAGCTATTTATTAGAATAGAATAAACCTTTATTAGAATAAACCAAACCAGGTTGGAAGAGACCTTCAAGATCATCGTGTCCAACCCATCAACCAATCCAACCCACCCAAACAGCTAACCCATGGCACCAAGTACCCCATCAAGTCTCCTCCTGAACACCTTCAATGACGGCGACTCCACCACCTCCCCGGGCAGCCCATTCCATAGCGCAATCACTCTTTCTGTATAGAAGAAGTTCTATACAGAAAGAGTGATTGCGCTATTCTCCACAGGTGTAATGTATCAGGTGCCAACTTATGTACAGGAAGGCCCAGCAAAATATAATTCAATGAGTTGAGTCCTCCAAAAAGTGCAATATAGCTCTGTTTGGATACTGTGATCAACAAAATTATTTAGCAGCTGTTTGACTTCCATGTGACGAGGATGATCAGAGGGCTGGAGAATCTCTCTTATGAAGACAGATTGAGAGTTGAGGCTATTCAGACTGGAGAAGAGCAGGTTCTGAGGAGACCTATAAGAAAGCTGGTGAAGGACTTTTTAGGGTGTCAGGTAGTGACAGGACTAGGGGGAATGGAGCAAACATAGAAATGGGTAGATTCATATTGGATGTTAGGAAGAAATTCTTCACCATGAGGGTGGTGAGATACTGTAACAGGTTGCCCAGGTAGAAGCCCCATCCCTGGAGGCTTTTAAGGCCAGGCTGCATGTGGCTCTGAGCAACCTGATCTAGCATGAGATGTCACTGCCCATGGTGGGGGGTGGGGGCGAACCAGATGATCCTTGAAGTCCCTTCCAACCCTAACAATTCTATGATTCTGTGACAGGATTAGGTGCTGTATCATTCATAAACTTCAGTTCACAGAAGGATAGAAGCTAAAGGGGTTTTCTTGGATTGCTCTTGTGTCTTTTTTGGCTAGCTTCATCCATAGCTGTCACTGTCTTTATAACTTGCTGAATTCAGAATGAAAATAATCAATTTTATTCTAAGGAGAGCAGCAAAGGAATTAACAATCAGACTAAGATGAATTATTTATCAATGGACAAGGTCTCATAATTCAGATTGGGATTGACTTGTCCAAGAATAGCCAAGGACAGTGGCACAGAACCATTGAGCTATGAAATGTTAGCAGGGACTTCACACTTTGCAAGTACTTCATGCAGCCAATTGATCAGAAGTGCTAAGGCAATTCACTGATTTTTATTAAAAGTTCCATGAATATGCCGTGGAAATGTTTGGCTTTATAAACCCCTGTAAACCAGGTAAAACTTACTATGGCTGCACATCTGCCAAACACATATATTATTGCATTCAATTCTTAAGTGCCTATGGTTTCACAGCAGGTTTGTGACAGGGCTAGAGAAAGGAATCCACTCAACAAGTAATTTTTTCCATTGTTCCAGTTACACTACCTCACTGACTACTGTTTCACATCCAGATATCCCACATAAACCAGTTATATAAAGAGCAACCTTGCCTCTATGTAATGTGCTCACCATTTTTTCTGTTTCATATAAAGCAAACTAAATTATGGGGAAGCCCCTGTAAGATAAATGCTTTTTTAAATGTCATATATTTCAATTTGAGATGTAATAAGAAAGATTTCTAACTGGTAGAAACTGATGTGACTGACTAATGGAATATAGTAAGTGGCACTCTCTGATAATCTGTCCTGAATTACATATTGTACATCTGCAAGGTAGTTTTCTGCAGTCTGTATTTCAATTGTAAAAAGTTCTCTTTTTTAAAATCTGATACGAAGTTTCTGAAAGTTGGTTAGTCCATTGCTTTTCCATCATGGACACCACACTTCTAACAGTTATCTCTTTGCAATGAATCAAATGTAAAATTGCAATATCCTCACTCTCAAAAAAAACAGCTTTTGCTAATCTGTGTAGGGTTTACAGCTCCCAGTCTTGACACTCTCTCAAGATAAGGGTATTTTACAAAAAGGTTCATTTTGCACACTAGAGAATATAAGTTAATAAGATAAGGTTAATAAAATTATTCTATGTCAAACTCCTCTAGATAGTGCCTCACTCAGACTCTAGCAATAAATATTCTACATTAATTGATGTTACATGAGACTAGCCAAGTAAATCCTAACCTCTTGAACATTAGTGCTATCAGATCATAATGACTTAAAACCTGAAAGAAAATACAACTAAAGAAGAAAAGTGAGCCATAAAGGAAAAATAATAACCTATGTGAATACGTTATCTGGTGCTTTTTAAAAGTATAAGATAAAATTGCGAAGATTTGAAAGACAAGAAGGTGGCATTGTTTATTGTGTCTTTCTTTGAGGAAGACTTAAAGAACAAATGTAGCCAAAAGTGATCAGATGGGGAAAGCAGAGGTTTGTGAAAGATTAAAAATATGATGGAGTAAATTGAACACAATTGCATATTTGGCTGCTAATGAAAAAGGACTCTACATTCTTTGCGCCATTTATGAATTTCTCAGTTCTCTTTTACAGTCTGACAGTGCCTTTTCTAATTGCTATGTCCTGCTCACAAGGCACAGTTGCACAAGGTCCAGCTAATGGATTTTAAGTAATGGATTACCAAAACTCAGATAAAAGAAGTATTTCTATATATTTTAAAGGAAGGATATAGGGTGTTGAAGCTCAGCTGCTTTCTCAGCAGATCTTTACATAATAGCATGAACAGTGTCACCTACAAATTGCAATCTTAGTCAAATAAATCAGATCTGAAGTTCTGTCAGCCTTAGACACTGGATTTCTGCAATCCAGTTGGTTTGTGGCTATGTGCTTTCTGCCGTTAACCAGCTGCCAAGTAATTCACTCAGGACTGACCACAATAGCAAGAACATAGGTAGCTAATGCAGCACTTTTAAAAAAACCTTAAATAGTAAGTGCTTACAATATTATCATTTCACTGTTTGCATTTAGTTTCTCTCTCTGGCTTCTCAGTTCCACCAAACAGTTTTGTACCAGAAATTGCTCTAAAATATGTTGTTGCTTTACCATCTTATTTCTTTCGCATTTTATCCTAAATAATCCTGCTTTTTTTATTTCTTTTAGATTCATTCACTCAGCATACAATATGTCCCATGGAAAACTACATTTTAAAGCTGTGAGCTAACTCAAGAGCTTCCATATGGTTTTAAGGAAACAAGGCTAGTCTGGATTCAACAGCAAAAAAATGAAGTTTCTCAGAAAATGCAAGTTACATATTTATAAATATAGGGAAATGTTTTCTACATTTTTATTACTTGTGTAAGTGTTCATAGTGTGAAATCTTGAGATTTTTTGCTAATAAAATACTTCTCTAAAGAAAGTCATCCTGCTTTTATTTATTTGTTGAAGACCTTTGGACCTAAAAGTTGAATGCATCATTATTCACTGGGAGGAAGTGGGAAGATATTTTCTAATCTCTAAGTGAAGCTGATCATGTTGCTGTGCAATTAAAAGATATGTATTCAGTGTGGGTGAGCATACCTGAGCTACATCTGGTGTATTTGGTAAAAGGCTAAGGTTTATGCTCAACTCACAGTTGCTGGTGTAAACTTAGACTTCTAAATGGAGTTTTCAAAAGTAATTGAAACTCAGTAGTTACGCCCAGATGCATAGTTAAGGTGTTACCTTATTTCAGTACCTATTAATTGGATTTCAAGCTGAAATCATAAACAGTTACGGATCCCAAGACAAATGAATTAAGACAGATCATTTAAGTGCAAAAATATGTTGAAAATGGAACATATAACATCTTTTAGGCATACTTGAAAAGTGTTTGAAAATGTCGCAAATGTCAAATTCCCCTTCAATCTATGGTTTTGTCTTTAGCAGGTGCAAATAAAGATTTGTATGTAAAGCATGTTGTGCAACACTCATTTATCCATAAATGTACAACCGGTTGGATGAGCCAGGGAATTATAGGCCTGTCAGCCTGACCTCAGTGCCAGGCAAGATCATGGAACAGGTCATCCTGAGTGCATTAACACAGCACTTAGAGGATGGCCAAGGGATCAGGCTCAGCCAACATGGATTTAGGAAGGGCAGGTCCTGCCTGACCAACCTGATCTCCTTCTACGAACAGGTGACCCGCCTGGTGGATGTGGGGAGGCCTGTGGATGTAGTTTACCTGGACTTCAGCAAGGCCTTTGACACCGTCCCCCATAGCAAACTCCTGGCCAAGCTGTCAGCCCATGGCTTGGACAGCAGCACTCTGAGCTGGGTTAGGAACTGGCTGGAGGGCCGAACCCAGAGAGTGGTGGTGAATGGTGTCACATCCAACTGGCGGCCAGTCACTAGTGGTGTGCCCCAAGTATCAGTGCCGGGCCCTGTGCCCTTTAACATCTTTATTGATGATCTGGATGAGGGCATTGAGTCTATCATCAGTAAATCTGCTGATGACACCAAGCTGGGGACAGGAGTTGATCTGCTGGAGGGTAGAGAGGCTCTGCACAGAGACCTCGACAGGCTGGACAGATGGGCAGAGTCCAACAACATGAGATTTAACACATCCAAGTGCCGGGTTCTGCACATTGGCCACAACAACCCCATGCAGTGCTACAGGCTGGGGTCAGAGTGGCTGGAGAGCAGCCAGGCAGAGAGGGACCTGGGGGTGCTGGTTGATGGTAGGATGAACATGAGCCTGCAGTGTGCCCAGGTGGCCAGGAGGGCCAATGGCATCCTGGCCTGCATTAAGAACAGTGTGGCCAGCAGGAGCAGGGAGGTCATTCTGCCCCTGTACACTGCACTGGTTAGGCCACACCTCAAGTACTGTGTCCAGTTGTGGTCCCCTCAGTTTAGGAAGGATGTTGACTTGCTGGAACGAGTCCAGAGAAGGGCAACGAAGTTGGTGAGGGGCTTGGAACACAAGCCCTATGAGGAGAGACTGAGGGAGCTGGGACTGCTTAGCCTGGAGAGGAGGAGACTCAGGGGTGACCTTATCACTCTCTACAACTACCTGAAGGGAGGTTGTAAACAGGCAGAGGTTGGTCTCTTCTCCCAGGCGGCCAGCACCAGAACAAGAGGACACAGTCTCAGGCTGCGCCAGGGGAGGTTCAAGTTGGATGTAGGAAGAAGTTCTATACAGAAAGAGTGATTGCGCTATGGAATGGGTTGCCCGGGGAGGTGGTGGAGTCGCCGTCATTGAAGGTGTTCAGAAGGAGACTTGATGGGCTGCTTGGTGCCATGGGTTAGCTGTTTGGGTGGGTTGGATTGGTTGATGGGTTGGACACGATGATCTTGAAGGTCTCTTCCAACCTGGTTTGGTTTATTCTAATAAAGGTTTATTCTAATAAAGTGATTGCCCATTGGAATGGACTGCCCGGGGAGGTGGTGGAGTCACCATCACTGGAGGTGTTCAGGAGGAGACTTGACAGGGTGCTTGGTGCCACGGTTTAGTTGATTAGGTGGTGTTGGATGATAGGTTGGACATGATGATCTTGAAGGTCTCTTCCAACCTGGTTTATTCTATTCTATTCTATTCTAAATATTTGCAAAGTCCATCAAAATATGATTCGTCAGGACATCAAGGCAGAGATGCAACATACCAATGGGCTCGTGGCAGATCCATAGACATTTCCATGGATGCTATCACACAAGTCATCCATGACTGTGACATTTGTGCTGCTATTAAGCAGGCAAAACGACTTAAGCCCTTGTGGTATGGTGACAGATGGTCCAAGTACAAGTGTGGTGAAGCTTGGCACATTGACTACATCACTCTACAGCGTTCTTGTTCTGGTAAGTAATACGTGTATACTATGGTAGAGGCAAACACTGGATGGTTGGAAACTTATCCAGTTCCACATGCAACTGCACGCAACACCATTCTCGGTCTGGAGAGACAAATCCTGTGGAGACACGGAACTCCAGAGAGGACTGAGTCAGAGAACGGAACTCATTTCAAGAACAATCTTGTAAAGAACTGGGCAAAAGAGCATGGTATTGAGTGGATATTCCATATTCCCTACTATGCACCAGCTTCAGGGAAGATTGAACGCTACAACGGTTTGTTGAAGACCACTCTTAAAGGCATGGGGGGTGGATCTTTGAAAAACTGAGGAAGCATTTAGCACACGCAACCTGGCTGGTAAATAGTAGAGGTTCAGTGAACCGAGCTGGACCTGCACATTCAGATCTGCTACGGAAAGTAGAAGGTGATAGAGTTCCTGTTGTTAGAGAAAAGAATCTGTTGGGTAAAACTATTTGGGTATTTTCACCCTCAGGAGAGGCTAAACCTGTCCGAGGGGTGGTTTCAGTTGAAGGTCCGGGTCACACTTATTGGGTAATGTAAGAGAATGGTGAAATTCAGTGTATACCACAAAGAAATTTAACTTTAGCTGAAAGAGGTTAATTTCAAACTGTTGTATAGCTACATTGCGTCCAAAGGAAGAATCTACGAGGAATGTGCGGTGCACGATCCCTGAGATCCCTGAGAGCCCTGAGTCAACTAAGAGACCCTGAGAATCCCTGTTTCCCTTTTCTTCGCTTCGTCTGCGAGGAAATGTACTGTTTTCCATTTTTCTCATTTTCTGATCTTCTTGGACTTTTGAATCATCTACATCTGAGCATAGCCGGAATGGACTATGAACTTTACTTACGAACGGTAAATATCGTCTTGGATTGGATGTACAGTATGAACAGCCAATGAAATTGTTTAGAAGGGGTGGACTGTGACCATTTGAGGCTGTCCCCTTAAGAAAGGGAAAATTGTGGTCGGATGTTTGTAAACGAAAAGACGGATCTAAACTAATTTCATTGGTAGATTGGGAGGAAGCACCTTCTGAACTGGGAGTGCAGTTAGTATCCTGGGTATTCTTGCACTTTTCTGGTCAGTCTGTCTTTCCCCTCCTTCGGTGGCAGCAGCTCGCTGTTTCTGGGCTTTCGGCCAAGGCTTGACCTTGAAACTGATAAACTGCAAGGCCTGTATTAACCGCTTTCCAATTAACACATAACTGCTTCTAACTTTATTCTCTTTTCTCTCTTTCTAACCCTCTCTGGGGAAAGAGGGAG
The DNA here is from genome assembly GCF_026170545.1 of Melanerpes formicivorus. Lineage (NCBI taxonomy): Eukaryota > Metazoa > Chordata > Aves > Piciformes > Picidae > Melanerpes > Melanerpes formicivorus. The sequence goes on along the minus strand of NW_027142361.1, from coordinate 1,647,589 downwards.
AGAAGGGGGAGCAGAGGTGGGGAACCCCCTCAGCAGAGGGGGGAACTCTCATTTCTGTGCTACTTTATTGTATATTTTAATATATATTGTAAATATTGTAGATCCTGTATATTCCCCTGCATAGCCTATGTGGCTTTGTAAATATACAGCACCCCCTGCTTTGCTAATTCAGCTGTGAGTTTTTTTTCCCTTTTCAACTTTCTTTCCCTTTACTTTACAGGGGGGAGGGAGGAGGCTTTTTGGCCTTACCCTTCCAACCCTACAACAACAGGTCTCATGATCCTCCTTTTTTCCCAAAACTTTGGATAATTAAAGAACTATACTTTAAAAATCACAGAAGGATTACAGTTGAGACCTGTTGAAGAGATGATCTCAAGTCTAAATTACAATGCAGGACGTATACACAGAAGAATCAATAGAATGCAGCATGGTGTAAGGAAGGATGAATTATCCTGGCTATGATGAAAAAGATTCCTTGATAAGGATATTGCAAACCCCGCTACAAGGCAGTAAAGTCCTGTCTGTAGAGGTACAGAAATAAGCAAATAAGAAGCAGCACAAGTACAACTTCTGTATTACACAGAAAATTCAAAAAATAAACATTTCTTTTATAGTGCCTACAGAATCCATAGTCTTGTGTCAATCAAGTTCATAAAACACTCTTTCTAACAGAAACTTCAAGATGTATCCTTCCCTGTCTGCCAGAACTGCTGCTGTCCAAACCCAGATCCATACTTTTCACCCTGGTTGCTGTTATCTTTCCCGCAGTCAACACTTGCAATATGAGCTCCTTTCATCCACCAAACTCCTGTATCTAAGACTATTTGTACAGTTCTTTGGCATTGTTCATATTTTAGTCGCTACTTGTTTCATTCTTCTTCAAAACCTTCTTTTCTCTTCTGCGCTCTAATCACCCTACTCCTGCAACCCCTATAAGATCTGACAGGTACCTACTTTTTTATTCTCACATTAGTTTCATGAAAGAATAACAACCTTAAATATTAAATCTTGAGAGGAGATAATGGGATGGAATGGTTAACAGCCATTTTCATGCTTTTCTTTTCAGATATCATTTTAACAAGTTACTAGAGAAATCCATTTTGCAGTCCTTCATCCTTTCCATGTCCACCCTCAAAATTATCCACTTCTTTACCATTATACTATAATGCAGCTACTTGGTTAGGGGCAGGCAGTTAGAAAGCTATGCTGCGAGCTTCTGGTGGGCCAAGAACTGTATATTTGCTGTTGATGATGTAACTCTGTTCCATCTATTCTAGCCCTCTAGTTTATCATCTCCTTTGTATGTCCCCGGAAGATGCTCTCCAGCACATTGATGTGTTTGTGAGTGGACAAGTACTTGGGACCATCAGACTCTACCTTGTCATAAAAAATGGAAGAAGAGACCTAACGGAAGAGATTCCCATTGTATTCAGATAAGACATGGGACATGTACTTTGCACAACCCTATGTCTATTTTCAACAAACAGTAAATACTGTAACAAAACTGTATGCAACACATATGACTCAAGTAGCTGAAAAACGTTTTAGTTGTTGACTTGGCTACAGGTATGGGGAGAGGTAGAGGAAAACCACTTTCCAGATTTTCTGCTCTGGAGTGAAGCATTCTGGCTCATTCACTCACAAACCAGAAGTTCAGTCAGAGAAACTTTTACTGGGATCTAGAGATAAGCCTAAAGCAAAGATTTACTCTATGTATGCAGTACAGGAGATGGCATGACTTCAGATGTTCTGTGGAACACATATGGGTAAAACTAAAGCAATATCCAAAATTCTGCATTATACTCTTTAAATGTTAAGTTGAGCAAACCCAGGGGTTTTGATTTTAACAGCAGTAAGGAGGCTAAAAGGTTTCATTCAAGAAATGAACAAATATGAACCCACTGTTACTATAGCCTAATGTGTCAATTAATTTGAAAATCAAGACACTTGGAAGCAGTACTACAAGCTTGCAGATACCTGACCTCTGTGAAGAGCCTGACTGGTCCCTCTGCCGCTTTCAATACACAAAGAAATCTGGTGCTCCTCTTCTCCCTGACTGTTATTTCTGAATAACTTGAAATTCACACCCACTTGAAACACTGACTTGGGAATACACTTTTTTGGACACATGCTTTGTCATATTTCAGCTGTACACAAAGATAAGCATTTTAGAAATTTGGAGGCAGAGCATTTCCTCCTACAGAAGAAAATTTATATTTTCCCTGACATTGCCCAGGCAACACAGGCTTGAATAAAAAAATGACGCTAAAAGCAGAGTTCCCTAGTCTGGGAATCAACACTGTGATTTTATTCCCAGCTACATTGAATATCCTACTTGACAAAGAGAAGAATGTCCTTCAGAAGTGCAGGGATGTTGAACTTATTTTTATGACCCATTGTGACCGTTTGAGGCTGTGCCTTAAAAAAGGGACAGTACTGGGACACTCTGGCTGAATGTTTTGGTGAAGACAATGAAAACATCGATATTATAAACGAATTTCATTGGTAGATTGGTAGAATGCAGTTTTAAGTTTTAGAGCAGCTGGAGTTTTTGCTCATTTTGCTCCTTTCCTTCGCCCTTTCAGCTTGCCTGCTTCTGGGCTCCTTGCCAGAGCGACCTTGAACAGATAAGCAACTAATCCTACTAATAGGCCTACTAGAATTCTGTAAATACTGTATATTGTGTACAGATCTTGCATTTTCCACATTGCTTGTAAAATATAGCATTCCTTCCGCTTCTCCGGCTGAGTTAGCTGTGGGGTTGTTTTTTTCCCGTTGTCAGGGAGAGAAAGCTAGGCCTTCTCTCTCAACCCACCACACCCATGTAAAGCTATCTGGGGGCACAAAGATACAAATAAAAGAATTTGGCATTATAGAATGATCCAAATTGAGATTCAATTTTCCCTGACTTTATCCAGCCTTTCCTTCTTCTGTGTTTTCTTGTCTTTTTTTTTTCCCTCCTCTGTCATTAGTAGTGGTATTTCATGTCTGTTACATTAAAAAATGGTTGTGTGAGAGACTGAAACTCAATAGTCTCTAAACAGTACTCTCCTGAACAGTACCATAGCCACTTAGCTACAAAATCATATCTCCTTTTCTGCCTTACCATTTGAAATATTTTATATACCTAGAACAGCAGTGGTGAGCCACATACAAATTACAGAAATCTGAGGGGAGATGTGAGCTTGAATCTGCCCAGGCTAATAAGCACATTGTACCCAGGTCTTCAGTTTTTCACATGCCTTTATGAGGGTTGCTCATACCACCTACATGCTGACATGCAATTTAGAGCGTCTAAGAAGCCTAAGTGAGCATGAAGACAAGAGAAGCAGGAAGACTCCTAATAAAGGTTGTCTGGATATTCAGATGAAGTTTTCCAGGAGATTATATCATTAATGGAGGAGGTATGTATCTCTGAAAGCTTCCACTCTTGCCTAAGTGTGGTGGGTTTGGAAGGATAAGGCCAAGAAGCCTCCTCCCTTCCCCCTTTGTAAAGTAAAAGCGAAAAAAAAATTGAAAGGAAAGGAAAAAAAACTCGCAAGCTGAATTAGCAAAGCAGTGGAGCTATATTTACAAAGCGATGTAGGGTTTGCAGGGAGATATTTACAAATTTACAATATCTACAATATATACAAAGATATACAACAGAGTAACACAGAAATGAGAGTAAACCCCTCGGCAGAGAGGGGTCCCCCACCTCCGCTCTCCCCTCTCTCCCCCCCCTTTCCCCAGAATGGGATAGAAAGAGAAAGGAAAGAGAGGAAAAAAAAGTTAGAAGCAGTTCGTGTTAATTGGAAGGGAGTTAGTATACAGGCCTGTTATCTGGTTTTCAAGGCCGAGGCCTTGGCAGAAAGCCCAGCACAGAAAGCTGCTGCACGGAGAAGAGGCGGAAGCAAGACTGACTGAGAAGTGCTGGAAATGTCCACTTCACTCCCACTTCAGAAAGTGCTTCCTCCCACTCGTCCAATGAAATTAGTTTAGACTATTCCTTCCGTTTACCAACTTCTGTCCACCATGTTCCCTTTCTTAAGGGGGCAACGCCAACCGGCCACAGTCCACCCCTTCTAAACAATTTCATTGGCTGTTCATACTGTCCATCTAATCCAAAACGACATTTACAGTTCGTGAGCAAAGTTCATAGTCCATTCCGGCTATGCTCAGATGTAGATGATTCAAAAGTCCAAGAAAATCAGAAAATGAGAAAAATGGAAAACAGTTCATTTCTTCGCCGACGAAGCGAAGAAAAGGGAAACAGGGATTCTCAGGGTCTCTTAGTTGACTCAGGGCTCTCAGGGATCTCAGGGTTCGTGCACCGTAGATGTCTCGTTGATTCTTGCTTTGGACGCGATGTAGCTATACAACAGTTCGAAATTAACCTCTTTCAGCTAAAGTTAAATTTCTTTGTGGAATACACTGAATTTCACCATTCTCTTGCATTACCCAATAAGTGTGACCCGGACCTTCAGCTGAAACCACCCCTCAGACAGGTTTAGCCTCTCCTGAGGGTGAAAATACCCAAACAGTTTTACCTAACAGATTCTTTTCTCTAACAACAGGAACTCTATCACCTTCTACTTTCCGTAGCAAATCTGAATGTGCAGGTCCAGCTCGGTTCACTGAACCTCTACTATTTACCAGCCAGGTTGCTTGTGCTAAATATTTTTCCCAGTTTTTCAAAGATCCACCTCCCATGGCTTTGAGAGTGGTCTTCAACAAACCATTGTAGCGTTCAATCTTCCCTGAAGCTGGTGCACAGTAGGGAATGTGGAATATCCACTCAATACCGTGCTCTTTTGCCCAACTCTTTACAAGGTTGTTCTTGAAATGAGTTCCGTTGTCTGACTCAATCCTCTCTGGAGTTCCGTGTCTCCACAGGACCTGTCTCTCCAGACCGAGAATGGTGTTGCGTGCAGTTGCATGTGGAACTGGATAAGTTTCCAACCATCCAGTGTTTGCCTCTACCATAGTAAGCACATACTGCTTACCAGAACGAGAACGTGGTAGAGTAATGTAGTCAATCTGCCAGGCTTCACCATATTTGTACTTGGACCATCTGTCACCATACCACAAGGGCTTAAGTCGTTTTGCCTGCTTAATAGCAGCACAAATGTCACAGTCATGGATGACTTGTGTGATAGCATCCATGGAAATGTCTATGGATCTGTCACGAGCCCATTGGTATGTTGCATCTCTGCCTTGATGTCCTGACGAATCGTGAGCCCACCGAGCTAAGAATATCTCACCTCGGTGTTTCCAGTCGAGATCAAGATTAGAGTCCATGTCTACTTGAGAAACTCTTGCAGCTAGATCTGCCTGATGGTTGTGTTGTTGTTCCTCAGTAGCTTTGCTCTTAGGAATGTGAGCATCGATGTGTCTCACTTTCACTGGAATTCTCTCGATTCGATCAGCAATGTCCTGCCACAGGTCGGCTGCCCAAATGGGTTTTCCTTTCCTCCGCCAACCACTCTTCTTCCAGTTCTTTAGCCAACCCCACAGAGCATTGGCTACCATCCATGAGTCGGTGTAGAGATAAAGCTTTGGCCATCTCTCACGTTCAGCCACGTCGAGAGCTAGCTGGACAGCTTTTACCTCTGCGAACTGACTGGATTCTCCTTCTCCATCTTTCGCCTCTGCAACTCGGCGTGTTGGACTCCACACTGCAGACTTCCACCTTCGCTTGTTTCCAACAAGACGACAGGAACCGTCTGTGAACAAAGCATATTTCTTTTCATCATCAGAAAGGTCATTGTAAGGAGGAGCTTCCTCAGCACGAGTTACCTTCTCCTCTGGAGGCTTAGCACAGTTGATACCTTCAGGCCAACTTGAGATCACCTCCACTAGACCAGGTCTTTCAAGATTTCCCATTCGAGCTCTCTGTGTTATCAGAGCCATCCACTTAGACCAGGTTGAGTCTGTGGCATGATGTGGTGTGGATCCTTTGCCTTTGAACATCCAATTAAAAACTGGTAATCTGGGAGCTAGAAGAAGTTGTGATTCAGTTCCAATCACTTCAGAAGATGCTTTCACTCCTTCATAGGCAGCTAAAATTTCTTTCTCTGTTGGAGTATAGTTAGCCTCTGAGCCTCTGTAACCTCGACTCCAGAAACCAAGAGGTCGTCCACGTGTCTCACCCGGAGCTTTTTGCCACAAGCACCAGGTTGGACCATTGTCACTTGCAGCTGTGTACAAAATGTTCTTAATGTCTGGACCATCTCGGACAGGTCCCAGACCCATTGCTTGAATCACTTCTTGCTTTATCTGGTCAAAGGCTGCTTGTTGTTCAGGTCCCCAGTGGAAATGGTTTCTCTTTCGAGTCACATCATACAGAGGTTTCACAATTTGACTGTATCCAGGAATGTGCAGTCTCCAAAATCCCACTATCCCCAAGAAACGTAGGGTCTCTTGCTTGTTTGTGGGACTTGCCATGGTAGAGACTCTATTTACCACATCCACTGGAATGTGTCGGCGTCCATCCTGCCACTTCACTCCCAGAAATTGAATCTCTGTGGTAGGTCCTTTCACCTTGTCTCGTTTGATGGCAAAACCTTCATTCAGAAGAATGTCAATGATCTTGTTACCTTTCTGAAAGACTTCCTCAGCAGTTTTACCCCAGACGATGATATCATCGATGAACTGGATGTGTTCTGGAGCACCGCCTTTCTCCAGAGCATCGTGGATCACTGCATGACAGATGCTTGAGCTGTGGATCCAGCCCATTGGCAGTCTGTTGAAAGTGTACTGGATTCCTCTCCAGGTGAAAGCAAACTGAGGCCTGCATTCCTCTGCTATAGGAATAGAGAAAAATGCATTAGCAATGTCTATGGTAGCATACCATTTGGCCTCTTTGGATTCCAGCTCATACTGTAGCTCCATCATGTCTGGTACTGCTGCACTCATAGGTGGTGTTACTTCATTCAGGGCTCGGTAGTCTACCGTCAGACGCCAGTCTCCATTCTGCTTCCGCACAGGCCACACTGGACTGTTGAAAGGTGAATGAGTTTTGCTGACGACTTTCTGACTCTCCAACTGACGAATCAGATTCTGAATGGGCAACAAAGAGTCACGGTTGGTTCTGTATTGTCTGTGATGCACAGTCTGAGAAGCAACCGGCAATTTAATGTCCTGTATTTTATGTTGTCCCACAACTGCAGATTCATCAGAAAGTTCAGGTCTGGCAGATAGCTTCAATTTTTGTCCATCAATTTCTATTGAAGCTACTCCAAAAGCCCATTTGTAACCTCTAGGGTCTTTGAAATGCCCTTCTCTCAGAAAATCAATTCCCAAAATACAAGGTGCGTCAGGTCCGGTCACAACTGTATGCTTCCTCCATTGTTTACCAGTTAAACTTATGTTAACCTCTACCTTACTTAACTCTTGAGATCCACCAGTGACTCCCAGAATAGTTATAGACTCTGATCCCTGGGGAACTGTAGAAGTAACAGCTACCCTTCTGGTATTGCTACCTCGGGTTCTGCCACTTTGCAATTCCCTCAACCTCCTGAAAAGATTAGAAGTTGGTTGGCCATCCCAGCGGTTCATGTTCTCACCAAACTGATCACGCAGAGTTATCCAAATAGTTCTACGTGATTGCCTTGGTGGTCTGTTTTGGAATGACCTGTTTTGGAATGTCCTGTTTTGGAATGACCTCCTTGGAGGACGTGTATTCCTCACAGATGAAACTTGTACCCATCTGGAGGGAGAATTGAAACTATCCCTTTGTGCCAATTGGGATATGGAATTTCTAAATTCATCCTTTAACTCTCTTATGCAATTCTGAATATCACCAGACATAGTTTTGATGGCTGAAACCAACGAACCACGTGTCATGCTATCCTCCAATTGTCTCATTTGATCACTGAATTGGCCAACCGTAGGAGAAGCTCCACCATAACTTCTTGACACAATTCTGCTTGCCAGAATGTTTGCATAATTAGAAGGAGCAAGCTTGATGATCTTTTTAGCAAGACCAATACCCACAGGAACGTCATCAGGATTCAGAGTTTCATGTTCACCATAGAGTAGCTCTCTAACAGCAAATTCTCTCAAGCGCTTAATTCCCTCATCTATGGTAGTCCAGGGTTTAGGATTCCATGGAAGGTCATCTCGGGAAGGGTATCTCAGGGCAACCGCTATTAAAAGGCGTATCCACAGATTAACCTTACCGAGAGCTTCACCTAGATGTCTATCTATTCCATTGTCCCTTGAGAGAGTTCCTAACTGAGCTGCTGACTTGTCTCCAACTGTTAGAGCTGAAGCACCTGTATCATAACACCTACTAAGCCAAGCTAGAACTGGCTCCTTATCTGCCCTGGTGAAATCTTTACGGACATTACGCAATTCTTCCCTTGGCGAAGAACAGTCCGTAATATCATCTTCATCTTCATCTCCCTGAATTCTTTGCCCATAAAATCCTGCTGTCATTCTTCTAAGGATCTCTTTAAGCTGAGAACCACCTTTGCCAGCTGCTTTCCTAGCTTCATCTCTGTCCTGCTTTGATCTCACTAGGTTAGCTAGATCTTTAAAACAAACCTTCTCTTCCTCCTGAGCAGGATCTTTTACAGTAGAGGGCCCCTCACCAGGATCAGTCTCCTCCTCTTCTTCTCCATCTTTGCCCTTTCCAGCTCTAGTCTTTAAAGGAGCCACCTTAACTGGAGCTGTGTTTGAATTTACAGCCACCTTAATGGAAGCTGACAGGTCCTGAGATAAATCAGCTGCTGGGGCAGTGACTTCCGGTCCCACTGAGGGAGTGGGTGGAAGTGACGTTGCTCCATTACTGGCCGACGGAGAAGAAGAAGAAGGAGAAGGAATGGGAGAAGGAGTAGGTGCCATGTTGATACCAGCCGATGCCCTTGGCTGCTTGCTAGAATCAGCAAAGTCATTTAGAGCTGCTTTACCAATTAACTTTTTAGCCTTCTTTTTAACTGACACGGGTTCTCCACAGTCCTCGTCACTCGATGACTCTGGGACTGATCGAGAGCCACGGCATTTTCTTTTTGATCTAGTTTTAATAACAAAACAAGCTCTGGATATCTTTCTCTCTCGCCGCAGAGAGAACAGTAAATATGCAATTACCATCACCAGCAACAGATTTATACACATCACATAAATCACCTTTGGATCCCAGGCCTCACCTAAAGTTACTGTCTCCTCAGGCGGAATCTTAAAACCCTTTATCTCAATTGGGAGAGTGGTGGAGGTAACATTCCTGTATCTCACTGGCCATAATAAATTAATACATTTTCCATACCATAATTTAACTTTATACATAACCCACATATAAATTGTCCGCACCAAATATTTACCCAGGTAATCCAAAATCAAACCCAAACAATATCTGTAAACCAGAGCCCCAAAAATTGAAAAGAACAATCGCTCCACAAACCACAGTACCTTCATGTTTGCTAATTCAGCTGGAAAACACTAAATCAATCAGATAATAAATTGAACTAATTATCTGCCCCACGTTGGGCGCCAATAAAAAAAATGTGGTGGGTTTGGAAGGATAAGGCCAAGAAGCCTCCTCCCTTCCCCCTTTGTAAAGTAAAAGGGAAAAAAAAATTGAAAGGAAAGGAAAAAAAACTCGCAAGCTGAATTAGCAAAGCAGTGGAGCTATATTTACAAAGCGATGTAGGGTTTGCAGGGAGATATTTACAAATTTACAATATCTACAATATATACAAAGATATACAACAGAGTAACACAGAAATGAGAGTAAACCCCTCGGCAGAGAGGGGTCCCCCACCTCCGCTCTCCCCTCTCTCCCCCCCCTTTCCCCAGAATGGGATAGAAAGAGAAAGGAAAGAGAGGAAAAAAAAGTTAGAAGCAGTTCGTGTTAATTGGAAGGGAGTTAGTATACAGGCCTGTTATCTGGTTTTCAAGGCCGAGGCCTTGGCAGAAAGCCCAGCACAGAAAGCTGCTGCACGGAGAAGAGGCGGAAGCAAGACTGACTGAGAAGTGCTGGAAATGTCCACTTCACTCCCACTTCAGAAAGTGCTTCCTCCCACTCGTCCAATGAAATTAGTTTAGACTATTCCTTCCGTTTACCAACTTCCGTCCACCATGTTCCCTTTCTTAAGGGGGCAACGCCAACCGGCCACACTAAGTTAGAGAACTAAAGATACAAGTAACTCAAAATGTTAGCCATTGAATTAGAGAATTCCTGCCAGACTAGCAGCATCTTCCTTTGCATTTCCAAGCATGCAGGCATGCTGCTTCATCACACTGTATCTATACAGATACAATACATGTTGAAAGAACTTAGAGATGGGCAGTAAAATCAAACCTAAAAAGTGGTCTCCATATGAGAAGTGACTGCATAGACTGGGGTTCTCTTGCCTGGAAAAGAGATGACTGAGAGGGGCAATGTTGCTATTCACACAAACTATAATCAAGCTATGGAACTTGGTATTTAAAAACAACTGCCCACATTCAAATCAAAATAATCTGCCTCAGGAAGTTCCTGAGTGAGAAATTGTTGGAGGCTGAACAACTGATGAATGGCATGGTGACTCCCTTGATCTTGATGGGACCAATTCCAGGTGCTTTCTAGCCTTTTTGCTGCCAGGCAGCTGTCACACACAGTATTATGCACCTTGCAAAACTGGCTGGAATTGATGGGTATGATGATGTACAATGGATTGCAATACTGCAGAGAGACAAGATCCTGCCTAATGGTGAACGATTGCATCTGGTCAGGACAGTGGATGTGTGTTGCATCAGAGGATGCAGCTGTTTGCTATGGTTTTATTTGTGGTTGTCACCCTGAAATAATGTGGGTTGAATCTTATGAATACCATACTACCTAGCCATCACCTTTCCAACCCTGGACGTGGAAGTCAACATCCAAATAATCTTGGCAATCCACTCTTGTGGTGCCATCATTACCACAACAAATAAGAGATGCCTTCCTTTTTTAAGTTGTTCCTGCATTGCTGAAGGACCATGCCTTCCCACTTCATCAGCACTCACCTACTGCTGACCAAAGACTATGAAATGGATATACAATTCTAGGAAATTACTAGCAAAGTAGTCAGCTCTGCCTACTCTAACTCTCCTGGCACAGACACCGTGAGCTTTTCTTTGTAGCATGCAATGAGTAGGAAAGCTTGCTCACTTACACAGACTCCCAATGTTGTCACCAACCATCTCTGTGTCTGTGCTGCTTCTGCAACTAGAGGTGTCCCAAGGAGAGCTGAAAATACCATATTTGCTCTCAGCATGATGAGATTCAAGCAGCCGCCTGGCTCAGCAGTGATGTGCCATAGCACCTTCTGCAATGCTGCTCCTTGTGGTGGCTGATTTGAGAAACATCTTCTGATAGGAGCTGCACAAAGTTACCCAAAGTGTAAGCCATTCCATAGCACACAGGCTCAGGCAGCAGCAGGCTGTGCATAGTGCAGTCCTGCAATACAACCAAGAAGCATCTGGCTGAGAAATTGCTATTGGTGATCTTTTAATTTGTTGCTATTCAATGGAAATGTATTCCTCATAGCAAATCTTCTACTGCCAAGTGCTACAGATCATGGTATCCCACCCCTAATGAATCAGTTTTGGAAATAATAGTTTACATGGCTTCTTAGTTACCCTTAGTAATAGTTAAGGATCATTCATAATCAATCATCATTTCCCCTGGAGCCATTTTCTCTAGCTTAATTAATACTGATTGATACTACTCCTTGTAACTAAAATAATATCAGACTTCTTTCCAATTAAAGAATAGTGTTCCAGGCATCTTTAGGCAGTAGAAATGTCTGAACTTACTAATACATAATTGAAGCCACACTTGATCTCAACTTGATAACTTTCTAATTTAGAATTTATTTATTTTTTTTTCAGAATTTGTTTCAGTTACTGAGGTAAGAAAATCTTTGCTTTTTGCAAATCAGGAACAATTTACTCACATCATCATTCCATCTCTATCTTAGCAGCTGAACTCCATAAAACCAGATCCCTAAGATGATTACTACTTTACTCCCTAGTAAGATGGAATAAATATTCTCAAGCCATCTTCCTAATGCAGACTTCCAACTTGCAATGCAGAGAAAAAGCTGTGTGCAAATGTACGATCCCAAGTTATACAAGGAAAGTACAAATACAGAAGTCTCTCAGGAAAACTGGAGGGTGCAAATAGAGTGTGGGAAAATGCTAAGACCTTAAGGTCATGGATGACATTTAAACTCAACACCTCTGCTTCTGTGTTGCTGTTAATAGTAGTCAGTGACGTAAAACACTGCTTCACTGTGGGTTTGATACTGAGATAATTTGTACAATGAGCTACTGTCGTGGGGTTGGAAGGGTAAGGCCAAGAAGCCTCCTCCCTTCCCCCTTGTAAAGTAAAGGGAAAGAAAATTGAAGGGAAATGAAAAAAAAGCTCACAGCTGAATTAGCAAAGCAGTGGAGCTGTATATTTACAAAGCAATGTAGGATATGCAGGGGAATATATACAAATTTACAATATGTACAATATATACAAAGATATATAATAGAGTAGCACAGAAATGAGAGTTCCCCCCTCTGCTGAGGGGTTCCCCACCTCCACTCTCCCCCTCTCTCCCCCTTTTCCCAAGAGCAGGTTAGGAGAGAGAGAGAAAGAGAAAGAAAGAAGTTAAAAGCAGTTTTGTGTTAATTGGAAAGCAGTTAATACAGGCCTGGTAGCTTATCAGTTTTCAAGGCCGAAGCCTTGGCAGAAAGCCCAGGAGCTGCAAGATGCTGCCCGAAGGAAAAGCGGAAGCAAGACTGAAGATAGAAGTGCCGGAGCACCCAGGATACTCCTCCTGCACTCCCAGTTCAGAAGGTGCTTCCTCCCACTTCACCAATGAAATTAGTTTAGATTCTTCTTTCGTTTACCAACATCCGTCCACCATATTCCCTTTCTTAAAGGCACAGCCTCAAACGGTCACAGCTACTGAATACAGCTATATTTACAGACTTCACAAACTCTTTCTGCAGAACACCATTACAGATACCTAACAGAGTTACACTTTTTTGTATGACTTGTGCAAGGAAAGTACTAATGTCTGCCTCTTCACAAGAGTTTTCCATTCCATTATTTATTGCCCATGATTCAGATAACTGAATCACCAAGCCACTTTCCAATATTTACTAGCAGTCTTGGCTAACTGGGAAGGTCCCAGTTGAAGGGAGGTTACCAAATGTGATGTCCATCTACAGAAGGGCTAGAAGGAAGATCCAGGGAATTACTGGCCTATCAATCTGACCTCAGTGCTGGGGAAGATCATGGAGCAAATCATCTTGAGTGCCATCACATGGTACACACAGGCAATCAGACAACCAGGCAATCAGACAACCAGGCAATCAGGCCCAGTCAGTATGGGTTTATGAAAGGCAGGTTCCGCTTGACTAACCTGATCCCGTTCTATGACAAGGTGACCTGCTTAGTGGTTGTGGGAAAGGATGTGAATTTTGCCTATCTGAACATTAGTAAAGCATTTGACACTGGCTCCCCAGTGTTCTACTGGAGAAACTGGCCACTTCTGGCTTGGGCAGCTGTACACTTCTCTGGATAAAAATATGGCTGGATGGTGAGGCCCAAAGTGTTGTGGTGAATGGATTAAAATCAAATTGGCAGCCAGTCATGAGTGGTGTTCCTCAGGGCTCAGCACTAGGACATGTTCTCTTTAATATCTTTATCAATGATCTGGATGAAGGGATCAAGGGCAGCCTCTGTAAGAGTGCATATAACACCAAGGTAGGTGGATATGTCAATGTGCTTGAGAATAGGAAGATTCTACAGTGGGATCTGGACAGGCTGGGTCAATTGGCCAAGGCTAATGGTATAAGGTTCAACAAAGCCAAGTGCTGGGTCCTGCATTTCAGTCACAACTCCATGCAATGCTGCAGGCTTCATCTAGTTCCAACCCCCCTGCCACGGGCAGGGACACCCCACACTAGATCAGGCTGGACAGAGCCTCATCCAGCCTGCTCTTAAACACCTCCAGGGACGGGGCCTCGACCACCTCCCTGGACAACACATTCCAGGGTCTCACCACTCTCATGGTGAAGAACCTCCTCCTCACATCTAGCCTGAATCTCCCCACCTCCAGCTTCATTCCATTCCCCCTAGTCCTATCACTACCTGAGATCCTGAGAAGTCCTTCCCCAGCCTTCCTGTAGGCCCCCTTCAGATACTGGAAGGCCACAATTAGGTCACCTCGGAGCCTTCTCTTCTGCAGACTGAACAGCCCCAACTCCTTCAGTCTGTCCTCACAGGAGAGGTGCTCCAGCCCTCTGATCATCCTTGTGGCCCTTCTCTGGACACGTTCCAGCACCTCCACATCCCTCTTGTAATAGGGGCTCCAGAACTGGACACAGTACTCCAGGTGGGGTCTCACCAGGGCTGAGTAGAGGGGGAGGATCACCTCCCTCGACCTGCTAGCCACACTTCTCCTGATGCAGCCCAGGATCTGATTGACTTTGCAGGCTGCAAGTGCACACTGAGAGCTCATATTGAGCTTCTCGTCCACTAGCACCCCCAAGTCTCTCTCCTCAGGGCTGCTTTCCAGCCAGTCACTGCCCAGCCTGGATTTGTGCCTGGGATTGCCTCGACCCAGATGCAGGACCCTGCACTTGCTCTTATTGAACTTCATGAGGTTGGCTTGTGCCCACCTCTCCAGCCTGTCAAGGTCCCTCTGGATGGCCTCCCTTCCCTCCAGCGTGTCTGCTGCACCACACAGCTTGGTGTCATCAGCAAACTTGCTGAGGGTGCACTCAATGCCACTGTCCATGTCCCCCACAAAGATGTTGAATAAGACAGGTCCCAGGACTGATCCCTGAGGGACTCCGCTTGTCACTGGCCTCCACTGGGACATGGAGCCATTGACAGCCACTCTTTGGGTGCGGCCATCAAGCCAGTTCTTTATCCATCTAGTGGTCCACCCATCAAACCCATGTGTCACCAGTTTGGAGACCAGGATGTGGTGCGGGACAGTGTCAAAGGCTTTGCTCAGGTCCAGGTAAACAACATCAGTTGCTCGCCCCTCATCTATTAATTTCGTCACCTGCTCATAGAAGGCCACCAGGTTGGCCAGGCAGGATTTTCCCTTGGCAAAGCCATGCTGACTGTTCCAAATCACCTCTTCACTATTCTTCTGAGCCAGTAGTGACTCCAGGAGGATCTGCTCCATGATCTTTCCAGGCACAGAGGTGAGACTGACTGGCCTGTAGTTCCCTGGTTCCTCCTTCTTACCCTTTTTGAAGATGGGGGCAATGTTTCCCCTTTTCCAGTCTGTGGGGACTTCACCAGATTGCCATGACTTTTGAAATATCCACCCTGTGTTTCTATTCACAGAGTCTGCAGGCACAAGGTAAAACAATCTAGAGAGCCAATCCAAACAAGTTTGTCCCAAAGGTGGGAAGGACCAACAAAAGCAGTAACAAGCAAAAATCTGCTTTAACTAAGAGGTTATTGCCTACCTAATTAGTGGCATTACCATGCAACAGCTCTTTGCTGATGCTAAAACCACAGTAAACTGCAAATGATACAAGGTTTAAAGACACTTTGATGTTGCATTAGGCAGAACCAAGGAGAAGCTTGGTTTAGAGCAAAAACTCTCATTTGAAATTATATTTTTAGATTTACTACTAAATTTTTTTTTTCTGAAGATACATTTATCAGAGATATTGAAAGATATTGTAGTCAGAGTAATAAGTGTTGAGAGAAAAGAGAGGGGTTTTTTATTAGTAATACTTTAGGAGGTTTGTGTTTGAGGATTTTTAAAGAGACATGTTGCACAGGGTATTTATATATAGATGTTGGTTTGCATCTGCTGATTGTGTACAACTGTCAGTAGACTGGTAAAGAGATATTCCTGCAGAGACATTTGATTACTTTGGCAAATTCAGGCTTGTTCCAGACAATTTTGTCAAAAACATGAAAAACTTTATAGATTATTTAATTTTA
This sequence comes from Melanerpes formicivorus, assembly GCF_026170545.1. Classification (NCBI taxonomy): domain Eukaryota; kingdom Metazoa; phylum Chordata; class Aves; order Piciformes; family Picidae; genus Melanerpes; species Melanerpes formicivorus. Next base: position 1,631,670 of record NW_027142361.1, on the reverse strand, counting down.
TGCAGTCAGTCACCAAGGTACTGTGAGGAGGAGGGGCCCTGGCTAGTCCAAGGAACCATCCCTGCAGCCCAGCCTGCTGCCATCCATATGTGGACAATTGTGTCTGCTGGAGCTTCAGAGGGAATCCTGCTGCAAAGCACCACTGAGAACATGCAAAATAATGTGCCTGGTGATACATGGCTCCTGCTGATGCCTAGGGAAGCTTGATGAAGAATGGACTTATACACAGACTTCCAAGAATTTAAAGCATGAAGAGATTCAATACACCACAACACGTAAAGATAGTGGCTCTTACACAGTGGCAGCTGGCATGAGTTTCCTTTAACAGCTGGTACAAATAAACCTCTGACAGTGGAAGACGCTAACTAGCTGTCAACAGCCACAACTAAAGCACACACATGCAGGTCCCCACCAATCTTTGGCACTAGACAAAATCAGCAGGTGCTCAGGGGCAGCCTTGGCCACCCCAGGGCCTGCTCAGGAGCCCTTTCCTGTTGAAATACATGTGCATTTCGCCCAGCTTGGGTCTTTACCTCATCTTTGATTTCTCCTAGTTTTCATCAGTCTCATCCAGCCCTGTCCCATGCTCAAAAGTCTCATTTAATGTAACTGATGGATAAAAAGCATATGTAACTTTTTCAATAAAATTTCTGACTTCACCCATTTAACCCAAAGAATAACTATAAATAGTTTATAATGTCTGGGATTTCCACAGCCTAAGTGCAGCTATAAATAGTTCTAAATATTTTCCCACTTCATGCTTTTGAAAAGAACATTCTCCACTTCCTTTCTTGGAGAACCCCTGGGAATAAGGCTATATCACAGCCCAAAAAAATATGTATATTAGGAGAGTTTAGCAAAACGGAGCTAACAAAGTTGCTAACAGCAGCTTTCAAATTAATTTTGCCCAAGGAAACAGGTCAGGCATCCTCTGCAAGAAGTTCATGTTCATAATCCACCCCAGGACGCTGGGACTAGCCATTTGTGGTATGCCTCTATTCACTCAGCCCATCAGGGTACTTTGGGGGATTGTTTGTTTTTGATGGGAATTCGTTGTTCTCTAGGCCTCACGAGCAATGGCAGGGTTTATTTGTATTTACTTGAAGTACGTGCGTGCTCAGCATACAGTATTTTAAACACTAAACCAGGACACGTCCTTTCGGTTTATTTTTACGCATGATTTCAGCAGCCTCCTGGAGACGCCAATCTGCGCTCAACGGCGGGGACCGAGCTCAGCCGCTCGGCCCTATCAGGCCGGGAAAGGACCCAGCGGGACGATCCCGGATCCACCGACTGAGCTGAGCACCCGCGCTGCGCCCTCGTTGAGCCCACGTTGCGGCGCCCCCTGCTGGCGCACGGGAGCGGCGGCTCCCCGCCAGCCTGCCTGTCGCCTGCCAGCCGGCTGCCCGCCTGCCCTCACGGCGGCACAGCCGCTGCCGCCTCCCCCAGCAGGACGGGCCCGCTGAGAGACAAGGAAAACTGAACGGCAATGCCCTTTTTGGGAAGAGTTAAAATAGATTTGAAACGAGCGAGGAACAGGAAAGCTGGTCGGCCTGCAGAGCGGAGCGAGTTTCCAAAGAAGAAAAGGGGATACAAAAGCCTGACCTACTGGCAAATTACATCCTTCTGCCAGTCTGGGCTTAATTTCCTTCATGCAGCCTCTTTTATTTTGCCCTAAGTTGCCACAGACCTTTCATTTAAAAGCTCTAAACCCTCCAATAGCAAATTTGCCCTTGATGTCAAGAAATTTAAGTTGATGATCAGAAAATACTGGAATTTCATAGAATGATTTCATAGATTTCATAAAATCCAGAGACCCAGACCCTCTATTCTGCATGTTTTCCATATAGAAGTAATATGCTGAGAAGGCTTGGTTCAAGCGTTCACACTATTCTCGGTAAGCATTACTATCCAGCTGGATGTAAAAGTAAGCTGAACTAGCAAAGAGTTAAATGATCAAGCTGAAATGTTATTTAAATATCATGAATTAAAAGTTCCAGCCTTGCCTGCAAAGGATAAAAAAGGGCACAAGCTTGGCAATGATCCTGAGGCAGTAAAAGCAGTGTTTAGAGAGAAAGAAATCTTTGTCTGAATGTAAAAAGGAAATCTAAACTGGCAAAGTGGAGCAGTAGCAAACCAACAAAATACAAATTTCCTTCAGTACGAGGAGAATCTCTGTGAATTTCAGCATGGCCAGTGTCAAAGAACTTATAATATAGTCAAGGTGAAACCCCAGCAACTTCATAATCTATTTTTTAAACTGCATTTAATTTCTTTCTGTCACAAGTCACTCTCCTGTTTCCCACTCTGGGGGAGGAAGGACAGTCACTTCTTCCTCACTCATTTATGTTACAAGAAATGCTGAGAACTCAGATCCTCTCCCATTGGTACCAATGGGGCTTTTGTTGATGATTTAAGTAAAATGAGAACATGGACACCAGCCTCCATGGATAATCAGCAAGTGGAAAGAAACTTAAATCTCCTGCTCTTTAAAAGAAATAAAGTGAATGTAATTTCTGACTGACAGCAAAAAGGGTGGTTCTATCACCTCCTCTGCAGGGAACCCAATCTAGCATGGGCACACTGAGATGGATCAGTTTGCTGATTTGGGAGAATTATTACCTGTTATTTTTTGGTTTGATGGGTTAGTTTTCTGTGGAGTCATCTGCTCGGCAGGTTCAACATATTGTCACATGATCCCACTTCAGGGTAGTAGTGTATGAGCAGAGGGCTGTAGGAAGTGGGCCCACTCCATATCCCAGTTAGATATACCATGAAATGGCCTCATGGGAAAAGTATGTCTTATTGCTAGCACATGAAGGATGAGAGTTTCTACAGGGTGCAGTTAAGGAGATTGCTGAATATCCTTTCTCCTAAACAGCAAGCCTGCCATTTAAAACTGAGTGGGGAAAATTAATTCAATTTCCGGGAGGTTTGTATTGCTTCAGAGTACATTCCTGACCTCACCCTGACAGGGAGAAAGTCTCCACGAAAGATTTTAGAGGAGGGGTGTGTGCTGCCCTGGGGCTGCAAAGTCATTCTGCCCCTGTACACTGCACTGGTTAGGCCACACCTCGAGTACTGTGTCCAGTTCTGGGCCCCTCAGTTTAGGAAGGATGTTGACTTGCTGGAACGAGTCCAGAGAAGGGCAACAAAGTTGGTGAGGGACTTGGAGCACAAGCCCTATGAGGAGAGACTGAGGGAGCTGGGGCTGCTTAGCCTGGAGAGGAGGAGACTCAGGGGTGACCTTATCACTCTCTACAACTACCTGAAGGGGGGTTGTAAACAGGCAGAGGTTGGTCTCTTCTCCCAGGCAGCCAGCACCAGAACAAGAGGACACAGTCTCAGGCTGCACCAGGGGAAGTTCTTGCTGGAGGTCAGGAGGAAGTTTTACACAGAGAGAGTGATTGCCCATTGGAATGGACTGCCCGGGGAGGTGGTGGAATCACCATCACTGGAGGTGTTCAGGAGGAGACTTGACAGGGTGCTTGGTTACATGGGTTAGTTGATTAGGTGGTGTTGGATGATAGGTTGGACGCGATGATCTTGAAGGTCTCTTCCAACCTGGTCTATTATTCTATTCTATTCTATTCTATTCTAGCCTGCTAGACTGGGCAGACAGGGCAGGGAGGTAAGGTGAGCCCTGTCAGTCAGCACGGTGGCTGACACAGTGGTCTGACTTCACAAACACCCTGGAGAGGTTGTTCTGTCCTGCCATGTCCTTGCCACCCAACTCACTGGCAGGGAATCTGAGCTGAGTTACAGCAAATGTCATCACTTCCCGCAGGCCCTTTCCCTCTGAGCTTGATTCCAGCAAAGCAAAAAGGGACATTCCTCACCCAGTGTGAATACAGTCAAAATTTGTCATGATACTTCTATCAAAATCCCACTTAAAATTATTGCCTCTGTAGAGTTGCCTGTAAGGAAAAAACCCAGAATAACTCTGTGAACATCTAGTCCAATTCATCATTGTTATCTGTGACCAATGCCAAATACATCCGAGAAAAGGCCATCACTGACATAAATTCCTGCAACTGCCTGAACAAGTAGAAGTGTCTTCCTGACTGTACCTGGGATATGGCCAATGATACATTAATAGCCTTTGTAATTTTCTTGGAGGTATTGTAACCACAGGGGCTCTCTACACCAAACTATTTAAGACTCTGGAGATTCCCTAAACAAGTTCCCATAAGAAAAGCATTTCACAATAAGATTTCAGGACTCTGGTAAATTGCTTGGGATGGAATATGATGACAATATTCCTTGCAGTGAGAGAAAGTAAGAAATCAGAAGATAACACTGGAAACATGCCACTTCATCTGGAAATGTGTACATGATCTGCTAATATTGGTTTGTTTCTTTATATTTTCACAGTTGTGTGTACTTATTTGCTGTGCTGGTACTGACTGATGAAACATTTTGGAAATTAACTGTTCATATACTTTTTATGCTTATTACAAGAGAAGGATGGAAATTTAACTGTATTCAGCACTTTCATAGCCCTTTTTTTTCTTATGAAACTAACTCTAGTTTTAAAGGATTAGATTCTGTGAAACTGAGTACACTTGTGCTGCTGCATGGGAAATGTCTTGTTTTTAATGAGTTGCCAACTTAATGACCTGTGGGATTTCAAAGTTCCTTTTTAGTTTTAAAGGAAATGATTAATATATACTCTGTCTTTAATTGCAGTGCTATAATTGTGTTGATAGAATTCCATTCATTCTTTTCTTCATTTGAACGTTTTACGTTTGTGAATGCTAGACAATGCATTCTCCTGCCTGTAAAAAGATGTATAAAACTATTAATTTTCAAACAGAAGGGTGATGAAAAATAATGGTATTCCTCAGGTTTGCAGCAGAATATTTTTATTCTCACTTTAAAAGGATACAGATATTTTTTAAAGGATTGCTTGACTAAAATATGGTGGATTTATATGGGCATAAATGCCTGGCTTCAAATATCTATTACTGTAATCCTGTCCCTTACTTTTTACAACAAAAAAATATTTTATAAACCAGGAAATCTCATGTGTATATTTTTTGTTGATACCATAACTGGCTACTATAACCCACTAGCAAATGTTATAGAGTAGAATCACAGAATCATTTCAGTTGGAAAAGACCTTTAAGATCAAGTCCAACCATTATCTAACTCTACCAAGTCTGGGGCTAAACCATGTCCCTTAGCATCACATCTCTGTGTCTTTTAAACACCTCCAGGGATGATGATTCAACCATCTTCCTGGGGAGCCTATTCCAGTGTTTGAAAACCCTTTCAGTGAAGACATTTCTTCTAATATGCAGTCTAAACCTCATCTGGTGTAACTTCTTGTTATTTCCTCTCATCCCATCACTTTTTACTAGGGAGAACAGATCAATACCCACCTCTCCAGTAGTTGTAGAGAGTGAGGTGTCCCCTCAGCCTCCTTTTTTCCATACTGAACAACTTCAGTTCACTCAACTGCTTCTCAGAAGACCTATTCTCCAGATCCTCTAACAGCTTCATAGCTCTTCTCTGAACCCATTTCAGGGCCACAATGTCTTTCTTGTAGTGAGAGGCCCAAAACCAAACAGAGTCCTTATGGCCTCACCAGTGCTGAGTATAGGGGGACAATCACTTCCCTGGTCTTCCTGGTCACACTACTCCTGATGCAAGCCAGGACTACTTTATTAGAATAACCTTTATTAGAATAAACCAAACCAGGTTGGAAGAGACCTTCAAGATCATCGCGTCCAACCCATCAACCAATCCAACCCACCCAAACAGCTAACCCATGGCACCAAGCAGCCCATCAAGTCTCCTTCTGAACACCTTCAATGACAGCGACTCCACCACCTCCCCGGGCAACCCATTCCATAGCGCAATCACTCTTTCTGTATAGAACTTCTTCCTAACATCCAACCTGAACCTCCCCTGGTGCACCCTGAGACTGTGTCCTCTTGTTCTTGAGTCATCAAATCCTAGATGTCTGCTATCTCAGGACCATGTAATATAATCTATTTATAAAGTTATCAAGATCCATTTTAAAACTGCTTAGGCTTTGTTGCCTCTCTACACCTGTAACAGGGAAGATCACATTTTCAAAAGATGAGCTATGGCGGCCTAACAGAAATGCCAAGTATTAATCCTCCAGTGCATCAACTTACACTCTGCACAATTTAATCCTACTTCCATTTCTCAGAGTTGTGCCTTTACAGAGCTGTATTGGGAAGGATGTAAGTTTAAGAAGTTTACTTGATACACAAGAATTGCATTATCATACTGCAAATAAACAGAAAATGTTCTACTATCTTACCAAGGTTACTGGGACCTAGATTGAAAGGAAAAGATCTACTCCTTTTCCATTAAACAAGTGTGCCACAATCTTCTGCTGGAAATGAAGGGCAAAATTAAACTGCAACAACACATTACCACAGGATTACAAAAGCAGCACTAAGGCAATTTTCACAAACGTTAATTATGTAGCCAAAAAGAATTCTACTGTGTTAAGTGATACAATTATAACCCAATATATTGATGTAAGAATCAGTGCGATTGTGAAACGCTTAAAAAAAGAACTGGCCAAACAGATAACAGTTAAAACCTAAGTAAAGCTTTCCCTTAGCTGTGTTTCTGAAAACTCTGCCTCTAGCTTGACTGTCAGCCATGCCAAAATGAGCAAGACAAGCAACTTAGAAAAAACAAGACTAATAACTTTATTTCTCTTTAAATAGGCTTGTAGCTTTGATAATAACTTCATTGTGTTCACATGTGAACCAGCACACTCCAGACACTACTCGGATGAGCCACTGCCATTACTGACAGGTGTTCCTACTTCCTCTGTCCTCATCCAGCTGCTCAGCTTGCAGCCAATGTAAGTAACCATAGCACAGACCTACTTTTTGTGGCAAAGTCATTGCAAAAAACATTTAACTCAAGACCAATCTTTGAGGAATTCTGCTTCCACACTAATTCACTTTTCTCTTTAGATAGTTCCTCATCTTGCCTATGGTTCTTACACTAATCTTCAGATTCTCTTAAGTAACGATTTCCCATTTGGCACTGCAGCAGGACCTCTGCAGAAGCTGACAACTTGATTGGATTTTTCCAATTCCTTATTAAAGAAAGAAATGCAATTTCCCTGTTATCCTCTTTTACAGCAACTTTAGTGTCATTAATATTTTTTTTTCTCAACAAAACCAGATTTTAAAGTCCTGTGAAGTCAGACTGAAAGGCTATCCAGAATTCCCTTCCTAAATATAGCACCATGTATTGGTATAATTGAAACCTTGTGAGACACAGGATCAATGTTGTCTGTTTTCTTCATGCCTGAAGCACATTCTACTTACCCTTATTAGACCATTAAAGCTCTGCTGGTAGATAAGCAGTAATTTTAAAAGTCAGTAAATTCATCCATCAGGCCTTTCCAGTAGGCTAATGAGAAATGAATAAATTTTATATTGCCCAAAGTAGAACTGGATAACTTATTTGCATTTACTCTGGATTGTATTAGCAATCCCTGATGTACCAGTGTGGCAGCTCCCTGCAGGCCCCTGTGGAGTAAGAATGTAATTTCTACAGTTTGTGATGCTGATGCCCAGTGATGTTTCTAACTTCTCCACAACTTGGATCGGATACTTTAATTATGTCTGAGAGGAGCTAGGTGTGTCTCACAAAGAGTATATTATGTCCTCAGTCTTACAGTCTACAGTAATCTGGGAGATTTGTCCTTCATTGTACTGCAACCACCTTTGAAAGAACAACACTGTTGTTTTCCTTTTTTTTAACATACTTTTCCTTTCAGACTGGCTTTACAGGTAGAATACTGTTGTTCACACATAGTATATCACTTTGATTCCTCCTTTCTGGCACCCCTTGGTTCTTTACAAGCAGAAGTGTTTGTAAGACATGAAATAATTACAGTATCACAGTATCACAGCATAACTAAGTTTGGAAGAGACCTTGAGGATTATCGAGTCCAACCTATCAACACAGACCCCATGACTAGACCATGGCACCAAGTGCCACGTCCAATCCCCTCTTGAACGCCTCCAGGGACGGTGACTCAACCACCTCCCTGGGCAGCCCATTCCAATGATGAACGACTCGCTCGGTGAAGAACTTTCTCTTCACCTTGAGTCTAAACCTCCTCTGGTGCAGCTTGAGACTGTGTCCCCTTGTTCTGGTGCTGGTTGCCTGGGAGAAGAGACCAACCCCTTCCCAGCTACAACCACCTTTCAGGTAGTTGTAGAGGGCAATGAGGTCACCCCTGAGCCTCCTCTTCTCCAGGCTAAACAATCCCAGCTCCCTCAGCCTCTCCTCATAGGGCTTGTGTTCAAGGCCTCTCACCAGCCTTGTTGCCCTTCTCTGGACACGTTCAAGTGTCTCGATGTCCTTCTTAAACTGAGGGGCCCAGAACTGGACACAGTACTCAAGGTGCGGCCTAACCAATGCAGAGTACAGGGGCACAATGACTTCCCTGCTCCTGCTGGCCACACTATTCCTAATGCAGGCCAAGATGCCATTGGCCCTCTTGGCCACCTGGGCACACTGCTGGCTCATATTCAGGCAGCTGTCGATCAGTACCCCCAGGTCCCTCTCTGTTTGGGAGCTCTCCAGCCACTCTGACCCCATTCCTTTCTGTTTCATTTTTAAACTTGAGCTTTATGAAGAAGTTTACAAAACAGAGAGACAAGGGAAAAAAAATGAGAAGTGATTTAGAAATCGTGCCATTGAAAGAAAAATTTGAAGAAATTAGATTTGTTTGCTTCAGGATAAAGAAGATTAAAGAGACTTTCAGGGAAGAAGTCTGGTAATAGCCTTTGTAAAAGATGTAAAAGACTAACTATGCAAGGGTCTTGAAGCTGATAATCTGTTGAGATGTGTCCATTTTTCATTGGGCCTGGAAATTTCACTATTGTGACCGTTTGAGGCTGTGCCTTTAAGAAAGAGACAGTGCTGGGACACTATGGCTGAATGTTTTGGAATATTAACGAAAACAATCAGATATTCTAAACTAATTTCATTGGTGGATTGGTAGAATGCAGTTTTAAGTTTAGGTGCAGCTCGGAACTTTCCTCAGTTCCCTCCTTTCCTTCTCCCTTTCCAGCTCATCTGCTTCTGGGCTCCCTGCCAGAGTGACCCTGAACAGATAAGGCCAACTAACACTCTGCTTTAATTAAAACTGTTCTTTTTCTCTCTTTCTAACCCTCTTTGGGGAAAAAGGGGAGAGAAGGGGGTACAGGGGGGGAACCCTCCTTCAGAGGAGGGAATTTCGTTCCTGTATTATTTTTATTTTTTACTTTGCTGTACATTTCTGTATATATGTTGTAAATACTGTAAATTGTGTACATATCCTGCATTTTCCAAAATTGCTTGTAAAATATAGCATTTTTCCTTTGCTTCTCCAGCTGGCTAGCTGTGGTTTTTCTTCCTCTTTGTGGGGGAGAGGAGGCTAGGCCTTCTCTCTCAAACCCACCACATTTCTCTCTATGTTTGAGCACTGAGGTGGTTGTTTTAATGCATTTATCTGTATAGAAACTGTTTTGTTTTTCTTTTCTTGAGGAGTAATTTGCAGGATATAGAGAAAAATATGGCCTATAATGGAAGCAGGGGCAGATAGTTAGCCTGTTACATCTATTCATTTGCAAATTACAGGCGAACATACATAGAATTGCGTATTTTCGTGTGTGCACCTTCTATGAAGTCTTTGACTGATGTATGTCTCAGATTATTGCTTTGAAGATGATCAGAGATTAGTTTTGCTGATGCTGGATGTATTATTGAAACATTACCCTTTTCTTTGGTGTTACAATAGCAGGTAAGGACATTACCTTTACAGGGTAAGGTATCACCTGCCCTTTACAGGATGAGGGAGCAAGTAGAGTGAGGGTCAATCAATTACCTCCAGCTCTGTTCTTGCACCAGAGACCCATCCATAAGTGAATGACCTGAGCAGTATGTTGACTGCTCAGTATGTTGGCTATGGCAATCCCATGCAGAGCTACAGGCTGGGGTCGGAGTGGCTGGAGAGCTCCCAAACAGAGAGGGACCTGGGTGTGCTGATCGACAGCCACCTGAATATGAGCCAGCAGTGTGCCCAGGGGGCCAGCAGGGCCAATGGCATCCTGGCCTGCATTAGGAATAGTGTGGCCAGCAGGAGCAGGGAGGTCATTGTGCCCCTGTACTCTGCTTTGGTTAGGCCGCACCTTGAGTACTGTGTCCAGTTCTGGGCCCCTCAGTTTAAGAAGGACATCGAAAAACTTGAGCGTGTCCAGAGAAGGGCAACAAGGCTGGTGAGAGGCCTTGAACACAAGCCCTATGAGGAGAGGCTGAGGGAGCTGGGATTGTTTAGCCTGGAGAAGAGGAGGCTCAGGGGTGACCTCATTGCCCTCTACAACTACCTGAAAGGTGGTTGTAGCCAGGAAGGGGTTGGTCTCTTCTCCCAGGCAACCAGCACCAGAACAAGGGGACACAGTCTCAAGCTGCGCCAGGGGAGGTTTAGACTCAAGGTGAGGAGGAAGTTCTTCACCGAGCGAGTCATTCGTCATTGGAACGGGTTGCCCAGGGAGGTGGTTGAGTCATCGACCCTGGAGGAGTTCAAGAGGAGATTGGACGTGGCACTTGGTGCCATGGTCTAGTCATGGGGTCTGTGTTGATAGGTTGGACTCGATGATCCTCGAGGTCCTTTCCAATCTAAGTGATACTGTGATACTGTGATACTGTGACTGTTGTGAGACTGTAAACTGTGAGGAAAGTACTGTGAGAGGAAGTGAAAGGACTAACTCTAACTGCTGTTGGTCTTCTTTATTGATTCTTAAAGAGAAAGTTATACTTCTTTTCAAAGCTTAAAATCCCAGCAAGGTCTCTTGGTGGACTTCTCTGCTTTCCCACAAAAATTCATAGATCTGCTTCAGCAATGCATTCAGGAACAGAGCAAAGATATGCCAAGGTTTTTGCTGCAGTTGGTTTCTTCAGCATCTGTTCTAGATCACACACCTGTCTGTCTGAATATAGTGGAAACCAACCCTTTTAAACATCTCACCCATCTCTCTCTCAAATTCCTACCAGGAAATGACACAGAAATAAAGAAGTTTTTAGCCAGCTGTTTGAAATGCCTTAAGGAAGACAAAACCCTCTTGGAAGAAAAACTTAGAAAGACTGAGGAGGATCTTACCAGACAACTTAGCTACACTCAACAGAACTTGTCTGAGAAGAGCCGGGAATTAGACAAACTGAAAAACGAATGGACCTCCTACACTGCAGCTCTGACAAACAAACACACACAGGAGATGACAAATGAAAAAGAGAGGGCTCTCCAGGCACAAGCTCAGTGCCAACAGCAGCATGAACAACAGAAAAAGGAGCTGGAAAACTTGCACCAGAAAAGCATTCAGCAGTTGCAGAACAGGCTTTCAGAACTCGAGGTCATCAATAAAGATCTGACAGAAAGGAGATACAAAGGAGACTCCACAGTCAGAGAGCTGAAGGCAAAGCTTTCTGGAGTAGAAGATGAATGCCAAAGAGCAAAGCAGGAGGTGATGTCACTGCGTCGGGAGAACACCACTCTGGATGCTGAATGCCATGAAAAGGAGAAGCTCATTAATCAGTTGCAGACACGGGTTGCTGTCCTGGAACAGGAGACCAAAGATAAAGATCAGCTCGTTGTCAGAACCAAAGAAGTCTTAGATGCCACCCAAGAACAAAAGGCAATACTGGAAGAGAGCACTGAGAAAAAACGAAGTCATGTTGAGAAGCTGGAGTCAACAATTAAGTCACTGTCAGCTGAACTTCTCAAGGCTAATGAAATTATCAAGAAGTTACAAGGAGACTTGAAGACTCTCATGAGTAAATTGAAGTTGAAAAATACAGTAACAATCCAGCAGGAGAAACTATTGGCAGAGAAGGAGGAGAGGCTTCAAAAAGAGCAGAGGGAATTGCAGGAGCTGGGCCAATCTCTTCACGTGAAAGAGCAGGAGGTTTGCAAGCTGCAGGAACAGCTTGAAACTACAATGCAAAAACTGGAGGAAAGTAAGCAGCTGCTGAAAACCAATTAAAATGTAATCACATGGTTAAACAAACAGATGAATGAAATTCAGATGGCTAAGAAGCTGGAGACTCCTGGTGGTGCTCACGGTGGTGTTAGGACTGGCATTTCGCCTCATGGCATGCCTGACTGACCATTCCTTCCCAGCTCAGGAATCAGTCACCACACTTCTTCTCCATACTCCTTCCAGAGCCTTCCAGAACCAGTGCACAACAGAAACGTCACTTCACAATGTGCAGTACCCAAGATTCAGCTTTCCAGGATGAATCGATGGCCAGATGGGCAGACAGTGACTGCAACTGGCCATCCAGCAAACAAGGAGAATGGTGGCAATTTGGGGCTGGAATCAAAGTATTTGAAGAAAAAAGATGACAGCATTCCTTTACGAGGGCTCAGCCAGAATACACTTAGCTCAGAGTACCTGAAACCCTACCTAGCAACAAAAGCCCAGCCATCACCCAAAGCTGCAGGAACACCTGCCTCAGCTTATTTTCCTGGATAGCAGACAAGGCTCTTACAGGAAGAGTCTTGTTTTAACCATTTGGGGGATTTTTGGATGTCTTGTAATGTATTAGTAAAGTATTGATGTGAACTGACATAATCTTGTAAGTCTGAATCTAGTTGAGAGAGATTGGATCTTGACTTTCCAGGATAGAGGAACAGAAAGAAGAGAAACTCTTAAGCAGCCCCAGCCTTAGTGGGAACACCACTGTAGTTGTCATGGGGGGCTGTGTAGAATTTTCTCTTAGCCCACCTGAGACCCTGTAGTCTTCCTAAAAGCCCACCCAAGTGCCCTGGCTTTGTTAGAGGAATTGAGAAGCGTGGCTCTGTAACAGATGAAATGTACACCCTAGCATCCCTGAGAGAGAGACCATTTTTTTGGGATGAGTTCTCCTGACTCCTTTCAGAGAAAGGATGATGCAAACAAAGTGCTGCAGAACAGGGACATACCGTTGATACTAAGTGATCAAGCTCCTGGGTCAGCATGACTGTCTCACTACTCCTTCACCATTTTCAACTTAAAAACTTGATTAACTTTTTGAAACCAGCTAATTTGGATTGCATGTGGACTTACAGATATCGAACAGCACAAGCTGTTGAATTATTTCACCGATGGCATAAAATCATCATTTACAATTCTCACTCTCGGTTACCTGAACTTTCTCAGGATTGTTTTCCACAGTTAACTATTGAGAACATCCATAAGCTGCTTTATGTTTGCTAATCACACTTTGCAGCTTGTAAAACCATACAGAAGTGTTAAGTGTTCTGGTGGAGGTGAACTGAGCCTGCTCAGCTTTTCCTGGGGGAATCATGTAACAAGTTCATTCAGTGCCGTCTCCCATTTGCTGTCCCAATAAAGAGCTGGCACCCCTGTATTTGTGACACAAAGTATACTTTACCTACTGTTGTTAAAGATATTTCATGCCTTTTACCATAGCTATTTTAAGTGCATGCAGGGGCTTGGCTGTGCAAGTGGTTTGTTTTGCAGTGCAAAATGTGTCTGTCTGTAAATGAGCACAGTGTTTATGTATGTTTGCTTGTTTTGGCACCTGTAAGTTTCAATAGAAACATTAAATGGTTTTTATAAAAAAAAAAAAAAAATTAAAAAAAACAAACAAACAAACAAAAAAAAAACCCCAGTCTCAGGCTGCGCCAGGGGAGGTTCAGGTTGGATGTTAGGAAGAAGTTCTATACAGAAAGAGTGATTGCGCTATGGAATGGGTTGCCCGGGGAGGTGGTGGAGTCGCCGTCATTGAAGGTGTTCAGAAGGAGACTTGATGGGGTACTTGGTGCCATGGGTTAGCTGTTTGGGTGGGTTGGATTGGTTGATGGGTTGGACACGATGATCTTGAAGGTCTCTTCCAACCTGGTTTGGTTTATTCTAATAAAGTTTATTCCTTGTCTTATGCAACATACTAGCATTGAAGCAAAAGACAATCCTGCTCTGAAAAGATGAATAGAAAGGGCTAACTTTGTTTTGCAGAAGACTGTGTTGTTTTGGAACATGCTTTCTTTCTGTTGGGAACCATACCCTATTTAGGAAAAAAAGGCGTGAAACTGTGGCTCCAGTGAACAGGAGGTGGACTGCCCCAGAGCCATGAGCCATGGGAGTCCCCACACAGCAGGCTGCCCCACAGCTGTGGACACTGAAAGCTCCAGCTATCAAGGAAGAATGAGCCTGGAAGCCCTGAGAGCCACGGCTCCCAGTACTTCCCAGATCTCTGCCAAGGAACCAGGTCAGCAAGTTGTCAGGAAGCTGGGTAGGGTTCTCATTGAAACACTAGATTTTGATAAGTCAGCAAATGCTCAATTAAAAACATGTCAGAATTTTTCCAAATAGCTCTACTCACAATCTCAACAAATAAAAGGTGTGGGGAGGAAACACTATCCTTATTTTACACTAGGGGGACTGAGGCATAGAGATACTAAGTAACTTATGCCAGGTGCTACAGAAAGTCTGCAGTCAGGAGGCAAACTTAGATTCCATGTCGCCCCTTAATCACAACAGTATCCTTCCTCTAAACTTAATTAATTTGCCATTACAAAGACCTTGTGAGATAAGTATCACTTTCATTTTTATAAATGGGAAAACAAAATAATTGTACAACAACAGATAGGAAGCCTGTATCTAAGCCAGGACTTGAACCCAATGTTCCTAAAGGTGCTATGCCTACCTGTTTCTTTCATGGACAAAGTACACAGACAAGATTCAGTCTTGGGTGACCTTACTTGCCTAACCATACTAATTTCAGCAATTTATATAGACTCCTACAGCAAAATAGTTTTGATCTACAGTCTTATCATACTAAAGACATATTGTCAATAAAAAATGCTGTTCTGCTACCAATAAAGCCTTTGTATGTGGTTGTGAGTAGTACAGAACTAAAACTTTAAATAAAGGGAGGTAATTAACACTTCCCTAAACACTCATATATACAGTTCATCTGGCTTTCCTGATTCTGCCAAATACAAGTAGCTATAGCTATACCTAGGCACACTGCATAAGTTTTTTCTCAAGTCTTATATAATGCTGTGTGGTGGTTGAAGTTTCCCCCCAGCATTAACTTTTAGCCAGACCAACTCAGTTAGCAGCAAATGAAGCTGTATTTACAAGCAAAAACTATGCTCTACAATGGAATGCAATGAATATGTACAAAATATACAGTATTTACACTATTATACAGATATTTACAATTAGCAAACAACACGAAAACCCCCCTGGTCAAAAATACCAGGGAGAGCTGTTCCATACTCTCAGTGGTCTCCTTGCCTGCATCCAAGTTACATAGAATGGGAATGAGAGTTTGACAAAAGAAGAGGGAAAAGGCAAAGGCAGAACTGCTGGTTGAGGCTGAAGCTGTAGCTGAGAACTGCTGAGGGAAGACTGGACTGTGACCAAGTAGACAGGAAGTAAAAAATTAGAATTCCGTGAGCAAGGAGACTTTGACATACAGAAAAGTGGATAACAGGATTAGAAGCTCTCGAGGGAAATTGAGAGCAAACTAGGATTCACTAGGAAAAAAGAGACTGACGTTATGTGAGAAATGTGTATGGGATGCACAGGAGCCATGGGAGTAGAATTAGGTAGGTTTGCCTGGGAAGGAGATTGAAAAAAAAAAACCAAAACATGTAGAGACAGAGCAGAGCTGAGAACAAAGGATGCGTTTTGGAAAGAAGACTGAGATTTTGATGGGTAAAGGCTGAAAACGGGAAAGAGAAAACTTGGAGGCAGATGAAAGATGGTAGACATCCATCTTGATGCAAAGGACTATTCATTAAAACACTTTCTGTGAAGAGTCACAAGAATCACCATTTCTCTATGGTCATCAAATATGTTATAGAAACATTGGCAAAACATGTTTCTTCTTTACTACCCTGGTTTATTAAATGTTGATATATCAGACCTGTAGCAGAAAATCTGAAAGTTCTTTTTATGCATAAATCTTATGTAAAACATGAGGTTTTGCAAGATTAACCTTAGGGCACACCAACATCCCCAGTGTTTCATTTTACCTGACCTTACACAAATACACATGGAGCCTGCTAATTTTCATAAACTTCCTACTCAGACTGATGATGCCATGGATCTTGTTCTGCACCACTTAGCTCTCTGTGTGACATGCACTACACAGAAAGCCCAGGCATCCACTCCTAGTCCAAGACTCAAGCAATTCAGGTGCTTAAATCCTCATTTGGATCCAGTCCTTTGGCCTTAATATCTGTGCCTCATTTCTCAACATATATAAACAGAGGTAATACCAATAAATCATCTCCTAGAATATAGTTGAAGATAAGACCATCTCTAAAGGTTTAAACCTCAAAGCGTTTGATTAGTATCTAACGTTATCTGACTTTGCTTAGTCTAATTGATAATTACAGTGAGTGACAGAATTGTGAAACACCATTTTGTAACTAGCACTATGAGAAAATCTCTGAACATTCAGAGTTGGTAATAAGCAACAGAGTTTGTGGCTCCTTCTAGAGGCACTGGTATTTTTCACTATAGAGTTTGGTTATTTGGGCCACTTCAGAGGTGACAATAACTGGCAGATGAACCCAACACTAGAATAATCATATCCACACCAAATAATTATGCTCACATCAAACAGACCGAGCTCCTTAGGCATGGCAAACCAATGTGTTTTGTTTTGCTTTTTTTTTTTCAAAATCCCAGGCTTCTTTATTCTTTTAATTTTCAAGGCTCTGCAGAAGAAAAGAACATCTTAATAGGTCTGAAGTCTTAATTTCCTGAATGGAGACCTAAATAGAGTGATTTTGCTTCTTTAAAGTAAAATGTTGTAAAGGGTTGGGGGCAGACCCCCTGCCCACTGTAACCATCCTCTGCTACCAAGAATGTGCTGGGTTGAGGCAGCCCCCTTCCCCACCCCTGGCAACAATAAACACTCAGACAAACGGATTGCAAAAGTGATGGAAAGTTTAAATAGAAAGCAGTGAACTTTTACAGAAAGCCAAAAGCACAGTGACAAAGAAAGATCCCAAAACAGACCCAGAGAGATCCCATCCGCACCTGAGGGTACAACCAAGACCTCCAGGGCTCCTTCTTCCCCCTCCCACTGCTAGGCTAGTCTCAGCTGGCCAGATCTGAGACGTCCCATCCCCCCATGGCCTTGGGCCTAGCCAGGCCCAAAGCCAGGAGACATCTCCCCCAGTTACTGGCTGACGGAGGAGGAAGAAAAGAGAAAGTGCTAGACTCCGCACTGGATCTCATAGTGGTGCAAAGAATTGTGGTAGGAAATACTACATAATTTCCTGTGTCCACCCCTCTGGGCTGGACTTCTGGACACAGGAAGTAAACATTGCAGGGGGGCACCCAGCTCAAACTGCAACAAATGTCTAAGAAGTAATTCTGCCAATATTTTGGTTGAAGGAGGTGTAATTAAGGCCTATGCTTTCATAGGACTAAAATTAAAAGTTGCAGCAAAGATCAGAATATTTTTCTTCTTTTGCCTCTGTAGTCTAAAATATGAGACACCAATATTCAAATTCTTGTAGCACAATTCAGAATGGTTTAGGATATGTGGCCGGTTGACGTTGCCCCCTTAAGAAAGGGAATATGGTGGACGGAAGTTGGTAAACGGAAGGAATAGTCTAAACTAATTTCATTGGGAGAGTGGGAGGAAGCACCTTCGGAACTGGGAGTGAACTGGACATTTCCACGACGTTTCTGTCAGTCTTGCTTCCACCTTTCCACGGTGCAGCAGCTCTGCAGCTATCTCTGTGCTGGGCTTTCTGCCAAGGCCTCGGCCTTGAAGACAGATAAAGGCCGGTATATTAACTCCTTTCCAATTAACACAAACTGCTTCTAACATTTTTTTTTTTTCCCTCTTTTCTCTCTCTTTCTATCCCACACTGGGAAAAGGGGGGGGAGAGAGGGGAGAGCGGAGGTGGGGAACCCCCTCTCTGCCGAGGGGGGTTACTCTCATTTCTGTGTTACTTTATTGTATATCTTTGTATATATTGTAGATATTGTAAATTTGTAAATATCCCCCTGCAAATCCTACATTGCTTTCTAAATATAGCTCCACTGCTTTGCTAATTCAGCTTGTGAGTTTTTTTTTCCTTTACCTTCAATTTTTTTTTCCTTTTATCTTACAAGGGGGAAGGGAGAAGGCCTCTCGTCCTTACCCTTCCACTCACTACATTTTTTTTTATTGGCGTACCCAACGTGCGGCAGATAATTAGTTTAATTTATTACTTGATTGATTTAGTGTTTTCTAGCTGAATTAGCAAACATGAAGGTATTGTGGTTTGTGGAGCGATTATTCTTTTCAATATTTGGGGCTCTGGTTTACAGATATTGTTTGGGTTTGATTTTGGATTACCTGGGTAAATATTTGGTGCGGACAATTTATATGTGGGTTATGTATAGAGTTAAATTATGGTATGGAAAATGTATTAATTTATTATGGCCAGTGAGATACAGGAATGTTACCTCCACCACTCTCCCAATTGAGATAAAGGGTTTTAAGATTCCGCCTGAGGAGACAGTAACTTTAGGTGATGCCTGGGATCCAAAGGTGATTTATTTGGTGTGTATAATTCTGCTGCTGGTGATAACTAATGTGTATTCTCTGTGTTCCTGGCGTCGGGAGAAAAAGGTGTCCAGAGCTTGTTTTGTTATTAAAACTAGATCAAAAAGAAAACGCCGTGGCTCTCGATCAGTCCCAGAGTCATCTAGTGATGAGGAATGTCCAGAACCCGTGTCAGTTAAAAAGAAGGCTAAAAAGTTAATTGGTAAGGCAGCTCTAAATGACTTTGCTGATTCTAGCAAGCAGCCAAGGGCATCGGCTGGTATCAACATGGCACCTACTCCTTCTCCCACTCCTTCTCCTTCTTCTTCTTCTCCGTTGGCCATTAACGGAGCAACGTCACTTCCACCCACTCCCTCGGTGGGACCGGAAGTCACTGCCCCAGCAGCTGATTTATCTCAGGACCTGTCAGCTTCCATTAAGGTGGCTGTAAATTCAAACACAGCTCCAGTTAAGGTGGCTCATTTAAAGACTAGAGGTGGAAAGGCCAAAGATGGAGAAGAAGAGGAGGAGACTGATCCTGGTGAGGGGCCCTCTACTCTAAAAGATCCTGCTCAGGAGGAAGAGAAGGTTTGTTTTAAAGATCTAGCTAACCTAGTGAGATCAAAGCAGGATAGAGATGAGGTTAGGAAAGCAGCTGGCAAAGGTGGTTCTCAGCTTAAAGAGATCCTTAGGAGAATGACAGCAGGATTATATGGGCAAAGAATTCAGGGAGATGAAGACCAAGATGATATTTTGGAGTGCTCTTCTCCATGGGAGGAATTGCGAAATGTCCGTAAAGATTTCACCAGGGCAGATAAGGAGCCAGTTCTAGCTTGGCTTAGTAGGTGTTATGAAAGAGGTGCTTCAACTCTCTCAAGGGATAATGGAATAGATAGACATCTAGGCGAAGCTCTCGGTAAGGTTAATCTGTGGATACGCCTTTTAATAGCGGTTGCCCTGAGATACCCTTCCCGAGATGATCTTCCATGGAATCCTAAACCCTGAACTACCATAGATGAGGGAATTAAGCACTTGAGAGAATTTGCTGTTAGAGAGCTACTCTATGGTGAGCATGACACTCTGAATCATGATGACATCCCTGTGGGTATTGGTCTTGTTAAAAAGATCATCAAACTTGCTCCTTCTAATTATGCAAATATTCTGGCAAGCAGAATTGTGTCAAGAAGTTATGGTGGAGCTTCTCCCACGGTTGGCCAATTCAGTGATCAAATGAGACAATTGGAGGATAGCATGACACGTGGTTCTTTGGTTTCAGCCATTAAAACTATGTCTGGTGATATTCAGAATTGCATAAGAGAGTTAAAAGATTCCATATACCAATTGGCACAGAAGGATAATTTCAATTCTTCCTCCAGGTGGGTACAAGTTTCATCTGTGAGGAATACACGTCCTCCAAGGAGGTCATTCCAAAACAGGACATTCCAAAGCAGGTCATTCCAAAACAGACCACCAAGGCAATCACGTAGAACTATTTGGATAACTCTGCGTGATCAGTTTGGTGAGAACATGAACCGCTGGGATGGCCAACCAACTTCTAATCTTTTCAGGAGACTGAGAGAATTGCAATGTGGCAGAACACGAGGTAGCAATTCCAGAAGGGTAGCTGTTACTTCCACAATTCCCCAGAGCAACTCTAGTAGCTCCAACAGTGGCTCCAGTTATAACATGCAAAGTTATAACCCTGCAAACTATGTGCAATGCACATGTGCACATGTTCCCCATAACTAGGGGTGCCCTGCCTCCCGCCAGGGGGAGGAGAGGGATAACAGAGATAATAGAATCTATTGGGATGTGTACATCCAGTGGCCTGGCACTTCACAATTTCGGAAGTACAGGGCCTTGGTTGACACAGGAGCTCAGTGCACCATAATACCATCAAATTATCAGGGATCAGAGTCCATAACTATTCTGGGAGTCACTGGTGCATCTCAATAGTTAAGTAAGGTAGAGGTTAATATAAGTTTAACTGGTAAACAATGGAGGAAGCATACAGTTGTGACCGGACCTGATGCACCTTGTATTTTGGGAATTGATTTTCTGAGAGAAGGGCGTTTCAAAGACCCTAGAGGTTACAAATGGGCTTTTGGAGTAGCTTCTATAGAAATTGATGGACAAAAATTGAAGCTGTCCGCCAGACCTGAACTTTCTGATGAATCTGCAGTTGTGGGACAACATAAGATACAGGACATTAAATTGCCGGTTGCTTCTCAGACTGTGCATCACAGACAATACAGAACCAACCGTGACTCTTGGTTGCCCATTCAGAATCTGATTCGTCAGTTGGAGAGTCAGAAAGTCGTCAGCAAAACTCATTCACCTTTCAACAGTCCAGTGTGGCCTGTGCGGAAGCAGAATGGAGACTGGCGTCTGACGGTAGACTACCGAGCCCTGAATGAAGTAATACCACCTATGAGTGCAGCAGCACCGGACATGATGGAACTACAGTATGAGCTGGAATCCAAAGAGGCCAAATGGTATGCTACCATAGACATTGCTAATGCATTTTTCTCTATGCCCATAGCAGAGGAATGCAGGCCTCAGTTTGCTTTCACCTGGAGAGGAATCCAGTACACTTTCAACAGACTGCCAATGGGCTGGATCCACAGCTCAAGCATCTGTCATGCAGTAATCCACGATGCTCTGGAGAAAGGCGGTGCTCCAGAACACATCCAGTTCATTGATGACATCATCGTCTGGGGTAAAACTGCTGAGGAAGTCTTCGAGAAAGGTAACAAAATCATTGACATTCTTCTGAATGCAGGTTTTGCCATCAAGCGAGACAAGGTGAAAGGGCCTACCACAGAGATTCAGTTTCTGGGAGTGAGGTGGCAGGATGGACGCCGACACATTCCAGTGGATGTGGTAAATAGAGTCTCTACCATGGCAAGTCCCACAAACAAGCAAGAGACCCTACGTTTCTTGGGGATAGTGGGATTTTGGAGACTGCACATTCCTGGATACAGTCAGATTGTGAAACCTCTGTATGATGTGACTCGAAAGAGAAACCATTTCCACTGGGGACCTGAACAACAAGCAGCCTTTGACCAGATAAAGCAAGAGGTGATTCAAGCAATGGGTCTGGGACCTGTCCGAGATGGTCCAGACATTAAGAACATTTTGTACACGGCTGCAAGTGACAATGGTCCAACCTGGTGCTTGTGGCAAAAAGCTCCAGGTGAGACACGTGGACGACCCCTTGGTTTCTGGAGTTGAGGTTACAGAGGTTCAGAAGCTAATTATACTCCAACAGAGAAAAAAATTTTAGCTGCCTATGAAGGAGTAAAAGCATCTTCTGAAGTGATTGGAACTGAATCACAACTACTTCTAGCTCCCAGATTACCAGTTTTGAATTGGATCTTCAAAGGCAAAGGATCCACACCACATCATGCCACAAACTCAACATGGTCTAAGTGGATGGCTCTGATAACACAGAGAGCTCGAATGGGAAATCTTGAAAGACCTGGTCTAGTGGAGGTGATCTCAAGTTGGCCTGAAGGCATCAACTGTGCTAAACCTCCAGAGGAGAAAGTGACTCGTGCTGAGGAAGCTCCTCCTTACAATGACCTTTCTGATGATGAAAAGAAATATGCTCTGTTCACAGACGGTTCCTGTCGTCTTGTTGGGAACAAGCGAAGGTGGAAGTCTGCAGTGTGGAGTCCAACACGCCGAGTTGCAGAGGCGAAAGATGGAGAAGGAGAATCCAGTCAGTTCGCAGAGGTAAAAGCTGTCCAGCTAGCTCTCGACGTAGCTGAACGTGAGAGATGGCCAAAGTTTTATCTCTACACCGACTCATGGATGGTAGCCAATGCTCTATGGGGTTGGCTAAAGAACTGGAAGAAGAGAGGTTGGCAGAGAAGAGGAAAACCCATTTGGGCAGCCAACCTATGGCAGGACATTGCTGATCGAATCGAGAGAATTCCAGTGAAAGTGAGACACATCGATGCTCACATTCCTAAGAGCAAATCTACTGAGGAACAACAACACAACCATCAGGCAGATCTGGCTGCAAGAGTTTCTCAAGTAGACATGGACTCTAATCTTGATCTCGACTGGAAACACCGAGGTGAGATATTCTTAGCTCGGTGGGCTCACGATTCGTCAGGACATCAAGGCAGAGATGCAACATACCAATGGGCTCGTGACAGATCCATAGACATTTCCATGGATGCTATCACGCAAGTCATCCATGACTGTGACATTTGTGCTGCTATTAAGCAGGCAAAACGACTTAAGCCCTTGTGGTATGGTGACAGATGGTCCAAGTACAAGTATGGTGAAGCTTGGCAGATTGACTACATCACTCTACCACGTTCTCGTTCTGGTAAGCAGTACGTGCTTACTATGGTAGAGGCAAACACTGGATGGTTAGAAACTTATCCAGTTCCACATGCAACTGCACGCAACACCATTCTCGGTCTGGAGAGACAGATCCTGTGGAGACACGGAACCCCAGAGAGGATTGAGTCAGACAACGGAACTCATTTCAAGAACAACCTTGTAAAGAACTGGGCAAAAGAGCACGGTATTGAGTGGATATTCCATATTCCCTACTATGCACCAGCTTCAGGGAAGATTGAACGCTATAACGGTTTGTTGAAGACCACTCTCAAAGCCATGGGGGGTGGATCTTTGAAAAACTGGGAAAAACATTTAGCACAAGCAACCTGGCTGGTAAATAGCAGAGGTTCAGTGAACCGAGCTGGACCTGCACATTCAGATTTGCTACGGAAAGTAGAAGGTGATAGAGTTCCTGTTGTTAGAGAAAAGAATCTGTTAGGTAAAACTGTTTGGGTATTTTCACCCTCAGGAGAGGCTAAACCTGTCCGAGGGGTGGTTTCAGCTGAAGGTCTGGGTCACACTTATTGGGTAATGCAAGAGAATGGTGAAATTCAGTGTGTTCCACAAAGAAATTTAACTTTAGCTGAAAGAGGTTAATTTCAAACTGCTGTACAGCTACATCGCGCCCAGAGGAAGAACCAACGAGGAATCTACGGTGCACGAACCCTGAGATCCCTGAGAGCCCTGAGTCAACTAAGAGACCCTGAGAATCCCTGTTTCCCTTTTCTTCGCTTCGTCGGTGAAGAAATGAACTGTTTTCCATTTTTCTCATTTTCTGATTTTCTTGGACTTTCAAATCATCTACATCTGAGCATAGCCGGAATGGACTATGAACTTTACTCACGAACTGTAAATATCGTTTTGGATTGGATGGACAGTGTGAACAGCCAATGAAATTGTTTAGAAGGGGTGGACTGTGGCCGGTTGACGTTGCCCCCTTAAGAAAGGGAATATGGTGGACGGAAGTTGGTAAATGGAAGGAATAGTCTAAACTAATTTCATTGGGAGAGTGGGAGGAAGCACCTTCGGAACTGGGAGTGAACTGGACATTTCCACGACTTTTCTTTCAGTCTTGCTTCCGCCTTTCCACGGTGCAGCAGCTCTGCAGCTATCTCTGTGCTGGGCTTTCTGCCAAGGCCTCGGCCTTGAAGACAGATAAAGGCCGGTATATTAACTCCTTTCCAATTAACACAAACTGCTTCTAACATTTTTTTTTTCCCCTCTCTTTTCTCTCTCTTTCTATCCCACTCTGGGAAAAGGGGGGGGAGAGAGGGGAGAGCGGAGGTGGGGAACCCCCTCTCTGCCGAGGGGGGTTACTCTCATTTCTGTGTTACTTTATTGTATATCTTTGTATATATTGTAGATATTGTAAATTTGTAAATATCCCCCTGCAAATCCTACACTGCTTTCTAAATATAGCTCCACTGCTTTGCTAATTCAGCTTGTGAGTTTTTTTTTCCTTTACCTTCAATTTTTTTTTCCTTTTATCTTACAAGGGGGAAGGGAGAAGGCTTCTCGTCCTTACCCTTCCACCCACTACAGGATAAAAAGCACCTATGAATCAAGAAAAGCAAGCACTTACTGACAGTGTCCCAGATCTAATCATTGTGGCAGACTCATTGCTTCAATTGAGTTTCATTCAGTTACAGACATTTCAACACCATATTACCATATCATACTGATACAATCATACTAGTAAATTAAGAAAGCCCTGAGACATAGTACAAGAAGGAGATTGTACCTTTCATGTGACTAAAAACTAAAGCAGTACCTAATACATTCAATAACATATACTTGATAAAGAGAGGAAATGTATTAGATGGACCTGTTGAAAATACCCAATTATCAAAAGCAGAAACAAAGTGTGTAAACATCTGTGCATATGTGTAGTGTGGGATGGTGACAGATTAAGGATGTGAAAAAACAACAAGTAGAAGAAAAAAAATATTAAACATGGATATAACAAAAAAGGAAAAAGAGGGGGCATGTTAAAAACATACAGAATGTAAAATACAGCAAAGACAGACAGTCTTATTTACTAATTGGTAATACATCAGGAAAAAAATACATTTCAAGGAATCAAGGCAAACATTCTCAAGCTTGGTAAAGGCATCTTTTTACATTTAAGCCTAATGAACGGAAGGATCTTGGTGTTCATTTTTTTTGTAATCATTTAGTATGCAGGTTCTTCAGAAGTATGAGTGAATTTATAGGGCTATATGATTTTACATACAATCAGAGGTGTCAAGTTCATTCCTTGATATAAAGAGTATTTTTATTCCCTTGACATTCTTTCCACTGCAGTTTATTTCTTCAAGCTGTTCAGTAACTCTTTACCCTCATCTCACAAACTCGTACATTGCCTTTAAACCCAGCCAGCCTAATTTCACCATATTTTCCCCAATCCCTTGCCATTTCCCCATTCCAGTTCACTTTATTTTACAGGCTGCTAATCTACATTTTTCACTCCTGATCACAGTCTCATTAGCAAAACACACCTAGGTGCTCTGAATCCTAGTCTCTTTCTGCAGTCAGGTTTCTGAAGTAGCAGGTCTGGATCAACTTTCCAGCTTGTCTTGCCATTCCAACCACATTTGTTCCTGCATACCTGGCTCTGCTCTACTGGCATCAACTTTACTTTGTGTTGTGTTAGATTATCTTCTCCTCCCTGTATCATGAATTACTTTCTGTTCCATTGTGGCCATATCATACACATCACAAAATAGCAGCTTCCTCCTCAATTTTCTGTCCAACTTAGCTTTGCTTAGTCTGAAGCAGAAAAATTCCCTGCCAAAAGAATCCATGATGGGGAAAATGCCTCCGTTCTGGTAGTTCTGAGTTGAGAGTAGCAGTTACTAATTGGGAACAGAAATGTACACACTGATCAGGATGAAGAGCCCTGACAGAAAAGCTGCCATGACTCCTTCTACCACAGAAAGAAATAAAGAACATTCAGTCTTCTTATGGACACAGAAGCTATGATGGGTGTCAAATATGAGTTCTCACTGCAGAGTTCAGGACCTCTGAA
The DNA here is from genome assembly GCF_026170545.1 of Melanerpes formicivorus. Taxonomy (NCBI): domain Eukaryota; kingdom Metazoa; phylum Chordata; class Aves; order Piciformes; family Picidae; genus Melanerpes; species Melanerpes formicivorus. The sequence goes on along the minus strand of NW_027142361.1, from coordinate 1,605,722 downwards.
AGGGTTTGAAGAGAGCACTGCCACAATACATCAACCTGATACTATTTCCCATCTTATTTTGCTGTAGTATTCAGGATACAAATGTCAACACACATTAAAAACAGCTAGTAGGAAGTAAACAAAAACAAAGGACAAAGCTTGTCCCAGTTAAAGCCTGGCAAATGAAATGGATCTTAGCATAAGGTGTTTAGCATCTACTTTTAAAACAAATGAGATACTCACAAACTTCATGACAAAACTGTTTTTTTTAAAAAACAAGGAATAAATAGTTCACTGTGGGCTACAGTTTAATAAAAAAACTCCCTTGGGGAAGGTTATTACATTTGTTTTCTTCTAGACTTCTTGCATTTTCTTCAAAAGTAGCTGGTGCATCTGTCTGCTTTTGGGAGAACCTGGGGGGAATCACAAACCCCTGACTATCGTTGCGACTGCAGCTGGTAAAAGTGAGCCGTACCACTTTTGGTGCTCTACTCTGAACTCATGGCAGCAAGTGCGTGTGCGGGCGTCGATTTTCTTCTAACCTAGGCTAAGTTAAAATTAATGCTGATTACAGCTCATCAATTCTAAGCACCAGGATGTCTCATTTCGCACGGTGCCTCGTAGCCCATCACCACACTATAGGGGTGCAGCTCTGCACCCTCGGACCCGGAGGGCCGCTGTAGCCACTTCGCTGTGCCAAGCGTGTGGGGAGGGTGATGGGGATACAAGCCCTAAGCCGCCCCCCGGGGAAACCACGCAGTAGACAACGCCTCCTTCCCCAGCAGCAACCAGAGTAGGACCCTCAGCTCGCAACCAAGGCGGAGACACGGCACTGCCCGCCCGTTCCGGAAGTCCCCTCAGCCGCCGACGGGCCGCCTTCCTGCCGGCGCGGCTCCTCCTCCGGCCGGTCAATATGGTGGCGGAGGCCGCACTGGGAGAGTCGTGAGCTGGGGCTAGTGTCCGTTCTCCTGCCTATCTTCTCTCTCAGCCGGTGGTGGCCGCCGTTGTTACTTCCCCGCTCGTGTGGCGGGTCTTCCCGGCGCGGCGGGCGATGCAGTCGGGAGTGCTGCCGGGCTGTGTGTGAGCGCGGTGCCCATGTGGGTGTCCCGGTGAGGCCGGGAGAGCAGCGGGAAGATGCTGCTGTCGCTGGTGTTGCACACCTACTCCATGCGCTATGTTCTACCTGCCGCCGTCATGATGGGCACGGCGCCCACCTACATGCTGGCCTGGGGCGCCTGGCGCCTGCTCTCCGCCGTGCTGCCCGCCCGCTTCTACCGCGAGGTGGACGACCGCCTCTACACCATCTACCAGAGCACGGTGCTCTTCTTCTTCGAGAACTACACGGGCGTGGAGGTGAGCCGGGCGGGGAGGTGGGCTCCGGCCTGGCGACCCCCCGGGAGCCAGCAGCCGTTGGGGGAGCGGCTGTCGATGATATCTGCCCGGGCCCGCTGCTCTCGGCTGGCTTCCCGGCCGGCGCTGCCCCCCATTGCCTGTCAGGACGCAGGGCCTGCCCGCCGCCATGTGAGGTCCGTGGGAAGGTGAGCGGCCGCCGCCGGCAGCAGGTGCGAGCTGTGGCCTTTACCTAGTACCGGCCAGGACTCCGGGTCCGCAAAGGACAGGCTTGTTTCACAGCTGCTGTTGCACTTCTGGTTATGCTTTTCATGGAGTACTAGTGTTGTGTTCATTTTGCAGGTCGGGAAAACGGAAGGGATACGACACCGGTTGTGCTCTGCCAGCACTTGAATGGCAGCCTCCTTTGAACCCTGTGGCCTGTGCTGCACATGTGTAGTATTAAATTGGCATCTGAAAAGAAAACTATAATCAACTATAATTTACTTAGTACACGTACAGGTTTTTAATAAATAGTTTACTTAAACTCTGAATTATTGGAGCTTCTCAGTTTTTGTGCAGTCTACCCACTGTCAGTCTTTGGCCCTTAAATTCTGGATCAGTCACGGATCGTGATTATTCAGTACCTCAATAAACTGAATTCCAAGGTTTCAGGTTAATAATTTGGAATTTGAGTCTCTGGCATGACCAGAGGAGTATTTACACTCAAGTAATACTTCACTTATTCCATGAAGCATTAAATGTTTGAAAGGCTACATATTTGTCTACAAATGAGGCTTAACTCTACATATAAAGAAATAATTAAGTTATATAAATGACAGGTGCTTGCTATGCCTGAACTCAAGTTTCAAAGTTGTCTGAATATACAGAAGTGTAATTGAAGTTAGTGTCAGCTGTAGGTGCTTGAGAGTGAAGAATAACAGTGCTTACATGTGCATTGGCAGGTGATAGAGTTGGTACAAATAAGACCTTCATATTTAATGCTTCATGAGAGCAAATGCTTTAGCTGTATTTCAAAATCATCATCTCAAAATTCTATTCTTGAGCAGGAGTTGTAGGCCTCATTTTATACCAACTCTCATGGAAATGCCCAAAGCCAGTTAAAGATAGAAGAGTTACACAGTTTGACATCAGAGTAAATAGAATAGGTACAGAACAGAAGTAGTGAGATCTTCTAGTGGTAACATGTTTTTCATTCAGCTTGTGACTCCTGTAACATAACCTTGTGTCTTGTTTACTTTTTCCTTTCAAAAAAAGGAAGAGGCAGTAGATTATAGATTATGTACTTAATGATTTATCTGCCTTTTTTTATGTAGCATCTTTACTTCAGGTATTTTGATGTGTAGTAACACGCCTTGGTTGTTAGCTGCTGAAAGTCTAAGAAGAAGAGCAAAAAATCAAGATAAAAGTAGTTAGAGAAAAATTGTGCAAATTTCCTACAAATAGTGTCCATACAGTAGCAATCACTTAATTTTTTGGTAAGAACTTTTAGGGAAAATAAGCATGTGACAAGTACAGAAAGGAAAATGCTAACCAAAAGAAACAAGGTAGCCATCATCTGTTGACCTCTGCTTCCTTTTATTGCATTGATAAATCTTTATCCACACATGGAAAATAAATAGTGGGAGACAGTACAGGTGATCACTTAGGACAATATTAAAACTGAGCTGCTGTGTCACAGTAAACAACAGGTATATGCAAAACTGAAATAAAGAATAGCAGAAACAGACAGTGCTGGAGCCTGGCACTTGAGATGCAGGGTAGAGGGGACGGCTCCTGCTTTAGGTGTGAGCAGATTGACTGTCTGCTTAGCGTGGTGGCCGGACTGAAGGACAAGGTTGCTAGATTTAGAGATGTATGCAATTGCAGAAGGGTGACGAACCTGAGTAACCAGGCTCTGCAGGCCCCCCCAGCAGAGGACAGTTATCCAAAAGGCAGAGGGGAATGGATGCAGGTTCCTATCAAAAGATGCAAGGTTAAACCTCCTTGCCCCCCCTCGCCCCCCCTCACCCCCCCCCCCACTGCCCTTGGAAAACAAGTACGGGGCATTGGAGGTTGAGGGTGAGGTGATTCTGATATCGGAGGGCACGCCATCTGGGGTTTTCCTTGTGGCAAAACAGCCTAAGGTGAAACAGCCTAAGCTTAAACAGCCTTCCCTCGGCATCAGGACTTGCTCCCTTAAAAAAAAGAGGAGGGTAATTGTTATTGGCGATTCCCTCCTGAGGGGAACAGAGGGCCCCATATGTCGGCCAGACCCTAGTCACAGGGAGGTTTGTTGCCTTCCAGGAGCCATGGTTGGAGATGTTACCAGAAGACTGCCTGGTATGGTGCAGCCCTCTGACTATTATCCCTTGATAGTTATGCAGTTAGGGAATGATGATGTTGCAACCAGAACTCCCAGGGCTATCAAAGATGACTTCAGGGCCCTGGGAGATCTGGTTGAGGGATCAGGGGCACAAATAATTTTTTCGTCTATACCCTTAGTTGCAGGTGGGAATACCATAAGGAACAGGTCAGCAGCAGAAGTCAACAAGTGGCTTAGAGGCTGGTGAAGGCAAAAGAATTTTGGGTTTTTTGATCTTGAAAAACTTTCTGCTGCACCAGGCCAGCTGGCAACAGATGGAGCACATCTGTCCCAGAGGAGGGGTAAGGTCAGAGTGTACGAGAATGGCCTATCCCTCAAAGGGAAAAAGATTCTGGGGAGGGAATTGGCAGGTCTCATAGACAGGGCTTTAAACTAGTTTCGAAGGGGGAAGGGGTTGAAACCAGTCCCCCCAGGCTGGGGTCTGGGGGTGATAAGCCAGAGCCAGAGGTGAAACCAGCAGCCCGGATGAAGTGCATGTACACTAATGCACGAAGCATGGGCAACAAACAAGAGGAGCTGGAAGCCTTGCTGCAGCAGGAAAGTTATGATGTAGTTGCCATCACAGAGACGTGGTGGGATGACTCACATGACTGGAGCGCTGCAATTGATGGCTATAGGCTCTTCAGGAGAGACAGGCAAGGAAGAAGGGGTGGAGGGGTGGCCCCGTACATCAGGGAGGCACTAGATGCCATTGAGACGGAGATTAGGGACGATCGGGTTGAGTGCCTGTGGGTAAGAATTTGAGGGAAGGCCAACAGGGCTGACATTCTGGTTGGAGTCTGTTATAGACCACCCAACCAGGAGGAGGATGTTGATGAGCCATTCTATAGGCAGCTTAAGGCTGTCTCAAGATCGCCTGACCTTGTTCTCATGGGTGACTTCAACTTGCCTGATATCTGCTGGGATCTTAACATAGCAGAGAAGTGGCAATCTAGGAGGTTCTTAGAATGCATGGAGGACAGCTTCTTATCCCAGGTGCTGCGAGAGCCTACCAGGGGAAAGGCTATGCTTGACCTCCTCTTCACCAATAGGGAAGGGTTGGTGGGTGATGTGGTGGTCGGAGGGTGCTTAGGGGCCAGTGACCATGAGATAATTGAATTCTCATTATTTGGTCAAGCTAAGAGGGGTAGCAAGAAGACCTCCACTCTGGATTTCCAGAGGGCGGACTTCAGGCTACTCAAGGAACTAATTCAGAGGGTTCCTTGCGATAAAGCCCTTAAAAACAAAGGGGTCCAGGAGAGCTGGTCCTACTTCAAGGAAGAACTGTTGAAGGCTCAGGGACAGGCTGTGCCAATGTGCCGGAAGATGAGCCGCCGGGGCAGACGGCCAGCCTGGATGGTTAAAGAACTCTGGAACGTGTCCAGAGAAGGGCCACGAGGATGATCAGAGGGCTGGAGCACCTCTCCTATGAGGACAGACTGAAGGAGTTGGGACTGTTCAGTCTGCAGAAGAGAAGGCTCCGAGGAGACCTAATTGTCGCCTTCCAGTATCTGAAGGGGGCCTACAGGAAGGCTGGGGAAGGACTTCTCAGGATATCAGGTAGTGATAGGACTAGGGGGAATGGAATGAAGCTGGAGGTGGGGAGATTCAGGCTAGATGTGAGGAGGAGGTTCTTCACCATGAGAGTGGTGAAACCCTGGAATGGGTTGTCCAGGGAGGTGGTCGAGGCCCCGTCCCTGGGGGTGTTTAAGAGCAGGCTGGATGAGGCTCTGTCCAGCCTGATCTAGTGTGGGGTGTCCCTGCCCATGGCAGGGGGGTTGGAACTAGATGATCCTTGTGGTCCCTTCCAACCCTGAATGAAACTATGAAACTATGAAACTATGAAACTTTTAATGGAACTAAGGGAAAAAAAGAGGGTGTATCACCTTTGGAAGAGAGGGGAGGCAACCAATGAAAAATTTAAGGATGTTGCTAGGTCTTGCAGGAAGAAAATTAGGGAGGCAAAAGCGCATTTGGAGCTTAGTCTGGCCTCTGCTGTGAAGGACAACAAAAAGTCCTTCTATAAATACATTAATAGCAAGAGGAAGGGCAGAGACAACCTCCACTCCTTGGAGGACACGGAGGGGAACGTTGTGATAAGGGATGAGGAAAAGGCAGAGATACTTAACACCTTCTTTGCCTCAATTTTTACTAGCAGGACAGAATGTCTTCCAGACAGCTGGCCTCCAGAGCTGGCAGAAGGAGCCAGGGAGCAGCATAGTTTTCCACTGTTCCAAAATGGGGTAGTTGGTGATCTGCTCAGCCGCCTGGATCCCCACAAGTCCATGGGACCAGATGGCATCCATCCTTGGGTGTTGAGGGAGCTGTCAGAGGAGCTGGCCAAGCCGCTCTCCATCATTTTTCAGCAGTCCTGGCTCACTGGAGATGTCCCAGAGGACTGGAAGCTGGCCAACGTGGTGCCCATCCACAAGAAGGGCCGGTTGGATGAGCCAGGGAATTACAGGCCTGTCAGCCTGACCTCAGTGCCAGGCAAGATCATGGAACAGGTCATCCTGAGTGCATTAACACAGCACTTAGAGGATGGCCAAGGGATCAGGCTCAGCCAACATGGATTTAGGAAGGGCAGGTCCTGCCTGACCAACCTGATCTCCTTCTATGATCAGGTGACCCGCCTGGTGGATGTGGGGAGGCCTGTGGATGTAGTTTACCTGGACTTCAGCAAGGCCTTTGACACCGTCCCCCATAGCAAACTGCTGGCCAAGCTGTCAGCCCATGGCTTGGACAGCAGCACTCTGAGCTGGGTTAGGAACTGGCTGGATGGCCGAATCCAAAGAGTGGTGGTGAATGGTGTCACATCCAGCTGGCGGCCAGTCAGTAGTGGAGTCCCCCAGGGATCAGTGCTGGGCCCCATCCTCTTTAACATCTTTATTGATGATCTGGATGAGGGCATTGAGTCTATCATCAGTAAATTTGCTGATGACACCAAGCTGGGGACAGGAGTTGATCTGCTAGAGGGTAGAGAGGCTTTGCAGAGAGACCTCGACAGGCTGGACAGATGGGCAGAGTCCAACAACATCAGATTTAACACATCCAAGTGTCGGGTTCTGCACATTGGCCACAACAACCCCATGCAGTGCTACAGGCTGGGGTCAGAGTGGCTGGAGAGCAGCCAGGCAGAGAGGGACCTGGGGGTGCTGGTTGATGGTAGGCTGAACATGAGCCTGCAGTGTGCCCAGGCAGCCAAGAGGGCCAATGGCATCCTGGCCTGCATCAGGAACAGTGTGGCCAGCAGGAGCAGGGAGGTCATTCTGCCCCTGTACACTGCACTGGTTAGGCCACACCTTGAGTACTGTGTCCAGTTGTGGGCCCCTCAGTTTAGGAAGGATGTTGACTTGCTGGAACGAGTCCAGAGAAGGGCAACGAAGTTAGTGAGGGGCTTGGAACACAAGCCCTATGAGGAGAGTCTGAGGGAGCTGGGGCTGCTTAGCCTGGAGAGGAGGAGACTCAGGGGTGACCTTATTGCTCTCTACAACTACCTGAAGGGGGGTTGTAAACAGGCAGAGGTTGGTCTCTTCTCCCAGGCAGCCAGCACCAGAACAAGAGGACACAGTCTCAGGCTGCACCAGGGGAAGTTCAGGCTGGAGGTCAGGAGGAAGTTTTACACAGAGAGAGTTATTGCCCGTTGGAATGGACTGCCCGGGGAGGTGGTGGAGTCGCCGTCACTGGTGGTGTTCAGGAGGAGACTCGACAGGGTGCTTGGTTACATGGGTTAGTTGATTAGGAGGTGTTGGGTGATAGGTTGGACGTGATGATCTTGAAGGTCTCTTCCAACCTGGTTTATTCTATTCTCTTCTATTGTATTCTATTCTATTTACCACCCAGGTTGCTTGTGCTAAATGTTTTTCCCAGTTTTTCAAAGATCCACCCCCTGTGGCATTAAGAGTAGTCTTCAACAAACCGTTGTAGCGTTCAATCTTCCCTGAAGCTGGTGCATAGTAGGGAATATGGAATATCCACTCAATACCGTGCTCTTTTGCCCAGTTCTTTACAAGGTTGTTCTTGAAATGAGTTCCGTTCTCTGACTCAGTCCTCTCTGGAGTTCCATGTCTCCACAGGATCTGTCTCTCCAGACCGAGAATGGTGTTGCGTGCAGTTGCATGTGGAACTGGATTAGTTTCCAACCATCCAGTGTTTGCCTCTACCATAGTAAGCACGTACTGCTTACCAGAACGAGAACGTGGTAGAGTGATGTAGTCAATCTGCCAAGCTTCACCATATTTGTACTTGGACCACCTGTCACCATACCACAAGGGCTTAAGTCGTTTTGCCTGCTTAATAGCAGCACAAATATCACAGTCATGGATGACTTGTGTGATAGCATCCATGGAAATGTCTATGGATCTGTCACGAGCCCATTGGTATGTTGCATCTCTGCCTTGATGTCCTGACGAATCATGAGCCCACCGAGCTAAGTCTATCTCACCTCGGTGTTTCCGGTCGAGATCAAGATTAGAGTCCATGTCTACTTGAGAAACTCTTGCAGCTAGATCTGCCTGATGGTTGTGTTGCTGTTCCTCAGTAGCTTTGCTCTTAGGAATGTGAGCATCGATGTGTCTCACTTTCACTGGAATTCTCTCGATTCGATCAGCAATGTCCTGCCATAGGTTGGCTTCCCAAATGGGTTTTCCTTTCCTCTGCCAACCACTCTTCTTCCAGTTCTTTAGCCAACCCATAGAGCATTGGCTACCATCCATGAGTCGGTGTAGGGATAAAACTTTGGCCATATCTCACGTTCAGCTACGTCGAGAGCTAGCTGGACAGCTTTTACCTCTGCGAACTGACTGGATTCTCCTTCTCCATCCTTCGCCTCTGCAACTCGGTGTGCTGGACTCCACACTGCAGACTTCCACCTTCGCTTGTTTCCAACAAGGTGACAGGAACGGTCTGTGAACAAAGCATATTTCTTTTCATCATCAGAAAGGTCATTGTAAGGAGGAGATTCCTCAGCACGAGTTACTTTCTCCGCTGGAGGTTTAGCACAGTTGGTACCTTCAGGTCAACTTGAGATCACCTCCACTAGACCAGGTCTTTCAAGATTTCCCATTCGAGCTCTCTGTGTTATCAGAGCCATCCACTTAGACCATGTTGAGTCTGTAGCATGATGTGGTGTGGAGCCTTTGCCTTTGAACATCCAATTCAAAACTGGTAATCTGGGAGCTAGGGGAAGTTGTGATTCAGTTCTAATTACTTCAGAAGATGCTTTCACTCCTTCATAGGCAGCTAAAATTTCTTTCTCTGTTGGAGTATAATTAGCCTCTGAACCTCTGTAACCTCGTCTCCAGAAGCCAAGAGGTCGTCCACGTGTCTCACCTGGAGCTTTTTGCCACAAGCATCAGGTTGTACCATTGTCACTTGCAGCCGTGTACAAAATGTTCTTAATGTCTGCACCATCTCGGACAGGTCCCAGACCCATTGCTTGAATCACCTCTTGCTTTATCTGATCAAAGGCTGCTTGTTGTTCAGGTCCCCAGTGGAAATGGTTTCTCTTTCGAGTCACATCATATAGAGGTTTCACAATCTGACTGTATCCAGGAATTTGCAGTCTCCAAAATCCCACTATCCCCAAGAAACTTAGGGTCTCTTGCTTGTTTGTGGGACTTGCCATGGTAGAGACTCTATTTACCACATCCCCTGGAATGTCTCGGCATCCATCCTGCCACCGCACTCCCAGAAACTGAATCTCTGTGGTAGGTCCTTTCACCTTGTCTCGTTTGATGGCAAAACCTGCATTCAGGAGAATGTCAATGATTTTGTTACCTTTCTCGAAGTCTTCCTCAGCAGTTTTACCCCAGGCGATGATATCATCGATGAACTGATGTGTTCTGGAGCACCACCTTTCTCCAGAGCAACGTGGATCACTGCATGACAGATGCTTGAGCTGTGGATCCAGCCCATTGGCAGTCTGTTGAAAGTGTACTGGATTCCTCTCCAGGTGAAAGCAAACTGAGGCCTGCATTCCTCTGCTATGGGAATAGAGAAAAATGCATTAGCAATGTCTATGGTAGCATACCATTTGGCCTCTTTGGATTCCAGCTCATACTGAAGCTCCATCATGTCCGGTACTGCTGCACTCATGGGTGGTGTTACTTCATTTAGGGCTCAGTAGTCTACTGTCAGACGCCAGTCTCCATTCTGCTTCAGCACAGGCCACACTGGACTGTTGAAAGGTGAATGAGTTTTGCTGATGACTTTCTGACTCTCCAAATGACAAATCAGATTCTGAATGGGCAACAAAGAGTCACGGTTGGTTCTGTATTGTCTGTGATGCACAGTCTGAGAAGCAACCGGCAATTTAATGTCCTGTATCTTATGTTGTTCCACAACTGCAGATTCATCAGAAAGCTCAGGTCTAGCAGACAGCTTCAATTTTTCTCCATCAATTTCTATAGAAGCTACTCCACAAGCCCATTTGTAACCTCTAGGGTCTTTGAAACGCCCTTCTCTCAGAAAATCAATTCCCAAAATACAAGGTGCGTCAGGTCCGGTCACAATTGTATGCTTCCTCCATTGTTTACCAGTTAAACTTATATTAACCTCCACCTTACTTAACTCTTGAGATCCACCAGTGACTCCCAGAATAGTTATAGACTCTGATCCCTGATAATTTGATGGCATTATGGTGCACTGAGCTCCTGTGTCAACCAAGGCCCTGTACTTCCGAAATTGCAAAGTGCCAGGCCACTGGATGATCACATCCCAATAGATTCTGTTATCTCTGTTATTCCTCTCCTCCCCCTGACGGGAGGCAGGGCACCCCTAGTTATGGGGATCATGCCCACATGTGCATTGTGCACAGTATGCAGTGTTATAACTTTGCATGTTATAACTGGAGCCACTGTTGGAGCTACTAGAGTTGTTCTGGGGAACTGTGGAAGTAACAGCTACCCTTCTGGAATTGCTACCTCGGGTTCTGCCACTTTGCAGTTCTCTCAGTCTCCTGAAAAGATTAGAAGTTGGTTGGCTATCCCAGCGGTTCATGTTCTCACCAAACTGATCACGCAGAGTTATGCAAATAGTTCTACGTGATTGCCTTGGTGGTCTGTTTTGAAATGACCTGTTTTGGAATGACCTCCTTGGAGGATGTGTATTCCTCACAGATGAAACTTGTATCCACCTGGAGGAGGAATTAGAATTGTCATTCTGTGTCAATTGGTATATGGAATCTTTCAGATCCTTCATGCAACTCTCAATTTTTCCGACAGAGTTTCAATGGCTGAAAGCAAAGAACCACGTGTCATGCTATCCTCCAATTGTCTCATTTGATATGTGAATTGGCCAACCATAGGAGAAGCTCCACCATAATTTCTTGACACAATTCTGCTTGCCAGAATGTTTGCATAATTAGAAAGAGCAAGTTTGATGATCTTTTTAGCAAGACCAATACCCACAGGAATGTCATCAGGATTCAGAGTTTCATGTTCACCATAGAGTAGCTCTCTAACAGCAAATTCTCTCAAGCGCTTAATTCCCTCATCTATGGTAGTCCAGGGTTTAGGATTCCATGGAAGATCATCTCGGGAAGGGTATCTCAGGGCAACTGCCATTAAAAGGCGTATCCACAGATTACCCTTACTGAGAGCCCTGCCTAGATGTCTATCTATTCCATTATCCCTCGAGAGAGTTCCTAACTGAGCTGCTGACTTGTCTCCAACTGTTAGAGCTGGAGCACCTGTATCATAACACCTACTAAGCCAAGCTAGAACTGGCTCCTTATCTGCCCTGGTGTAATCCTTTCGGACATTTCTTATCTCTTCACGGAGTGACGAACACTCAGTTAGGTCATCTTCTTCTTGCCCCTCCCCCTCAACTGGTTTCCCTAATAATCCTCCTGCCATTTTCTCAAGGATCTCTTTAAGCTGAGAACCACCTTTGCCAGCTCCTATCCTAGCTGCATCTCTATCCTGCTTTGCTCTCACTAGGTTAGCTAGATCTTTAAAACAAATCTTGTCTTCCTCCTCAGCAGGATTTCTTAGAGTAGAGGGCCCCTCACCAGGATTAGTCTCCTGTTCTTCTTCTTCATCAGCTTTGGTCTTTCCACTTCTAGTCTTTAAACCAGCCACCTTAACTGGAGCTGTGTTTGAATTTACAGCCACCTTAATAGAAGCTGACAGGTCCTGAGATAAATCAGCTGCTGGGGCAGTGACTTCCGGTCCCACCGAGAGAGTGGCCAGAAATGACCTTGCTCCGTTAATGGCCGACGGAGTAGAAGGAGGAGAAGAAGGGGGAGAAGAAGGAGGAGAAGAAGGGGGAGAAGAAGGAGGAGAAGAAGGAGGAGACGCCATGTTGATACCAGCCACCGCCCTTGGCAGCTTGCTAGTATCAGTGACAAAGTCATTTAGAGCAGCCTTTCCAATTAACTTTTTAGCCCTCTGTCTCAGTCCTCTCTTAAAGTTTTCTTTCTGCTCCTGTAGATGTCATTTGGGAATATTCAAGACAGGAGAAGCAGGATATTCTGTTCTTGGGCACCAACTCCAGATGGTCTCAACCACTGTGTCATTCTTGATCTTTGGAAAACTTCATCAGTCTGTGTTCTTCTTGCTTCATTACTTTCTGCAACATGCAATTCACATTATTCACATTCTAAATTACCTTTCCCCCAGTGTTAGGTCCCTTTGTGGCACACACTGAGTCTCCCCATTTCTTTTCATTACCCACCATGTACATCCAGGCCCCTGAGCAAAGACAATCCCACGAATGGGTTTGCCTTTCCCCATGGGAGGAGCAACCCACACTGCCTTTCCTAGCCACTTTCCCATGTGTACTACAGGGACTTTATCTCCCCCCACAGTGTGCAAGGGTTCTGTTTGGGCAGGACCAGGACGGTTAGCAGATCCTCGAGAATTAACCAGCCAAGTGGCTTCTGCTAAATTTACATCCCAGTGCCTCCATGCTCCATTACCCAATGCTTTCAGCATAGTCTTTAACAGTCCATTATATCTTTCAACCTTCCCAGAGGCTTGTGGGTGATAGGGAATGTGATACACCCATTCGATGCCATGTTTCTTGGCCCAGGAGCTGATGGCATTGTTCCTGAAGTGAGTCCCGTTGTCAGACTCGATCCGTTCAGGGGTACCGTGCCGCCACAGGATTTGCCTTTCAAGGCCTAAGATGGTGTTCCGGGCAGTAGCATGATTTACAGGGTATGTTTCTAACCAGCCTGTAGTTGCTTCCACCATGGTGAGGATGTAGCGCTTGCCTTGGCGTGTTCGTGGCAGTGGTCCAATATAGTCAATCTGCCAGGCCTCGCCATAGCGAAAACCCAGCCACCGCCCTCTGTTCCAGGGAGACTTGGCTCTGGTGGCCCTCTTGATGGCAGCACAGGTTTCACAGTCATGTGTGACCTGTGTGATGGCTTCCATGGTCAAGTCCACCCCTCGGTCACGAGCCCACCTGTACGTAGCATATCTCCCTAGATGTCCTGATGTTTCATGGGCCCATCGAGCAACAAACAGTTCACCTTTTCGCTCCCAGTCTAGATCCACTTGAGCTATATCAATCCTGGCAACCTTGTCTGCATGCTCATTGTTTTGATGTTCTTCATTAGCATAACTCTTAGGTACATGAGCATCAACATGACATACCCTCAGAGGCATGTTCTCCACCCGAGCAGCAATGTCCTGCCACAGTGAGGCAGCCCAAATAGGCTTGCCCCTGCGTTGCCAATTGGTCTTCTTCCACTGCTGTAGCCATCCCCACAAGGCATTAGCCACCATCCAAGAATCTGTGTAAAGATAAAGTACTGGCCACTTTTCTCTTTCAGCAATTTCTAGAGCAAGTTGGATGGCTTTCACCTCTGCATATTGACTTGATTCACCTTCTCCTTCAGTAGTCTCAACAACTTGTCGTGTAGGACTCCATACAGCAGCTTTCCACTTCCGATGGCTTCCTACTACACGACATGATCCATCAGTAAACAGAGCATAAGGCCTTTCATCTTCAGGTAACTCGTTGTATGGTGGTGCCTCTTGGGCACGAACCACTTCCTCAGGCGATGCTCCAAAATCCCTACCTTCTGGCCAGTCCATAATCTCTTCCAGAATTCCTGGGTGATTTGGTTTTCCCAGTCAAGCTCACTGTGTAATCAGTGCTATCCACTTACTCCATGTAGCACTAGTGGCATGATGAGTAGAAGGGATGTTTCTTCTGAACATCCAATGCAGCACAGGCAGCCTTGGTGCTAAGAGGAGAGTTGCTTCTGTACCCACTACTTCCGATGCAGCTTGAACTCCCTCATAGGCTGCTAAGATCTCCTTCTCAGTTGGTGTATAGTGGGCTTCTGATCCTCGATATCCTCTACTCCAAAATCCCAACGGCCGACCTCGGGTTTCACCTGGTGTCTTCTGCCAGAGGCTCCAAGTAAGACCATGCTCCCCAGCTGCGGTGTAAAGGATATTCTGCACCGATGGTCCTGTGCGAATGGGCCCAAGTGCCACTGCACGAGCTATCTCTTGTTTGATCTGTTCAAAAGCTTGTTGCTGCTCACTACCCCATTCAAATTGATTCTTCTTTCGAGTTACTTGATAGAGAGGGCTGACAAGCTGACTGTAGCCTGGAACATGCATTTTCCAGAACCCTACAAGGCCTAGAAAGGATTGTGTCTCTTTCTTGTTGGACGGTGGAGACATGGCTGTTATCTTGTTGACCACGTCCATAGGTACATGACAGCGTCCATCCTGCCACTTTATTCCCAAGAACTGAATTTCTTGCGCAGGTCCTTTGACTTTGCTTTTCTTTATAGCAAACCCAGCCTTTAAGAGTATTTGAATGATTTTTTCTCCCTTCTTGAACACTTCCTTTGCTTTATCGCCCCACACAATGATGTCATCAATGTACTGGAGATGTTCAGGGGCCTCACCCTTTTCCAGTTCACTCTGAATTAGTCCATGACAAATGGTGGAGCTATGCTTCCACCCCTGGGGCAATCGATTCCACGTGTATTGAACACCCCTCCAGGTGAAAGCAAATTGTGGCCTGCACTCTGCTGCCAATGGGATTGAGAAGAACGCATTGGCGATGTCAATAGTAGCGTACCATTTAGCTGCCTTTGACTCCAGCTCATACTGGAGCTCTAGCATGTCTGGTACAGCAGCACTCAGTGGTGGTGTCACTTCGTTCAGGCCACGATAGTCCACAGTTAATCTCCATCCTCCATCAGATTTTGGCACTGGCCATATGGGGCTGTTAAAAGGTGAGTGTGTTTTGCTGATCACTCCCTGGATCTCCAGCTGGTGAATCAGTTCATGAATGGGACCCAGGGAGTCTCGGTTTGTACGATACTGCCGTCGGTGCACTGTTCTAGTAGCAATTGGCACCTGTTGTTCTTCAACCTGCAGCAATCCCACAATGAAAGGACTTTCTGAAAGGCCAGGCAGGGTAGACAGCTGTCTGATCTTCTCTGTATTCACCGTGGCCACACCAAAAACCCATCTATAACCCTTTGAATCCTTGAAGTACCCTCTCTTGAGGTAATCAATACCAAGAATGCAAGGGGCTTCTGGTCCAGTCACAATGGGATGTCTTTCCCACTTGTCCCCTGTTAGGCTCACATCAGCTTCTAATACAGACAGCTCCTGGCAGCCTCCTGTCACTCCAGAAATCCAAAGAGATTCAGCACCTCTATGCCCTGATGGCATCAATGTACACTGCGCCCCTGTGTCTGCCAGCACCTTGTGGCTTTGATGTGCCAGGCCATCGAATCCACACAGTCCAATATACTCTGTCATCCCTCTCCTCCTCCTGGCTGAAGGCAGGGACCCTCTACTCCTGGTCCTCATCAGAGCATTCACTGTCTGATCTGGGTAGTACCTGGCCAGAGGTCCCCTCATCGGGATCAAGGGGTGTAACCTCAATTCTTCTCCTGAGAGATCGTTGATTACTTTCCTGGCTCTTTACAGCAGATACCTTTGCTGTTTTCTTAAATGATCCCTTTTTAGTTGTTGTTTTTCCTTTCAGTTCACATACCCGAGCTTCCAGTTTATAAGTGGGTTCACCATCCCACTTCCTCATGTCCTCTCCCTGGTCACGAAGGAAAAACCAGAGTATTCCACGTGGTGTGCGTCTGGGGCTCCCTTTCCCTCCGATTGAGGCAGGAGGGGACAGATTTCTTGGAGTAGACCTGGTCAATGAGGCATTGGCGCATGGAAATGAGTTAGTACAGAGGTTATCTTCAAAATTCTGGAGCCAGGCTGACACAATCTCCACGGACCGTGCGTCCTCATCCAAATAGTACATCATTGCTAGGCTGTTAGAATACGATGCTGGAGCACCTTGGATCACTTTCCTCCACATGGCCCGTGTGCATGGGACATCTGGATCTGTGGAGACACTTTGATCATCTAAATCACTATAGATAACTTCCAACACCGCTAATTCTCTTAAGTATTGGATTCCTTCATCTGCCGTATTCCACTTCCCTGGAGCACTCATAAGGTCCTCCTTGCATGGGTACCTGGCCCTCACACTTAGCAGGAGTCGTCTCCAGAGGCTGCATATGCCTGTCTCCTTTGC
Source organism: Melanerpes formicivorus (assembly GCF_026170545.1). NCBI lineage: Eukaryota > Metazoa > Chordata > Aves > Piciformes > Picidae > Melanerpes > Melanerpes formicivorus. The sequence goes on along the minus strand of NW_027142361.1, from coordinate 1,589,521 downwards.
AATGCCTTTCTCAATACCTCTGTTTCTAACAATGGGTCCCAATTGTTGGGCCTCCTTGCCTTCCAGCAGTTGGCTGTCAGCCCCATTATCCCAGCACCGGAGCAGCCAAGCAGCAATTCGCTCTCCTGGCTGGCGACTATAATCCTTGCGTATGTCTCTCAGTTCTGCTGAGGTCAAGGACCGAGTAGTCTCTGCTTCTTGTCTAATCTCACTCACATCCTCTGATCTCCCACTTGATGGACCAGCCTCTTGATCATAATCTTCCTCATCCCTTATCAATCGATGAGAGGGACCTGTTGACCTCCTTGTCCACTGCTTCATTTTTACAACTGGGGCAATCTCTCTGGTTGCTGTCTGGGTCCCCATCTCCACCATGGTGTCCTCAGGTAGTGTTTGGGTGCCTGCCTCAGCTATAGTCCTCATAGACTATTGAACTGTGGCTCGGTAAGCACAGGCCAGACCCCAGTAAAGTGCAAGAAGTTGTTTGTTCTCATTGGGATAAGCGAGGCACCCTTCTATCAGATGGCGAGTTAGTTTAGTAGGATCGCTCGCCTCTTCTGGGGTAAAGTCCCAGGCTATGGGAGGTGATAACCATCCTAGGAATCAGCCCCAGTCCTTCCACACACCCTGCCACCCAGGGACTGACCGCTTCAAGTCACACTTCAATATATCCCCACCCGAAGACTGTCTCTTTTCATGCCATGATGGAATCAAACTCCACAAAATCTGCAACATGCCAGTAATGTTGATTAGCAGTACTAGGGAGCTCACATATGGATGGATCAAAATCTTGGGGGCCTGCATAATAAAATTCTCTACACTCATTTCAGGTGGGGAGACAGAAATGATGAGTGGCGCAATGGATAACGCGTCTGACTACGGATCAGAAGATTGTAGGTTCGACACCTGCCTGGCTCGCATCTGTCCCCATAGCAAACTCCTGGCCCCCATAGCAAACTCCTGGCCAAGCTGTCAGCCCATGGCTTGGACAGCAGCACTCTGAGCTGGGTTAGGAACTGGCTGGATGGCCGAACCCAGAGAGTGGTGGTGAATGGTGTCACATCCAGCTGGCGGCCAGTGAGTAGTGGAGTCCCCCAGGGATCAGTGCTGGGCCCCATCCTCTTTAACATCTTTATTGATGATCTGGATGAGGGCATTGAGTCTATCATCAGTAAATTTGCTGACGACACCAAGCTGGGGACAGCAGTTGATCTGCTAGAGGGTTGAGAGGCTTTGCAGAGAGACCTCGACAGGCTGGACAGATGGGCAGAGTCCAACGGCATGAGATTTAACGCATCCAAGTGCCGGGTTCTGCACATTGGCCACAACAACCCCATGCAGTGCTACAGGCTGGGGTCAGAGTGGCTGGAGAGCAGCCAGGCAGAGAGGGACCTGGGGGTGCTGGTTGATGGTAGGATGAACATGAGCCTGCAGTGTGCCCAGGCAGCCAAGAGGGCCAATGGCATCCTGGCCTGCATCAGGAACAGTGTGGCCAGCAGGAGCAGGGAGGTCATTCTGCCCCTGTATACTGCACTGGTTAGGCCACACCTTGAGTACTGTGTCCAGTTGTGGGCCCCTCAGTTTAGGAAGGATGTTGACTTGCTGGAACGAGTCCAGAGAAGGGCAACGAAGTTAGTGAGGGGCTTGGAACACAAGCCCTATGAGGAGAGTCTGAGGGAGCTGGGGCTGCTTAGCCTGGAGAGGAGGAGACTCAGGGGTGACCTTATTGCTCTCTACAACTACCTGAAGGGGGGTTGTAAACAGGCAGAGGTTGGTCTCTTCTCCCAGGCGGCCAGCACCAGAACAAGAGGACACAGTCTCAGGCTGCACCAGGGGAAGTTCAGGCTGGAGGTCAGGAGGAAGTTTTACACGGGGAGAGTGATTGCCCATTGGAATGGGCTGCCTGGGGAGGTGGTGGAGTCGCCGTCACTGGAGGTGTTCAGGAGGAGACTTGACAGGGTGCTTGGTGCCATGGTTTAGTTGATTAGGTGGTGTTGGGTGATAGGTTGGACGTGATGATCTTGAAGGTCTCTTCCAACCTGGTTTATTCTATTCTATTCTATTCTATCTCTCTAGCATAGCTCCCACAGAACAGCAGCCCTACAAGCAGGAGAAAGAGACACATAGCTGTTATTTGCTTCGGCATGTTCCTAAACAAATGAAGTATTTCCAAAACAAAGCAGAAATTATCAGCAAGCCACATGACCAGCACAGAAGCCTGTATCATAAGCAAGCTTATATAAAAAAACCCTGCAGAAACTACAGCTATGTTATATTTTCGTTTCCCGGCCAATGCACCAAAAAGGACTGTGGTGGTTTGGCTCTGGCCTGGAGGCCAGATACCCACCAAGCTGCCCTATCACTCCCCCTCTTAAGTGAACAGGGGAAGAAGGGAAAGAAAATATAACAGAAGCTGGGGATAAGATAGGAGCCATTTAATAACACTAATAAGCAAACAGCAAATAGACCGCGCGGAAGCAAAGAAAGCAGAGAGAGAGATGTTAGTCTCTACTTCCCATCAGCAGGACGGTGGTCGGTCTCGGGAAGCAGGGCTCTCTAAGCTTGTTGGTTCCTTGGGAGGATAAACGCCATGGACGAATCCCCAACACTTCCTTCTTTCACGTCCTTCTTATACCTGAGCTGACGTCATATGGTGTGGAATACCTCTTTGGCCAGTCTGAGTCAGCTGGCTCAGTTGTGTCCCCTCCCAAGATCCTGCCCACCCCTCAATGTACTCCTGGGGCAGGGAAATGTTGAGAGGACACAGCTCGGATACCAAATTCAGCCGTAGCCAAAACACTGCTGTGTTATCAACTACTGCTGCAAAAAAACACAGCACTAAAACGATGCTGTGAGGAGAATTAACTCCACCTCAGTTCAACCCAATACACCCTCTTTTTAACTGACACAGATTCTCCACACTCCTCGTCACTAGATGTGTCTGGGACTGACCCATGGCCACGGCGTTTTCTCTTTGATGTAGTTTTAATAACAAATCACGCCCTGGATATCTTCCTCTCCCGTCGCAAAGAAAACAATAAATATGCAATCACCATCACCAGCAGCATCTGACTGGCTGGAAAGCAGCCCTGAGGAGAGAGACTTGGGGGTGCTGGTGGACAAAAAGCTCAACATGAGCTCTCGGTGTGCACTTGCAGCCCGCAAAGCCAATCAGATCCTGGGCTGCATCAGGAGGAGTGTGGCTAGCAGGTCGAGGGAGGTGATCATCCCCCTCTACTCAGCTCTGGTGAGACCCCACCTGGAGCCCCTATTACAAGAGGGATGTGGAGGTGCTGGAACGTGTCCAGAGAAGGGCCACAAAGATGATCAGAGGGCTGGAGCACCTCTCCTATGAGGACAGACTGAGGGAGTTGGGGCTGTTCAGTCTGCAGAAGAGAAGGCTCCGAGGTGACCTAATTGTGGCCTTCTAGTATCTGAAGGGGGCCTACAGGAAGGCTGGGGAAGGACTTCTCAGGATCTCAGGTAGTGATAGGACTAGGGGGAATGGAATGAAGCTGGAGGTGGGGAGATTCAGGCTGGATGTGAGGAGGAGGTTCTTCACCATGAGAGTGGTGAAGCACTGGAATGGGTTGTCCAGGGGGGTGGTTGAGGCCCCATCCCTGGGGGTGTTTAAGACCAGGCTGGACGAGGCTCTGTCCAGCCTGATCTAGTGTGGGGTGTCCCTGCCCATGGCAGGGGGGTTGGAACTAGATGGTCCTTGTGGTCCCTTCCAACCCTGACTGATACTATGATACTATGAAGATGACCTGTTCCATAATCTTGCCTGGCACTGAGGTCAGGCTGACAGGCATATAATTCCCTGTCTCATCCAACTGGCCCTTCTTGTGGATGGGCACCACGTTGGCCAGCTTCCAGTCTTCTGGGACCTCTCCAGTGAGCCAGGGCTGCTGAAAAATGATGGAGAGTGTCTTGGCCAGCTCATCTGCCAGCTCTCTCAGCACCCTAGGATGGATCCCATCTGGTCCCATACTAAAGGATCCCAGTCCATGCTAAATAGTCCAGATCCAGACTAAATGATCCAGATCCAGACTAAAGGATCCCAATCCAGGCTAAATAGTCCAGATACAGACTAAATGATCCAGATCCAGACTAAAGGATCTCAATCCAGGCTAAGTAGTCCAGATCCAGACTAAACAGTCCAGATCCAGAATAAATGGTCCCAATCCAGGCTAAATAGTCCACATCCAGACTAAATGATCCAGATCCAGACTAAAGGATCCCAATCCAGGCTAAATAGTCCAGATCCAGACTAAATGATCCAGATCCACACTAAATGATCCAAATCTGGGACTGTTGTTCATATAAGCATACACTAACTGAGGAGAGGCTGAGGAAGCTGGGATTGTTTAGCCTGGAGAAGAGGAGGCTCAGGGGTGACCTCATTGCCCTCTACAACTACCTGAAAGGTGGTTGTAGCCAGGAAGGGGTTGGCCTCTTCTCCCAGGCAACCAGCACCAGAACAAGGGGACACAGTCTCAAGCTGCGCCAGGGGAGGTTTAGACTTGAGGTGAGGAGAAAGTTTTTCACTGAGCGAGTCGTTTGTCATTGGAATGGGCTGCCCAGGGAGGTGGTGGAGTCACCGTCCCTGAAGGTGTTCAAGAGGAGATTGGACGTGGCACTTGGTGCCATGGTCTAATCATGAGGTCTGTGGTGACAGGTTGGGTGAAAGCAAAAACGTACAGGGCTCATACTTAACATCACATGGTATGGTTCAGCTGTGCATAATTCATATAGGTTGCTGATAACAGCCTTCTTACAAAGAGGAAATAAAATGGCAGCAACTGTGTTTTTCTAAGTTCTCTGCTTTCTGAATCAAATGAATGATTCATAAATACAATTAATAAAGTTGAATTGCATATAGGAATCTTCACCATATTCCACAGGAATCAGTCTCTTGGCAATGGTTTCCTTCACTGAATAGTAAAATACAGAATATTTGAGTGAACTCTCTCCTTCAGTAAAATGAATTGTACTGTGATTTTTATGGTTTGATGCTGAGCCTGAGCAGCAGACTTCAGACTTGTGCAATTATGTTTTGAGTAGATAGTCTAGTTAAAAAGGCTGTGAAGTATAGCAATAATATGGCCATTACCTAAAACCTGTTTGTGATATAAAGGTATTTTTAGAAAAAAAACATACTTAAACCTTTTAGATGTAAAGAAAAAGCAATTTAAAAGATGAAAGTACTTTCTCCTTCTGTCTTGTATTCTTATGCTGCAGGCAAGTAAAACCCATAACTCTAATATGAATAAAAGTGCTTCTCTGTCTTCTGTGAAGAAAAATAACTGTTTGAAATTCTTACATTAGGACATCTGAAAATCTGAGAAATTTGTCAGTACCCAGTACAAATTTCCTGTTTGTATCCTTTCTTGAGCCTGTTTCTTGTCAAATGGGGTAAATAGTTTTGTGATCTGAGTCACTTTACTATAGAAGCTCAAAGGACAGCTTATGTCATCAGGCAGGTTTTTAGACTAAGAGAAAATTTAAACAATGTGTCGTAAGATGCCTGGAGCAATGCTGCAGAAGTCATCTTGCACAGGGTTACATATTGACTTCAGAAGCTGTATCTGGTGGTTGCATTTGGTGGTTTATTCATACAAGCACCACACTTTCATCACAAAATTATATCCAGGCTTTTTAACAAATGAACAAGAAATGCATCCAAGCATGCTATTTATTTTACGAAGCACTCACATTGCAGTAGTTGCCAGCTAACAAAGATACTCTTGTGCCAAAGAGCTGCAGTCCTAGTTACAAATGTAGCTGGGAAGAAATAGCAAAATGGATTAAGTGCATGTTTTAAGGATAGCACAGCTGGGTATATGAAGTTTGTATGGTTGCTTTTAAGTGAAGCATTGATGTCTTGAATGTTTTGGTTCTCCTCTCTTACTCCAGGAGAGGGAAGGAATGTTCTCCTGCTATTATCCTACTGCTATTATCCTCCTTTTTAATTGCTGTTGCAGTGTTTGAAGCTGATGTTTTTCCTGATCAGAATGCTCCTTCTCCATAAAGGGCCCCAGTGAACTTTTTTGAAGTAACAGCAAAAAAAGTAGTATCATTCTACAGTTCATACCTAGTTCCTTTGAACAGAAAAGGGAGGAGGGTTAAGAAGGCTGAGGAACCAAGAGTGTGCTGGTAGACATGATAAGACATATATGAGATGACCTGAGTTTTTATCATGACCACCCAGCTGTGTTGCCTCTGAAGTAGAAGTACCAGATCTGTTTGTATGTCAGTGTGGTGAAGAGGTTATTAAATTCATTAATATGAAATATGAATTATGAAAATATTATTTTTATTAATTATCAAACTAGTAATAACCGATGAATCACCAACTTATATACATGTTCTAGTGCACGTTTGTGAAATAGATTCCACAAGTGGCTTAGTGTTATGATTAGAACTTAATTGAACTAGTTTCAGACTATCTCTATATTTATATAATGAAGGGTGCAATTCTGCTGCTTGGCCACTTGATGGCGACGCGGCGGGACGCGGGCGGCTCCTGGCTATACACAGCAATATTAAAATCTTTCTATGCGTCAGCGCTTACTCTGCTAGATGCGGATACTTTGAACTGAGTGCTAGTGGATGGAAAGCACGTGGACGATATTCAATTCCCTCCAGACGACAGGGATCGGTCCTGGTCGGGGTCGGCTCGCACGGCAGGGCGGGACGACGGTGGCCGGTAGGTGGGCTCGGAAGACGCGGCAGCAGGGAAAACTATGGGGGTCGGCCCAACCACGGTGATTCTCGGGGCTGATGCAAACAGCCTCGGGGAGAGAATGCGGCTGCGTTAGTGTGGTAGGGTTGGAAGGGTAAGGCCCAAAAGCCTCCTCCCTCCCCCCTGTAAAGTAAAGGGAAAGAAAATTGAAGGGAAAGGGAAAAACAAAACTCACAGCTGAATTAGCAAAGCAGTGGAGCTGTATATTTACAAAGCAATGTAGGATATGCAGGGGAATATATACAAATTTACAATATGTACAATATATACAAAGATATACAATAAAGTAACACAGAAATGAGAGTTCTCCCCCTCTGCTGAGGGGGTTCCCCACCTCTGCTCTCCCCGTCTCTCCCCTTTTCCCCAGAGTGGGTTAGAAAGAGAGAGAAAGAGAAAAAAAAGGTTAGAAGCAGTTAGTGTTAATTGGAAAGGAGTTAATACAGGCCTTGGTAGCTTATCGGTTTCAAGGCCAAAGCCTTGGCCGAAAGCCCAGGAGCTGCAAGCTGCTGCCCTGCGGAGGAGCAGAAGCAAGACTGAAGATAAAGTGCCGGAATGCCCAGTATACCCTCCTGCACTCCCAATTCAGAAGGTGCTTCCTTCCACTTTGCCAATGAAATTAGTTTAGATCCTTCTTTTCGTTTACCAACTTCCGTCCACCATATTCCCTTTCTTAAGGGGACAGTCTCAAACGGTCACAGTCCACCCCTTCTAAACAAATTCATTGGCCGTTCATACTGTCCATCCAATCCAAAACGATATTTACCGTTCATAAGTAAAGTTCATAGTCCATTCCGGCTATGCTCAGATGTAGATGATTCAAAAGACCAAGAAAATCAGAAAATGAGAAAAATGGAAAACAGTTCATTCCTTCACCGATGAAGCGAAGAAACGGGAAACATGGATTCTCAGGGTCTCTTAGTTGACTCAGGGCTCTCAGGGATCTCAGGGTTCGTGCACCATAGATTTCCTTGTTGATTCTTCCTTTGGACGTGATGTAGCTGTACAGCAGTTTGAAATTAACCTCTTTCTGCTAAAGTTAAACTTCTTTGTGGTATACACTGAATTTCACCATTCTCTTGCATTACCCAATAAGTGTGACCCTGACCTTCGGCTGAAACCACCCCTCGGACAGGTTTAGCCTCTCCTGAGGGTGAAAATACCCAAACAGTTTTACCTAAGAGATTCTTTTCTCTAACAACAGGAACTCTATCACATTCTACTTTCTGTAGCAAATCTGAATGTGCAGGTCCAGCTCGGTTCACTGAACCTCTACTATTTACCAGCCAGGTTGCTTGTGCTAAATGTTTCTCCCAGTTTTTCAAAGATCCACCCCCCATGGCTTTAAGAGTGGTCTTCACCAAACTGTTGTAGCGTTCAATCTTCCCTGCAGCTGGTGCATAGTAGGGAATATGGAATATCCACTCAATACCGTGCTCTTTTGCCCAGCTCTTTACAAGGTTATTCTTGAAATGAGTTCCGTTGTCTGACTCAATCCTCTCTGGAGTTCCGTGTCTCCACAGGATTTGTCTCTCCAGACTGAGAATCACAGTATCACAGTATCGCTTAGGTTGGAAAGGACCTTCAAGATCATCGAGTCCAACCTATCAACACAGACCCCCCTGTCTAGACCATGGCACCAAGTGCCACGTCCAATCTCCCCTTGAACGCCTCCAGGGTCGATGACTCACCCACCTCCCTGGGCAACCCGTTCCAATGACGAATTACTCGCTCGGTGAAGAACTTCCTCCTCACCTCGAGCATAAACCTCCCCTGGCACAGCCTGAGACTGTGTCCTCTTGTTCTGGTGCTGGTTGCCTGGGAGAAGAGGCCAACCCCTTCCTTGCTCCAACCACCCTTCAGGTAGTTGTAGAGGGCAATGAGGTCACCCCTGAGCCTCCTCTTCTCCAGGCTAAACAATCCCAGCTCCCTCAGTCTCTCCTCATAGGGCTTGTGTTCAAGGCCTCTCACCAGCCTTGTTGCCCTTCTCTGGACACGCTCAAGTTTTTCGATGTCCTTCTTAAACTGAGGGGCCCAGAACTGGACATAGTACTCAAGGTGCGGCCTAACCAAAGCAGAGTACAGGGGCACTATGACTTCCCTGCTCCTGCTGGCCACACTATTCCTAATGCAGGCCAGGATGCCATTGGCCCTCCTGGCCACCTGGGCACACTGCTGGCTCATATTCAGGTGGCTGTCGATCAGCACACCCAGGTCCCTCTCTGTTTGGGAGCTCTCCAGCCACTCTGACCCCAGCCTATAGCTCTGCATGGGATTGCCATAGCCAAAGTGCAGCACTCGGCACTTGGACTTGTTGAATGCCACCCCATTGGACTCTGCCCATCTGTCCAGTCGGTTGAGGTCCCTCTGCAGAGTCTTTCTACCCTCTAACTGACTAACATCTGCCCCTTACTTTGTGTCATCTGCAAACTTGCTGATGACTGACTCTACCCCTTCATCCAGATCCCTGGGGGACACCACTGGTGACTGGCCTCCAGCTGGATGTGGCACCGTTCACTACCACTCTCTGGGCCCGGCCCTCCACCCAGTTCCTAACCCAGCACAGAGTGTAATGGTCCAATCCACGGGCTGACAGCTTAGTCAGCAGTTTGCTGTGGGGCACGGTGTTGTGGGGGAATGGTGTTGCGTGCAGTTGCATGTGGAACTGGATAAGTTTCCAACCATCCAGTCTTTGCCTCTACCATAGTAAGCACGTATTGCTTACCAGAACGAGAACCTGGTAGAGTGATGTAGTCAATCTGCCAAGCTTCACCATACTTGTACTTGGACCATCTGTCACCATACCACAAGGGCTTAAGTCGTTTTGCCTGCTTAATAGCAGCACAAATGTCACAGTCATGGATGACTTGTGTGATAGCATCCATGGAAATGTCTATGGATCTCTCACGAGCCCATTGGTATGTTGCATCTCTGCCTTGATGTCCTGACGAATCATGAGCCCACCGAGCTAAGAATATCTCACCTCGGTGTTTCCAGTCGAGATCAAGATTAGAGTCCATGTCTACTTGAGAAACTCTTGCAGCTAGATCTGCCTGATGGTTGTGTTGCTGTTCCTCAGTAGCTTTGCTCTTAGGAATGTGAGCATCGATGTGTCTCACTTTCAATGGAATTCTCTCGATTCGATCAGCAATGTCCTGCCACAGGTCTGCTGCCCAAATGGGTTTTCCTTTCCTCTGCCAACCACTCTTCTTCCAATTCTTTAGCCAACCCCACAGAGCATTGGCTACCATCCATGAGTCGGTGTAGAGATAAAGCTTTGGCCATCTCTCACGTTCAGCCACGTCGAGAGCTAGCTGGGCAGCTTTTACCTCTGTGAACTGACTGGATTCTCCTTCTCCATCCTTTGCCTCTGCAACTCGGCGTGTTGGGCTCCACACTGCAGACTTCCACCTTCGCTTGTTTCCAACAAGATGACAGGAACCATCTGTGAACAAAGCATATTTCTTTTCATCATCAGAAAGGTCATTGTATGGAGGAGCTTCCTCAGCACGAGTTACTTTCTCCTCTGGAGGTTTAACACAGTTGATACCTTCAGGCCAACTTGAGATCACCTCCACTAGACCAGGCCTTTCAAGATTTCCCATTCGAGCTCTCTGTGTTATCAGAGCCATCCACTTAGACCATGTTGAGTCTGTGGCATGATGTGGTGTGGAGCCTTTGCCTTTGAACATCCAATTCAAAACTGGTAATCTGGGAGCTAGAAGAAGTTGTGATTCAGTTCCAACTACTTCAGAAGATGCTTTTACTCCTTCATAGGCAGCTAAGATTTCTTTTTCTGTTGGAGTATAATTAGCCTCTGAACCTCTGTAACCTCGACGCCAGAAACCAAGAGGTCCTCCACGTGTCTCACCTGGAGCATTTTGCCACAAGCACCAGGTTGGACCATTGTCACTTGCAGCCGTGTACAAAATGTTCTTAATGTCTGGACCATCTCGGACAGATCCCAGACCCATTGCTTGAATTACTTCTTGCTTCATCTGGTCAAAGGCTGCTTGTTGTTCAGGTCCCCAGTGGAAATGTTTTCTCTTTCGAGTCACATCATATAGAGGTTTCACAATCTGACTGTATCCAGGAATGTGCAGTCTCCAAAATCACACTATCCCCAAGAAACGTAGGGTCTCTTGCTTGTTTGTGGGATTTGCCATGGTAGAGACTCTATTTACCACATCCACTGGAATGTGTCGGCGTCCATCCTGCCACCGCACTCCCAGAAACTGAATCTCTGTGGTAGGTCCTTTCACCTTGTCTCGTTTGATGGCAAAACCTGCATTCAGGAGAATGTCAATGATTTTGTTACCTTTCTCGAAGTCTTCCTCAGCAGTTTTACCCCAGACGATGATATCATCGATGAACTGGATGTGTTCTGGAGCACCACCTTTCTCCAGAGCATCGTGGATCACTGCATGACAGATGCTTGAGCTGTGGATCCAGCCCATTGGCAGCCTGTTGAAAGTGTACTGGATTCCTCTCCAGGTGAAAGCAAACTGAGGCCTGCATTCCTCTGCTATGGGAATAGAGAAAAATGCATTAGCAATGTCTATGGTAGCATACCATTTGGCCTCTTTGGATTCCAGCTCATACTGTAGCTGCATCCTGTCTGGTACTGCTGCACTCATAGGTGGTGTTACTTCATTTAGGTCTCGGTAGTCTACTGTCTGTCGCCAGTCTCCATTCTGCTTTCGCACAGGCCGCACTGGACTGTTGAAAAGTGAATGAGTTTTGCTGACGACTTTCTGACTCTCCAACTGACGAATCAGATTCTGAATGGGCAACAAAGAGTCACAGTTGGTTCGGTATTGTCTGTGATGCACAGTCTGAGAAGCAACCGGCAATTTAATGTCCTGTATCTTGTGTTGTTCCACAACTGCAGATTCATCAGAAAGTTCAGGTCTAGCAGACAGCTTCAATTTTTGTCCATCAATTTCTATAGAAGCTTCTCCAAAAGCCCATTTGTAACCTCTAGGGTCTTTGAAACGCCCTTCTCTCTGGTCCCTTCTCCAGAGGGACCTTGACAGGCTGGAGAGGTGGGCACAAGCCAACCTCATGAAGTTCAATAAGACCAAGTGCAGGGTCCTGCATCTGGGTCGAGGCAATCCCAGGCACAAATACAGGCTGGGCAGTGACTGGCTGGAAAGTAGCCCTGAGGAGAGAGACTTGGGGGTGCTGGTGGACAAAAAGCTCAACATGAGCTCTCAATGTGCACTTGCAGCCCGCAAAGCCAATCAGATCCTGGGCTGCATCAGGAGAAGTGTGGCTAGCAGGTCGAGGGAGGTGATCCTCCCCCTCTACTCAGCCCTGGTGAGACCCCACCTGGAGTACTGTGTCCAGTTCTGGAGTCCCTATTACAAGAGGGATGTGGAGGTGCTGGAAGGTGTCCAGAGAAGGGCCACAAGGATGATCAGAGGGCTGGAGCACCTCTCCTATGAGGACAGACTGAAGGAGTTGGGGCTGTTCAGTCTGCAGAAGAGAAGGCTCCGAGGTGACCTAATTGTGGCCTTCCAGTATCTGAAGGGGGCCTACAGGAAGGCTGGGGAAGGACTTCTCAAGATCTCAGGTAATGATAGGACTAGGGGGAATGGAATGAAGCTGGAGGTGGGGAGATTCAGGCTAGATGTGAGGAGGAGGTTCTTCACCATGAGAGTGGTGAGACCCTGGAATGTGTTGTCCAGGGAGGTGGTCGAGGCCCCGTCCCTGGGGGTGTTTAAGAGCAGGCTGGATGAGGCTCTGGCCAGCCTGATCTAGTGTGGGGTGTCCCTGCCCGTGGCAGGGGGGTTGGAACTAGATGATCCTTGTGGTCCCTTCCAACCCTGAATGAAACTATGAAACTATGAAAATCAATTCCCAAAATACAAGGTGCGTCAGGTCCGGTCACAACTGTATGCTTCCTCCATTTTTTACCAGTTAAACTTATATTAACCTCCACTTTACTTAACTCTTGAGATCCACCAGTGACTCCCAGAATAGTTATAAAATCTGATCCCTGATAATTTGATGGTATTATGGTGCACTGAGCTCCTGTGTCAACCAAGGCCCTGTACTTCCGAAATTGTGGAGTGCCAGGCTACTGGATGTACACATCCCAATAGATTCTATTATCTCTGTTATCCCTCTCCTCCCCCTGGCGGGAGGCAGGGCATCCCTAGTTATGGGGAACATGCGCACATGTGCATTGCACATAGTTTGCAGGGTTATAACTTTGCATGTTATAACTGGAGCCACTGTTGGAGCTACTAGGGTTGTCCTGGGGAACTGTGGAAGTAACAGCTACCCTTCTGGAATTGCTACCTCGGGTTCTGCCACTTTGCAATTCCCTCAGTCTCCTGAAAAGATTAGAAGTTGGTTGGCCATCCCAGCGGTTCATGTTCTCACCAAACTGATCACGCAGAGTTATCCAAATAGTTCTAGGTGATTGCCTTGGTGGTCTGTTTTGAAATGACCTGTTTTGGAATGACCTCCTTGGAGGACGTGTATTCCTCACAGATGAAACTTGTACCCACCTGGAGGAAGAATTGAAATTATCCCTTTGTGCCAATTGGGATATGGAATTTCTAAATTCATCTTTTAACTCTCATATGCAATTCTGTATATCACCAGACATAGTTTTAATGGCTGAAACCAAAGAAACACGTGTCATGCTATCCTCCAATTGTCTCATTTGATCTGTGAATTGGCCAACCGTTGGAGAAGCTCCACCATAATTTCTTGACACAATTCTGCTTGCCAGAATGTTTGCATAATTAGAAGGAGCAAGTTTGATGATCTTTTTAGGAAGACCAATACCCACAGGAATGTCATCAGGATTCAGAGTTTCATGTTCACCATAGAGTAGCTCTCTAACAGCAAATTCTCTCAAGCGCTTAATTCCCTCATCTATGGTAGTCCAGGGTTTAGGATTCCATGGAAGATCATCTCGGGAAGGGTATCTCAGGGCAACCGCCATTAAAAGGCGTATCCACAGATTACCCTTACCGAGAGCCCTGCCTAGATGTCTATCTATTCCATTATCCCTCGAGAGAGTTCCTAACTGAGCTGCTGACTTGTCTCCAACTGTTAGAGCTGGAGCACCTGTATCATAACACCTACTAAGCCAAGCTAGAACTGGCTCCTTATCTGCCCTGGTGTAATCTATACGGACATTTCGCAATTCCTCATGGGGTGATGAACACTCTAAAATATCATCTTCCTCTTCTTCTCCCTGAACTTTTTGTCCTTATAATCCTGTCATTTACTCAAGGATCTCTTTAAGCTGAGAACCACCTTTGCCAGCTCCTTTCCTAACTTCATCTCTATCCTGCTTTGATCTCACTAGGTTAGCTAGATCTTTAAAACAAATCTTCTCTTCCTCCTCAGCAGGATTTCTTAGAGTAGAGGGCCCCTCACCAGGATCAGTCTCCAGCTCTTCTTCTCCATCTTTGGCCTTTCCACCTCTAGTCTTTAAAACAGCCACTTTAACTGGAGCTGTGTTTGAATTTACAGCCACCTTAATGGAAGCTGACAGGTCCTGAGATAAATCAGCTGCTGGGGCAGTGGCTTCCGGTCCCACTGAGAGAGTGGGCGGAAGTGACCTTGCTCCGTTAATGGCTGACGGAGAAGAAGGAGGAGAAGGTGTAGGCGCCATGTTGATACCAGCCGCCGCCCTTGGTAGCTTTCCAGAATCAGCAGCAAAGTCATTTAGAGCTGCTTTACCAATTAACTTTTTAGCCCTCTTTTTAACTGACAGAGATTCTGCACACTCCTCATCGCTAGATGTCTCTGGGACTGATCCAGAGCCACGGCGTTTTCTTTTTGATCTAGTTTTAATAACAAAACAAGCTCTGGACACCTTTCTCTCTCGCCGTAAAGAAATCAGGAGATACACGATAATTATCACCAGCAGCAGAATTATACCCATGAAATAAATCACCTTTGGGTCCAAGCCATCACCTAAAGTTACTCTCTCCTCTGGCAGAATCTTAAAACCCTTTATCTCAATTGGGAGAGTGGTGGAGGTAACATTTCTGTATCTTGCTGGCCATAAGAAATCCACGCATTTTTCGTACCATAGTCTAACTCTATACATAACCCACATATAAATTGTCCGCACCAAATATTTACCCAGGTAATCCAAAATCAAACCCAAACAATATCTGTAAACCAGAGCCCCAAAAGTTGAAAAGAATAATCGCTCTACAAACCACAACACCTTCATGTTTGCTAATTCAGCTAGAAAACACTAAATCAATCAAGTAATAAATTAAGCTAATTACCTGCTGCACGTTGGGTAAGCCAAGAAAAAAAAAAATGTCGAGGGTTGGAAGGGTAAGGCCCAAAAGCCTCCTCCCTCCCCCCTGTAAAGTAAAGGGAAAGAAAATTGAAGGGAAAGGGAAAAAAAAACCTCTCAGCTGAATTAGCAAATCAGTGGAGCTGTATATTTACAAAGCAATGTAGGATATGCAGGGGAATATATACAAATTTACAATATTTACAATATATACAAAGGTATACAATAAAGTAACACAGAAATGAGAGTTGCCCCCCTCTGCTGAGGGGGTTCCCCACCTCCGCTCTCCCCCTCTCTCCCCCTTTTCCCCAGAGTGGGTTAGAAAGAGATAGAAAGAGAAAAAAAAGGTTAGAAACAGTTTGTGTTAATTGGAAAGGAGTTAATACAGGCCTTGGTAGCTTATCGGTTTCAAGGCCAAAGCCTTGGCCGAAAGCCCAGCAGCTGCAAGCTGCTGCCCTGCGGAGGAGCGGAAGCAAGACTGAAGATAAAGTGCCAGAATGCCCAGTATACCCTCCTGCACTCCCAATTCAGAAGGTGCTTCCTCCCACTTTGCCAGTGAAATTAGTTTAGATCCTTCTTTTCGTTTATCAACTTCCGTCCACCATATTCCCTTTCTTAAGGGGACAGTGTCAACTGGTCACAGTTAGGTGGCGGATTCTCGTTTACTGAGCTTAAAGGAGCAGCGGGACTCTCGAAGTGGTCCCGGGTTCGGTGCAGTATAGGCACGAACAATGCTTTAGTCTTCCCTGAGATTCACAGGGCTCGGAGTGGCATATGGCGGCTCCTCTCCCGCTGTGGCGGGGCTAGGCATACGTGGACTCGGTATTGATCATGTCCCTTCTCCCCGGCAACTGGGCAGATCTTACCCGCGGGGGTTGGTCCAGTCCTCCGGTGGCACGGTGGGCTCTCTCGGTCGGTTCGACTGGCTGTAGTGACGCTGAGCTCCTCAGAAACAGCGAAGGTCCTCCCTCTGGGCTTCTTAACAATGCAGACGCTTCCAGTATGTGTGCGTGTATAACAGAAGCTAACAACAATAAGCTCAATGGCAAAGGCTGCAGCTCGAGAGTTACCAGCACAGAGACAAAGTGAATGAGGGGGCAACTTGTTTACCAACTGGGGTGATACTTATAGATTCCTCGAGGCTGGCTTTGACCAATGGGCACTCTCATAAACAACTGGTTTCAGCCTATAGAAAGCGTGAAGCGAGAATTATGCCCATACTTGGTGTCAGCACGAGCGCTGCATGCGCTGGGTGCTTGCAAGCCTGGCTAATGCCTTGGCTTTTGTCTTCCTCCTGGAGGAGGGGTAACTTGCCCACATGCTGGGACAAGATTCAGTATCGGGGCATAATGTGCCTTCACCACAGTCAGCTCCTCAATTGCTGTCATTATCAGCCATATCCAATTATCATATTAAGAGGTGTTAGGTACGATTACCCATTGTCCTACCAACAGGTCTTCTGATAGAGTGATTACTTACACCTCTTTAATTATTTTCGTCATGGTCCTGTTCACTGAGCTGGTGTAGCTAGGATGTGATTAAATGATCAGTTCAGTTTTCTTTGGTATGTGCAGATTTCATAACCAAGAAATAAAACTCTCAACTCTAAATTGTGATTGTCCACCTTGCTGCAGTGAAAACCTATGCAAATTTTGAGTTGCTTAAATGTGGCTGCCAGACAGACTGTTTTACATTGCTACGTGACCTACCAAAATAGCACAGTCGTAGCTGAATGTGTTGCAGTAGAAGAAGCAGAGTCAACCATGGAAGCTTAAACTGGTGTCACCAGATATCCAGGAGCTCCCATTTGCATGGCAAGATCAGCCTACTGCTGAATAAGTAAATTCTCTTACCAGGAGAACTTGCAACTTCTTGATGGTGAACCAGAGCTTCTCTTGGTCATGACACTCTGAGGTGTGTCTTGTGCCTGCTGAGTGTGTGAATGGTTTGGTGTATGGCATCCAGGGAAGCTGGATATCAGCCTTCCCACAGAAGGGAATCTGTTAGCAGTTTCCTTTATTTGAGACCTTGCTGAACGAGTTTGACATCATGTTGTACACAGAAATTGTTTACTGTAACAATGAGCAGGTGTTCCTCTGGAATTAAAAAGTGAACTAGATGCAATTTTATTGAAATTAAAAAAATAATACAGATTAACTGCTATATTTGGTGGACTCAACTGTACTTTTTTTTCTTTTAAGGGGAATGATCCTTTGTATTTGTTTTTATGCAGTAGTCACAAGTGAATGCTTTGAATTGTGGATCTGATTACACTGAGATTTTCACTTTGTGAATTAAAATTAAAATTTTTACCAGTTGAAGTTACAAATTGTGCATTTCAAACCCTGTTCCTTGTGTGGAACAGCTCTTACAGTGTGTAAGGGCAAATCTTGTTTTCCTTTTGGTCTTATTTTCTTAGTTTTAAAAAAGCACAGACAGCATTCAAGACAAGGTTTAGTGATCTGTTGTATTGAGCCTTTTCCCTTCCTTTAATTAAGCATGCCAGAAACTGTGTAGTGGAGTCTTAACTTGAAATTAAAGAAGGCAGTATTTATGGACCTAGTGTGCTGGAAAAGTGTACACTTGAAAAGTTAAGTTTTAACTCTGTGAGAACAGAAAGATAATCTTTTTTTCAGTGGCATTTTTGCACACAAACTGTAAGATCAGACCCTCTGACTGCTGTCTCGCACTAAACACTATGTGATACCTAAAGTATCAGGAGAATGGTGATAAATTCTCGTGGAACGCAAAGGAGGAAACTCCTACAGGAAAATATTACTTGAATTTCTTGAATATTGTCCAGAATATACTTGTCAACTGAACAGTTACAAATAATGTTCAGCTGAAATTCATTATGCATGCTTTTTTGGTTTGATTGGGGGGGGGGGAGGGGGCAGCAGAGAATTAATTCAAACTGGATGATCTCTTTTCATATTTATGGAACAGCTAAGTTTGTCAGTATCTGGTTTCTTGCCTTAAACAAAATTTGATCAAAAGTGCAGTTGCATTTTCAAAGTAACAACGTGAATGTAAAATGTAGATCTTTATGTGGGGGATTTGCTTTGTCTTATAATACAAGGTGTTGCCCATCTGCTACCACAGGTTAACTGAGAGGTGGGCAGTTTTTCCAGAGGTGCTCGTGGAGCATGTGCTGAGACTCAGCATACTAAATGATACTAATCAAGATCTGAATACCAGTTAGGTCATCCTGTTAAAACTCCCACATGGTCCAAACTAGGGAAGTGGTGTCAATAGTGGTAAACCTTCCAAATAGTGGTTTGGATTTTGGTGAATGGAGTCACTATGGAGAAGTCTGTTTATTACAAATGACTTCTAGAAGCAAGTACAGCCACTGATACTGACAGGGCAAGGGGGAAATGCTGCCCTTGAATGTACTGGTTGGAAAAACTAAGCTTTATTAGATCATGAAAACATTTATTCATTAAATGGCTGCATAGATTCTTAAATCCAGAATTTAAATGGTTTAATTAAGTTCTCATTTTCTATTTGAAATACAGGTAAAAAAATTAAGCCATTTTAAAAGATTACTTGGGTTACTGCTTCAGCATCTTGCTTTATAGTTATGCTCTCAGAAGATTATTTCACTGTTAGACTGTTACCTTTCAAGGGCAGGAAATGACAAGGTTAAAGGAGAAAAATGTCAGAAAACTTGCTGGCTAGAAGCTGAAGACCAATTTAAAGACACTCCTCAACCTCATGCCTTTTTTGTTCATTTTGGGTGGTTAGAATAGTGGCAAATGGTTGAGATTCTGTTCTTGATTTAATCCAGGAAGATTTACTATTTTAGACTGAATTATAATGAGTGTCTGGCTGAAGCACGTATTGTTCGTTAGATGTATAGTGGATTTGTACACATCTATGATTCCTCTTTCCCCTTAATTATATTAATTAAGGGATCTGGTGGATGTAGATCAGCTCCCATGGATCTAGTTCTAGGGCTGAGGCATAAGAACAGGAAAGCTTTCTTAAGCCCTCACTAACTAATGTTCAGGGCTTTGTTGATAGTAAGGCAGTTGCATGCATGATGAGTACTGATGCAGGGATGGGGTGTTTTTCTGTTAACAGTGCTAGCTTGCTGGCAGTTTTCCAGTAAATATCAAATTACTACATTGGGTCTCAGCACTGCCTAATGCAATGAGAATAATTAATAAAGTAATACTACTTTTTTTTTTTAGGTAATAATCTACGGCGATTTGCCAAAAAATAAAGAAAATGTAGTATATTTATCGAACCATCAGTGTACAGGTTTGTATTTTTTTGTTTGTTGTAACACTTTTATTTGCTGTGTCTCTTTCTAGTGTTGCCCTAACAAGCAAGGGCTTCTAGTTCAGAAACCTTTAATGATATTTGTATGTACAACATGCACTTTTTGTTTTATCAGTGGCAATTGAAAACTAATTTAACTAAACATTTGTGGCTTTTGTCTTTGCAGTTGATTGGATTATTGCAGACATGCTGGCAATTAGGCAGAATGCTCTTGGGCATGTCCGATATGTCTTGAAAGATGGATTAAAATGGCTTCCACTCTACGGGTGGTATTTTTCACAGGTAAGCCCAGGCACTTTTCCCTTGCTATTTGACATGTAAAGTGTACTTTACCTTCATCATACAAAATCATAGTTTGTAAAGCAATATATGAAGAGTAGGCAACTACAAACGTATGTCCAAATAGGAAGCTTTATTCATCCTTAGCTGATCATTGTTCTCTCTCTCACTGCTTGTGCTCTTGCATTTGTAAGTCAAGTCAGATCAGTTTATTGCTAGAAACAGCAAAAGGGGAAAAGTTTCGAGTGTACAGCAGGAAAAGGCAGGATAGCTCTTGTGTGGCAGTTGACACTGAAACTTTGCCACCAAGAAGCATGTGTAAGGTGGATTTCAGTATGCTTATTCAGTATCACTAAGGTTGGAAGAGACCTCAAAGATCATCAAGTCCAACCTGTCACCACAGACCTCATGACTAGAGTAGGGAGGACACTACTGCCCACTGCAGGCTTGAACTCACAACCTTTCAATTAAGGGTCTTATGCACTACCAACTGAGCCACATGCTTTGGAGAGCATTAGGATGGAAGAAGTACAGATCTGTGAGTTGCATAGTTAACATACTGAAGGATAGGAAGTGCCTGAAGCAGTGGCCTTTCCCAGCAATCAGATGTTGCCATCTAGCTTGAATGTAGGTATCTAGTTTGAACAGAGAGTTTCAGAGTCTTTGATCATGTTACATAGAATACCCATTGTTAGAGTGTTAACTGTGTCACCATTTTATCTTGGAGCAGAGGTTGTGATTGAGGTTCTTGCTGTCTGTTCAGTGTGCAAGAGATTAGAGTGTTGCCTGACATACTGGGTGATCCAGGTCTGATGTTTTTAGTTTGGTGGTTGAAGATGTTTGTTGTCTTCTGTATGAGTGTCTTAGGGGGTAGACTGTAAATCTATGCTGGAGAATGGGCCGTTGCCATCCTTTCTTCTAAAATTGCTATATTTGGACAAGAATATGCTGCAGGGAAAATAAAGAAACTGTTCCAAATTTATTTTTTATTGGTGAGGTTGCTGTCCCAGTCCCCTAAATAAGTATTGACTGTCTCATCCTGACATACCTCAGTGATGGCATCCATTGAGAGAAAATTGAATTCTGTTGTCTAACACTTATCCTCATTGATTAGTCTGGTTTTCTACATTTTTCTTCTACCAAAGTGATGAGTCTGCTCCATCAGAATATTTTGCTCTTTGTCCTTGCCTGTGGCCATTACATTGTTGGTGGTTTAAGTCTGCTTTAATTAAAATACAGACAGGATATATATATTCCATCTGCTATCAATAGGTGTCCAGAAATGACTTTGTTTCCAGATTTTGGAAAGTTACTAATGCTGTCTGGAATATCCTGCACTCAATTTCCTCACTGTTATACTGACTGTTGAGATTCCTGTGGAAATTAGTCCAAATGTAGCCTACATTTTTAGTCAAACATATATATGAAATAAAACCTATTCAGCTTTAGAGCCTTCAAACATAAATCTTCTACAAAATTTAGTGCAGGGGTTTTGTGTATATATATATATATAAAGTCAGTGACACAGATGAAAGGCAGCTGACTTACAGTGGTGATGCTTGTGTGTTCAAATAACTGAAACGGGATGCAGCAGGACCGCAGTGCGAGCTAATAGGTATTTTTATTATTTTTATCACACCAAACAGTGCAAAAACACAAAACACTTCCTGCCCTTCCTGTTGATGTTCTGTCAGTGATGTCACTTACACTCCACTAAAAGTTTCCAGAGCCATGTAATTACGCCATGCTCACAGAATTCATATTCCCTACCTCAGGTAAACATCCTGTTTGGAAATAAACGGGGAGGTGGTGGAGTCACCATCCCTGGAGGTGTTCAAGAGGGGATTGGACGTGGCACTTCGTGCCATGGTTTAGTCATGAGGTCTATGGTGATGGGTTGGACTTGATGATCCTTGAGGTCTTTTCCAGCCTTACTGATTCTATGATTCTATGATTCTATGGATGTCCAGGAGAGCGAAATTCAGGCACAAAGGAAGTATATTTGTAAACATAATCCATTGTTGACAGAGAAAGGGGCTTTTAAAGTACAGCAGAAAAATATTATAACCTTAAAAACAGTACTTCCAGAAAGCTGTTTTGAAAAGCATTCATATACTTCATCTCTTACTGAAAAGGAAATGCAATACAAATTGGGGAATTTGAGCTATATACAATTGCATAACTAGCATTCTTCTTTAGCGGCAACTATCTAATAGTAAGAAAAGAATAAAGAAGACCTTAAATTAACCTGTTATGTTCCAGTTTTGATTTATTAGGTAGAACAATTGCTTTTCATAAAACTGGCTTTTATTATTTTTGGGTGGATCTGAATTATTTATTTTGGTCCTATCTTTGCCAAAATGCAACTCACTTCTGTACATCTTATATCACCTGGTGAAGCTGGGATGGAATTTTGATAAATATTTTTCAGACCCCAGAGTTTGCTTGGCTTTTTAACATAGGAAATATGTCTTTGTCTTTTCTGTTATTCTGCATCAGCTTGTGCAGCCTTTTGGCTGTTACAGAATTTGCACCAAATATTTAACTGGTATGACATCTTGTCTCTCTTTAGCTTTGTAACCTCATGCCATAGGGGAGCTGACATACGTAGTTGAGTTGTTTGTAGTGCAGGGTGATCTTAGAATACATGATTTGTGTGTTCTTATATTGCATGGCTGTATACTTGTATTTACTGGGGAAGTACAAATCTGAGTATTCAAAAGACTTTAATGGGGAAACCAAACCCAGTGTTGGTGTGTCCCAAAGCAAACTGTACGAGAGTAGCTTGATTTCTCCAAGTTCACGAATGAAACAAGGAAGAGATGGTTCAGGATTTTCCCAGTTTACTTCACCTGGTGTTACAGTTTGAGCTGGGTGCCCCCCTGCAATGTTTACTTCCTGTGCCCAGAAGTCCAGCCCAGGGGTGGACACAGGAAATTATGTAGTATTTCATACCACAATCCTTTGCACCACTATAAGATGCAGTGCGGAGTCTAGCACTCTCTCTTTTCTTCCTCCTCCGTCAGCCGGTAACTGGGGGAGATGTCTCCTGGCTTTGGGCCTGGCTAGGCCCAAGGCCATGGGGGGATGGGCAGTCTCAGATCTGGCCAGCTGAGACTAGCCTAGCAGTGGGAGGGGGAAGAAGGAGCCCTGGGGGTCTCGGGTGTACCCTCAGGTGGGGATGGGATCTCTCTGGGTCTGTTTGGGGATCTTTCTTTGTCACTGTGCTTCTGCTTTTCTGTAAAAGTTCACTGCTTTCTATTTAAACTTTCCATCACTTTTGCAATCCGTTTGTCTGAGTGTTTATTGTTGCCAGGGGTGGGGAAGGGGGCTGCCTCAACCCAGCACACCTGGCTTGTAATTTCATAAATCAGGAAGACTTTGATTCTAGTCTTCCTTCATTTATCAAAGCTAATCCTAGCTGTGCTTACACTGACGTAGCAATTACATGAAAGTCTTGTCTAGTAGATGCAGTATTTCTCATACCAAACTGAGTTTACCTTCCTTGACAGTGGTTGTTGTGGTGTCACAGCACTGAATAGGACTTCAACTTTCCTTTGGTGGTATCAAATCTTACAAACAGTCTTACATGTGGAGTCCGCAGGTAGTAAATGCCTTTCTGTTTACTGCATAGCTGTTTCTGTAGCAGAAAAAGACTTGGGGGTGCTGGTTGACAGCCAGCTGAAGATGAGCCAGCCATGTGCCCAGGTGGCCAGCAAGGCCAACAGCATTCTAGCCTGTATCAGCAATAGTGTGGGCAACAGGACCAGGGAAGTGATTGTGCCCTTGTACTCAGCACTGGTGAGGCCACATCTTGAATAGTGTGTTCAGCTTTGGGGCCCTCACTGCAAAAAGGACATTCAGTTGCTTGAGTGTGTCCAGAGAAGGGTGATGAAGATGGTGAAGGGTCTGGAGAAAAGGAGGCTTATTACTCACTACAACTATCTGAAAGTAGGTTGTAGTGAAGTGGGTGCTGGTCTCTTCTCCCAAGTAACTAGTGATAGGAAGAGAACAAATGGCCTCAAGTCGCACCAGAGGAGGTTTAGGGAAGGTATTAGGAAAAAGTTATTTTCTGAAAGAATGGCCAAGCATTGGAACAGGCTACAGTGGGAAGTGGTGGAGTCACCATCCCTGGAGGTATTGAAAAAGATGTGTGGACACAGCATGTGAGCATGGTGGTGTTAGGTTGACAGTTGGACTTGATGGTCTTAGAGATCTTTTCCAACCTTAACCGTTCTATGACTATTTTTCTGTTCATACCTTTTTCTGTGTGGGACTGGTAAACTCCTTGTGATATCATGCTCCAGCCTGCTAAAGGTCAAGCTCTGTGGACCAGGAGATTCTGTTCTTGGTTTTGATTCCCTGCCAGTGACAACAACACAGCTGTAGGAGGGAACCACAGACAATAATGTTAAGACAGTATATTTAGTATGAAGTTAATGTACCATTGACTTCCTGTTCCTTTTCACTGCAACTCTTGAAGACCAATGTAAACGTCATGTCAAATACCACTAAGCAGCTGCACAGCTGTCTATCTACACCATGACAAGCAAAGATTGAAAGCACTTTGTATGACTACCTCTTCTGCCTGCCTCCTTCTAACCACTCAAACTTTATTGCTTTCTGTGCCATGCAATTGAAATAATATTACACATACCCCACCACCTCATTTCTACAATGTACTGTATCTCTTCCTAAATGAAGTTCAGCTCTTGGTAGTTTTCATCTTGCTGTCACATTTCTGTGAAGTGTGTGTAAACCAGAAATGGACAGATGTTACCAAGTTAGGGAATTGGTTAGAAAATACATTAAAGTGGTGTACTTTAAAACATAATTATGTTATTTGGAAGCTGTATATTTTATTACTTTCTTTTTAGAATTCATTGTATCAGTAGTTCCTTTTGGAGTGTGTGTGTTTACAGCCTTTTCTAGCACTGTAGACAAAGTGATGTAAGTGGGAAATGGTGAGGAAAAGTTTATTTCTTTATAACCCTCTTTCTTTGTATGTACTTTGCCATAGCGTTTTTACTGAAGTTTTTGTGATAAATTGTGTGGATCAAGTTACAAAATTTTCCAGGAAATGGTCTAACCATTTGGCTAACCATGGTGGCTTTCAGTACACATGTTTTTATAAAATCCTTTACCTTCTAAAGATTTTGTGTTACTTACTCAATTATCATCATAGTATATAGCTTCTTATTTGAAGTTTGTTTCTCTAATAGAGTGTATAGAAGTTTTTAAAACCTATGGTAGTTAGTTATGTGCTATTCATAAATGTTTTATGTAGAGGTATGATACTTGAGGTTCCAGTATTTGCAGTATTTAAGAGCAGGCACATAAAATTGAAAACATTGACCTATAAATGCTTGTATGTGAGTAAATTCAGCTAAGCTGCTTGTCAGTGTTGCAAGGAATAGAGGTCCCTGGGATTGATTCCAATGCAGTCTACCAGTTGATTATTTAACATTTTTAAACAAGACCTTTTTTTTTTTAGGTCTGATTTTTATTTAAACAGATTTTGTGAACTTAAGTAAATGCAAATGTAAAATTAGTTTCAGGTTTTTTCGTCCTAGGATAAAACATCTTCTGGGAAATTTGCAGCATGAGTCATAAAGATAACTTGCCATTGTTGTCTTGTTTGTTCTTCTATCACTATTCTACATTGAACTGCTTGAATATTTAATCCTATTCTCCTTTTTTTCTCCTCTCTTAGCACGGAGGAGTCTATGTGAAAAGAAGTGCCAAATTCAATGAAAAAGAAATGAGAGAGAAGTTGAGGACCCAAGTGAAAGCTGAGACTCCTGTAAGACTATTCCTTCCTTCTCATTTCTCTGACTTCTTAGTGGGAAAGGCTTAATGGAGAAATGAGCCTTGCCTGACACCTACAAGCTACAAGACAGTAGTCATGGATTTGTTTTCTTTCTGTATTTCTACAGTTATTTTTTTGATACTAGAGTGATAGGAAAAATTGACTACTGCTTTATGAATGGCTGTTACAGTTTGAGCTGGGTACCCCCCTGCAATGTTTACTTCCTGTGTCCAGAAGTCCAGCCCAGAGGGGTGGACACAGGAAATTATGTAGTATTTCCTACCACAATCCTTTGCACCACTATAAGATCCAGTGCGGAGTCTAGCACTATCTCTTTTCTTCCTCCTCCGTCAGCCGGTAACTGGGGAGATGTCTCCTGGCGTTGGGCCTGGCTAGGCCCAAGGCCACGGGGGGATGGGCAGTCTCAGATCTGGCCAGCTGAGACTAGCCTAGCAGTGGGAGGGGGAAGAAGGAGCCCTGGGGGTCTTGGGTGTACCCTCAGGTAGGGATGGGATCTCTCTGGGTCTGCTTTGGGGATTTCTCTTTGTCACTCTGCTTTTGCTTTTCTGTAAAAGTTCACTGCTTTCTATTTAAACTTTCCATCACTTTTGCAATCCGTTTGTCTGAGTGTTTATTGTTGCCAATGGTGGGGAAGGGGGCTGCCTCAACCCAGCACAATGGCATAAATGGATTCTGTCTGTAGAAGGCAGGGGGAATCTGAACTAAACCTTAGAACATGAGCTATAGCAACTTCCATGGGGAGCCACTGTTTATGTTCTCTGTGTTTCAAGGGACAACATTTGGACTGCTGTATTTTTGTTGGAGACCGGTTTTCTTGATTTCTTAAAGTCAAGAACCATTCATACCAAATTTTAGTCATTCCAATGATCAGTCATTTTTAATGGCATCTTAGAACTGAGTAACTTTGTCTGCTGTGCCTGAAGGCGAAATAAAAAAAGAAAAACCACCTCAACAAACAAAGCCCAAACCCTCCACTCCAAACTCTTGATAATTTTCTATTTGCAGAACAATTGTTAGTGCCAAGTGACTTTTCCCATGACTCTGTATGGTTTGTGGCTCAGTGGTTAGAAATACTGTGCTTCACTTCCATTACTTGCTGTGCATTAAAATGTTTTCTGCATTTTTGGCTACACTTAAGGAAACCACCTCAGCAAGCCTTGGTATAGAACTGTTGCACTTCATTTTATTTAAGATGGCTCAAAATGCTAAGTGGCAAACCTTTTATAAGATGAAGCTTGGGTAAAAGGAGTGAGTGGGTTGTTTTGACCTTTATAATAGTCTTTTGTTTGGTTTTTTTCTTTATATGTTTTGGAGATAACATGTTTATGTTTTTGTGTGTATCTGTGTTGAAGAGGAGACTGGCATTATGATTACTGAGAGGCTTAAATGAGTAAGGCTCCCCTAAGACAATGCTCAGACTCATTTTGTCTTGAACTAAGATTTAGCATGTACAGAGAAGGGTTTTGTTTTTAATATAAGAACATGGATCTATTTCCATTTTTTAGCATACAAGTTGCAAAGGCAAGAAAAATGCCTTTGTAACTTGCAACTACTAAACTTTTGTTGTCCAGTGTCTAATCTAATGATGGCCACATGGAGAAGATAGCCATATTTAATAGTGGTAATTTGTGCCTGCATTACCAGGGAGGGTCCTGGAATGTGAAAAGGTTGCATTGCATCATGTTATTTTCTGTACGTCCATGGCAAAGACTCTTTTCTGTAAAACCTGCTGAGTAATGGAGTAAGCAAAGAAAAATTACAGCATTTATGAAACTTGTCTGTAATCATCCCCCTAAGCAACCTACAGAGTGCTGGTTAAGTTTGCTTTAGTCTGGATGAAATAGCACAGGGGTGTTCTTTCCTGCATAGGCCTGTGGATTTCCTGCTAGCCAAAGAGGCAGCTTCTGGTTGAGTCTTAGATTTCTGACTTCCCTTTGTACCTCATAAAATGCAGCGGGTTGTTATAATAATAAGGTTTTGATTGTGATCCATGTGTTTATTTGAACTCTGCATTAAATTAGTTCCCTTTACAGAAACATGGATTTTGTTGTATAATATAATTGGGAGTATATGTAATGTGTTCCTAGACGTATCTTCCTGATTATATTACATATCTAATTCCCCATGTCTTTGGAAACCTGCAAATGATGTTCAGTGTGGCTGCAGTGTTATAAATTGACTGGACAGGCTAGAGTGTGGTAGCCCAAAGGGAATGTAAGGAGAATTTTAAGTATAAAGCTTTTCTATAAGATCATGGAGCAGATCCTCCTGGAGGCACCGCTGAGTCAGAATAATGAAAAGGTGATTAGGCAGAATCAGCACGGCTTCACCAACGGCAAATCCTGCCTGACAAACCTGGTGGCCTTCTATGACAAGGTCCCAACATTAACAGATAAAGGCTGAGCAGCTGATACGATTTGCCTGGACCTGAGCAAAGCCTTCAACACTGTCCCACACGACATCCTGGTCTCCAGGCTGGTGCAGTATGGGTTTGACGGATGGACTATTCAGTGGATAAACAACTGGCTTTATGGCCACACCCAGAGAGTGACTGTCAATGGGTCCATGTCCAAGTGGAGTCCCTCAGGGATCAGTCCTGGGACCAGTCTTGTTTAACATCTTTGGCAACACGGACAGTAGCATTGAGTGCACCCTCAGCAAGTTTGCTGATGACACCAAGCTGTGTGGTGTAGCAGACACACTGGAGGGAAGGGAGGCCATCCAGAGGGACCTTAACAGGCCAGAGAGGTGGGCCCATGACAACCTCATGAGTTTCAATATGACTAAGTGCTGCATCTGGGTCGGGGCAATCTCAGGCACCAATATAGGCTGGGCAGTGACTGACTTGAGAGCAGCCCTGAAGAAAAGGACCTGGGGGTGCTGGTGGATAAGAAGCTCAACATGAGCCACCAGTGTGCACTTGCAGCCCAGAAAGCCAATCAGATCCTGGGCTGCATCAAGAGAAGCATAGCCAGCAGGTCAAGGGAGGTGATTCTCCCTCTCTAGTCCACTTTGGTGAGACCCCACCTGGAGTACTGCATCCAGTTCTGGATCTCCTGTTACAGGAATAATCTGGAAGTGCTGGAATGTGTCCAGAGAAGGGCCACGAGGATGATTAGAGGGCTGGATAACCTCTCCTATGACGACAGACTGAGGGAGTTGGGGCTATTCAGTCTGGAGAAGGCTCTGAGAAGACCGAATTGTGGCCTTCCAATATCTTAAGGGGGCCTACAAGAAAGCTGATGAGGGACTCTCCTTCTTATCTGTCCACTTTATTTGTGTAATAAATACCCTCGCTGTTGATATTTTGTGACTCTAATTTCATAACATGGGAATATTCAAAAGAACTGAGTCTCTTTCCCTCTCAGGACCAAGACAAATGGGTAGATTTAGACTGGATGTTAGGAAGAAGTTCTTCACCATGATGGTGGTGAAACACTGGAACAGGTTGCCCAGGGAGCTGGTGGAGGCCCCATCCCTGGAGATTTTTAAGGCCAGGCTGGATGTGGCTCTGGGCAACCTGATGTAATGTGAGGTGTCCTTGCTCATGGCAGGGGTGGTGGAACTGGCTGATCCTTGACATCCCTTCCCACCCTAACAATTCTATGATTCTGTAAAGCTACTACACCCACTGTGAGTTCTGCTTTCCGTGGTCTTTTTGGAAACAAGCAAAGGTGGAATTCTGCAGTGTGGAGTTCAACATGCCGAGTTGCAGAGGCGAAGGATGGAGAAGGAGAATCCAGTCAGTTTGCAGAGGTAAAAGATGTCCAGCTAGCTCTCGATGTAGCTGAACGTGAGAGATGGCCAAAGCTTTATCTCTACACCGACTCATGGATGGTAGCCAATGCTCTATGGGGTTGGCTAAAGAACTGGAAAAAGAATGGTTGGCAGAGGAAAGGAAAACCCATCTGGGAAGCTGAACTGTGGCAGGACATTGCTGATCGAGTCAAGAGAATTCCAGTGCAAGTGAGACACATTGATACATTGATGCTCACATTGCTAAGAGCAAAGCTACTGAGGAACAGCAACACAACCATCAGGCAGATCTAGCTGCAAGAGTTTCTCAAGTAGACATGGACTCTAATCTTGATCTTGACTGGAAACACCGAGGTGAGATATTCTTAGCTCGGTGGGCTCATGATTCGTCAGGACATCAAGGCAGAGATGCAACATACCAATGGGCTTGTGACAGATCCATAGACATTTCCATGGATGCTATCACACAAGTCATCCATGACTGTGACATTTGTGCTGCTATTAAGCAGGCAAAACGACTTAAGCCCTTGTGGTATGGTGACAGATGGTCCAAGTACAAGTATGGTGAAGCTTGGCAGATTGACTACATCACTCTACCACGTTCTTGTTCTGGTAAGCAATATGTGCTTACTATGGTAGAGGCGAACACTGGATGGTTGGAAACTTATCCAGTTCCACATGCAACTGCACGCAACACCATTCTCGGTCTGGAGAGACAAGTCCTGTGGAGACACGGAACTCCAGAGAGGATTGAGTCAGACAACGGAACTCATTTCAAGAACAATCTTGTCAAGAACTGGGCCAAAGAGCACAGTATTGAATGGATTTTCCATATTCCTTACTATGCCCCAGCTGCAGGGAAGATTGAACGCTACAACAGTTTGTTGAAGACCATTCTTAAAGCCATGGGGGGTAGATCTTTGAAAAACTGGCAAAAACATTTAGCACAAGCAACCTGGCTGGTAAATAGTAGAGGTTCAGTGAACCGAGCTGGACCTGCACATTCAGATCTGCTACAGAAAGTGGAATGTGATAGAGTTCCTGTTGTTAGAGAAAAGAATCTGTTAGGTAAAACTATTTGGATATTTTCACCCTCAGGAGAGGCTAAACCTGTCCAAGGGGTGGTTTCAGCTGAAGGTCCGGGTCACACTTATTGGGTAATGCAAGAGAATGGTGAAATTCAGTGAATTCCGCAAGGAAATTTAACTTTAGCTGAAAGAGTTTAATTTCAGACTGTTGTACAGCTACATCGCATCTGAGGAAGAATCAAGGAGGAATCTACGGTGCACGAACCCTGAGAACCCTGAGAGCCCTGAGTCAACTAAGAGACCCTGAGAATCCCTGTTTCCTTTTCTTCTCTTCATCTGCGAAGAGACAAACTGTTTTCCATTTTCTTGTTTCCTGATTTTCTTGGACTTCTGAATCATCTACATCTGAGTATAGCTGGAACGGACTATGGACTTTACTTACTGTGACCGTTTGACGTTGTCCCCTTAAGAAAGGGAATATGGTGGACGGAAGTTGGTAAATGAAAAGAACTATCTAAACTAATTTCATTGGTAAAGTGGGATGAAGCACCTTCTGAACTGGGAGTGCAGGAAGGTATCCTGGGCACTCCGGCACTTTTATCTTCAGTCTTGCTTCCGCTTCTCCTTCGGTCAGCAGCTTGCAGCTCCTGGGCTTTCTGCCAAGGCTTCGGCCTTGAAACTGATAAAGGCCTGTATTAACTCCCTTCCAATTAACACAAACTGCTTCTAACTTTTTTTCTCTCTTTTCTTTCTCTTTCTAACCCACTCTGGGGAAAGGGGGAAAGAGGGGAGAGTGGAGGTGGGAAACCCCCCTCAGCAGAGGGGGGGGAACTCTCATTTCTGTGCTACTCTGTTGTATATCTTTGTATATATTGTACATATTGTAAATTTGTATCTATTCCCCTGCATATCCTACATTGCTTTGTAAATATACAGCTCCACTGCTTTGCTAATTCAGCTGTGAGGTTTTTTTCCCTTTCCCTTCAATTTTCTTTCCCTTTACTTTACAGGGGGGAGGGAGGAGGCTTCCGGGCCTTACCCTTCCAACCCTATCACACTTACGAACTGTAAATATTATTTTGAATTGGATGGGACAGTATGAACAACCAATGAAATTGTTTAGAAGGGGTGGACTGTGACCGTCTGAGGCTTTGCCTTTAAGAAAGGGACAGTGCTGGAACACTTTGGCTGAATGTTTTGTAAACAAAAGACAGGTCTAAACGAATTTCATTGGTAGATTGGTAGAACGCAGTTTTAAGTTGTAGTGCAGCTGGGATTTTTTGTTCAGTTCGTTCCTTTCCCTCTCCCTTCCAGCTTGCCTGCTTCTGGGCTCCTAGCCAGAGCGACCTTGGATAAAGATAAGCACTAATACTGCATGCGCTTTTAAGGCCTAACCACATCTCATCCTTATTAATTACCTTTTCTCTCTCTCTAGCCCTTTTTGGGAAAAAAGGGAGATTGGGGGAGAGAGGGGCGTACAGGGGGGGAACCCTTCTCTGTCCGGAGGAGGGAATTTCATTCCTGTATTCTTTTTTTTCCTTGCTGTTTATTTCTGCATATATATTGTAAATACTGTATATATTTTGTATATCTAACCTACCTTTCCACATTGCTTGTAAATATAGCTACATCCCTTTGCTTCTCCGACTGAGTTAGCTGTGTTTTTTTTTCTTCCTTCTTAGTGGGGGAGGGAAAGCTAGGCCTTGTCTCTCAACCCACTACAGAAGTCTACGTGTGATAAATAAATCTAGAGGGCTTTTTTTCTGGAGTGATCATTCTTCTATTCCCTTCATTTTGTGTAGATTGAAGGACTATACCTATCCTAGCTAAGCTAATGCCATATGAATTTTGGATCGTTTGGGTACATCTGGGTTTTGATGTAATTTATCTGTCTGGAAGTTCATCAGTGTTGGAAATAGGAACAGACTCTGGACATGCTTGCTGGGCAGTTGCTGCCGTTTTCCTCATATCTAGAGTAGCAGTATAGAAAAGAAATAAGTGTAACTGCTGCAGAAGTGTGTTCTGTTTTAAATCTCCTTCAGTCAAGCCATATAGGGAGTCCCTGCCCATGGCAGGGGGGTTGGAACTAGATGATCCTTGTGGTCCCTTCCAACCCTGAATGAAACTATGAAACTATGACAAGTTCTACAAAACCAAAGCTGTCAAAAGCCTATTTACTGTGACAAATGTTTGCACCTGCTGGGCTAAAAGACACAGACCATTGAGTTGTCATTTGAGGGAAGACTAAACTTTCTATAATCCATTTTATCTGAGAATTTAAATGTAAATGCTGTAAAAATGCCCTTTTAATCTACAATTACTACTGGGAGAATAGTATGATAACCTGTGTCCTTGCTGCATTATTCATGAAGACACATAGCAGTTCTGCAACTTAGTGTGACATTCAAAGCAACCATATTGCTTTTTAAATGAAGACGTTCTAATCAGTAAGGCAAGTATGCTCTGAACTCATCAGCTTCATATAAAAATAATTTATATACTAGTCTGAAACTGGATATACTCAGTCTGCTTGTTTTATAAAGAAAGTTAACTCTTCTGAATATCAAACTATTCAGTTTGATAACTGAAAATGGAACTTATATTTCTTTTTATCACACATCGAGAGTGGGAAATCTGCATTCTGAGGAGTGAGATTTCACCCACTACAGCAAATATTTAGCTGGTTATTATATGTTTTGGGTTTTTTTCAGTCAGTCACAGAATAAATCTTTGCCATATGAAACAGTGCCAATCAAACAGTAAAAACCTGGAGGAGACAGATACATTAATACAACTACTGTAAGGGTTGTTATAAGTATTTTATCTTATAGTTACTAATTTGCAAATCCCTAACAACTTCTTTGTAATTCCTGGGTGCCCATGCCTGCTTTCCTCACACCACTTTATGTATTTCATTCCAGTTATGCCAGATAAGCTTTCTCATACCACATCATTTTCAGTCAGTGATCTCTGAGTGTTAGTGTTTCTCAGTGAATTCCCCAGAAGTATATCTTCTAGGCAGTGGCCTAAATGGACTCAGATATGAATCTGTCTAGTTGTCAGGATGGAATAGTAATAATATTAAAACTAAGCAAACACATTGTTTAATATAATTTTGAACGTTGTAAATAAATTTTGTAAATTTATTTAAATTTTTTGTAAAATTGTAAATGAACTTTGTAAATAATTATGGCTTGGACGGGAGCACACTGCACTGGGTTAGGAAATGACTGGAGGGCCGAGCCCAGAGAGTGGTGGTGAATGGTGCCACATCCAGCTGGCGGCCAGTCACTAGTGGTGTGCTCCAAGGATCGGTGTGGGCCCCATCCTCTTTAACATCTTTATTGATGATCTGGATGAGGGCATTGAGTCCATCATCAGTAAATTTGCTGATGACACCAAGCTGGGGGCGGGAGTTGATCTGCTGGAGGGTAGAGAGGCTCTGCACAGGGACCTCGACGGGCTGGACAGATGGGCAGAATCCAACAACATGAGATTTAACACATCCAAGTGCCAGGTTCTTCACATTGGCCACAAAAACCCCATGCAGTGCTACAAGCTGGGGTCAGAGTGGATGGAGAGCAGCTAGGCAGAGAGGGACCTGGGGGTACTGGTCGATGGTAGGATGAACATGAGCCTGCAGTGTGCCCAGGCAGCCAAGAGGGCCAATGGCATCCTGGCCTGCATCAGGAACAGTGTGGCCAGCAGGAGCAGGGAGGTCATTCTGCCCCTGTACACTGCACTGGTTAGGCCGCACCTCGAGTACTGTGTCCAGTTGTGGGCCCCTCAGTTTAGGAAGGATGTTGACTTGCTGGAACGAGTCCAGAGAAGGGCAACAAAGTTGGTGAGGGGTTTGGAACACAAGCCCTATGAGGAAAGACTGAGGGAGCTGGGGTTGCTCAGCCTGGAGAAGAGGAGACTCAGGGGTGACCTTATCACTCTCTACAACTACCTGAAGGGAAGTTGTAGACAGGCTGATGATGGTCTCTTCTCCCAGGCAGCCAGTACCAGAACAAGAGGACACAGTCTCAGGCTGTGCCAGGGGAGGTTCAGGTTGGATGTTAGGAAGAAGTTCTATACAGAAAGAGAGATTGCCCATTGGAATGGGCTGCCTGGGGAGGTGGTGGAGTCGCCGTCACTGGAGGTTTTCAGGAGGAGACTTGATGGGGTGCTTGGTGCCATGGGTTAGCTGTTTGGGTGGGTTGGATTGGTTGATGGGTTGGACACGATGATCTTGAAGGTCTCTTCCAACCTGGTTTGGTTTATTCTAAATGGTTTATTCTAAAAATATTTAATTGTTTTCCCCTTGTCAGCTACCTAGAAACAGCACCATGAATGCAAGATATCTTCAGTTAGTTGTTACCATTTCTTGACACTGTAGGTTTTTCTACAGAGTAGTAGCTCCTCTCTTCAGGACACCCTCCCAAGCCCTGTCCTCTCACTGTATGCTTATAGTGTCTGGAATGACTTTTTTCTGTGCTCCAGGGACTCATATATTGCTTTTTTTGCCCCTTTTCCCTCATCCACTTAAAACAGCTCCTTTTGTGATACTCTGAGGATTTCCTTGTCTGCCTCCTCCCTGCTCTAGAAGTATGGCCCTACTCAGTTGTGACCATTTGAGGCTGTGCCTTTAAAAAAAAGAGACACTGCTGGGACACTCTGGCTGAATGTTTTGGAATAATAATGAAAACAATCAGATACTCTAAACGAATTTCATTGGTAGATTGGTAGAATGCAACTTTAAGTTTTGAGTTCAGTTGGAACTTTCCTCAGTTCGCTCCTTTCCTTTTCCCTTTCCAGCTCATCTGCTTCTGGGCTCCCTGCCAGACCAACCCTGAACAGATAAGCAACTAAGGCCTACTAATATTCTGCTTTATTAATAACTGCTCTTTTTCTCTCTTTCTAACCCTCTTTGGGAAAAAAAGGGGAGAGAAGGGGGTACGGGGGGGGGGAAACCCTCCTCTGTTACGGAGGAGGGAATTTCATTCCTGTATCGTTGTTGGTTTTTTTTACTTTGCTGTATATTTCTGTGTATATATTCTAAATACTGTAAATTGTGTACATATCTTGCATTTTCCACATTGCTTGTAAAATATAGCATTTTTTCCTTGCCTCTCCAGCTGGGCTAGCTGTGTTTTTTCTTCCTCTTTGTGGGGGAGAGGAGGCTAGGCCTTCTCTCCAAACCGCCACATTTCTTTTCTGCTATCCCAACATGCGGCAGATAATTAGCTTGACTTATTGCTTGCTCGAGCAGGACTAGCAAACATGAAGGTGTTTTGGATTTTGGAGCGTCTGTTCTTCTCAATTTTTGGGGTTCTGATAAAAAGATATTGTTTGGGTTTGATTCTGGATTACCTGGGTGAATATTTGTGGTGGGTTAACGTATTTTTTCTGAAAATAAAAAAACAAGCAGGGTGGAGGGCTTATGGGTACTTTTATCACCTTTGGAAGAGAGGGGAGGCAACCCGTGAAAAATTTAAGGATGTTGCTAGGTCTTGCAGGAAGAAAATTAGGGAGGCAAAAGCGCATTTGGAGCTTAGTCTGGCCTCTGCTGTGAAGGACAACAAAAAGTCCTTCTATAAATACATTAATAGCAAGAGGAAGGGCAGAGACAACCTCCACTCCTTGGTGGACACGGAGGGGAACGTTGTGATAAGGGATGAGGAAAAGGCAGAGATACTTAACACCTTCTTTGCCTCAATTTTTACTAGCAGGACAGAATGTCTTCCAGACAGCTGGCCTGCAGAGCTGGCAGAAGGAGCCAGGGAGCAGCATGGTTTTCCACTGTTCCAAAATGGGGTAGTTAGTGATCTGCTCAGCCGCCTGGATCCCCACAAGTCCATGGGACCAGATGGGATCCATCCTAGGGTGCTGAGGGAGCTGTCAGAGGAGCTGGCCAAGCCGCTCTCCATCATATTTCAGCAGTCCTGGCTCACTGGCAAGGTCCCAGAGGACTGGAAGCTGGCCAACGTGGTGCCCATCCATAAGAAGGGCCGGTTGGATGAGCCAGGGAATTACAAGCCTGTCAGCCTGACCTCAGTGCCAGGCAAGATCATGGAACAGGTCATCCTGAGTGCATTAACACAGCACTTACAGGATGGCCAAGGGATCAGGCTCAGCCAACATGGATTTAGGAAGGGCAGGTCCTGCCTGACCAACCTGATCTCCTTCTATGATCAGGTGACCCGCCTGGTGGATGTGGGGAGGCCTGTGGATGTAGTCTACCTGGACCTCAGCAAGGCCTTTGACACCGTCCCCCATAGCAAACTCCTGGCCAAGCTGTCAGCCCATGGCTTGGACAGCAGCACTCTGAGCTGGGTTAGGAACTGGCTGGATGGCCGAACCCAGAGAGTGGTGGTGAATGGTGCCACATCCAGCTGGCAGCCAGTCAGTAGCGGAGTCCCCCAGGGATCAGTGCTGGGCCCCATCCTCTTTAACATCTTTATTGATGATCTGGATGAGGGCATTGAGTCTATCATCAGTAAATTTGCTGACGACACCAAGCTGGGGACAGGAGTTGATCTGCTAGAGGGTAGAGAGGCTTTGCAGAGAGACCTCGACAGGCTGGACAGATGGGCAGAGTCCAACGGCATGAGATTTAACACATCCAAGTGCCGGGTTCTGCACATTGGCCACAACAACCCCATGCATTGCTACAGGCTGGGGTCAGAGTGGCTGGAGAGCAGCCAGGCAGAGAGGGACCTGGGGGTGCTGGTTGATGGTAGGCTGAACATGAGCCTGCAGTGTGCCCAGGCAGCCAAGAGGGCCAATGGCATCCTGGCCTGCATCTGGAACAGTGTGGCCAGCAGGAGCAGGGAGGTCATTCTGCCCCTGTACACTGCACTGGTTAGGCCACACCTCGAGTACTGTGTCCAGTTGTGGGCCCCTCAGTTTAGGAAGGATGTTGACTTGCTGGAACGAGTCCAGAGAAGGGCAACGAAGTTAGTGAGGGGCTTGGAATACAAGCCCTATGAGGAAAGATTGAGGGAGCTGGGGCTGCTTAGCCTGGAGAGGAGGAGACTCAGGGGTGACCTTATTGCTCTCTACAACTACCTGAAGGGGGGTTGTAAACAGGCAGAGGTTGGTCTCTTCTCCCAGGCGGCCAGCACCAGAACAAGAGGACACAGTCTCAGGCTGCACCAGGGGAAGTTCTTGCTGGAGGTTAGGAGGAAGTTTTACACGGAGAGAGTGATTGCCCATTGGAATGGGCTGCCTGGGGAGGTGGTGGAGTCGCCGTCACTGGAGGTGTTCAGGAGGAGACTTGACAGGGTGCTTGGTGCCATGGTTTAGTTGATTAGGAGGTGCTGGGTGATAGGTTGGACGGGATGATCTTGAAGGTCTCTTCCAACCTGGTTTATTCTATTCTATTCTATTCTATTTTTTACCCTCCCTGCATGGCGTTTCCCCTGGGAAAGCTGAGTCTATTCCACTCCCCCCTCCCTCCCCAGCTAGGGTATAAAAAGCAGGACATCATAGCTGTTGGATCTCTTTTTGGCTCCTGCCTCTGCTGGATGAGAGCTACTGCAGCTGCCCTCCTGCTCCTCAGCCACGTGGCCGGACCTGATCCTTTTCCCTGCTGCCTCCTCACCTCCTCAGAGAAAGACTGGTTTTGTATTATTCTTTTCTGTCCCCCTCCCATCCATTCTTGTTCCTTGCCCTTGTGAACTTTTTTTTTCTGTTATTGTCATATATGTAATTTAAAAGAAAAATTCTTTGCCTCTCTACTTCCAAGCTGACTCCAGATTGTTGTTTAGTGGATTTGCTCCTTACCCTTTTTTTTTCCCCTCTCCCTGTTTGGGGGAGGGGGGGGGAGTGGGGAAGACATTAGAATAGAATAGAATAGAATAAACCAGGTTGGAAGAGACCTTCAAGATCATCGCGTCCAACCTATCACCCAACACCACCTAATCAACTAAACCATGTAACCAAGCACCCTGTCGAGTCTCCTCCTGAACACCACCAGTGACGGCGACTCCACCACCTCCCCAGGCAGCCCATTCCAATGGGCAATCACTCTCTCTGTGTAAAACTTCCTCCTGACCTCCAGCCTGAACTTCCCCTGGCGCAGCCTGAGACTGTGTCCTCTTGTTCTGGTGCTGGCTGCCTGGGAGAAGAGACCAACCTCTGCCTGTTTACAACCCCCCTTCAGGTAGTTGTAGAGAGCAATAAGGTCACCCCTGAGTCTCCTCCTCTCCAGGCTAAGCAGCCCCAGCTCCCTCAGCCTCTCCTCATAGGGCTTGTGTTCCAAGCCCCTCACTAACTTCGTTGCCCTTCTCTGGACTCGTTCCAGCAAGTCAACATCCTTCCTAAACTGAGGGGCCCACAACTGGACACAGTACTCGAGGTGTGGCCTAACCAGTGCAGTGTACAGGGGCAGAATGACCTTCCTGCTCCTGCTGGCTGCACTGTTCTTAATGCAGGCCAGGATGCCATTGGCCCTCTTGGCTGCCTGGGCACACTGCAGGCTCATGTTCATCCTACCATCAACCAGCACCCCCAGGTCCCTCTCTGCCTGGCTGCTCTCCAGCCACTCTGACCCCAGCCTGTAGCACTGCATGGGGTTGTTGTGGCCAATGTGCAGAACCCGGCACTTGGATGCGTTAAATCTCATGCCGTTGGACTCTGCCCATCTGTCCAGCCTGTCGAGGTCTCTCTGCAAAGCCTCTCTACCCTCTAGCAGATCAACTCCTGTCCCCAGCTTGGTGTCATCAGCAAATTTACTGATGATAGACTCAATGCCCTCATCCAGATCATCAATAAAGATGTTAAAGAGGATGGGGCCCAGCACTGATCCCTGGGGGACTCCGCTACTGACTGGCTGCCAGCTGGATGTGGCACCATTCACCACCACTCTCTGGGTTCGGCCATCCAGCCAGTTCCTAACCCAGCTCAGAGTGCTGCTGTCCAAGCCATGGGCTGACAGCTTGGCCAGGAGTTTGCTATGGGGGACGGTGTCAAAGGCCTTGCTGAGGTCCAGGTAAACTACATCCACAGGCCTCCCCACATCCACCAGGCGGGTCACCTGATCATAGAAGGAGATCAGGTTGGTCAGGCAGGACCTGCCCTTCCTAAATCCATGTTGGCTGAGCCTGATCCCTTGGCCACCCTGTAAGTGCTGTGTTAATGCACTCAGGATGACCTGTTCCATGATCTTGCCTGGCACTGAGGTCAGGCTGACAGGCCTGCAATTCCCTGGCTCATCCAACCGGCCCTTCTTATGGATGGGCACCACGTTGGCCAGCTTCCAGTCCTCTGGGACCTCGCCAGTGAGCCAGGACTGCTGAAATATGATGGAGAGCGGCTTGGCCAGCTCCTCTGACAGCTCCCTCAGCACCCTAGGATGGATCCCATCTGGTCCCATGGACTTGTGGGGATCCAGGCGGCTGAGCAGATCACCAACTACCCCATTTTGGAACAGTGGAAAACCATGCTGCTCCCTCGCTCCTTCTGCCAGCTCTGCAGGCCAGCTGTCTGGAAGACATTCTGTCCTGCTAGTAAAAATTGAGGCAAAGAAGGTGTTAAGTATCTCTGCCTTTTCCTCATCCCTTATCACAACGTTCCCCTCCGTGTCCACCAAGGAGTGGAGGTTGTCTCTGCCCTTCCTCTTGCTATTAATGTATTTATAGAAGGACTTTTTGTTGTCCTTCACAGCAGAGGCCAGACTAAGCTCCAAATGCGCTTTTGCCTCCCTAATTTTCTTCCTGCAAGACCTAGCAACGTCCTTAAATTTTTCACGGGTTGCCTCCCCTCTCTTCCAAAGGTGATACACCCTCTTTTTTTCCCTTAGTTCCATTAAAAGTTCTTTAACCATCCAGGCTGGCCGTCTGCCCCGGCGGCTCATCTTCCGGCACATTGGCACAGCCTGTCCCTGAGCCTTCAACAGTTCTTCCTTGAAGTAGGACCAG
Organism: Melanerpes formicivorus; assembly: GCF_026170545.1. NCBI lineage: Eukaryota > Metazoa > Chordata > Aves > Piciformes > Picidae > Melanerpes > Melanerpes formicivorus. The sequence goes on along the minus strand of NW_027142361.1, from coordinate 1,549,413 downwards.
CTCTCCTGGACCCCTTTGTTTTTAAGGGCTTTATCCCAAGGAACCCTCTGAATTAGTTCTTTGAGTAGCCTGAAGTCCGCCCTCCGGAAATCCAGAGTGGAGGTCTTCTTGCTACCCTTCTTAGCTTGACCAAATAATGAGAATTCAATTATCTCGTGGTCACTGGCCCCTAAGCACCCTCCGACCACCACATCACCCACCTACCCTTCCCTATTGGTGAAGAGGAGGTCAAGCATAGCCTGGTCCCTGGTAGGCTCACGCAGCACCTGGGATAAGAAGCTGTCCTCCATGCATTCTAAGAACCTCCTAGATTGCCACTTCTCTGCTATGTTAAGATCCCTGCAGATATCAGGCAAGTTGAAGTCACCCATGAGTACAAGGTCAGGCGATCTTGAGACAGCCTTAAGCTGCCTATAGAATGACTCATCAACATCCTCCTCCTGGTTGGGTGGTCTATAACAGACTCCAACCAGGATGTCAGCCCTGTTGGCCTTCCCTCTAATTCTTACCCACAGGCACTCAACCCGATCATCCCTAATCTCCGTCTCAATGGCATCTAGTGCCTCCCTGACGTACAGGGCCACCCCTCCACCCCTTCTTCCTTGCCTGTCTCTCCTGAAGAGCCTGTATCCATCAATTGCAGCACTCCAGTCATGTGAGTCATCCCACCACGTCTCTGTGATGGCAACTACATCATAACTTTCCTGCTGCAGCAAGGCTTCCAGCTCCTCTTGTTTGTTGCCCATGCTTCGGGCATTAGTGTACATGCACTTCAGCCGGGCTGTTGGTTTCACCTCTGGTTCTGGCTTATCACCCCCAGACCCCAGCCTGGGGGGACTGGTTTCAACCCCTTCCCCCTTCGAAACTAATTTAAAGCCCTGTCTATGAGACCCGCCAATTCCCTCCCCAGAATCTTTTTCCCTTTGAGGGATAGGCCATTCTCGTACACTCTGACCTTACCCCTCCTCTGGGACAGATGTGCTCCATCTGTTGCCAGCTGGCCTGGTGCAGCAGAAAGTTTTTCAAGATCAAAAAACCCAAAATTCTTTTGCCTGCACCAGCCTCTAAGCCACTTGTTGACTTCAGCTGCTGACCTGTTCCTTATGGTATTCCCACCTGCAACTAAGGGTATAGATGAAAAAATTATTTGTGCCCCTGATCCCTCAACCAGATCTCCCAGGGCCCTGAAGTCATCTTTGATAGCCCTGGGAGTTCTGGTTGCAACATCATCATTCCCTAACTGCATAACTATCAAGGGATAATAGTCAGAGGGCTGCACCATACCAGGCAGTCTTCTGGTAACATCTCCAACCATGGCTCCTGGAAGGCAACAAACCTCCCTGTGACTAGGGTCTGGCCGACATATGGGGCCCTCTGTTCCCCTCAGGAGGGAATCGCCAATAACAATTACCCTCCTCTTTTTTTTAAGGGAGCAAGTCCTGATGCCGGGGGAAGGCTGTTTAAGCTTAGGCTGTTTCACCTTAGGTCGTTTCACCTTAGGCTGTTTTGCCACAGGGAAAACCCCAGATGGCGTGCCCTCCGATATCAGAATCACCTCTCCCTCAACCTCCAATGCCCCGTACTTGTTTTCCAAGGGCAGTGGGGGGGGTGAGGGGGGGCAAGGAGGTTTAACCTTGCATCTTTTGATAGGAACCTGCATCCATTCTCCTCTGCTCTTTGGATAACTGGCCTCTGCTGGGGGGGCCTGCAGAGCCTGGTTACTCAGGTTCGTCACCCTTCTGCAATTGCATACATCTCTAAATCTAGCAACCTTATCCTTCAGTCCAGCCACCAGGCTAAGCAGACAGTCGATCTGCTCACACCTAAAGCAGGAGCCGTCCCCTCTACCCTGCATCTCAAGTGCCAGGTTCCAGCACTGTCTGCAGCTAGATGCCTGGACACCTACCTCTTGCTTATGACACCTACCTATCTGCTTATATTCCCCCTCAGTCTGAGTCGAGACTGACTTTTTAAAGGAGTTATTGCGGTGAGTTACCACCATGGCTAGCCCTGCCCACGGAACCTACTGGAGAATGTGTTTTTTTAAAAAAGTGTGGCAGCGCGCGTGTCCGAGCGAGAAGACGGGCTGAAACAGAAGCTGCCGCGAGCTGCCGCGGGCTTTGAAACTGCCGCGGCACGCAGGGACCCGAACGATCCCGAACACGTGGAGAATCGGTGAAAGCCGATTCCTGCCAAGCGCAGAGACGCTGTGCGGGTCCTTCAGGTCAAAACAAGCAGCAGTCCGTGCTTTTCCGAGGCTTCTGGTCTCGATGTGTGTCCCCGATGGAGCTTACCGCTGAAACGGAAGCTGCCGCGAGCTGCCGCGGGCTTTGAAACTGCCGCGGCACGCAGGGACCCGAACGATCCCGAACACGTGGAGACTCGGTGAGAGCCGATTCCTGCCGAGCGCAGAGGCTGTGTGCGGGTCCTTCAGGTCAAAACCAGCAGCAGTCCGTGCTTTTCCAAGGCTTCTGGTCTCGATGTGTGTCCCCGATGGAGCTCACCGCTGAAATGGAAGCTGCTGTGAGCTGCCGCGGGCTTTGAAACTGCCGCGGCACGCAGGGACCCGAACGATCCCGAACACGTGGAGAATCGGTGAAAGCCGATTCCTGCCGAGCGCAGGCAGCTTTTAACTCCCAGTTAAGGCTCAAACCGCTACAATATTTAATGCAGAAAATTTATTTGTGGTTTATGTATAAAATCCAGCTATTGTATGATCGCTGTCTGGGATTCTTTTGGCTTACCAGATGCAGGAATGTGACCTCTAGCACTCTCCCGATTGAGATAAGGCAGTAGGTGAAAGAGTGATTTCAAGTGATGGCTGGGATCCAAAGGTGATTTATTTGATGTGTGTAATCCTGCTGATGATGATAATTAATGTCTATTTGCTGTTTTCCTTGCGTCAGGAGAAAAAGGTGTCCAGGGTCTGCTTCATTATTAAGCATGGATCAAAGAGGAGGCGGCATACCTCTGGGTCAGCCCCAGAGACGTCCAGTGATGAGGAGAATGGAGAATCTGTGTCAGTTAAAGATAAAGCTAAAAAGTCTATTGGAAAGGCTGCTTTGAACGGTTCTGTTGCTGATTCTGGCAAGCAGCCAGGGGTGGTGGCAGCTGCAAGATGGCCGCTCCCCTGTCTTCTTCGGCCATTAGCGAGGCAAAGTCATTTCCGCCTGCCTTCTTGGCAGGACCGGAAGCCCCTTCCACAGCAGCTGATCTGTCTCAAAACCTGTCAGCTTCTGTCAAGGTGGCTGTAAATTCAAACACAGCTCCAATTAAGCAAGTAGCAGTTTTGAAGACTAGAAGTGGAAAGGCCAAAGCTGATCCAGAAGCTAATGGGGAAGAAGAGCAGGAGACTGATCCTGGTGAGGGACCCTCTACTAGAAAAGATCCTGCGGAGGAGGAAGAGAAGATTTGTTTTAAAGATATAGCCGAATTATTGAGATCAACACAGGATAGAGGTGCAGCCAGGACAGCAGCTAGCAGTGGTGGTTCTCATCTTAGACAGATCCTTAGGGGAGTGACAGCAGGATTATTTGGACAACATGTTCAGGAAGATGTGATAGATGGAGAAGAAGATGACCTTTCTGGATGTTCTTCTCCTCGCGAAGAGGATAGAAACGTCCATAAAGATTACATCAGAGCAGATAAGGAGCCAATTCTATCGTGGCTTAGTAGATGTTATGATATAGGTGTTCCAGCTCTAACAGTTGGAGACAAGTCAGCAGCTCAGTTAGGAAGTCTCTCTCAGGATAATGGAATAGATAGACATCTAGCCAAGGTTCTCAGTAAGGTTAATCAGTGGATATGCCTTTTATTTGCAGTTGCCCTGAGATACCCTTCCCGAGATGATCTTCCATGGAATCCTAAGCCCTGGACTACCATAGATGTGGGAATTAAGCACCTGAGAGAATTTGCTGTTAGAGAGATACTCTATGGTGAACATGAAACTCTGAATCCTGATGACATTCCCGTAGGAACTGGTCTTGCTAAAAAGCTCATCAAGTGTGCTCCTTCTAATTATGCAAACATTCTGGCAAGCACGATTGTGTCAAGAAATTATGGTGGTGATGCCGAATTTTGCCCCAAAAGGCTCATTAGCTCCAGCTTCAACTTCTTGAAGGCCCCTTCTGCCTCGGGAGTCCAAACTAGGACGTTCTTAGTTTCCTTCAACAAATCATACAGTGGTTTAGCGAGTATCCCGTACTGGTAGATCCATAGCCGACACCAACCTGTCATCCCCAGAAAGGCGCACAGATCTCTCACCGTCTCTGGTTTAGGTATCTGGCAGATGGCCTCTTTCCTAGCTGCTCCCAGGGATCGCTGTCCTCTGGAGACTTCGTATCCCAGGTACACCACTTCTTTTTGCACCAGCTGTGCTTTCTGTTGAGAAACTCGATATCCACTTAAACCCAGGAAATTTAACAAGGAAATAGTCCATTCAATGCATTCTTCCTCTGTCACTGTTGCTATTAGGAGGTCGTCTACGTACTGCAGAAGGGTGCCATCTCCCAGCGGCCTTTCCCACTGTTCTAATTCTTTGGCTAACTGATTCCCAAAAATCGTGGGGGAATTGCACCATCCTTGGGGCAATACCGTCCAGGTAAGTTGAGTCTTTCTTCCTCTATCTACAGATTCCCACTCAAAGGCAAAAATCTTTTGACTCTCGGGAGCTAAGGGAAGGCAGAAGAATGCGTCTTTTAAATCTAATACGGTGAACCAGGCCAAATTATCCTTCAGTCTAGTTAAAAGTGTGTATGGATTAGCAACTACCGGATGTATTGTCTTGGTTATTTCGTTTACTGCTCTCAGATCCTGAACTAGTCTATAGGCTCCATTAGGTTTCTTTACTGGCAGGATTGGTGTATTAAAATCTGATTCGCATTCTACCAATAACCCCAGTTCCAAAAACCTTTTGATTATGGGCTCGATCCCCTTCCTGTCTTCTATCCTCAGAGGGTATTGTTTTCTTATCACCGGTTTTGCCCCAACTTTAAGTTCAACAACAATTGGTACTGCTTGTTTTGATTTTCCAGGTATATCAGTAGCCCACACTAATGGGTACGTCTTGTTCAGGATTCGCTCGAAATTGTGATTCTCAGGTTTAGGTTCCACACAACTGATCGTTAGGCTTAGAGCTGTAATCAGTTGTTCCTCATTTACTTGTAATTCCAATTTGTCTTTGTTGAACTTTATTATGGCTCCCAAGTTCTCCAATAGGTCTCTCCCCAATAAGGGCTTTGGCGAATTTGGTAAATACAGGAACTGATGAATTCCCATTTGTTTCCCAATTTTGTATTTAATGGGTTTCAAAAAGTAAGCCTTTTCTGGTTGGCCTGTTGCTCCCACAACTTGTACAAATTCATCACTTTTAGGTACCAATTCCTGATTTAAAACCGAAAAAGTTGCTCCTGTATCAATCAAAAAGTTCAATTCCTTTTTACCTTCCCCTAGCTCCATTTTAACCAGTGGGTCTGCTAGGGTATGGCCCACCGGTCCTCCTCATTCACTATCCTGATGTGTGGTAGTAGTAGTGGCCATTAGCCTTTCCCTTCGTTGGGGGCATTCTCGCTTCCAGTGTCCCATCTGTAGGCAGTACGCACATTGATTTGGCCCTACTCTAGCTGGGTGGGGTTGGAGCCTCCCTCCCCTTCCTGCTGGGTTGCCTCTACCTCTTCCCCTGGTTCCAGGTTCCGAGTAACCTGTCTTCTGAGCTGCCACTGCTACAGCCACTACTCGCGCTATCCTCCTGTCCTCCTTTTTCTTCTCCTCAATCTCTCTATTATTGTATACTTTCCATGCCTCATTCAGCAGTGTCTCTAGGTTTTTATTTGCTGGATGCTCAAGTTTTTGTAATTTCTTCCTGATGTCTGGGTTACTCTGTCCCATCATCAACCCTAACAAGTGCTGTTTCCCTTCTTCTGTTGCTGGGTCCAGGGGTGTGTATTGTCTCATCGCTGCCCTAAGTCTATCCAAAAACTCTGATGGGGTCTCATCCTTTCCCTGCCTGATGTCATATAGCATTGACCAATTGATAGCCTTAGGGATCGCATTACGCAAGCCCATCGCTATCAGTTTTCTATACTGCACTAGCTGTTGATAGTGCTCGGCATTGCCCGGGTCCCATTCTGGTTTACTGCTGGGAAAATTATCTTCTAGTCTTCCTGATAATACTTGAGCATGTCGTTTTCCTGTTTCCAATACGAGTTCCCTTTCTGTATCTGTCAACTCTGACAGCATCACTTCTATATCCTCCCAATCAATATCTAAATTCTTTGCCATTAATTCAAACCTCTTCGCTACTCCCTCAGGATTTCTCCTGAAATTCCTTGCCTCATCCCTCCAACTGTTCAAATCATTTGTCGAGAACGGCACCTTTACTCTAGTCCTTTCCCCTGCCATTGGCACAACTTGTCGGAGAGGAGCTATCGTATGGTTCCCTTCCTCTCTTTGCTTTGCTTCCCCCCGTGCCACAGATCTGGTATAATACGAGTGACCGATCTCTTCCCCGGGATCTTTTTCCTGTGCCTCAATGTCTCCCCTATTCTTTCTCTTCTCTTTCCTCTTCCCCTCTTCCTGTTCTTCATTTTCCCCTCCTATCTCTATTACACAATCCATCCGATTCTCGTCCTGCGTCTGTCGCCCTTTTTGTATCTGCCGGCTCCTATCCTGTCCCGGGCTGCTGTCCCCCTCATCCTCTGCTCCCCTCCCATTTCTCTCATCCTTTATCTGAATTACTATATTAAGTTGTTCTCTGCCCCCCTTTTTGCATGTCTCGTTATCATCCTTCTCACTATATCTCAATTCAGAGACGTCGCCTCTCAGTTTAGAGACGCCGCTTCCCAGTGAGTTACTTTTGTCCCCAGTCCTTGGTGTGCTGGTTTCCATTCTACAAACGTCTCCACTTCTGGATGTGTTGTTATCCCCATATGGACTGAACTCGGGCAGGCTACGTGTCTCCCTTCGGCTCTCTGCTCCTGATGGACTGCCTTCCTCCCTTTCGACTTCTAGTTTGGGTGGGCTGTCAGCATCCATGTAGCTCCCCGACCCCTGTGGACTATCTAGTCCCTGAGGGCTGCTTTTCCTCTCGTCAATCCCCGATTTTAATGGACTACCCTCCTCCCAACTGTTGTCTAACTTCTGAGGGCTGTGCCCAAACTTAGATTTCCACCATCGCTCCAGTTCCTTTAATGGGCTAGGATCCCCTTGTTCCTCTTTTGGCCTGGGAAGAGGCCCTTCCCACCCTGGAGCGAATGGATGGTATTCCCTCAGGCTTATTTCGCTCTTCTTTCCACTATCTCTTCTTGTTAGCTTGAGACACTGCTGTCCAATACTACATGCATCACAGCAACGTTCCTTAGGCTTTCGACCCTTCTTATCCCTTTCCAGGGCTAGTACTAGGGGATCCTGAGGGGCTACATTAATTCCGCACTCTCTTTGCCACTCAGGTTTATTCCTTAGAGTGAAGAACATGTCTGCGTACATCACCTCATCCCATTTATTGAGCCGGCGGAGGAAGAGCATTAGTTGTAAAATAGTGTTATAATTAGTTGTTCCCTCCGGTGGCCATTTCTCATTGTCATCTAACTTATACAATGGCCACCACTGTGTACAATATTTAAGGAGTGTCTTTTTACTTATGCTTCCCCCTGGAATCCCTCCCAAGTCCTTCCAGTGCTTTAGGATACATCCTAAGGGGGTTTTCATATTTACGTCCTTACTCTGTCGCCCTCCCATGGCTGTTCCCTGTATCTGCGTTCTCTGTTTAACCGGAACAGTCTCTTTCTCCCGCAAGCACTATATGCCAATATATTTTAACACTTCATACACACAATTTCCAATCGCTTTGTCCGTTTCCGACCTGGCTTCTCGCGAAGAACAGGAAATGCGGATCAGGACTCCCTCTCGCTTCGCAGCGATGCTACGTCTCATTCACTCACACACCCACACTGTGGTGGGTTTGGAAGGGGTAAGGCTGAGAAGCCTCCTCCCTTCCCCCTTGTAAAGTAAAGGGGAAAAAAAAATTGAAGGGAAAGGAAAAAAAAACTCGCAAGCTGAATTAGCAAAGCAGTGGAGCTATATTTACAAAGCAATGTAGGGTGAGCAGGGGAATATTTACAAATTTACAATATCTACAATATATACAAAGATATACAACAGAGTAACACAGAAATGAGAGTGACCCCCCTCGGCGGAGGGGTCCCCCACCTCCGCTCTCCCCTCTCTTCCCCCCCTTTCCCCAGAGTGGGATAGAAAGAGAAAGAAAAGAGAGGAAAAAAAAAATGTTAGATGCAGTTCGTGTTAATTGGAAGGGAGTTAATATACCGGCCTTTATCTATCTTCAAGGCCGAGGCCTTGGCAGAAAGCCCAGCACAGAGACAGAGAGCGGCCGCACTGTGGAAAGGCGGAAGCAAGACTGAAGATAAGGTGCTGGAAAAACCCAGTATAGTCCCAGCTCAGAAGGTGCTTCCTCCCACTCATCCAATGAAATTAGTTTAGACTATTCCTTCCGTTTACCAACTTCCGTCCACCATATTCCCTTTCTTAAGGGGGCAACGTCAACCGGCCACAGTCCACCCCTTCTAAACAATTTCATTGGCTGTTCATACTGTCCATCCAATCCAAAACGATATTTACAGTTCGTGAGTAAAGTTCATAGTCCATTCCGGCTATGCTCAGATGTAGATGATTCAAAAGTCCAAGAAAATCAGAAAATGAGAAAAATGGAAAACAGTTCATTTCTTCGCTGACGAAGCAAAGAAAAGGGAAACAGGGAAATCTCAGGGTCTCTTAGTTGACTCAGGGCTCTCAGGGATCTCAGGGTCCGTGCACTGTAGATTCTTCGTTGATTCTTCCTCTGGACACGATGTAGCTGTACAACAGTTTGAAATTAACCTCTTTCAGCTAAAGTTAAATTTCTTTGTGGAATACACTGAATTTCACCATTCTCTTGCATTACCCAATAAGTGTGACCCGGACCTTCAGCTGAAACCACCCCTCGGACAGGTTTAGCCTCTCCTGAGGGCGAAAATACCCAAACAGTTTTACCTAACAGTTTCTTTTCTCTAACAACAGGAACTCTATCACCTTCTACTTTCTGTAGCAAATCTGAATGTGCAGGTCCAGCTCGATTCACTGAACCTCTACTATTTACCAGCCAGGTTGCTTGTGCTAAATGTTTTTCCCAGTTTTTCAAAGATCCACCCCCCATGGCTTTGAGAGTGGTCTTCAACAAACCGTTGTAGCGTTCAATCTTCCCTGAAGCTGGTGCATAGTAGGGAATGTGGAATATCCACTCAATACCGTGCTCTTTTGCCCAGCTCTTTACAAGGTTGTTCTTGAAGTGAGTTCCGTTGTCTGACTCAATCCTCTCTGGAGTTCCGTGTATCCACAGGATCTGTCTCTCCAGACCAAGAATGGTGTTGCGTGCAGTTGCATGTGGAACTGGATTAGTTTCCAACCACCCAGTGTTTGCCTCTACCATAGTAAGCACGTACTGCTTACCAGAACGAGAACGTGGTAGAGTGATGTAGTCAATCTGCCAAGCTTCACCATACTTGTACTTGGACCATCTGTCACCATACCACAAGGGCTTAAGTCGTTTTGCCTGCTTAATAGCAGCACAAATGTCACAGTCATGGATGACTTGTGTGATAGCATCCATGGAAATGTCTATGGATCTGTCACGAGCCCATTGGTATGTTGCATCTCTGCCTTGATGTCCTGACGAATCATGAGCCCACCGAGCTAAGAATATCTCACCTCGGTGTTTCCAGTCGAGATCAAGATTAGAGTCCATGTCTACTTGAGAAACTCTTGCAGCTAGATCTGCCTGATGGTTGTGTTGCTGTTCCTCAGTAGCTTTGCTCTTAGGAATGTGAGCATCGATGTGTCTCACTTTCAATGGAATTCTCTCGATTCGATCAGCAATGTCCTGCCACAGGTTGGCTGCCCAAATGGGTTTTCCTTTCCTCTGCCAACCACTCTTCTTCCAGTTCTTTAGCCAACCCCATAGAGCATTGGCTACCATCCATGAGTCGGTGTAGAGATAAAGCTTTGGCCATCTCTCACGTTCAGCTACGTCAAGAGCTAGTTGGACATCTTTTACCTCTGCGAACTGACTGGATTCTCCTTCTCCATCTTTCGCCTCTGCAACTCGGCGTGTTGGACTCCACACTGCAGACTTCCACCTTCGCTTGTTTCCAACAAGACGACAGGAACCGTCTGTGAACAGAGCATATTTCTTTTCATCATCAGAAAGGTCATTGTAAGGAGGAGCTTCCTCAGCACGAGTTACTTTCTCCTCTGGAGGTTTAGCACAGTTGATACCTTCAGGCCAACTTGAGATCACCTCCACTAGACCAGGTCTTTCAAAATTTCCCATTCGAGCTCTCTGTGTTATCAGAGCCATCCACTTAGACCATGTTGAGTCTGTGGCATGATGTGGTGTGGAGCCTTTGCCTTTGAACATCCAATTCAAAACTGGTAATCTGGGAGCTAGAAGAAGTTGTGATTCAGTTCCAATCACTTCAGAAGATGCTTTTACTCCTTCATAGGCAGCTAAGATTTCTTTCTCTGTTGGAGTATAATTAGCCTCTGAACCTCTGTAACCTCGACTCCAGAAACCAAGAGGTCGTCCACGTGTCTCACCTGGAGCTTTTTGCCATAAGCACCAGGTTGGACCATTGTCACTTGCAGCCGTGTACAAAATGTTCTTAATGTCTGGACCATCTCGGACTGGTCCCAGACCCATTGCTTGAATTACCTCTTGCTTTATCTGGTCAAAGGCTGCTTGTTGTTCAGGTCCCCAGTGGAAATGGTTTCTCTTTCGAGTCACATCATACAGAGGTTTCACAATCTGACTATATCCAGGAATGTGCAGTCTCCAGAATCCCACTATCCCTAAGAAACGTAGGGTCTCTTGCTTATTAGTGGGATTTGCCATGGTAGAGACTCTATTTACCACATCCACTGGAATGTGTCGGCATCCATCCTGCCACCGCACTCCCAGAAATTGAATCTCTGTGGTAGGTCCTTTCACTTTATCTCGCTTGATGGCAAAACCTGCATTCAGAAGAATGTCAATGATTTTGTTACCTTTCTTGAAGACTTCCTCAGCAGTTTTACCCCAGACGATGATATCATCGATGAACTGGATGTGTTCTGGAGCACCGCCTTTCTCCAGAGCATCGTGGATCACTGCATGACAGATGCTTGAGCTGTGGATCCAGCCCATTGGCAGCCTGTTGAAAGTGTACTGGATTCCTCTCCAGGTGAAAGCAAACTGAGGCCTGCATTCCTCTGCTATGGGAATAGAGAAAAATGCATTAGCAATGTCTATGGTAGCATACCATTTGGCCTCTTTGGATTCCAGCTCATACTGTAGCTCCATCATGTCTGGTACTGCTGCACTCATAGGTGGTGTCACTTCATTTAGGGCTCGGTAGTCTACTGTCAGACGCCAGTCTCCATTCTGCTTCCGCACAGGCCACACTGGACTGTTGAAAGGTGAATGAGTTTTGCTGACGACTTTCTGACTCTCCAACTGACGAATCAGATTCTGAATGGGCAACAAAGAGTCACGGTTGGTTCTGTATTGTCTGTGATGCACAGTCTGAGAAGCAACCGGCAATTTAATGTCCTGTATTTTATGTTGTCCCACAACTGCAGATTCATCAGAAAGTTCAGGTCTGGCAGACAGCTTCAATTTTTGTCCATCAATTTCTATTGAAGCTACTCCAAAAGCCCATTTGTAACCTCTAGGGTCTTTGAAACGCCCTTCTCTCAGAAAATCAATTCCCAAAATACAAGGTGCGTCAGGTCAGGTCACAACTGTATGCTTCCTCCATTGTTTACCAGTTAGACTTATATTAACCTCTACCTTACTTAACTCTTGAGATCCACCAGTGACTCCCAGAATAGTTATAGACTCTGATCCCTGATAATTTGATGGTATTATGGTGCACTGAGCTCCTGTGTCAACCAAGGCCCTGTACTTCCGAAATTGTGAAGTGCCAGGCCACTGGATGTACACATCCCAATAGATTCTATTATCTCTGTTATCCCTCTCCTCCCCCTGGCGGGAGGCAGGGCACCCCTAGTTATGGGGAACATGCGCACATGTGCATTGCACATAGTTTGCAGGGTTATAACTTTGCATGTTATAACTGGAGCCACTGTTGGAGCCATAAGAGTCGTTCTGGGGAACTGTGGAAGTAACAGCTACCCTTCTGGTATTGCTACCTTGGGTTCTGCCACTTTTCCGTTCCCTCAGTCTCCTGAAAAGATTAGAAGTTGGTTGGCCATCCCAGCGGTTCATGTTCTCACCAAACTGATCACGCAGAGTTATCCAAATAGTTCTACGTGATTGCCTTGGTGGTCTATTTTGGAACAACCTGTTTTGGAATGACCTGTTTTGGAATGTCCTCCTTGGAGGACGTGTATTCCTCACAGATGAAACTTGTACCCACCTGGAGGAAGAATTTAAATTATCCTTCTGTGCCAATTGGTATATGGAATCTTTCAGATCCTTCATGCAATTCTCAATTTTTCCAGACAGAGTTTCAATGGCTGAAACCAAAGAACCTCGTGTCATGCTATCCTCCAATTGTCTCATTTGATCACTGAATTGGCCAACCGTAGGAGAAGCTCCACCATAACTTCTTGACACAATTCTGCTTGCCAGAATGTTTGCATAATTAGAAGGTGCAAGTTTGATGATCTTTTTAGCGAGACCAATACCCACAGGAATGTCATCAGGATTCAGAGTTTCATGTTCACCATAGAGTAGCTCTCTAACAGCAAATTCTCTCAAGCGCTTAATTCCCTCATCTATGGTAGTCCAGGGTTTAGGATTCCAGGGAAGATCATCTCGGGAAGTGTATCTCAGGGCAACCGCCATTAAAATGCGTATCCACAGATTAACCTTACCGAGAGCTTCGCCTAGATGTCTGTCTATTCCATTGTCCGTCGAGAGAGTTCCTAACTGAGCTGCTGACTTGTCTCCAACTGTTAGAGCTGAAGCACCTGTATCATAACACCTACTAAGCCAAGCTAGAACTGGCTCCTTATCTGCCCTGGTGAAATCTTTACGGACATTTCGCAATTCCTCCCGTGGCGAAGAACAGTCAGTAATATCATCTTCATCTTCATCTCCCTTAATTCTTTGCCCATAAAATCCTGCTGTCATTCTCCTAAGGATCTCTTTAAGCTGAGAACCACCTTTGCCAGCTGCCTTCCTAACTTCATCTCTATCCTGCTTTGATCTCACTAGGTTAGCTAGATCTTTAAAACAAACCTTCTCTTCCTCCTGAGCAGGATCTTTTAGAGTAGAGGGCCCCTCACCAGGATCAGTCTCCAACTCCTCTTCTTCTCCATCTTTGCCCATTGCACCTCTAGTCTTTAAAGGAGCCACCTTAACTGGAGCTGTGTTTGAATTTACAGCCACCTTAATAGAAGCTGACAAGTCCTGAGATAAATCAGCTGCTGGGGCAGTGACTTCCGGTCCCACCGAGGGAGTGGGTGGAAGTGACATTGCTCCGTTAATGGCCGACGGAGAAGAAGAAGGAGGAGAAGGAGTGGGAGAAGGAGTAGGTGCCATGTTGATGCCAGCCGATGCCCTTGGCTGCTTGCTAGAATCAGCAAAGTCATTTAGAGCTGCTTTACCAATTAACTTTTTAGCCTTCTGTTTAACTGACACGGGTTCTGGACATTCCTCATCACTAGATGACTCTGGGACTGATCATGAGCCACGGCGTTTTCTTTTTGATCTAGTTTTAATAACAAAACAAGCTCTGGACACCTTTCTCTCTTGCCGTAAAGAGAACAGTAAATATGCGATTACCATCACCAGCAACAGATTTATACACATCAAATAAATCACTTTTGGACCCCAGGCATCACCTAAAGTTACTGTCTCCTCAGGCGGAATCTTAAAACCCTTTATCTCAATTGGGAGAGTGGTGGAGGTAACATTCCTGTATCTCACTGGCCATAATAAATTAATACATTTTCCATACCATAATTTAACTCTATACATAACCCACATATAAATTGTCCGCACCAAATATTTACCCAGGTAATCCAAAATCAAACCCAAACAATACCTGTAAACCAGAGCCCCAAAAATTGAAAAGAACAATCGCTCCACAAACCACAATACCTTCATGTTTGCTAATTCAGCTAGAAAACACTAAATCAATCAAATAATAAATTAAACTAATTATCTGCCGCACGTTGGGTACGCCAATAAAAAAATGTGGTGGGTTTGGAAGGGGTAAGGCCGAGAAGCCTCCTCCCTTCCCCCTTGTAAAGTAAAGGGGAAAAAAAAATTGAAGGGAAAGGAAAAAAAAACTCGCAAGCTGAATTAGCAAAGCAGTGGAGCTATATTTACAAAGCAATGTAGGGTGAGCAGGGGAATATTTACAAATTTACAATATCTACAATATATACAAAGATATACAACAGAGTAACACAGAAATGAGAGTGACCCCCCTCGGCGGAGGGGTCCCCCACCTCCGCTCTCCCCTCTCTTCCCCCCCTTTCTCCAGAGTGGGATAGAAAGAGAAAGAAAAGAGAGGAAAAAAAAAATGTTAGACGCAGTTCGTGTTAATTGGAAGGGAGTTAATATACCGGCCTTTATCTATCTTCAAGGCCGAGGCCTTGGCAGAAAGCCCAGCACAGAGACAGAGAGCGGCCGCACCGTGGAAAGGCGGAAGCAAGACTGAAGATAAGGTGCTGGAAAAACCCAGTATAGTCCCAGCTTAGAAGGTGCTTCCTCCCACTCGTCCAATGAAATTAGTTTAGACTATTCCTTCCGTTTACCAACTTCCGTCCACCATATTCCCTTTCTTAAGGGGGCAACGTCAACCGGCCACACACACATTCATCCAAACTGTCCTACCTTTCCGGTCTATCAGAGTACACTGCTTTACCACGAGATGTCGCTGGCCAACCGTATAGTACTGATACTGGTCAGCTTCGGGCTGTCACACACCCATAGAACAGCTGTAAACTAAGGTACGGTTTGCAGATGATATCACAATAAATTCTTACACACAAAAGAGATTACAGTTAACACAAAATACCGAGTCCTTATCCCGAAGTTCAAACTCGCGTCTTACTAAATTACGAGATTCTTGCAGACAACATAACAATGTTAGACAAAATGTATCTTCTCAGAAGCAAAGCAACAACATTAAGATGAAAGAGAAACATACATCCGATTAACAAACACCCCGATTTCCAGTGGGGACTCGAACCCCGATTTCCAGTGGGGACTCGAACCCCGATATACGGGACTTTGCCAGGGCGTCCCCGGGCTTTCCCATCAGGTGACCACGTCTGGTCCCCGTTTCCCAGTCAAAGCGCTTTATCCCAAAATCAATAAACAATTAAAATACCTCTTGATTGGAGCAGGAGATGCAGGTAACCCTTCGTCCACCAACGAGCACTGGTCCGGGGGGGGTCTCTTCTGACAAAAAGTCGTCAGGGGCGCCCAGAGGGTCCCGGCCCCAGACCCGGCTCGGGAGGACCCCTTAAGGCCTGGATCTCCTGTCTGGTCCCACCTGGGTCGCCAGAAAATGATGCCGAATTTTGCCCCAAAAGGCGAGAATAACTGCCTAAGAGACTCAGTTTAAGTCAGATAGACAGGAGGTATTTTTATTGGCAACGCGTTTGAGAAATCACTAAATGGATTTCTGCCTTTCCCGTAACAAAAGCATGCCTTTTATACAGTTTTGGATGTAGTATTACATCAGATCATATACATAATCATATCTTTGCATGCATATTCATATGGGGCGTGGTGTAGGCGGAGCGTGGGCGGGGACATCTCTTTTGAGGATCTTCTTGGTGGTCATTCCGGTGGCCTTCATCATGGGCAGGGGTCTCCTGATGTGTCTTCCTCCTTAAACTTTTGAACTCCTTTCCTAATTTGGTCAATTCCCGGTGTGCCCGGCTTGGTTCCGCTGACTTGACAAGGCTCTTAGGGTCAGTTTGACCTTGTTGGCTCTGAATCATGCTTACCCCAACAGTTCTTATCACTTATCTCCTTTTTCTGTCACAGTGTCCCATGCCTTAGCCTCTTTATTGCTCTATCTGGTTTATGCTTTCTTCAAATGCTTCACATTCTATGTTTTAACCCATTATTTCTCGAAAGCTATCTGTTTTGGGGCTTCAGTGGAGCTCGTCCTACGGTTGGCCAATTCACTGATAAAATGAGAAAATTGGAGGATAGCATGACACGTGGTTCTTTGGTTTCAGCCATTGAAACTCTGTCTGGAAAAATTGAGAATTTCATGAAGGATCTGAAAGATTCCATATACCAATTGGCACAAAGGGATAATTTCAATTCTTCCTCCAGGTGGGTACAAGTTTCATCTGTGAGGAATACACGTCCTCCAAGGAGGTCATTCCAAAACAGATCAAATCAAAACAGACCACCAAGGCAGTCACGTAGAACTATTTGGATAACTCTGCGTGACCCGTTTGGTGAGAACATGAACCGCTGGGATGGCCAACCAACTTCTAAACTTTTCAGGAGACTGAGGGAATTGCAAAGTGGCAGAACCCGAGGTAGCAATACCAGAAGGGTAGCTGTTACTTCCACAGTTCCCCAGAGCAACTCTAGTAGCTCCAACAGTGGCTCCAGTTCTAACACTGCACACTGTGCGCAATGCACATGTGGGCATGTTCCCTATAACTAGGGGTGCCCTGCCTCCCGCCAGGGGGAGGAGAGGGATAACAGAGATAACAGAATCTATTGGGATGTGTGCATCCAGTGGCCTGGCACTTCACAAGTTCGGAAGTACAGGGCCTTGGTTGACACAGGAGCTCAGTGCACCATAATGCCATCAAATTATCAGGGATCAGAGTCCATAACTATTCTGGGAGTCACTGGTGGATCTCAAGAGTTGAGTAAGGTGGAGGTTAATATAAGTTTAACTGGTAAACAGTGGAGGAAGCATACAGTTGTGACCTGACCTGATGCACCTTGTATTTTGGGAATTGATTTTCTGAGAGAAGGGTGTTTCAAAGACCCTAGAGGTTACAAATGGGCTTTTGGAGTAGCTTCTGTAGAAATCGATGGACAAAAGCTGAAGCTGTCTGTTAGACCTGAGCTTTCTGATGAATCTGCAGTTGTGGGACAACACAAGATACAGGACATTCAATTGCCAGTTGCTTCTCAGACTGTGCATCACAGACAATACTGAACCAATCGTGACTCTTTGTTGCCCATTCAGAATCTGATTTGTCAGTTGGAGAGTCAGAAAGTTGTCAGCAAAACTGTGGAGGGTTTGAGAGAAGGGCTTAGCCTTCTCTGCCCCAAAAAGAGGAAGGGAAATAAACCAGAGCTAGCCAGCCGGAGAAGCAAAAGGGAAAATGCTATATTTATAAGCAATTTTGGGGAATGCAGGATATATACACAATTTACAGTATTTATAATATATACACAGAAATATACAGGGAAGTAAAAAAAAAACCCAATAATACAGGAATGAAATTCCCTCCTCTGGAGGAGGGTTCCCCCCCTGTCCCCCCTTCTCTCCCCTTTTTCCCCAAAGAGGGTTAGAAAGAGAGAAAAAGAGCAGTTATTAGTTAAAGCAAAGTATTAGTAGGTCTTAGTTGCTTATATGTCCTAGGTCAGTCTGGCAGGGAGCCCAGAAGCAGACGAGCTAGAAAGGGAAAACAAAAGGAGCGAACTGAGGCAAGTCGAGCTACACCTAAATTTAAAACTGCATTTTTAGCAATCCACCAATGAAATTAGTTTAGAATATCTGATTGTTTTTGTTAATATTCCAAAACATTCAGCCAGAGTGTCCCAGCACTGTCTCTTTCTTAAAGACACAGCCTCAAATGGTCACAGTCCACCCCTTCTAAACAATTTCATTGCCTGTTCATATTGCCCATCCAATCCAAAACAATATTTACAGGTTGTCAGTAAAGTTCATAGTCCATTCCGGCTATACTTAGATGTAGATGATTCAAAAGTGCAAGAAAATCAGGAAATGAAAAAAATGGAAAACAGTTTATCTCTTTGCCGACAAAGCGAAGAAAAGGAAAACAGGGATTCTCAGGGTCTCTTAGTTGACTCAGGACTCTCAGGGTTCTCAGGGTTCGTGCACCGTAGATTCCTCCTACATTCTTCCATTAGACGCGATGTAGCTGCACAACAGTTTGAAATACAACTCTTTCAGCTAAAGTTAAATTTCTTTGTGGAATACACTGAATTTCACCATTCTCTTGCATTACCCAATAAGTGTGACCCAGACCTTCAGCTGAAACCACCCCTCGGACAGGTTTAGCCTCTCCTGAGGGTGAAAATACCCAAACAGTTTTACCTAGCACATTCTTTTCTCTAACAACAGGAACTCTATCACCTTCTACTTTCTGTAGCAAATCTGAATGTGCAGGTCCAGCTCGGTTCACTGAACCTCTACTATTTACCAGCCAGGTTGCTTGTGCTAAATGTTTTTCCCAGTTTTTCAAAGATCCACCCCCCATGGCATTAAGAGTGGTCTTCAACAAACCGTTGTAGCATTCAATCTTCCCTGCAGGTGGTGCATAGTAAGGAATATGGAATATCCACTCAATACCGTGCTCTTTTGCCCATTCTTTATAAGGTTGTTTTTGAAATGAGTTCCGTTGTCTGACTCAATCCTCTCTGGAGTTCCGTGTCTCCACAGGATTTGTCTCTCCAGACCGAGAATGGTGTTGCATGCAGTTGCATGTGGAACTGGATAAGTTTCCAACCATCCAGTGTTTGCCTCTACCATAGTAAGCACATACTGTTTACCAGAATGAGAACGTGGTAGAGCGATGTAGTCAATCTGCCAAGCTTCACCATACCTGTACTTGGACCATCTGTCACCATACCACAAGGGCTTAATTCGCTTTGCCTGCTTAATAGCAGCACAAATGTCACAGTCATGGATGACTTGTGCGATAGCATCCATGGAAATGTCTATGGATCTGTCACGAGCCCATTGGTATGTTGCATCTCTGCCTTGATGTCCTGACGAATCATGAGCCCACCGAGCTAAGAATATCTCACCTCGGTGTTTCCAGTCGAGATCAAGATTAGAGTCCATGTCTACTTGAGAAACTCTTGCAGCTAGATCTGCCTGATGGTTGTGTTGCTGTTCCTCAGTAGCTTTGCTCTTAGGAATGTGAGCATCGATGTGTCTCACTTTCACTGGAATTCTCTCGATTCGATCAGCAATGTCCTGCCATAGTTCAGCTGCCCAAATGGGTTTTCCTTTTCTCTGCCAACCATTCTTCTTCCAATTCTTTAGCCAACCCCATAGAGCATTGGCTACTGTTATAGATGACTCTAGGTAAAAGTTTTTGGTAACAGATTTATTGGCTCTAAAAGATCGTAAAACGGCAATAAATGCAATAATAGCAAGCAAAGCAGCGTGCTGGGCTTGGGAGGGGCCAAAACTCCACCTCCACAGCAGCCTTACAATAGTTTTCTTCATCTTATATAGTTACATCATCTACATAAGCAAACTTATGCTAAATAGAAGGCAGGCATATGATAATGAGTCTTAGAATAGGTGGTCAAATCCCTTCTCCCTACATCCATTGTGGTAAGGCTCAAAGCATCCACTTTCACGCATGTTCAATTGTCCAGGCTTCTTATGTAAAGAAAACAAATTCCTAGATCTTCTCCTCAGCCTTGGTGTCTCCAATTAACCAAATACACTGTCTCTGTTTAAGTCTGTAAAATATGCAGCTCCCCTTTTGTCCTTGAAACAGGCTTCTGCTAGCTTCTGACCCCCAGTTCCAGTACGCTCTGATTTCTCTACCTTTAACACAAATCACAGAATCACCAGTATATTCATAACAATCCCCCATTTTCTTTTTGTCACCATTGATTTGTGTTAAAATTTCCAGATCTTTCAGAACCTCCTTAATTGGATCATAATTAAGTTCCTCCATTTTGATCACCTTCAGATCATAACCATCTGCTTGTAACTTATTGGCATAAACAATTTTACCTAAAGCTCTTATCATTTTAAAACAACAATTACAAAGAATTACACAGATCAGTATTGCAATTATTCCAACAGGTAGTACAAACAAATGTTTAAAGCAATTTATATTCGATAACCAAGAAGTTAACTTATCCCATATTTCTTTAAATCCACAAGAAGTATCATCCAAAGAAATCTGATGTAATATTTGATTGTGATCTACAATCACTTAACATAACTACAGCGGTGAGCTCCATCGGGGACACACATCGAGACCAGAAGCCTCGGAAAAGCACGGACTGCTGCTGTTTTTGACCTGAAGGACCCGCACACAGCCTCTGCGCTCGGCAGGAATCGGCTTTCACCGATTCTCCACGTGTTCAGGATCGTTCGGGTCCCTGCGTGCCGCGGCAGTTTCAAAGCCCGCGGCAGCTCGCGGCAGCTTCTGTTTCAGCCCGTCTTCTCGCTCGGACACGCGCGCTGCCACACTTTTTTAAAAAAACACATTCTCCAGTAGGTTCCGTGGGCAGGGCTAGCCATGGTGGTAACTCACCGCAATAACTCCTTTAAAAAGTCAGTCTCGACTCAGACTGAGGGGGAATATAAGCAGATAGGTAGGTGTCATAAGCAAGAGGTAGGTGTCCAGGCATCTAGCTGCAGACAGTGCTGGAACCTGGCACTTGAGATGCAGGGTAGAGGGGACGGCTCCTGCTTTAGGTGTGAGCAGATCGACTGTCTGCTTAGCCTGGTGGCTGGACTGAAGGATAAGGTTGCTAGATTTAGAGATGTATGCAATTGCAGAAGGGTGACGAACCTGAGTAACCAGGCTCTGCAGGCCCCCCCAGCAGAGGCCAGTTATCCAAAGAGCAGAGGAGAATGGATGCAGGTTCCTATCAAAAGATGCAAGGTTAAACCTCCTTGCCCCCCCTCACCCCCCCCACTGCCCTTGGAAAACAAGTACGGGGCATTGGAGGTTGAGGGAGAGGTGATTCTGATATCAGAGGGCACGCCATCTGGGGTTTTCCCTGTGGCAAAACAGCCTAAGGTGAAACGACCTAAGGTGAAACAGCCTAAGCTTAAACAGCCTTCCCCCGGCATCAGGACTTGCTCCCTTAAAAAAAAGAGGAGGGTAATTGTTATTGGCGATTCCCTCCTGAGGGGAACAGAGGGCCCCATATGTCGGCCAGACCCTACTCACAGAGAGGTTTGTTCCCTTCCAGGAGCCATGGTTGGAGATGTTACCAGAAGACTGCCTGGTATGGTGCAGCCCTCTGACTATTATCCCTTGATAGTTATGCAGTTAGGGAATGATGATGTTGCAACCAGAACTCCCAGGGCTATCAAAGATGACTTCAGGGCCCTGGGAGATCTGGTTGAGGGATCAGGGGCACAAATAATTTTTTCGTCTATACCCTTAGTTGCAGGTGGGAATACCATAAGGAACAGGTCAGCAGCTGAAGTCAACAAGTGGCTTAGAGGCTGGTGCAGGCAAAAGAATTTTGGGTTTTTTGATCTTGAAAAACTTTCTGCTGCACCAGGCCAGCTGGCAACAGATGGAGCACATCTGTCCCAGAGGAGGGGTAAGGTCAGAGTGTACGAGAATGGCCTATCCCTCAAAGGGAAAAAGATTCTGGGGAGGGAATTGGCAGGTCTCATAGACAGGGCTTTAAACTAGTTTCGAAGGGGGAAGGGGTTGAAACCAGTCCCCCCAGGCTGGGGTCTGGGGGTGATAAGCCAGAGCCAGAGGTGAAACCAGCAGCCCGGATGAAGTGCATGTACACTAATGCATGAAGCATGGGCAACAAACAAGAGGAGCTGGAAGCCTTGCTGCAGCAGGAAAGTTATGATGTAGTTGCCATCACAGAGACGTGGTGGGATGACTCACATGACTGGAGTGCTGCAATTGATGGATACAGGCTCTTCAGGAGAGACAGGCAAGGAAGAAGGGGTGGAGGGGTGGCCCTGTACATCAGGGAGGCACTAGATGCCATTGAGATGGAGATTAGGGACGATCGGGTTGAGTGCCTGTGGGTAAGAATTAGAGGGAAGGCCAACAGGGCTGACATTCTGGTTGGAGCCTGTTATAGACCACCCAACCAGGAGGAGGATGTTGATGAGTCATTCTATAGGCAGCTTAAGGCTGTCTCAAGATCGCCTGACCTTGTTCTCATGGGTGACTTCAACTTGCCTGATATCTGCTGGGATCTTAACATAGCAGAGAAGTGGCAATCTAGGAGGTTCTTAGAATGCATGGAGGACAGCTTCTTATCCCTGGTGATGCGAGAGCCTACCAGGGGAAAGGCTATGCTTGACCTCCTCTTCACCAATAGGGAAGGGTAGGTGGGTGATGTGGTGGTCGGAGGGTGCTTAGGGGCCAGTGACCACGAGATAATTGAATTCTCATTATTTGGTCAAGCTAAGAAGGGTAGCAAGAAGACCTCCACTCTGGATTTCCGGAGGGCGGACTTCAGGCTACTCAAGGAACTAATTCAGAGGGTTCCTTGGGATAAAGCCCTTAAAAACAAAGGGGTCCAGGAGAGCTGGTCCTACTTCAAGGAAGAACTGTTGAAGGCTCAGGGACAGGTTGTGCCAATGTGCCGGAAGATGAGCCGCCAGGGCAGACGGCCAGCCTGGATGGTTAAAGAACTTTTAATGGAACTAAGGGAAAAAAAGAGGGTGTATCACCTTTGGAAGAGAGGGGAGGCAACCCGTGAAAAATTTAAGGATGTTGCTAGGTCTTGCAGGAAGAAAATTAGGGAGGCAAAAGCGCATTTGGAGCTTAGTCTGGCCTCTGCTGTGAAGGACAACAAAAAGTCCTTCTATAAATACATTAATAGCAAGAGGAAGGGCAGAGACAACCTCCACTCCTTGGTGGACACGGAGGGGAGCGTTGTGATAAGGGATGAGGAAAAGGCAGAGATACTTAACACCTTCTTTGCCTCAATTTTTACTAGCAGGACAGAATGTCTTCCAGACAGCTGGCCTGCAGAGCTGGCAGAAGGAGCCAGGGAGCGGCATAGTTTTCCACTGTTCCAAAATGGGGTAGTTAGTGATCTGCTCAGCCACCTGGATCCCCACAAGTCCATGGGACCAGATGGGATCCATCCTAGGGTGATGAGGGAGCTGTCAGAGGAGCTGGCCAAGCCGCTCTCCATCATATTTCAGCAGTCCTGGCTCACTGGCGAGGTCCCAGAGGACTGGAAGCTGGCCAACGTGGTGCCCATCCATAAGAAGGGCCGGTTGGATGAGCCAGGGAATTGCAGGCCTGTCAGCCTGACCTCAGTGCCAGGCAAGATCATGGAACAGGTCATCCTGAGTGCATTAACACAGCACTTAGAGGATGGCCAAGGGATCAGGCTCAGCCAACATGGATTTAGGAAGGGCAGGTCCTGCCTGACCAACCTGATCTCCTTCTATGATCAGGTGACCCGCCTGGTGGATGTCGGGAGGCCTGTGGATGTAGTCTACCTGGACCTCAGCAAGGCCTTTGACACCGTCCCCCATAGCAAACTCCTGGCCAAGCTGTCAGCCCATGGCTTGGACGGGAGCACTCTGAGCTGGGTTAGGAACTGGCTGGATGGCCGAATCCAGAGAGTGGTGGTGAATGGTGTCACATCCAGCTGGCGGCCAGTCAGTAGTGGAGTCCCCCAGGGATCAGTGCTGGGCCCCATCCTCTTTAACATCTTTATTGATGATCTGGATGAGGGCATTGAGTCTATCATCAGTAAATTTGCTGACGACACCAAGGTGGGGACAGGAGTTGATCTGCTAGAGGGTAGAGAGGCTTTGCAGAGAGACCTCGACAGGCTGGACAGATGGGCAGAGTCCAATGGCATGAGATTTAACACATCCAAGTGCCGGGTTCTGCACATTGGCCACAACAACCCCATGCAGTGCTACAGGCTGGGGTCAGAGTGGCTAGAGAGCAGCCAGGCAGAGAGGGACCTGGGGGTGCTGGTTGATGGTAGGCTTAACATGAGCCTGCAGTGTGCCCAGGCAGCCAAGAGGGCCAATGGCATCCTGGCCTGCATTAAGAACAGTGCAGCCAGCAGGAGCAGGGAGGTCATTCTGCCCCTGTACACTGCACTGGTTAGGCCACACCTCGAGTACTGTGTCCAGTTGTGGGCCCCTCAGTTTAGGAAGGATGTTGACTTGATGGAACGAGTCCAGAGAAGGGCAACGAAGTTAGTGAGGGGCTTGGAACACAAGCCCTATGAGGAGAGACTGAGGGAGCTGGGGCTGCTTAGCCTGGAGAGGAGGAGACTCAGGGGTGACCTTATTGCTCTCTACAACTACCTGAAGGGGGGTTGTAAACAGGCAGAGGTTGGTCTCTTCTCCCAGGCGGCCAGCACCAGAACAAGAGGACACAGTCTCAGGCTGCACCAGGGGAAGTTCAGGCTGGAGGTCAGGAGGAAGTTTAACACGGAGAGAGTGATTGCCCATTGGAATGGGCTGCCTGGGGAGGTGGTGGAGTCGCTGTCACTGGAGGTGTTCAGGAGGAGACTTGACAGGGTGCTTGGTTACATGGGTTAGTTGATTGGGTGGTGTTGGGTGATAGGTTGGACATGATGATCTTGAAGGTCTCTTCCAACCTGGTTTATTCTATTCTATTCTAACATAACTACAACAGCTTACATTTATGACTACACATACAACATGTAAGAAATCCATAGCCAACCTATTTTCAGTAGATACTTTTGAGAGTCTATTGACTTCAAGCCGTTGAGCTTTTATTGCATCTATGCTTGCATTCATCATAATTTCTGCTGTAGCAGAAAAATTTACCATCGCTTTTCAAGTTCACTAGCCTCAAGCCAAGGTAGAAACCTCCTAGCAAAACTATGAACTTGTTATGCCTGGTTGGTAGTGGATTTGCTCTCCTCTTGGTTCTTCTTGCAAAGCTCCTGAGTAATTCCTGTGGCTGATTTACTATAAAGATATGAGGATAGTCCAGTCCTATAGCTCATCTTCCTTACCCACCTAAGGGTAATACCTTATAAGCATTTTTACCACATATCCAATACCATCCTGTCCCAATAGGTATCAGCCATCCTTTAGGTATGTGTCCTTTCTTTCTGGTCTGATCATGGCTCCCCATATTTCCTTCTTCCTAACTAATAAATTGTGAACACTTTGATTACTGCCCTATAAAAATTACATTCCCACATCCAGGGTCAGTCCTATTTCCCCCTTTATTCCTGCCTATAGTTGTCTCCCAACATTGCTGGATACAAGGTACAGGCATATTTACATCCAAGGGTTCTTCAAATTGTAATCTCCCCCTTAACTGAGATTGTGGAATCTCGGTACAATCCTCAAGTTGCTGGGCTTTTGGAATGCTTTTTGTATTTCTGTTACATCAGGAAAGACTGTCCATATCAAAGGAAACCTGTATGCTGAATTCTCAGGTAGCTGGGAACATATCCAACAGTAAAAGGACACTGCTGCCTGTCTGATGCAGGCTTGAACCCACAACCCTGAGATTGAGAGTCTCATGCTCCACTGACTGAGCTGACTGTGCTCCCTTTCAACAACTGCAGATAAGTGTTCTGTTCTCATACCTTTGCTTCAGATGATATTATAATCTTAGCTCCATAATGGCCTTTCAATCTACCTATCATTACTAATATTGGAAGAGAATTTATCCACACATGGGAACATGGTCTTTGATTTTGATTGGACTCCTTATACAAAAATAGGGTTAGGATCAAGATTAGGCTCCACCAGTATATGTTAACTCTGCCTCCTTAGCCTACTGGGTGCAACCAGCAGCCAGGTGTCATGTCTTCTTGGCAGCAGTTACATTCTTCAGGAGCCCCACAGATTCCTTAACCCACTTTAAGATTTCATTCGGAGTCTCTTCTCTACTTCCTCAGTTGGCTTGTTTACCATTTCCCATTGTGCTTTTGTTATTTCAATTCCTCTTCCCTCAAAATCCTCTGCAATAATTTTTCTTATGTCTTCCTTACTTTTTCCTTCTACTAACCCTTTTAATTTCAAAAACCTGATCTCCTTCTATGATCAGGTGACTGCCTGGTGGATGTGGGGAAGCCTGTGGATGTAGTCTACCTGGACCTCAGCAAGGCTTTTGACACTGTCTCCCACAGCAAACTCCTGGCCAAGCTGTCAGCCCATGGCTTGGACAGCAGCACTCTGAGCTGGGTTAGGAACTGGCTGGAGGCAGAGGCCAGAGAGTGGTGGTGAATGGTGCCACATCCAGCTGGCGGCCAGTCACTAGTGGTGTGCCCCAAGGATCAGTGCTGGGCCCCATGCTCTTTAACATCTTTATTGATGATCTGGATGAGGGCATTGAGTCGATCATCAGTAAATTTGCTGATGACACCAAGCTGGGGGCAGGAGTTGATCTGCTGGAGGGTAGAGAGGCTTTGCAGAGGGACCTCGACAGGCTGGACAGATGGGCAGAATCCAGTGGCATGAGATTTAACACATCGAAGTGCCGGGTTCTGCACATTGGTCACAGCAACCCCATGCAGTGCTACAGGCTGGGGTCAGAGTGGCTGGAGAGCAGCCAGGCAGAGAGGGACCTGGGGGTGCTGGTTGATGGTAGGATGAACATGAGCCTGTAGTGTGCCCAGGCAGCTAAGAAGGCAAATGGCATCCTGGCCTGGTTCAGGAACAGTGTGGCCAGCAGGAGCAGGGAGGTCATTCTGCCCCTGTACACTGCACTGGTTAGGCCACACCTCAAGTACTGTGTCCAGTTCTGGGCCCCTCAGTTTAGGAAGGATGTTGACTTGCTGGAGCGTGTCCAGATAAGGGCAATGAAGTTGGTGAAGGGTTTGGAACACAAGCCCTATGAGGAGAGGCTGAGGGAGCTGGGGTTACTTAGCCTGGAGAAGAGGAGACTCAGAGGTGACCTTATTACTCTCTACAACTACCTGAAGGGAGGTTGTAGACAGGCAGAGGTTTGTCTCTTCTCCCAGGCAGCCAGTACCAGAACAAGAGGACACAGTCCCAGGCTGCACCAGGGGAGGTTCAGACTGGATGCTAGGAAGAAGTTCTATACAGAAAGAGTGATTGCCCACTGGAATGGGCTGCCCGGGGAGGTGGTGGAGTCACCAGCACTGGAGGTGCCCAGGAGGAGACCCGATAGGGTGCTGGGTGCCATGGCCCAGTTGATCAGGTGGGTTGGATTGGTTGATAGTCCGGACGTGACGATCCCGAAGGTCTCCTCCAACCTGGCCTACTCCATTCCATTCTATTCTATTCTAATTGTTCTTGGTATCCCTAACTAAAATTTCTCTAGCCTTTATTTCCCACTTATGCCAATCTCTTTCAAGAATTTTCCATGGGAATTTAAATCCTTTTTCATTACCACAAAATAAGATCTCTATATTTATCAATCCAAACTGCATATTTTCAGTCCTACTTTTACAGTTTTACAGTTACAGCATTCAGGACAAAATACTCCTCAATTATAAGAGGTACAAGACCATTTCTTACAACATTTTAAACATTTACAAGTTACCCATCCCCCATGAGTTCTATGATGCTTTATACACAGAATGAAATGGGGATATTCCTCAATGTTCTCTTGCAACGCAGATTCAATATCACACGCTATTGCATCTATTTCAGGAGGTGGGTCTGTCTTGTAAGTTCTGGAGCTTTCAGACGGAGATGTTACAGTATTGCATCGAGTACTTATCTGTCAGCACTAACTGCAGTCTCGGAGATGCTTCCAATCATCTGTATAAGTGGCGTGGAATTCATGCTGATGTCAGTTTTGCTTTCTCTGTAGAGTCACTCTAATCTCTCCAGGCTCAGAGGTTACTGTCCTTTTACTCGCGACACATGCGTCCACCCTTTTTCTGCAGTCCAGACAGCTGTAATCTGTTGTTGATAAAACAAAAAAAGATCTCTCCCAAGAGAGTGTATTCAGTCTCTGAAACAACTAACAAATCATTTAAACAAATCCTTTTTCAGATTCTATTTCTATATTTTCAAGCAGGGGCACCTTAAAAGGTTCCCCTTTAGCTTCAATTGCTGCTGGTGGGGTTTTTCCTTCTCAACCCTCTTAGGAGTCTTTTGTATAATCGATTTTTCTGCTCCCATATCTACCAAAAAAAATTACCTCCTCCTTCTGGGGACTCATTTGATATTCTTGTCCCCAAAATATACAGCCCCTGACACCTCTATCCATGATCGATAGTACCCCAAAGGTCCAATCAGCTGCCTGATTTCTGACTTTCCCTTACAGCAGTTACATACAGTTTAGCCTCTGCTTTTTGTTTCTCTTCATCCCTCCTTACATATACTTTCTGAGCTTCCTGTAGTAACTCCTCTAATCCCCTGTCTTGCCAATCCTCGATCTTTTCCAGTTTCTTTCTAATATCTCCCCATGATTTCATCACAAACTGTGTCCTGAGAAGTATCACTCCAACTGCGGGATTGGGGTCTATTCCAGAGTACATCTGCAAATCTTTCTTTAATCTTCCCATCCACTCCGTGGGAGATTCATGCTTCCTCTGTTGCTCTCTAAAAGCTTTATCAAAATTCTGGCCCCTAGGTACAGCTGCTTTGATTCCTTCTATTATTATAGTCCTCAGGTCTCCCATATTCTGTTTCCCTTGAAGCTGCTGCTGATCCCACCCAGGATCTTGATTAGGCCACTTTTGATCTCCTGGTGGACCCCCCTGATTCTGCCTCTCCCATATTCTCATACCAGCCTGTCTAATCATGATTCTTTCCTCTGCAGTGAATAGAATACTCAAAATAGACTGCATCTCTTTCCAAGTATATGTATTGGGACCCAAAAATTGGTCCAGTCTCTCAGCTACACCTAAGGGATCATCCAGCAAGGTACCCATCTCTTTCTTAAAACTGCAGATATCTGATGTACTGAGAGGTACAGTCACAAACCCTATTCCTCCTTGCTGCCCCCCCATAGGCACTTCCCTGAGTGGATGTAATCCTACACTGTCTCCCTCTTGTTCATTCCTGTCATTCCTCACTCTGCTTCTTGTTTGGGTGGGTGAAGGAGAAGTTGGTTGCAGGGCTATTTGATTTAGGGGACCTTGACCCCTGTTCTGGTGAAAAGGTGGTGGTAGGTTATCCAGGGGTTCCCATTTCTCCTTCTCCTTGTCTTTGTCCTTATCCTCAGTTCTTAATATTGGAACAGGAGATGGATGTGAGACCCTAATACAAATAGCAACATATTCAGCTTCTTCCTTACTAAAACACTTTTTAGAATTCACATGATGGTTCAAAGCTTGGCAAATCCAATCCTCAAAAGATCCAAAAATAGGCCAAAACACACGTGGTCTTAATGGTTCTTTTGGCCATACCTCCATACAGTAGTGAATCATTCTTTCCTTTGATTTCACTTTTCTCTGTTGTGACCGTTTGAGACCGTCCCCTTAAGAAAGGGAATATGGTGGATGGAAGTTGGTAAATGAAAAGAAGGATCTAAACTAATTTGTAAGTGCAGATCAGGTTCGTGATCATCTGAAGAACCTGAAAGTGTTCAAGTCCATGGGACCCGATGGGATACACCCACGGGTACTGAGAGAACTGGCAGATGAGGTTGCTAAACCCCTCTCTATTATATTTCAAAAGTCCTGGCAGTCTGGTGAAGTCCCCACAGACTGGAAAAGGGGAAACATTGCCCCCATCTTCAAAAAGGGCAAGAAGGAGGAACCAGGGAACTACAGGCCAGTCAGTCTCACCTCTGTGCCTGGAAAGATCATGGAGCAGATCCTCCTGGAGTCACTACTCGCTCAAAAGAATAGTGAAGAGGTGATTGGGAGCAGTCAGCATGGCTTTGCCAAGGGCAAATCCTGCCTGACCAACCTGGTGGACTTCTATGAGCAGGTGACAAAATTAATAGACGAGGGGCGAGCAACTGATGTCGTTTACCTGGACCTGAGCAAAGCCTTCGACACTGTCCCACACCACATCCTGGTCTCCAAACTGGTGACACATGGGTTTGATTGGTGGACCACTAGATGGATAAGGAACTGGCTTGATGGCCGCACCCAAAGAGTGGCTGTCAATGGCTCCATGTCCCAGTGGAGGCCAGTGACAAGTGGAGTCCCTCAGGGATCAGTCCTGGGACCTGTCTTATTCAACATCTTTGTGGGGGACATGGACAGTGGCATTGAGTGCACCCTCAGCAAGTTTGCTGATGACACCAAGCTGTGTGGTGCAGCAGACACGCTGGAGGGAAGGGAGGCCATCCAGAGGGACCTTGACAGGCTGGAGAGGTGGGCACAGGCCAACCTCATGAAGTTCAATAAGAGCAAGTGCAGGGTCCTGCATCTGGGTCGAGGCAATCCCAGGCACAAATACAGGCTGGGCAGTGACTGGCTGGAGGGTAGCCCTGAGGAGAGAGACTTGGGGGTGCTGGTGGACAAAAAGCTCAACATGAGCTCTCAGTGTGCACTTGCAGCCCGCAAAGCCAATCAGATCCTGGGCTGCATCAGGAGAAGTGTGGCTAGCAGGTCGAGGGAGGTGATCCTCCCCCTCTACTCAGCCCTGGTGAGACCCCACCTGGAGTACTGTGTCCAGTTCTGGAGCCCCTATTACAAGAGGGATGTGGAGGTGCTGGAACGTGTCCAGAGAAGGGCCACGAGGATGATCAGAGGGCTGGAGCACCTCTCCTATGAGGACAGACTGAGGGAGTTGGGGCTGTACAGTCTGCAGAAGAGAAGGCTCCGAGGTGACCTAATTGTCGCCTTCCAGTATCTGAAGGGGGCCTACAGGAAGGCTGGGGAAGGACTTCTCAGGATATCAGGTAGTGATAGGACTAGGGGGAATGGAATGAAGCTGGAGGTGGGGAGATTCAGGCTAGATGTGAGGAGGAGGTTCTTCACCATGAGAGTGGTGAAACCCTGGAATGGGTTGTCCAGGGAGGTGGTCGAGGCCCCGTCCCTGGGGGTGTTTAAGAGCAGGCTAGATGAGGCTCTGTCCAGCCTGATCTAGTGTGGGGTGTCCCTGCCCATGGCGGGGGGGTTGGAACTGGATGATCCTTGTGGTCCCTTCCAACCCTGAGTGAAACTATGAAACTATGAAATGAAATAATTTCATTGGTAGATTGGGAGGAAGCACCTTCTGAACTGGGAGTGCAGGAGGGTATCCTGGGCATTCTGGCACTTTTATCTTCAGTCTTTCTTCCGCTCCCCCGCCGAGCAGCAGCTCTCTCTGTGCTGGGCTTTCAGCCAAGGCTTGACCTTGAAATTGATAAGCTGCAAGGCCTGTATTAACTGCTTTCCAATTAACACATAACTGCTTCTAACTTTTTTTCTCTTTTCTCTCTCTTTCTAACCCGCTCTGGGGAAAAGGAGAGAGAGGGGGAAGCGGAGGTGGGGAACCCCCCTCAGCAGAGGGGGGAACTCTCATTTCTGTGCTACTTTGTTGTATATTTCTGTATATACTGTAAATATTGTAAATCTTGTATATATTTCCCTGCGTTTCCCTGATTTGTAAATATACAGCTCCACTGCTTTGCTAATTCAGCTGTGAGGTTTTTTTTTCCCTTTCCCTTCAATTTTCTTTCCCTTTACTTTACAGGGGGGAGGGAGGAGGCTTTTTGGCCTTACCCTTCCAACCCTACGACATTTTTTTTTCTTGGCCTACCCAACGTGGGGCAGATAATTAGCTTAATTTATTACTTGATTGATTTAGTGTTTTCTAGCTGAATTAGCAAACATGAAGGTGTTGTGGTTTGTAGAGCGATTATTCTTTTCAACTTTTGGGGCTCTGGCTTACAGATATTGTTTGGGTTTGATTTTGGATTACCTGGGTAAATATTTGGTGCGGACAATTTATCTGTGGGTTATGTATAGAGTTAGACTATGGTACGGAAAATGCATGGATTTCTTATGGCCAGCGAGATACAGAAATGTTACCTCCACCACTCTCCCAATTGAGATAAAGGGTTTTAAGATTCTGCCGGAGGAGAGAGTAACTTTAGGTGATGGCTGGGATCCAAAGGTGATTTATTTGGTGTCTGTAATTCTGCTGCTGGTGATAACTAATGTGTATTCTCTGTATTCCTGGCGTCGGGAGAGAAAGGTGTCCAGAGCTTGTTTTGTTATTAAAACTAGATCAAAAAGAAAACGCCGTGGCTCTGGATCAGTCCCAGAGTCATCTAGTGATGAGGAGTGTGCAGAATCTCTGTCAGTTAAAAAGAAAGCTAAAAAGTTAATTGGTAAGGCTGCTCTAAATGACTTTGTCGCTGATTCTGGAAAGCTGCCAAGGGCGGCGGCTGATATCAACATGGCGTCTCCTCCTTCTCCTCCTCCTTCTTCTCCGTCGGCCATTAACGGAGCAAGGTCATTTCTGCCCACTCTCTCGGTGGGACCGGAAGTCACTGCGCCAGCAGCTGATTTATCTCAGGACCTGTCGGCTTCCATTAAGGTGGCTGTAAATTCAAACACAGCTCCAGTTAAGGTGGCTGTTTTAAAGACTAGAAGTGCAAAGACCAAAGATGATGGAGAAGAAGAGCTGGAGACTGATCCTGGTGAGGGGCCCTCTACTCTAAGAAATCCTGCTGAGGAGGAAGAGAAGATTTGTTTTAAAGATCTAGCTAACCTAGTGAGATCAAAGCAGGATAGAGATGAAGCTAGGAAAGGAGCTGGCAAAGGTGGTTCTCAGCTTAAAGAGATCCTTGAGAAAATGACAGCAGGATTATTTGGACAAAAAGTTCAGGGAGAGGAAGAGGAAGATGATATTTTAGAATGTTCCTCACCGCGTGAGGAATTGCGAAATGTCCGTAAAGATTTCACCAGGGCAGATAAGGAGCCAGTTCTAGCTTGGCTTAGTAGGTGTTATGATACAGGTGCTCTAGCTCTAACAGTTGGAGACAAGTCAGCAGCTCAGTTAGGAACTCTCTCAAGGGATAATGGAATAGATAGACATCTAGCATCAGGACCTGTTCCCTCAAAAAAACGAGGAGGGTAATTGTTATTGGTGATTCCCTTCTGAGGGGAATGGAGGGCCCTATATGTCGGCCCGACCCATCTCATTGGAAACTCTGTTGTCTGCCAGGAGCCCAAGTTAATGATGTTACCAGTAGGCTGCCTAAACTGGTGCAGCCCTCTGACTACTACCCTTTACTAGTTATGCAGTTAGAGAATGATGATGTTGCAACCAGAACTCCCAGGGCTATCAAAGATGACTTCAGGGCCCTGGGAGACCTGGTTGAAGGGTCAGGGGCACAAATAATTTTTTCATCAATACCCTTAACTGCAGGAGGGAATACAGTAAGGAACAGGTCAGCAGCTATAGTTAACAAGTGGCTTAGAGGCTGGTGCAGTCAAAAGAATTTTGGTTTTTTTGATATTGGGAAACTTTCTACTGCACCAGGCCAGCTGGCAACAGATAGAGTACATCTGTCCCAGAGAAGGGGAAAGATCACTGTATATGAGAACGGACTGTCCCCCAAAGATAAAAAGATGCTGGGTAGGGAATTGGCGGGTCTCATCAACAGGGCTTTAAACTAGTTTCGAAGGGGGAAGGGGCTGAAAATAGTCCTCTCAGACAAGAGTCTGGGGGCGACAAGCTAGAGTCGGAGGTGAAACCAGCAGCCCAGCTGAAGTGCATGTACACTAATGCATGAAGCATGGGTAACAAACAGGAGGAGCTGGAAGCCTTGATGCAGCAGGAAAATTATGATGTAGTTGCCATCACAGAGACGTGGTGGGATGACTCACATGACTGGAGGGCTGCAATTGACGGCTACAAGCTCTTCAGGAGAGACAGGCGAGGAAGAAGGGGTGGAGGGGTGGCCCTTTACATCAGGGAGGCACTAGATGCCATTGAGATGGAGATTAGGGACGATTGGGTTGAATGCTTGTGGATAAGAATTAGAGGGAAGACCAGCAGGGCAGACACCTGGTTGGAGTCTGTTATAGACCA
This sequence comes from Melanerpes formicivorus, assembly GCF_026170545.1. Taxonomy (NCBI): domain Eukaryota; kingdom Metazoa; phylum Chordata; class Aves; order Piciformes; family Picidae; genus Melanerpes; species Melanerpes formicivorus. Next base: position 1,515,559 of record NW_027142361.1, on the reverse strand, counting down.
CCCAACCAGGAGGAAGATGTTGATGAAGCATTCTATAGGCAGCGTAGGGCTGTCTCAAGATCTCCGGACCTTGTTCTCATGGGCGACTTCAACCTGCTTGACATCTGCTGGGAACTCAACACGGCAGAGAGCAGACAGTCTAGAAGGTTCTTAGAATGCATGGAGGACAGCTTCTTATCCCAGGTGCTGCGAGAGCCTACCAGGGGCAAGGCTATGCTTGACCTCCTCTTCACCAACAGGGAAGGGCTGGTGGGCGATGTGGTGGTTGGAGGGTGTTTGGGGTCCAGTGACCACGAGATAATTGAATTCCCGGTTTTTGGTCAAGCCAAGAGGGGCGGCAAGAAGACCTCCACTCTGGACTTCCGGAGGGCAGACTTCGGGTTACTCAAGGAACTAATTCAGAGGGTTCCTTGGGATAAAGCCCTTAAAAACAAAGGGGTCCAGGAGAGCTGGACCTACTTCAATGAAGAATTGTTGAAGGCTCAGGGACAGGCTTTGCCAATGCGCCGGAAGATGAGCCGCCGGGGCAGACAGCCAGCCTGGATGGTTAATGAACTTTTAATGGAACTATGGGAAAAAAGAGGGTGTATCACCTTTGGAAGAGAGGGGAGGCAACCCACAGAATGTTTAAGGATGTTGCTAGGTCTTGTAGGAAGAGAATTAGGGAGGCAAAAGCACACTTGGAGCTTAAACTGGCCTCTACTATGAAGGACAACAAAAAATCCTTCTATAAATACATTAATAGTAAGAGGAAGGGCAACGACAACCTCCACTCCTTGGTGGATACGGAGGGGAACATTGTAACAAAGGATGAGGAAAAGGCAGAGATACTTAACACCTTCTTTGCCTCAATTTTTACTAGAAGGGCAGAACGTCTTCCTGACAGCTGGCCTGCAGAGCTGGCAGAAGGAGCCAGGGAGCTGCACAGTTTCCCTATGTTCCATGAGGAGGTGGTTGGAACTCTCCTAAGCAGCTTGGATCCCCACATGTCCATGGGACCAGATGGGATTCATCCTAGGGTGCTGAGAGAGCTGGCAGATGAGCTGGCCAAGCCACTCTCCATAATTTTCCAGCAGTCCTGGCTCACTGGCGAGGTCCCAGAGGACTGGAAGCTGGCCAACGTGGTGCCCATCCATAAGAAGGGCCGGTTGGATGAGCCAGGGAATTACAGGCCTGTCAGCCTGACCTCTGTGCCAGGCAAGATCATGGAACAGGTCATCCTGAGTGCAATAACACAGCACTTACAGGATGGCCAAGGGATCAGGCCTAGCCAGCATGGATTTAGGAAGGGCAGGTCCTGCCTGACCAACCTGATATCCTTCTATGATCAGGTGACCCGCCTGGTGGATGTGGGGAGGCCTGTTGATGTAGTCTACCTGGACCTCAGCAAGGCCTTTGACACCGTCCCCCATAGCAAACTGCTGGCCAAGCTGTCAGCCCATGGCTTGGAAGGGAGCACACTGCGATGGGTTAGGAACTGGCTGGATGGCCGAGCCCAGAGAGTGGTGGTGAATGGTGCCACATCCAGCTGGCAGCCAGTCACTAGTGGTGTGCCCCAAGGATCAGTGCTGGGCCCTGTGCTCTTTAACATCTTTATTGATGATCTGGATGAGGGCATTGGGTCCATCATCAGTAAATTTGCTGACGACACCAAGCTGGGGGCAAGAGTTGATCTGCTGGAGGGTAGAGAGGCTCTGCAGAGGGACCTCGACAGGCTGGACAGATGGGCAGAGTCCAACGGCATGAGATTTAACACATCCAAGTGCCGGGTTCTGCACATTGGCCACAACAACCCCATGCAGTGCTACAGGCTGGGGTCAGAGTGGCTGGAAAGCAGCCAGGCAGAGAGGGACCTGGGGGTGCTGGTTGATGGTAGGATGAACATGAGCCTGCAGTGTGCCCAGGCAGCCAAGAGGGCCAATGGCATCCTGGCCTGCATCAGGAACAGCAGGAGCAGGGAGGTCATTCTGCCCCTGTATACTGCACTGGTTAGGCTGCACCTCGAGTACTGTGTCCAGTTCCGGGCCCCTCAGTTTAGGAAGGATGTTGACTTGCTGTAACGAGCCCAGAGGAGAGCAACAAAGTTGGTGAGGGGCTTGGAACACTAGCCCTATGAGGAGAGGCTAAGGGAGCTGGGGTTGCTCAGCCTGGAGAAGAGGAGACTCAGGGGTGACCTTATCACCCTCTACAACTACCTGAAGGGAAGTTGTAGACAGGCTGATGATGGTCTCTTCTCCCAGGCAGCCAGTACCAGAACAAGAGGACACAGTCTCAGGCTGCGCCAGGGGAGGTTCAGGTTAGATGTTAGGAAGAAGTTCTATAGAGAAAGAGTGATTGCCCATTGGAACGGATTGCCCGGGGAGGTGGTGGAGTCGCCATCATTGAAGGTGTTCAGAAGGAGGCTTGATGGGGTGCTTGGTGCCATGGGTTAGCTGTTTGGGTGGGTTGGATTGGTTGATGGGTTGGACACGATGATCTTGAAGGTCTCTTCCAACCTGGTTTGTTTTATTCTAATAAAGGTTTAACCTAGGCAGGGCTCTCGGTAAGGTTAATCTGTGGATACGCCTTATAATGGCGGTTGCCCTTCCAGAGATGATCTTCCATGGAATCCTAAGCCCTGGACTACCATAGATGAGGGAATTAAGCGCTTGAGAGAATTTGCTGTTAGAGAGCTACTCTATGGTGAACATGAAACTCTGAATCCTGATGACATTCCTGTGGGTATTGGTCTCGCTAAAAAGATCATCAAACTTGCTCCTTCTAATTATGCAAACATTCTGGCAAGCAGAATTGTGTCAAGAAGTTATGGTGGAGCTTCTCCTACGGTTGGCCAATTCAGTGATCAAATGAGACAATTGGAAGATAGCATGACACGTGTTTCTTTGTTTTCGGCCATTGAAACTCTGTCTGGAAAAATTGAGAGTTGCATGAAGGATCTGAAAGATTCCATATACCAATTGGCACAGAAGGATAATTTCAATTCTTCCTCCAGGTGGATGCAAGTTTCATCTGTGAGGAACACACGTCCTCCAAGGAGGTCATTCCAAAACAGATCAAATCAAAACAGACCACCAAGGCAATCACGTAGAACTATTTGGATAACTCTGCGTGACCCGTTTGGTGAGAACATGAACCGCTGGGATGGCCAACCAACTTCTAATCTTTTCAGGAGACTGAGAGAATTGCAATGTGGCAGAACACGAGGTAGCAATTCCAGAAGGGTAGCTGTTACTTCCACAGTTCCCCAGAGCAACTCTAGTAGCTCCAACAGTGGCTCCAGTTATAACATGCAAAGTTATAACACTGCACACTGTGCTCAATGCATATGTGGGCATGTTCCCCATAATTAGGGGTGCCCTGCCTCCCGCCAGGAGGAGGAGAGGGATAACAGAGATAATAGAATCTATTGGGATGTGTGCATCCAGTGGCCTGGCACTTCACAAGTTCGGAAGTACAGGGCCTTGGTTGACACAGGAGTTCAGTGCACCATAATGCCATCAAATTATCAGGGATCAGAGTCCATAACTATTCTGGGAGTCACTGGTGGATCTCAAGCATTAAGTAAGGTGGAGGTTAATATAAGTTTAACTGGTAAACAATGGAGGAAGCATACAGTTGTGACCGGACCTGACGCACCTTGTATTTTGGGAATTGATTTTCTGAGAGAAGGGCGTTTCAAAGACCCTAGAGATTACAAATGGAAACCATTTCCACTGGGGACCTGAACAACAAGCAGCCTTTGACCAGGTAAAGCAAGAGGCAGTTCAAGCAATGGGTCTGGGACCTGTCCGAGATGGTCCAGATATTAAGAACATTTTGTACACGGCTGCAAGTGACAATGGTCCAACCTGGTGCTTGTGGCAAAAAGCTCCAGGTGAGACACGTGGACGACCTCTTGGTTTCTGGAGTCAAGGTTACAGAGGTTCAGAGGCTAATTATACTCCAACAGAGAAAGAGATTCTAGCTGCCTATGAAGGAGTAAAAGCATCTTCTGAAGTAGTTGGAACTGAATCACAACTTCTCTTAGCTCCCAGATTGCCAGTTTTGAATTGGATGTTCAAAGGCAAAGGCTCCACAACACATCATGCTACAGACTCAACATGGTCTAAGTGGATGGCTCTGATAACACAGAGAGCTCGAATGGGAAATCTTGAAAGGCCTGGTCTAGTGGAGGTGATCTCAAGTTGGCCTGAAGGTATCAACTGTGCTAAACCTCCAGAGGAGAAAGTATCTTGTGCTGAGGAAGCTCCTCCTTACAATGACCTTTCTGATGATGAAAAGAAATATGCTTTGTTCACAGATGGTTCCTGTCATCTTGTTGGAAACAAGCGAAGGTGGAAGTCTGCAGTGTGGAGTCCAACACGCCGAGTTGCAGAAACAAAGGATGGAGAAGGAGAATCCAGTCAGTTTGCAGAGGTAAAAGCTGTCCAGCTAGCTCTCGACGTGGCTGAACGTGAGAGATGGCCAAAGCTTTATCTCTACACCGACTCATGGATGGTAGCCAATGCTCTATGGGGTTGGCTAAAGAACTGGAAGAAGAGTGGTTGGCAGAGGAAAGGAAAACCCATTTGGGCAGCTGAACTATGGCAGGACATTGCTGATCGAGTTGAGAGAATTCCAGTGAAGGTGAGACACATCGATGCTCACATTCCTGAGAGCAAATCTACTGAGGAACAGCAACACAACCATCAGGCAGATCTAGCTGCAAGAGTTTCTCAAGTAGACATGGACTCTAATCTTGATCTCGACTGGAAATACCGAGGTGAGATATTCTTAGCTTGGTGGGCTCATGATTCGTCAGGACATCAAGGCAGAGATGCCATATACCAATGGGCTCGTGAGAGATCCATAGACATTTCCATGGATGCTATCACACAAGTCATCCATGACTGTGACATTTGTGCTGCTATTAAGCAGGCAAAACAAATTAAGCCCTTGAGGAATGGTGACAGATGGTCCAAGTACAAGTATGGTGAAGCTTGGCAGATTGACTTCATCACTCTACCAGGTTCTCGTTCTGGTAAGCAATACGTGCTTACTATGGTAGAGGCAAACACTGGATGGTTGGAAACTTATCCAATTCCACATGCAACTGCACGCAACACCATTCTCGGTCTGGAGAGACAAATCCTGTGGAGATATGGAACTCCAGAGAGGATTGAGTCAGACAACGGAACTCATTTCAAAAACAACCTTATAAAGAACTGGGCAAAAGAGCACAGTATTTAGTGGATATTCCATATTCCCTACTCTGTACCAGCTTCAGGGAAGATTGAACGCTACAACGGTTTGTTGAAGACCACTCTTAAAGCCATGGGGGGTGGATCTTTGAAAAACTGGGAAAAACATTTAGCACAAGCAACCTGGCTGGTAAATAGTAGAGATTCAGTGAACCGAGCTGGACCTGCACATTCAGATTTGCTACAGAAAGTGGAAGGTGATAGAGTCCCTGTTGTTAGAGAAAAGAATCTGTTAGGTAAAACTGTTTGGGTATTTTCACCCTCAGGAGAGGCTAAACCTGTCCGAGGGGTGGTTTCAGCTGAAGGTCCGGATCACACTTATTGGGTAATGCAAGAGAATGGTGAAATTCAGTGTATTCCACAAAGAAATTTAACTTTAGCTGAAAGAGGTTAATTTCAAACTGCTGTACAGCTACATCGCGTCCAAAGGAAGAATCAAGGAGGAATCTACAGTACACGAATCCTGAGATCCCTGAGGGCCCTGAGTTAACTAAGGGACCCTTAGATTCCCTGTTTCCCTTTTCTTTGCTTCATCGGCGAAGAAATGAACTGTTTTCCATTTTTCTCATTTTCTGATTTTCTAGGACTTTTGAATCATCTACATCTAAGTATAGCCGGAATGGACTATGAACTTTACTTACAACCTGTAAATATCATTTTGGGTTGGATGGACAGTATGAACGGCCAATGAAATTGTTTAGAAGGGGTGGACTGTGACCGTTTGAGACTGTCCCCTTAAGAAAGGGAATATGGTGGATGGAAGTTGGTAAACGAAAATAAGGATCTAAACTAATTTCATTGGTAGATTGGGAGGAAGCACCTTCTGAACTGAGAGTGCAGGAGGGTATCCTGGGCATTCCTGCACTTTTCTGGTTTCATAGTTTCATAGTTTCATAGTTTCATTCAGGGTTGGAAGGGACCACAAGGATCATCTAGTTCCAACCCCCCTGCCATGGGCAGGGACACCCCACACTAGATCAGGCTGGCCAGAGCCTCATCCAGCCTGCTCTTAAACACCCCCAGGGACGGGGCCTCGACCACCTCCCTGGACAACCCATTCCAGGGTCTCACCACTCTCATGGTGAAGAACCTCCTCCTCACATCTAGCCTGAATCTCCCCACCTCCAGCTTCATTCCATTCCCCCTAGTCCTATCACTACCTGAGAAGTCCTTCCCCAGCCTTCCTGTAGGCCCCCTTCAGATACTGGAAGGCCACAATTAGGTCACCTCGGAGCCTTCTCTTCTGCAGACTGAACAGCCCCAACTCCTTCAGTCTGTCATAGAATCATAGAATCAGTAAGGCTGGAAAAGACCTCAAGGATCATCAAGTCCAACCCATCACCATAGACCTCATGACTAAACCATGGCACGAAGTGCCACGTCCAATCCCCTCTTGAACACCTCCAGGGATGGTGACTCCAACACCTCCCAGGGCAGCCCATTCCAATGGCGAATGACTCTCTCAGTAAAGAACTTTCTCCTGACCTCCAGCCTAAACTTCCCCTGGTGCAGTTTGAGACTGTGTCCTCTTGTTCTGGTATTGGTTGCCTGAGAGAACAGACCAACCCCCACCTGGCTACCACCTCCCTTCAGGTAGTTGTAGAGAGCAAGGTATCCCTGAGCCTCCTCCTCTCCAGGCCAAACAATCCCAGCTCCCTCAGCCTTTCCTCATAGGGCTTGTGCTCAAGGCCTCTCACCAGCCTTGTTGCCCTTCTCTGGACACATTCAAGTGTCTCAATGTCCTTTTTAAACTGAGGGGCCCAGAACTGGACACAGTACTCCAGGTGGGGTCTCACCAGGGCTGAGTAGAGGGGGACGATCACCTCCCGCGACCTGCTAGCCACACTTCTGATGCAGCCCAGGATCTGATTGGCTTTGCGAGCTGCAACTGCACACTGAGAGCTCATGTTGAGCTTTTTGTCCACCAGCACCCCCAAGTCTCTCTCCTCAGGGCTACTTTCCAGCCAGTCACTGCCCAGCCTGGATTTGTGCCTGGGATTGCCTCGACCCAGATGCAGGACCCTGCACTTGCTCTTATTGAACTTCATGAGGTTGGCTTGTGCCCACCTCTCCAGCCTGTCAAGGTCCCTCTGGATGGCCTCCCTTCCCTCCAGCGTGTCTGCTGCACCACACAGCTTGGTGTCATCAGCAAACTTGCTGAGGGTGCACTCAATGCCACTGTCCATGTCACCCACAAAGATGTTGAACAAGACAGGTCCCAGGACTGACCCCTGAGGGACTCCGCTTGGTCAGTCTGCCTTCCCCCTCCTTTGGTAGCAGCAGCTCTCTCTGTGCTGGGCTTTCGGCCAAGGCTTGACCTTGAAATTGATAAGCTGCAAGGCCTGTATTAACTGCTTTCCAATTAACACATAACTGCTTCTAACTTTTTTTCTCTTTTCTGTCTCTTTCTAACCCGCTCTGTGGAAAGGGGGAGAGAGTGGGAAGCGGAGGTGGGGAACCCCCCTCAGCAGAGGGGGGAACTCTCATTTCTGTGCTACTTTGTTGTATATTTCTGTATATACTGTAAATATTGTAAATCTTGTATATATTTCCCTGCGTTTCCCTGCTTTGTAAATATACAGCTCCACTGCTTTGCTAATTCAGCTGTGAGGTTTTTTTTTCCCTTTCCCTTCAATTTTCTTTCCCTTTACTTTACAGGGGGGAGGGAGGAGGCTTTTTGGCCTTACCCTTCCAACCCTACGACATCTGTCCATCATCCTCCCAATATTGAATGAGCAGCCCTAACGGACTCTCTGGAGGAATAGAAGGTAAAGCCTTCTCTCCATCCTGCCTTGATGACTTCCTCTTCTTTTGTCCCATTTTCTCCTGACTACCACAAATATTACAAATAATAAATAAATAAAATAAAACTGAAATAAAATAAAACTAAAATAAAAAACTAAAAAAAAAAAAATCCAAAGAATTGCTGCTCAGGAATACCATTCCTGGCTACCACAAATACTCATGCGAGTGCAACAGTCTAAACAATTCCTACTCACGAATACAATTCCTGGCTACTACAAAAACTCATGTGAGTGGAACAGTCTAAACAATTCCTACTCACGAATACTATTCCTGGCTACCACAAATACTTATGCAAGTGGAATAAACCACAAATACGGACTCGATGATCCTGAAGGTCCTCTCCTAAGTTATACTGTGATACTGTGATACTCATGCAAGTGGAACAATGCCACAAATAATCATGCAAGCGGAATAATCAAAAGAATTCCTACTTGCGAATACCCCTCTTCTTTACCAGCCGGAGCCACCACTCCAGATCCACCGTAACTTCCCCCTTGCAGAACCTGAAACAGTGGACTCAAACACTCAAACTAAGGTAGCCGAATACAAATGTAGCTGAATCCTTCCCCCCTCAAGCGGTATTCTCACCACTGTGGCCGACGTCGCTTGGATCTTGTATACGAAGTTTTACGGGGTCCATGGCCTCCAATTGGACATCAAACAACAAAACAACACAAAAAAATAAACCAAAAAAAAAGGAAAAGAAAAGAAAAGGAAAGGAAAGGAAAGGAAAGGAAAGGAAAGGAAAGGAAAGGAAAGGAAAGGAAAGGAAAGGAAAGGAAAGGAAAGGAAAGGAAAGGAAAGGAAAGGAAAGGAAAGGAAAGGAAAGGAAAGGAAAGGAAAGAAAAGAAAAGAAAAGAAAAGAAAAGAAAAGAAAAGAAAAGAAAAGAAAAGAAAAGAAAAGAAAAGAAAAGAAAAGAAAAGAAAAGAAAAGAAAAGAAAAGAAAAGAAAAGAAAAGAAAAGAAAAGAAAAGAAATTTCTTTGCTTGCCTTTATTGAGTTCTGATTGTGCTGACCATTCCATCTTTTGACTACAATGAAGCCACAGAAAATGCTGTGGGGTGCCCCTTCATTTGCAGTTCAAAAGATGTGAAGGTTCAGACGATTCCCGGCCAATGCACCATTTGTTATAGATGACTCTAGGTAAAAGTTTTTGGTAACAGATTTATTGGCACTAAAAGATCATAAAAAGGCAATAAATGCAATAACAGCAAGCAAAGCAGCGTGCTGGGCTTGGGAGGGGCCAAAACTCCACCTCCACAGCAGCCTTACAATAGTTTTCTTCATCTTATATAGTTACATCATCTACATAAGCAAACTTATGCTAAATAGAAGGCAGGCATATGATAATGAGTCTTAGAATAGGTGGTCAAATCCCTTCTCCCTACATTCATTGTGGTAAAGCTCAAAGCATCCACTTTCACGCATGCTCAATTGTCCAGGCTTCTTATGTAAAGAAAACAAATTCCTAGTTCTTCTCCTCAGCCTTGGTGTCTCCAATTAACCAAAAACACTGTCTCTGTTTAAGTCTGTAAAATATGCAGCTCCCCTTTTGTCCTTGAAACAGGCTCCTGCTAGCTTCTGACCCCCAGTTTGAGTACACTCTGAATTCTCTACCTTTAACACAAATCACAGAATTACCAGTATATTCATAACAGCTACCATCCATGAGTCAGTGTAGAGATAAAGCTTTGGCCATCTCTCACGTTCAGCTACATCGAGAAGTAGCTGGACAGCTTTTACCTCTGCAAACTGACTGGATTCTCCTTCTCCATCCTTTGTTTCTGCAACTCGGCGTGTTGGACTCCACACTGCAGACTTCCACCTTCGCTTGTTTCCAACAAGACAACAGGAACCGTCTGTGAACAAAGCATATTTTTTTTCATCGTCAGAAAGGTCGTTATAAGGAGGAGCTTCCTCAGCACAAGATACTTCCTCACCTGGAGGTTTAGCACGGTTGGTACCTTCAGGCCAACTTGAGAACACCTCCACTAGACCAGGCCTTTCAAGATTTCCCATTCGAGCTCTCTGTGTTATCAGAGCCATCCACTTAGACCATGTTGAGTCTGTGGCATGATGTGTTGTGGAGCCTTTGAACATCCAATTCAAAACTGGCAATCTGGGAGCTAAGAGAAGTTGTGATTCAGTTCCAATTACTTCAGAAGATGCTTTCACTCCTTCATAGGCAGCTAGAATTTCTTTCTCTGTTGGAGTATAATTAGCCTCTGAACCTCTGTAACCTCGACTCCAGAAACCAAGAGGTCGTCCACGTGTCTCACCTGGAGCTTTTTGCCACAAGCACCAGGTTGGACCATTGTCACTTGCAGCCGTGTACAAAATGTTCTTAATGTCTGGACCATCTCGGACAGGTCCCAGACCCACTGCTTGAACTACCTCTTGCTTTACCTGGTCAAAGGCTGCTTGTTGTTCAGGTCCCCAGTGGAAATTGTTTCTCTTTCGAGTCACATCATACAGAGGTTTCACAATCTGACTGTATCCAGGAATGTGCAGTCTCCAAAATTCCACTATCCCCAAGAAACGTAGGGTCTCTTGCTTGTTTGTGGGATTTGCCATGGTAGAGACTCTATTTACCACATCCACTGGAATGTGTCGGCGTCCATCCTGCCACCGCACTCCCAGAAACTGAATCTCTGTGGTAGGTCCTTTCACCTTGTCTCTCTTGATGGCAAAACCTGCATTCAGAAGAACGTCAATGATTTTGTTACCTTTCTCAAAGACTTCCTCAGCAGTTTTACCCCAGACAATGATATCATCGATGAACTGGATGTGTTCTGGAGCACCACCTTTCTCCAGAGCGTTGTGGATTACTGCATGACAGATGCTTGAGCTGTGGATCCAGCCCATTGGCAATCTGTTGAAAGTGTACTGGATTCCTCTCCAGGTGAAAGCAAACTGAGGCCTGCATTCCTCTGCTATGGGAATAGAGAAAAGTGCATTAGCAATGTCTATGGTAGCATACCATTTGGCCTCTTTGGATTCCAGCTCATACTGTAGCTCCATCATGTCTGGTACTGCTGCACTCATAGGTGGTGTTACTTCATTCAATGCTCGGTAGATGACCGTCAGACGCCAGTCTCCATTCTGCTTTCGCACAGGCCACACTGGACTGTTGAAAGGTGAATGAGTTTTGCTGATGATTTTCTGACTCTCCAACTGACGAATCAGATTCTGAATGGGCAACAAAGAGTCATGGTTGGTTCTGTATTAACTGTGATGCACAGTCTGAGAAGCAACCGGCAATTTAATGTCGTGAATTTTATGTTGTCCCACAACTGCAGATTCATCAGAAAGCTCTGGTCTAACAGATAGCTTCAGTTTTTGTCCATCAATTTCTATAGAAGCTACTCCAAAAGCCCATTTGTAACCTCTAGGGTCTTTGAAACGCCCTTCTCTCAGAAAATCAATTCCCAAAATACAAGGTGCGTCAGGTCCGGTCACAACTGTATGCTTCCTCCATTGTTTACCAGTTAAACTTATATTAACCTCCACCTTACTCAACTCTTGAGATCCACCAGTGACTCCCAGAATTGTTATGGACTCTGATCCCTGATAATTTGATGGCATTATGGTGCACTGAGCTCCTGTGTCAACCAAGGCCCTGTACTTCCAGAATTGTGAAGTGCCAGGCCACTGGATGCACACATCCCAATAGATTCTGTTATCTCTATTATCCCTCTCCTCCCCCTGGCGGGAGGCAGGGCACCCCTAGTTATAGTGAACATGCCCACATGTGCATTGCGCACAGTGTGCAGTGTTATAACTGGAGCCACTGTTGGAGCTACTAGAGTTGCTCTGGGGAACTGTGGAAGTAACAGCTACCCTTCTGGTATTGCTACCTCGGGTTCTGCCACTTTGCAATTCCCTCAGTCTCCTGAAAAGATTAGAAGTTGGTTGGCCATCCCACTTTTATTATTTGAATAAACCAAACCAGGTCGGGAGAGACCTTCAAGATCATCGTGTCCAACCCATCAACCAATCCAACCCACCCAAACAGCTAACCCATGGCACCAAGCACCCCATCATGTCTTCTTCTGAACACCTTCAATGACGGCGACTCCACCACCTCCCCAGGCAACTCATTCCATAGCGCAATCACTCTTTCTGTATAGGACTTCTTCCTAACATCCAACCTGAACCTCCCCTGGTGCAGCCTGAGACTGTGTCCTCTTGTTCTGGTACTGGCTGCCTGGGAGAAGAGACCATCATCCGCCTGTCTACAACCTCCCTTCAGGTAGTTGTAGAGAGTGATAAGGTCACCCCTGAGTCTCCTCTTCTCCAGGCTGAGCAACCCCAGCTCCCTCAGCCTCTCCTCATAGGGCTTGTGTTCCAAACCCCTCACCAACTTTGTTGCTCTTCTCTGGACTCGTTCCAGCAAGTCAACATCCTTCCTAAACTGAGGGGCCCAGAACTGGACACAGTACTCGAGGTGCAGCCTAACCAGTGCAGTATACAGGGGCAGAATGACCTCCCTGCTCCTGCTGGCCACACTGTTCCTGATGCAGGCCAGGATGCCATTGGCCCTCTTGGCTGCCTGGGCACACTGCAGGCTCATGTTCAGCCTACCATCAACCAGCACCCCCAGGTCCCTCTCTGCCTGGCTGCTCTCCAGCCACTCTGACCCCAGCCTGTAGCACTGCATGGGGTTGTTGTGGCCAATGTGCAGAACCCGGCACTTGGATGTGTTAAATCTCATGCCGTTGGATTCTGCCCATCTGTCCAGCCTGTCGAGGTCCCTCTGCAGAGCCTCTCTACCCGCCAGCAGACCAACTCCTGCCCCCAACTTGGTGTCGTCAGCAAATTTACTGATGATGGACTCAATGCCCTCATCCAGATCATCAATAAAGATGTTAAAGTGCACAGGGCCCAGCACTGATCCTTGGGGCACACCACTAGTGACTGGCTGCCAGCTGGATGTGGCACCATTCACCACCACTCTCTGGGCTCGGCCATCCAGCCAGTTCCTAACCCATCGCAGTGTGCTCCCGTCCAAGCCATGGGCTGACAGCTTGGCCAGCAGTTTGCTATGGGGGACAGTGTCAAAGGCCTTGCTGAGGTCCAGGTAGACTACATCCACAGGCCTCCCCACATCCACCAGGCGGGTCACCTGATCATAGAAGGAGATCAGGTTGGTCAGGCAGGACCTGCCCTTCCTAAATCCATGCTGGCTAGGCCTGATCCCTTGGCCATCCTGTAAGTGTTGAACCTGTTCATGTTCTCACCAAACTGATCATGCAGAGTTGTCCAAATAATCCTACGTGACTGCCTTGGTGGCCTGTTTTGATTTGATCTGTTTTGGAATGACCTCCTTGGGGGACATCTATTCCTCACAGATGAAAATTGTATCCACCTGGAGGAAGAATTGGAATTATCCCTTTGTGCCAATTGGGATATGCAATTTTTAAATTCATCCTTCAACTCTTTCATGCAATTCTCAATTTTTCCAGACTGAGTTTCAATGGCTGAAACCAAAGAAACACGTGTCATGCTATCCTCCAATTTTCTCATTTTATCAGTGAATTGGCCAACCGTAGGACGAGCTCCACCATAATTTCTTGACACAATCGTGCTTGCCAGAATGTTTGCATAATTAGAAGGAGCACACTTGATGAGCTTTTTAGCAAGACCAGTTCCTACGGGAATGTCATCAGGATTCAGAGTTTCATGTTCACCATAGAGTATCTCTCTAACAGCAAATTCTCTCAGGTGCTTAATTCCCACATCTATGGTAGTCCAGGGCTTAGGATTCCATGGAAGATCATCTCGGGAAGGGTAACTCAGGGCAACTGCAAATAAAAGGCATATCCACTGATTAACCTTACTGAGAACCTTGGCTAGATGTCTATCTATTCCATTATCCTGAGAGAGACTTCCTAACTGAGCTGCTGACTTGTCTCCAACTGTTAGAGCTGGAACACCTATATCATAATATCTACTAAGTCAAGTTAGAATTGGCTCCTTATCTGCTCTGATGTAATCTTTATGGACGTTTCTATCCTCTTCGCGAGGAGAAGAACATCCAGAAAGGTCATCTTCTTCTCCATCTATCACATCTTCCTGAACATGTTGTCCAAATAATCCTGCTGTCGCTCCCCTAAGGATCTGTCTAAGATGAGAACCACCACTGCTAGCTGCTGTCCTAGCTGCACCTCTATCCTGTGTTGATCTCAATAATTCAGCTAGATCTTTAAAACAAATCTTCTCTTCCTCCTCCGCAGGATCTTTTCTAGTAGAGGGTCCCTTACCAGGATCAGTCTCCTGCTCTTCTTCCCCATTAGCTTCTGGATCAGCTTTGGCATTTCCACTTCTAGTCTTTAAAACTGCTACTTGCTTAATTGGAGCTGTGTTTGAATTTACAGCCACCTTGACAGAAGCTGACAGGTTTTGAGACAGATCAGCTGCTGTGGAAGGGGCTTCCGGTCCTGCCAAGAAGGCAGGTGGAAATGACTTTGCCTCGCTAATGGCCGAAGAAGACAGGGGAGCGGCCATCTTGCAGCTGCCACCACCCCTGGCTGCTTGCCAGAATCAGCAACAGAACCGTTCAAAGCAGCCTTTCCAATAGACTTTTTAGCTTTATCTTTAACTGACACAGATTCTCCATTCTCCTCATCACTGGACGTCTCTGGGGCTGACCCAGATGTATGCCTCCTCCTCTTTGATCTATGCTTAATAATGAAGCAGGCCCTCAACATTTTTTTCTCCTGGTGCAAGGAAAATAACAAATATGCAATCACTATCATCATCAGCAGGATTACACACATCAAATAAATCACCTTTGGATCCCAGCCATCACTTGAAATCACTCTTTCACCTACTGGAATCTTAAACTGCCTTATCTCAATCGGGAGTGTGCTAGAGGTCACATTCCTGCATCTGGTAAGCCAAAAGAATCCCAGACAGCGATCATACAAAAGCCGGATTTTATACATAAGCCACAAATAAATTTTCTGCATTAAATATTTACCTTGGTGATCGATAAGGAGGCCCAGACAATACTTGTAGATCAGAACCGAACACACTGAGAAATGGAATTGCTTAAAAATCCAAAGCACCTTCATGTTTGCTTCTCTGAGTCAAGGAAGCAATAAATCAAGCTAATTATCTGCCGCACGTTAGGACAGCAGAAAAGAAATGTGGAGGTTTGGAGAGAAGCCCTAGTCTCCTCTCCCCCACAAAGAGGGAGAAAAAAAAACCATAGCTAGACCAACCAGAGAAGCAAGGAAAAATGCTATATTTCACAAGCAATGTGGAAAATGCAGGATATGTAGACAATTTACAGTATTTACAACATATATACAGAAATATACAGCAAAGTAAAAAAAAACAACAACAATACAGGAATGAAATTCCCTCTTCCGGTGGAGGGTTCCCCTCCTGTACCCCCTTCTCTCCCCTTTTTTCCCAAAGAGGGTTAGAAAGAGAGAAAAAGGGCAGTTATTAATAAAGCAGAATATTAGTAGGCCACATGCTTATCTGTTCAGGGTCGCTCTGGCAGGGAGCCCAGAAGCAGATGAGCTGGGAAGGGAGAAGGAATGGAGCAAACTGAGGAAAGTTCCAACTGAACTCAAAACTTAAAGTTGCATTCTACCAATCTACCAATGAAATTAGTTTAGAGTATCTGATTGTTTTCATTATTATTCCAAAACATTCAGCCAGAGTGTCCCAGCACTGTCCCTTTCTTAAAGGCGCAGCCTCAAACGGTCACAAAGAACAATCTTGTAAAGAACTGGGCAAAAGAGCATGGTATTGAGTGGATATTCCACATTCCTTACTATGCACCAGCTGCAGGGATGATTCAACGCTACAACGGTTTGTTGAAGACCACTCTTAATGCCATGGGGGGTGGATCTTTGAAAAACTGGGAAAAACATTTAGCACAAGCAACCTGGCTGGTAAATAGTAGAGGTTCAGTGAACCGAGCTGGACCTGCACATTCAGATCTGCTACAGAAAATAGAAGGTGATAGAGTTCCTGTTGTTAGCGAAAAGAATCTGTTAGGTAAAACTGTTTGGGTATTTTCACCCTCAGGAGAGGCTAAACCTGTCCGAGGGGATAGAAGGGGGTACAGAGGGGGGAACCCTCTTCTGTCACAGAGGAGGGAATTTCATTCCTGTATTTATTTATTTTTTCTTTGCTGTATATTTCTGTGTATATATTGTAAATACTGTAAATTGTGTACATATCTTGCATTTTCCACATTGCTTGTAAAATATAGCATTTTCCTTGCTTCTCCAGCTGGGCTAGCTGTGGTTTTTCTTCCTCTTTGTGGGGGAGAGGAGGCTAGGCCTTCTCTCCAAACCACCACATCAGTGCTGTCGCTGTTTGGTTTTCTTTTGCCTGGGATACCTTGACACTGGGGAAAGGAATAAAGTTTTTATTCTGGGGAAAGCAATTATCATCATCCATTAACTTAATCTCTGCGGACTCTGCAGGTATTCCCTGCCTTTTCTCTGTTTTTTGGCTGCAACATGAATCAGTAGAGTTCTACTAAATGAATCCTGATCCACTCCTTGAAGCCTTCAAGTTGATGAGAGATAGCAAATGTATTGGCATCTACCCATTACTTAAACTAAAACAGGCATGAAAATACTGTGTAACTGAACATAGTGACTTTCTGTGCTTAGGTTAAAATTGTATCAGTGATTTGGAGACTATGATAAGGCAAAATTTTCTTTACCATTTTGAACATGAGCACTGTATTTTGCGAGCACTGTATTTTGCAATCACTGTGGTAAAGTGCATAATTTCTATGCGGCTACATACTTTAAATGAAAAAATCTTAATAAAAGGTTGGCTTACCTGCAGTTAGGGCTTCTAAGCAATTCAAATGTTTCAACAACTCAGCAGTTCTTAATCCAAGTTAAGGGGAGCTTATTTAGTTATTAACATCTTAGAGACTTGTAATTCTTGCAGTCTTTGAAAATAGTGTTTAAGGATTGAGCTGCTGCCCGTCATGAAAAGCCTGTCATGCAGGTAGATCTGGTAAGCTGAATTGCACTGGCAAAATATCCTTGTCTTTTGCAGAACTGTACATGAGTATAAGGAGGGCATCTATTTACATTCACAAATTTTAATCAGGCGAAGTCCTAATGAGCTACATAGTAGGTTTATATATGCTGAATTTAAGCAAAGGCTACTTCTCTGTCGTATTCGTGTGCTTTCAAGTCAGAGATACACATTCTGGTTAACAAAGCTGTTTGGCAGCTTGTGGTTTAGAGGTTTACAAGAATAATTAAAATATCATTTCAGCTCCTGCTTTGTATTGCACACGTAGGACTAGAGTAAGTAGATAGTGTTCTCTATTTTGTAATCAGCTTTCAGTAGTTGATTATCTGCTTTAAAGACCAGTAATGCTCCAAGCTTTTGAGTGCTGACCTCTGTACCAAGAATGGTATTCCTATACTGTGTGCTTTGCTTTCTTTGCTTTGTCAGTTATGAAATGTTGCAGCCACTTGTACTACCCTTTGGAGCTGAGCATTCAGTCTCATAATAAGGAGGAGGCAGGAACCTCATCTTGAAGTACCATGCCAAGGATGCAAATTTTGTGAATTGAATATAAGCACATTTATTAAAAAAGAAATTAACCTGGGTTTGAATACTATGCCTTTTGCAGCTAACTGAAAAGTTTTACTTAGTCACTTAAATATCTCAACAGTGTACTTCATAGATTAAATGTATACATGGCTGGGGGAAGTGCGGACTGAAGCTGATTCTAAGGATTCCTGTACTTGTCCCTGTGCTTACACCACTGTCATGTTACAAAAAAGTAAGCACCTTGCCTCTTCAACAGATTCTGTTTTGTTATTTTCCCAGCAAATCTGTATACATCTTGGGTTTCTGCCAATCTTTGAACATTCTTGGACTTCACCTTCCTCTGCAATCAGTTCTCCTCCCCACACATGCCACAAGTACAGCCTTTCCTCTGTTTACTCCATTCTACTGGCACTGGTTTTGCCAAATTCTAGGCTAGGTACACAGTTCTCTTTCTTCATCTGCTGCTAGCTTCACTGGTTGGCACAGCTCCTAGATTTCTTCCTTTCTCAATGTTTTAGTATATCTTTCAACCTTTCTCACTGGGGTGATTCTGAAGAGTTCATTTGCTGGGTCCTGTCTTTCTGCATTCAGCCTTTTCTCTAGTTATTCTGTGATCATAAATACCAGCACACTTTGATGATTTGTGGGCCAGAAGCACAAACTTATATTCCTGTGTGTCTCTTTCTGAGGTTTTATTTAACTTAATCTTTTCATGAAGTGCACTCCCACTTGTCAGTGTTTTCCTGTACTCCTTGGAGTGTTTTGTAAATCCATTATCTCTTTTTCTTTCAAGTATTTCTTGAGACATTTCTGCAAAGATAAAGTATATAGTCTAAGCACACTAGGCATGATTTTACTAAGAATGTGTCATGTTCAGCTCCACACTAGTTACCGTTTGTGGCTATAGCCTTTTCTTCCAGTGAACCCCCAAAAGGAAAATTTTAGTGCTTATGTTTTTCATCAACTTGGTATGCAAGACACACACACATACACACACAAAAAGAGATGGGAACCTCTGTTCTGTTTCAAAAGCAGATGGAAAATTCATCAAATTTATCTACTTCTGAGTACATATTTTTACATTCATATACAGATACTTAAGCAGCTTTACCTGTATCGTATTTTGAGAAGTCATAGACAGTTGTTGTTGAATAGGAAAGTAAATTAATTTACTTGCAAAATCTCACCTTGCAGGCATGTATGTTTAAAGGAATGTGATTTATAAAGATCAAATAATGCTGAACTGTGCATTTAAGTTCATGATATCTTTAATGCCTAATATAATGAGATTCATATAGACACATAGCTGATCTATCATGATTTCAATTAATAGTATTTCTGATAATGGAATTAAATGTATATTTCAATATAAAGAAAGACTAGTATTAAAGAAAAACTCTATTCTTTAGGACATCTGTGACACATTTGACTTCTTTTCAAAATCTTCTCTTATCCCACTTAACAAAACCAACAGTCCTGTTGATATGGGCTGCTTCTTAGTTTCATAGTTTCATAGTTTCATAGTTTCATTCAGGGTTGGAAGGGACCAGAAGAATCATCTAGTTCCAACCCCCCTGCCATGGGCAGGGACACCCCACACTAGATCAGGCTGGACAGAGCCTCATCCAGCCTGCTCTTAAACACCCCCAGCGACGGGGCCTCGACCACCTCCCTGGACAACCCATTCCAGGGTCTCACCACTCTCATGGTGAAGAACCTCCTCCTCACATCTAGCCTGAATCTCCCCACCTCCAGCTTCATTCCATTCCCCCTAGTCCTATCACTACCTGAGAAGTCCTTCCCCAGCCTTCCTGTAGGCCCCCTTCAGATACTGGAAGGCCACAATTAGGTCACCTCGGAGTCTTCTCTTCTGCAGACTGAACAGTCCCAACTCCTTCAGTCTGTCCTCACAGGAGAGGTGCTCCAGCCCTCTGATCATCCTTGTGGCCCTTCTCTGGACACGTTCCAGCACCTCCACATCCCTCTTGTAATAGGGGCTCCAGAACTGGACACAGTACTCCAGGTGGGGTCTCACCAGGGCTGAGTAGAGGGGGAGGATCACCTCCCTCGACCTGCTGGCCACACTTCTCCTGATGCAGCCCAGGATCTGATTGGCTTTGTGGGCTGCAAGTGCACATTGAGGGCTCATGTTGAGCTTTTTGTCCACCAGCACCCCCAAGTCTCTCTCCTCAGGGCTACCCTCCAGCCAGTCACTGCCCAGCCTGTATTTGTGCCTGGGATTGCCTCGACCCAGATGCAGGACCCTGCACTTGCTCTTATTGAACTTCATGAGGTTGGCTTGTGCCCACCTCTCCAGCCTGTCAAGGTCCCTCTGGATGGCCTCCCTTCCCTCCAGCGTGTCTGCTGCACCACACAGCTTGGTGTCATCAGCAAACTTGCTGAGGGTGCACTCAATGCCACTGTCCATGGCACCCACAAAGATGTTGAACAACACAGGTCCCAGGACTGATCCCTGAGGGACTCCGCTTGTCACTGGCCTCCACTGGGACATGGACCCATTGACAGCCACTCTTTGGGTGCGGCCATCAAGCCAGTTCCTTATCCATCTAGTGGTCCACCCATCAAACCCATGTGTCACCAGCCTGGAGACCAGGATGTGGTGCAGGACAGTGTTGAAGGCTTTGCTCAGGTCCAGGTAAATGACATCAGTTGCTCGCCCCTCATCTATTAATTTTGTCACCTGCTCATAGACTTGATCAGTTCTGTTGATGCACACTGTTTCCCTTCCTAAATCACTTGGACAAATTTCTGTGGTGTACATTCAAAGAAAAAAAATTTGAACCCTGAATACTAAGTTTCTTAGAGCTAAGAAATTTTAGTTCAAGTATTATGATTTTCTTTGGATCATTACAGTAATCAGTAGTGTGGATTAAATACAATATGTACCTATCAAGTGATGATAATTTCTGTGAAAGGAATTGTCTTACATTCATTATAAGAACCTATCTGTTTCTTTTTAATCCCACAGATGTATTTAGTGATTTTTCCAGAGGGAACCCGTTACAATCCAGAAATACCAAAAGTCATTGCAGATAGTCAGTCATTTGCTGAAAAAGAAGGTAAGCAATAGAAGTTTTTAAATCATTCTTTAGTTATAGTATTAATATATGTTATATAAAACTGTTATATAATGTGATGGTAATCTCACATTAACTGGACTATTAAGCCTACTTGATCTGAGCTTTTAGAGAGTAGTTTATATGCAGGCATTTCATGCGTGTCAGTTTCTTCAAAAGTATCAGTTGTCAAGAAAGCTCTTTTTAATTTCTGTTTATATGTGTACTTTGGACATTTATTTTCTTGCTCTTTCAGGGACATAAGAATTGCCTACATTTGATCTGGGCATTGTTCTATCTAAATCAACAGTAAAACTCCAATTACAGTTGTTACTCAATTTTAAGAATATTTTACATAAGAGGTTGCTGTGCCTTAAAAGTCTTCCACTATTTTATTTTTAATTACTATTGGCACTACCATGGCTTTTTGATTTTGTTCCTGTCTCATCTTCTGTTCTCTGGTTGAACTTTATTCTGTAGGTGCTTTGATTGTTGGTGTAATCTCTATAACCACGGATGGAATCACTTCATCTTTGGAAACACTTGCAAAAAATTGAAGGGTGTCAAGCTTTTCAATTTTTTCCCACATAATGTGCACAATGCATGTAAACTTTTAAGTCTCATAGTTCAGTGAATGTGTTTCCTGGTTTTGTTTTTTCCTGTTGACAAAAACTGAAATAATTCACTATAAAGGTAAATAAAGAATAACAAACAGGTCTGGTAAATTAATTTCTGTGACACACTGAAATGAATTCTCAAGTCTGTGAATCAGCCTGTTGATATCATCAAGCTATTAAGTATTGTTAGCTCTTGTCTAAAAGGATATATGCTTTTCTCCTTGAGAAAAATGGAATGTGTTTGCGTGTATGAGCAGGAGAGCTGAAGTCAGAACGTTTTTATTTATTGCTTCAGGTTCTTTGAGAGTTCAGAAGGAATGTTTGATAGAGATTTTTTTCATCCTTTTTGGGGAAAAGAAAGGGCTCTCCTTACTATTATTTTAATAAGCAATTATATCTTATCTCTTCAGTCTGCAAAACAGTAAAACACTTGTCCTGTGCTTTCAGAGCACCTGTTACTTGCTTCTATTGTTTTTACCTCCAATATTGGTCTGCTTTTATTTTGTAAGGGTTAGTCCTTTTAAAAACTCTCAAGACAAATATTTATTAAAAAGTGAAGTATCTCCAGTTCTAGTGCAGAACCCTTTTGATGTGCTTTTCTCCCATGCTAAATTCTTTTATTTCTCTCTCCTCAACTTTTGATATGGAGAGAATGGGAAGCAGTCTGCATGTTGCCCAGTATCCTTCCCTGCATGTTTGTGCAAAAATTGGTATCCATTTGAATTAGAGCTTCTCTCTTACAAGCATGCTGAGAAGCAGGGTTGGCTTTTGCTGAAAGCTGCATACCAAACTGTTCTGACAGCTTCTCATCAGCCTTGTTGCCCTTCTCTGGACACGTTCAAGTGTCTCGATGTCTTTCTTAAACTGAGGGGCCCAGAACTGGACACAGTACTCAAGATGCGGCCTAACCAATGCAGAGTACAGGGGCACAATGACTTCCCTGCTCCTGCTGGCCACACTATTCCTAATACAGGCCAGGATGCCATTGGCCTTCTTGGCCACCTGGGCACACTGATGGCTCATGTTCAGGCGGTTGTCGATCAGTACCCCCAGGTCCTTCTCTGTTTGGGAGCTCTCCAGCCACTCTGACCCTAGCCTGTAGCTCTGCATGGGATTGCCGAGGCCAAAGTTCAGCACCCGGCACTTGGACTTGTTAAATGCCATTCCATTGGATTCTGCCCATCTGTCCAGTCGGTCGAGGTCCCTCTGCAGAGCCTTTCCACCCGCTAACTGACTAACATCTGCTCCTAACTTGGTGTCATCTGCAAACTTGCTGATGACTGACTCAACCCCCTCATCCAGATCATCAATGAAGATGTTAAAGAGGACGGGGCCCAGCACTGATCCCTGGGGGACGCCACTGGTGACTGGCCACCAGCTGGATGTGGCACCA
Organism: Melanerpes formicivorus; assembly: GCF_026170545.1. Taxonomy (NCBI): domain Eukaryota; kingdom Metazoa; phylum Chordata; class Aves; order Piciformes; family Picidae; genus Melanerpes; species Melanerpes formicivorus. The sequence goes on along the minus strand of NW_027142361.1, from coordinate 1,492,875 downwards.
TTCACCACCACTCTCTGGGCTCGGCCCTCCAGCCAGTTCCTAACCCAGCACAGAGTGTAGTGGTCCAAGCCACGGGCTGACAGCTTAGCCAGCAGTTTACTGTGGGGGACGGTGTCAATGGCCTTGCTGAAGTCCAGGTAGACCACATCCACAGGCCTCCCCACATCCACCAGACGGGTCACCTGATCATAGAAGGAGATCATGTTGGAGAGGCAGGACCTGCCCTTCCTAAATCCATGTTGTCTGGACCCAAGCCCTTGGCCGTCCTTCAGGTGCACAGTTATTGCCGCCAGGATAATCTGCTCCATCACTTTCCCTGGCACTGAGGTCAGGCTGACTGGCCTGTAGTTTCCAGGTTCCTCCATCTGACCCTTCTTGTGGATGGGGACCACATTGGCCAGTTTCCAGTCACCTGGGACCTCTCCAGTGAGCCAGGACTGGAGGAAAATGATGGAGAGCGGCTTGGCCAGCTCATCTGCCAGCTCTCTCAGCACCCTAGGATGGATCCCATTCGGTCCCATGGACTTGTGAGTGTCCAAGTGGCTCAGCAGGTCCCGAACTAATTCCTCATGGATTACCGGGGCATTAGACTGCTCCCCGACCCCATTGTCCAGCTCAGGAAGCCACTCGTCCTGAACTCCTGCCTTGCTGTTAAAAATTGAGGCAAAGAAGGTGTTCAGGACCTCAGCCTTTTCCCTGTCTTCAGTCACCGTGTTCCCCTCCAGGTCTGACGAGAACGGAGACAGGGACGACAGCACTCAATATGAGTGATAGTAATCATCCAACTTTATTGTTCCACACTTCATTATTTATAGTCTTATCTTATGCATAGTTAATTCTATTCTAATTTAACACATACTATTGGTTTCTCTCTAAAAGGTTACATCATTGTTTTCACAACTCTGTGGAATTTTTCTACTCAGTCTAATTGCTCTTTTTCCCAGATCTCACCTCCTCCTTATCTTGCTTGCCTCCCTTCTCAGGGGCAGCTGGACTTCAGTATACCAAGAAATCAACACTTTCCCACAGCTCCTACTCCACCGCTATATTATCTACAGAGAATTCTTCAAGGCCTGAATTGCACAGGTGTTCCTGGGACCCATGTCCCCTCTTGCTCAAAACAATCCCCAACACAGGTCCAATAAGGAGTGGAGGTTCTTCTTGCCCTTCTTCTTATTGTTAATATATTTGTAAAAATGCTTTTTATTGTCTTTGACAGAGGTGGCCAGCTTCAGTTCCAGCTGGGCCTTTGCCTTCCTAATTTTATTCCTACATAATCTAACAACTTCCTTGAACATACCTCGAGAAGCCTTCCCCTCCTTCCAAAGGTGATACGGCCTCTTTTTTTCCCCTTAAATCCTTCAGGAGCTGCTTGCTCATCCAGGCCAGTCGCCTTCCCCGTCGGCTCATCTTTCGGCACGTGGGAACTGCCAGTTCCTGTGCCTTCAAGAGCTCCTGTTTGAAGTAGGTCCAACCCCCCTGGACCCCTTGGTTCATGAGGGCTGGTACCCAGGGGACTTTACTAATAAGTTTCTTAAACAGGCTGGAGTTTGCCCTCCGGAAGTCCAAGGTGAAGGTTCTGTTGGTGCTCCTCCCTATCTCCCTGCATATTGAAAGCTTCACTATCTCGTGGTCACTGCACCCTAGGCAGCCTCCCACAATCACATCTCCCACTAGCCCTTCCCTATTGGAGAACAGCAAGTCAAGCAGAGCCTGTCCCCTGGTAGGCTCACTTAACAGTTGCGTCAGGAAGCAGTCCTCCATTCTTCTGGACTGCCTCCTCTCTGCTGAATTAAGTTCCCAGCAGATATCTGGCAGGTTGAAGTCACCGACAAGGACAAGATCTGATGATCTTGAGACAGCCTCCAGTTGTTTGTAGAACAATTCATCAGCCTTGTAATGGGTTGGGGCAAACCCCCTCCCCACCACGGGCAGAAACAGCGACTCAGACAAACGGATTGCCAAAGTGATGGAAAGTTTAAATGAGAAAACAATAAAAAAACAACAGTGAATGTTTTACAGAGAACCACAAGCACCGTGACAAAAGAGAGAAATCCCACAACATACCCAAGAACATCCCATCCCCACCTGGGGGTGCACCCAAGCCCCCAGGGCTCTTTCCTCCCCCCCCAACCCAGCCTTGGGTCTGGGCAGGCCCAAGGGAGGCGGCTCACACCATTTTACCTAGGCAGCAGGTGGGGACGAAAGAGGAAGTGAAGACCCCGCATGGACATTTTATCGGGGAGCAGGGCATTATGGGAATGGAATACCTGATTTCCTGTGACCACCCCCTGGGCTGGGCCCACCCCTTGGGACCTCCCAGGTGTGGTCTGTGCAGTGGCATCCGGGCCAGCACCCAGCCTAAACCACCACACACTAGACCCCTTATTCCATACCATAATCCCTGCACCCAAAACATATCATCAAATTAGAACTGTTCTGATGACATGTCTAGCACAGTCCATGTTTTCATCTGGGCGTCCTTCCACACAGTCTCTCATTCATGCTCAAGTATCAGTCCATTCCAGTTCTTCTTCCTCATATGATGGAACCTCCCAGCTACACAGAGTCATTCTCCTGCAGTGTGAATTCCTTGTGGACTCGTTGGGACATCCTGGTCACCTGGAAATACCTCACAACTTCTCAGCCGAGCCTTTGTTCGCTTTTACATTTACTCAGCGGCTTTTTTCCACCCCTGGGGCAAGCCGGTCGGAGCAATCAGGCTCCACGACCACTTTTTTCCATCCCTCCAGGGAGCCGCAGCCAACCGCTTCCAGCTGCAGTCCGAAGCTACACAAATGCACATCGTAGGCACATCACAGGCACATCACAGGCACATCGCCCCCCCACTGGGCGTTTGCGTACCGAGGCATCACCGCATCCGGTTCACAGCCCTCCCCCGGAATAGGGGGCAGCACAACTCGCTGAGAAGAGAGGAGGCAGAGCCAGGTGCTCGGCGCCATTCTTGGAGCATGTCCGAAAACACCAGGGAAAGATTTACAGCTGCTGCCGCCACTTGAACGCAGGCGGCCCGGCCCCCGCTGTCTCTGTCGCCACGATGCAGAGTCCAAATCACCTCCACCCCTTTGGGCATCCAAACAGTTGCTTCAGCCAAAGCCACGAGTGCGTTCTCAGAGCCAATTGAGAACAGCTTTCCAGCTGAAGTCCCCCTTCGCCCTCGGGTTTCCAAAGCCGTCGCTTGCCAGCTCGCCACGGGTGGCCGTCCCCCACAGCGGCAGCGGGCCAACCCCGCTCTGCTTGCCGCTGCCCCCTCCTCCGCTCCGCTCCCTGCTGCTCGTCACTCCGCAGAGAACAAGGAGGAGAAGGCAGGTCTCGCCTTCTTAGGCTACCCGAGCATTCTTAAGCCACCCTGGGCAGAAAGTCACAGAAAGAGCCACCCCTCGCTGTTCCCAAGCAACAGGAGGGACTTCCATGCCATCAGCCACACACCAGGTGTCCTTCTGCAGTCCACAGGAGTTCACACAGTCGCCCCAGCAACAAAACTTGAACCCCAACTTGCAAACCCAAACCGACGCCCAGAACTATATTTAAACTCTCCATCTTTTGCAATCGATCTGCAGAGTGGGCGCAGCAGCTAGCCCCACGTTGGGCGCCAAAATGTAATGGGTTGGGGCAAACCCCAACTGGTCTGTGCAGTGGCATCCAGACCAGCACCCAGCCTAAACCACCACAAGCCTTCTCATCCTGGTTGGGTGGTCTGTAACAGACTCCAACCAGGATGTCAGATTTGTTAGGCTGCCCTCTGGTTTTAACCCACAGGCTCTCAATTCCCTCATCTTCCACCTCAAGTTCTGTGGCAGAAAGTGACTCCCTAATATACAGAGCCACCCCTCCTCCTCTTCTCCCTCACCTGTCTCTCCCAAAGAGCCTGTAGCCCCCCAGTGTAGCACTCCAATCATGCGTGTTGTCCCACCAAGTTTCTGAGATGGCAACTATATCATAGTCACCCTGATGGATCAGGACTTCCAGCTCCTCTTGCTTATTGCCCAGGCTGCGTGCATTGGTGTACATGCACTGTAGCTGGGTTCCTGACTTCTCAATTGACCCTACCTTGTAGCCTACTCTTTCCTCTGCAGAGGGACCGATTGCCTCACCCACCCCCTTCAGACCTAGTTTAAAGCCCTCCTAGTTTAAAGCCCTCATTTTTATCATACTCTCTAGAACACTATTTGTGTTGTAAATATATGTACGTTTTAGTGGTTTTGCAGAGATGAAGTATGCAAAGGTTTTGTGAGGTTTGTGCTGACTTTTATTCTTCATAGTCTTGATTCTCCCCTTGATTACTCGTTATACACATTTAACAAATGGCAAGAAATTCCAGTCAGATTTGATTCTTATCCAGGATGGAACAAGGAGCATTTTGAACTCAAAAAATATTTGTTTGATTGCACTGGGGAAGAAAACTGTGTTTACTGAAGTTTAAACACAAAAGCAAAAATTACTTCTGTAAAACTAAGTTGTTTGGTTGCTTGAGGTACGATTAATGTAGGAGTTACTCCCAGAACTAGTTAATTTCTGTGGAAATGAGAAAATTAATCTGGCATTGGCTGGAGTTGTCACAGCCACAACAAATCACATAAGCAATGCTGCCAGAATACCAGATGAAGACTTGTGTCAGGTTTTCTCATTTCTGTTGTGTGGTGGGTGGAAGGGTAAGGCCAAGAAGCCTCCTCCCTTCCCCCTTGTAAGGTAAAGGGAAAGAAACTTGAAGGGAAAGGAAAAAAAAAACTCACAAGCTGAATTAGCAAAGCAGTGGAGCTATATTTACAAAGCAGTGCAGGATTTGCAGGGAAATATTTACAAATTTACAATATCTACAATATATACAAAAATATATAACAGAGTAACACAGAAATGAGAGTAACCCCCCTCGGCAGAGAGGGGGTTCCCCACCTCCGCTCTCCCCTCTCTCCCCCCCTTTCCCCAGAGTGGGATAGAAAGAGAGAGAAAAGAGAGGAAAAAAAATTGTTAGAAGCAGTTCGTGTTAATTGGAAGGGAGTTAATACAGGCCTGGTATCTTGTTTTCAAGGCCGAGGCCTTGGCAGAAAGCCCAGCACAGAGACAGAGAGCTGCTGCACCGTGGAAAGGCGGAAGCAAGACTGAAGATAGAAGCACCAGAGTGCCCAGTTCATTCCCAGTTCACTCCCAGTTCAGAAGGTGCTTCCTCCCACTCTTCCAATGAAATTAGCTTAGACTATTCCTTCCGTTTACCAACTTCCGTCCACCATATTCCCTTTCTTAAGGGGGCAACGTCAACCGGCCACAGTCCACCCCTTCTAAACAATTTCATTGGCTGTTCATACTGTCCATCCAATCCAAAACGATATTTACAGTTCGTGAGTAAAGTTCATAGTCCATTCCGGCTATGCTCAGATGTAGATGATTCAAAAGTGCAAGAAAATCAGAAAATGAGAAAAATGGAAAACAGTTCATTCCTTCGCCGACGAAGCGAAGAAAAGGGAAACAGGGATTCTCAGGGTCTCTTAGTTGACTCAGGGCTCTCAGGGATCTCAGGGTTCGTGCACCATAGATTCCTCGTTGGTTCTTCCTCTGGACGCGATGTAGCTGTACAACAGTTCGAAATTAACCTCTTTCAGCTAAAGTTAAATTTCTTTGTGGAATACACTGAATTTCACCATTCTCTTGCATTAACCAATAAGTGTGACCCGGACCTTCAGCTGAAACCACCCCTCGGACAGGTTTAGCCTCTCCTGAGGGTGAAAATACCCAAACAGTTTTACCTAACAGATTCTTTTCTCTAACAGCAGGAACTCTATCACCTTCTACTTTCCGTAGCAAATCTGAATGTGCAGGTCCAGCTCGGTTCACTGAACCTCTACTATTTACCAGCCAGGTTGCTTGTGCTAAATGTTTTTCCCAGTTTTTCAAAGATCCACCTCCCATGGCTTTGAGAGTGGTCTTCAACAAACCGTTGCAGCGTTCAATCTTCCCTGAAGCTGGTGCATAGTAGGGAATGTGGAATATCCATTCAATACCGTGCTCTTTTGCCCAGTTCTTTACAAGGTTGTTCTAGAAATGAGTTCCGTTGTCTGACTCAATCCTCTCTGGAGTTCCGTGTCTCCACAGCATCTGCCTCTCCAGACCGAGAATGGTGTTGCGTGCAGTTGCATGTGGAACTGGATAAGTTTCCAACCATCCAGTGTTTGCCTCTACCATAGTAAGCACGTACTGCTTACCAGAACGAGAACGTGGTAGAGTGATGTAGTCAATCTGCCAAGCTTCACCATACTTGTACTTGGACCATCTGTCACCATACCACAAGGGCTTAAGTCGTTTTGCCTGCTTAATAGCAGCACAAATGTCACAGTAATGGATGACTTGTGTGATGGCATCCATGGAAATGTCTATGGATCTGTCACGAGCCCATTGGTATGTTGCATCTCTGCCTTGATGTCCTGACGAATCGTGAGCCCACCGAGCTAAGAATATCTCACCTCGGTGTTTCCAGTCGAGATCAAGATTAGAGTCCATGTCTACTTGAGAAACTCTTGCAGCTAGATCTGCCTGATGGTTGTGTTGTTGTTCCTCAGTAGCTTTGCTCTTAGGAATGTGAGCATCGATGTGTCTCACTTTCACTGGAATTCTCTCGATTCGATCAGCAATGTCCTGCCATAGGTTGGCTGCCCAAATGGGTTTTCCTTTTCTCTGCCAACCACTCTTTTTCCAGTTCTTTAGCCAACCCCATAGAGCATTGGCTACCATCCACGAGTCGGTGTAGAGATAAAGCTTTGGCCATCTCTCACGTTCAGCTACGTCGAGAGCTAGCTGGACAGCTTTTACCTCTGCGAACTGACTGGATTCTCCTTCTCCATCTTTCGCCTCTGCAACTCGGCGCGTTGGACTCCACACTGCAGACTTCCACCTTCGCTTGTTTCCAACAAGACGACAGGAACCGTCTGTGAACAAAGCATATTTCTTTTCATCATCAGAAAAGTCATTGTAAGGAGGAGCTTCCTCAGCACGAGTTACTTTCTCCTCTGGAGGTTTAGCACAGTTGATACCTTCAGGCCAACTTGAGATCACCTCCACTAGACCAGGTCTTTCAAGATTTCCCATTCGAGCTCTCTGTGTTATCAGAGCCATCCACTTAGACCATGTTGAGTCTGTGGCATGATGTGGTGTAGAGCCTTTGCCTTTGAACATCCAATTCAAAACTGGTAATCTGGGAGCTAAGAGAAGTTGTGATTCAGTTCCAATCACTTCAGAAGATGCTTTTACTCCTTCATAGGAAGCTAAAATTTCTTTCTCTGTTGGAGTATAATTAGCCTCTGAACCTCTGTAACCTCGACTCCAGAAACCAAGAGGTCGTCCACGTGCCTCACCTGGAGCTTTTTGCCACAAGCACCAGGTTGGACCATTGTCACTTGCAGCCGTGTACAAAATGTTCTTAATGTCTGGACCATCTCGGACTGGTCCCAGACCCATTGCTTGAATCACCTCTTGCTTTATCTGGTCAAAGGCTGCTTGTTGTTCAGGTCCCCAGTGGAAATGGTTTCTCTTTCGAGTCACATCATACAGAGGTTTCACAATCTGACTGTATCCAGGAATGTGCAGTCTCCAAATTCCCATTATCCCTAAGAAACGTAGGGTCTCTTGCTTGTTTGTGGGATTTGCCATGGTAGAGACTCTGTTTACCACATCCACTGGAATGTGTCGGCGTCCATCCTGCCATCGCACTCCCAGAAACTGAATCTCTGTGGTAGGTCCTTTCACCTTGTCTCTCTTGATGGCAAAACCTGCATTCAGAAGAATGTCAATGATTTTGTTACCTCTCTCGAAGACTTCCTCAGCAGTTTTACCCCAGACGATGATATCATCGATGAACTGGATGTGTTCTGGAGCACCGCCTTTCTCCAGAGCATCGTGGATCACTGCATGACAGATGCTTGAGCTGTGGATCCAGCCCATTGGCAGCCTGTTGAAAGTGTACTGGATTCCTCTCCAGGTGAAAGCAAACTGAGGCCTGCATTCCTCTGCTATGGGAATAGAGAAAAATGCATTAGCAATGTCTATGGTAGCATACCATTTGGCCTCTTTGGATTCCAGCTCATACTGTAGTTCCATCATGTCTGGTACTGCTGCACTCATAGGTGGTGTCACTTCATTCAGGGCTCGGTAGTCTACTGTCAGACGCCAGTCTCCATTCTGCTTCCGCACAGGCCACACTGGACTGTTGAAAGGTGAATGAGTTTTGCTGACGACTTTCTGACTCTCCAACTGACGAATCAGATTCTGAATGGGCAACAAAGAGTCACGGTTGGTTCTGTATTGTCTGTGATGCACAGTCTGAGAAGCAACCGGCAATTTAATGTCCTGTATCTTATGTTGTCCCACAACTGCAGATTCATCAGAAAGTTCAGGTCTGGCAGATAGCTTCAATTTTTGTCCATCAATTTCTATAGAAGCTACTCCAAAAGCCCATTTGTAACCTCTAGGGTCTTTGAAACGCCCTTCTCTCAGAAAATCAATTCCCAAAATACAAGGTGCATCAGGTCCGGTCACAACTGTATGCTTCCTCCATTGTTTACCAGTTAAACTTATATTAACCTCCACTTTACTTAACTCTTGAGATCCACCAGTGACTCCCAGAATAGTCATAGACTCCGATCCCTGATAATTTGATGGTATTATGGTGCACTGAGCTCCTGTGTCAACCAAGGCCCTTTACTTCCGAAATTGTGAAGTGCCAGGCCACTGGATGTACACATCCCAATAGATTCTATTATCTCTGTTATCCCTCTCCTCCCCCTGGTGGGAGGCAGGGCACCCCTAGTTATGGGGATCATGCCCACATGTGCATTGTGCACAGTATGCAGTGTTATAACTTTGCATGTTATAACTGGAGCCACTGTTGGAGCCATAAGAGTCGTTCTGGGGAACTGTGGAAGTAACAGCTACCCTTCTGGTATTGCTACCTCGGGTTCTGCCACTTTGCAATTCCCTCAGTCTCCTGAAAAGATTAGAAGTTGGTTGGCCATCCCAGCGGTTCATGTACTCACCAAACTGATCACGCAGAGTTATTCAAATAGTTCTACGTGATTGCCTTGGTGGTCTGTTTTGGAACGACCTGGTTTGGAATGACCTGTTCTGGAATGACCTCCTTGGAGGACGTGTATTCCTCACAGATGAGACTTGTACCCACCTGGAGGAAGAATTGAAATTATCCTTCTGTGCCAATTGGTATATGGAATCTTTCAGATCCTTCATGCAATTCTCAATTTTTCCAGACAGAGTTTCAATGGCTGAAACCAAAGAACCACTTGTCATGCTATCCTCCAATTGTCTCATTTGATCACTGAATTGGCCAACCGTAGGAGAAGCTCCACCATAACTTCTTGACACAATTCTGCTTGCCAGAATGTTTGCATAATTAGAAGGAGCGAGCTTGATGATCTTTTTAGCAAGACCAATACCCACAGGAATGTCATCAGGATTCAGAGTTTCATGTTCACCATAGAGTAGCTCTCTAACAGCAAATTCTCTCAAGCGCTTAATTCCCTCATCTATGGTAGTCCAGGGTTTAGGATTCCATGGAAGGTCATCTCGGGAAGGGTATCTCAGGGCAACCGCCATTAAAAGGCGTATCCACAGATTAACCTTACCGAGAGCTTCGCCTAGATGTCTATCTATTCCATTGTCCCTTGAGAGAGTTCCTAACTGAGCTGCTGACTTGTCTCCAACTGTTAGAGCTGAAGCACCTGTATCATAACACCTACTAAGCCAAGCTAGAACTGGCTCCTTATCTGCCCTGGTGAAATCTTTACGGACATTTCGCAATTCCTCCCGGGGAGAAGAACAGTCCGAAATATCATCTTCATCTTCATCTCCCTGAATTCTTTGCCCATATAATCCTGCTGTCATTCTCCTAAGGATCTCTTTAAGCTGAGAACCACCTTTGCCAGCTGCCTTCCTAACTTCATCTCTATCCTGCTTTGATCTCACTAGGTTAGCTAGATCTTTAAAACAAACCTTCTCTTCCTCCTGAGCAGGATCTTTTAGAGTAGATGGCCCCTCACCAGGATCAGTCTCCTCCTCTTCTTCTCCATCTTTGGCCTTTCCACCTCTAGTCTTTAAAGGAGCCACCTTAACTGGAGCTGTGTTTGAATTTACAGCCACCTTAATGGAAGCTGACAGATCCTGAGATAAATCAGCTGCTGGGGCAGTGACTTCCGGTCCCACTGAGGGAGTGGGTGCAAGTGACGTTGCTCCATTACTGGCCGACGGAGAAGAAGAAGGAGAAGGAGTGGGAGAAGGAGTAGGTGCCATGTTGATACCAGCCGATGCCCTTGGCTGCTTGCCAGAATCAGCAAAGTCATTTAGAGCTGCTTTACCAATTAACTTTTTAGCCTTCTTTTTAACTGACACGGATTCTGCACAGTCTTCGTCACTAGATGTCTCTGGGACTGATCGAGAGCCACGGCGTTTTCTTTTTGATCTAGTTTTAATAACAAAACAAGCTCTGGACACCTTTCTCTCCCGACGCCAGGAATACAGAGAATACACATTAGTTATCACCAGCAGCAGAATTATAAACATGAGATAAATCACCTTTGGATCCCAGGCATCACCTAAAGTTACTCTCTCCTCAGGCGGAATCTTAAAACCCTTTCACAGTATCACAGTATCACAGTATCACCCAGGTTGGAAAGGACCTCGAGGATCATCGAGTCCAACCTGACACCGCAGACCCCATGACTAGACCATGGCACCAAGTGCCACGTCCAATCTCCCCTTGAACGCCTCCAGGGTCGATGACTCAACCACCTCCCTGGGTAACCCATTCCAATGCCGAATGACTCGCTCGGTGAAGAACTTCCTCCTCACCTCGAGTCTGAACCTCCCCTGGCGCAGCTTGAGACTGTGTCTCCTTGTTCTGGTGCTGGTTGCCTGGGAGAAGAGGCCAGCTCCCTCCTGGCTACAACCACCCTTCAGGTAGTTGTAGAGGGCAATAAGGTCACCCCTGAGCCTCCTCTTCTCCAGGCTAAACAATCCCAGCTCCCTCAGCCTCTCCTCATAGGGCTTGTGTTCAAGGCCTCTCACCAGCCTTGTTGCCCTTCTCTGGACACGCTCAAGTGTCTCAATGTCCTTCTTAAACTGAGGAGCCCAGAACTGGACACAGTACTCAAGGTGCGGCCTAACCAGAGCAGAGTACAGGGGCACTATGACCTCCCTGCTCCTGCTGGCCACACTATTCCTAATGCAGGCCAGAATGCTATTGGCCCTCCTGGCCACCTGAGCACACTGCTGGCTCATATTCAGGTGGCTGTCGATCAGCACACCCAGGTCCCTCTCTGTCTGGGAGCTCTCCAGCCACTCCGACCCCAGCCTATAGCTCTGCATGGGATTGCCATAGCCAAAGTGCAGCACTCGGCACTTGGACTTGTTGAAAGCCATCCCATTGGACTCTGCCCATCTTTCCAGTCGGTCGAGGTCCCTCTGCAGAGCCTTTCTACCCTCTAATTGACTAACATCTGCCCCTAACTTTGTGTCATCTGCAAACTTGCTGATGACTGACTCTACCCCTTCATCCAGATCATCAACGAATATGTTGAAGAGGACAGGGCCCAGCACTGATCCCTGGGGGACACCACTGGTGACTGGCCTCCAGCTGGATGCGGCACCGTTCACGACCACTCTCTGGGCCCGGCCCTCCAGCCAGTTCCTAACCCAGCACAGAGTGTAATGGTCCAATCCACAGGCTGACAGCTTAGTCAGCAGTTTGCTGTGGGGGACGGTGTCAAAGGCCTTGCTGAAGTCTAGGTAGACCACATCCACAGGCCTCCCCACATCCACCAGGCGGGTCACCTGATCATAGAAAGAGATCAGGTTGGAGAGGCAGGATCTGCCCTTCCTGAATCCATGTTGGCTGGACCTGAGCCCTTGGCCATCCTTCAGGTGCGCAGTTATTGCTGCCAGGATAATCTGCTCCATCACTTTCCCTGGCACTGAGGTCAGGCTGACTGGCCTGTAGTTTCCAGGTTCCTCCATCCGACCCTTCTTGTGGATGGGGACCACGTTGGCCAGTTTCCAGTCATCTGGGACCTCACCAGTGAGCCAGGACTGGAGGAAAATGATGGAGAGTGGCCTAGCTAGCACATCCGCCAGCTCTCTCAGCACCCTAGGATGGATCCCATCTGGTCCCATGGACTTGTGGATATCCAAGTGGCTCAGCAGGTCCCGAACTAACTCCTCATGGATTTCCAGGGTATTACTCTGCTCCCCGACCCCAACGCCCAGCTCCGGAGACCACTCGTCCTGAACTCCTGCCTTGCTGTTAAACATTGAGGTAAAGAAGGTGTTCAGGACCTCAGCTTTATCCTCATCCTCAGTAACTGTGTTCCCCTCCAGGTCCACTAGGGAGTTCAGGTTCTTCCTGCCCTTTATCTCAATTGGGAGAGTGGTGGAGGTAACATTCCTGTATCTCACTAGCCATAATAAATTAATACATTTTCCATACCATAATTTAACTCTATACATAACCCACATATAAATTGTCCGCACCAAATATTTACCCAGGTAATCCAAAATCAAACCCAAACAATATCTGTAAATCAGAGCCCCAAAAATTGAAAAGAATAATCGCTCCACAAACCACAATACCTTCATGTTTGCTAATTCAGCTAGAAAACACTAAATCAATCAAATAATAAATTAAACTAATTATCTGCCGCACGTTGGGTCCGCCAATAAAAAAAAATGTGGTGGGTGGAAGGGTAAGGCCAAGAAGCCTCCTCCCTTCCCCCTTGTAAGGTAAAGGGAAAGAAACTTGAAGGGAAAGGAAAAAAAAAACTCACAAGCTGAATTAGCAAAGCAGTGGAGCTATATTTACAAAGCAGTGTAGGATTTGCAGGGAAATATTTACAAATTTACAATATCTACAATATATACAAAAATATACAACAGAGTAACACAGAAATGAGAGTAACCCCCCTCGGCAGAGAGGGGGTTCCCCACCTCCGCTCTCCCCTCTCTCCCCCCTTTCCCCAGAGTGGGATAGAAAGAGAGAGAAAAGAGAGGAAAAAAAATTGTTAGAAGCAGTTCGTGTTAATTGGAAGGGAGTTAATACAGGCCTGGTATCTTGTTTTCAAGGCCGAGGCCTTGGCAGAAAGCCCAGCACAGAGACAGAGAGCTGCTGCACCGTGGAAAGGCGGAAGCAAGACTGAAGATAGAAGCACCAGAGTGCCCAGTTCATTCCCAGTTCACTCCCAGTTCAGAAGGTGCTTCCTCCCACTCTTCCAATGAAATTAGTTTAGACTATTCCTTCCGTTTACCAACTTCCGTCCACCATATTCCCTTTCTTAAGGGGGCAACGTCAACCGGCCACATGTTGGACACAAAATACCCAACCCCAGCTTCCAAGCCAAAGGAGGTATGTACCATGTAGCCACATCTGAACCCAATACACCTAGTTGTCTTCTCCTGATGGAAAATAGATGCCTGTGTGACATGATTCCAGTAATTGCTTACCAGGATGCACTCTCTCTGTGTTTCAGTATGGCTGGTGATTTGTGTTTCTAGAATCAGAGAATCATAGAATAGCTTGAGCTGGAAGGGACCTTAAAGATCATATAGTTACAACCCCCCTGCCATGGACAGGGTCACCTCTTACAAGACCAGGTTGCTCAAAGCTTTATTCTGCATGGTTTTAAACACTTTAAGCGATGAGGTGTCCACAACCTCTTTGAGCAAATAGGACATCTTGTTCTAATGGTACACCTTGTAAGATTCTCATAATCAAATTAAATATTTATTCCCCTGCTCTCTCAAAGATCTAAGACTGTGACAATGTGTTTTGCTCCCTGTCTCCTGAGCTTTTGCCTTCCAATTTCCAATGCAGAAGTACAGTCAGTAATCTTAGAGTTTGCTTTAGTTTTCCATTGTTGGGGAGTAGTCAGCTAACACAAATTGTCATCTTTAAAACTGAATGCAGTCATTCAGCTGACTTATTGGTGACCTCTTTTAGACTCCAGTCTCTTACTTTAGGCATTGTAAAATGGCAACAGTTCTTTCACATTAGGCAGTGGGCTTGAGTTCCTGAGTCCAGGCAATTATAGAAGTGTCACCTAGGTATTATTTTCATAGAGATTTAAGTCTAATCTTGTCATTATGCTAGAGTTCATAATTTATGTATTTCTTTCAAAACGGTAGATCTTTTAAGGCTTGGTCTTTTTAATGGTACTGGACTATAGAACAAAATTTCTGTAAAACCCCACCTTGTTGGGGGTTTTTTGGGTGTGTTTGGTTTTTGGGTTTGTGTGACCAGTTGACGCTGTCCCCTTAAGAAAGGGAATATGGTGGACGGAAGTTGGTAAATGAAAAGAACCATCTAAACTAATTTCATTGGTAAAGTGGGAGGAAGCACCTTCTGAACTGGGAGTGCAGGAGGGTATCCTGGGCATTCCAGCACTTTATCTTCAGTCTTGCTTCTGCTCCTCCGCAGGGCAGCAGCTTTCTGTGCTGGGCTTTCTGCCAAGGCTTCGGCCTTGAAACCGATAAGCTATAAGGCCTGTATTAACTGCTTTCCAATTAACACAAACTGCTTCTAACTTTTTTTTTCTCTTTCTCTCTCTTTTCTAACCCACTCTGGGGAAAAGGGGGAGAGAGGGGGAGAGCGGAGGTGGGGAACCCCCTCAGCAAGGGGGGGAACTCTCATTTCTGTGTTACTTTATTGTATATCTTTGTATATATTGTAAATATTGTAAATTTGTATCTATTCCCCTGCATATCCTACATTGCTTTGTAAATATACAGCTCCACTGCTTTGCTAATTCAGCTGTGAGGTTTTTTTTTCCTTTCCCTTCAATTTTATTTCCCTTTACTTTACAAGGGGGAAGGGAGGAGGCTTCTTGGCCTTACCCTTCCAACCCTCGACAGTTTAGTTGTTTTTTTTTGGTACCATCTTCCGGTCTAAAATGTATTCCCAAAAGATAAATGTTTAGATTTATAACAACTTTGTAAAAGACCTCTAAAAGGTTCCAAGCAACCAAACATTTCCTAGGTTTAGTAGAGTATGAATATTATCTAAATGTTAAGAAATGTCATTTAAATAAATCAATAGGAATAATCCAAAGCTCTCCCTACTTCTAATGCTACTAATTCTGAAAAGTCAAGGAGAAATGGCTAAGAAGCTTGTTAAATTTAATTTGGCTTGCTTTTGATGAATGAAGACAAAACAATCTTCACTGGTGAAAGATATTTATGGAATTTTGTATTACTGTTTGATTTCTAACAAAGGTCATTTAATCAAGCAAACACTTCAAGTATTCATTTATCTCCCTTGCTTTTATGCAGAAAAGTTGCAAATGTAAACATTTTCTAATGCTAAGTTTATCATGACTAGTATCTTGCTTTCTGCTGAAATGTTTGTACGTGCCAGATAATGCTTATCTGAAAACTGCTTTCACAGGACACATAAAAGAGAAGTATTTCAACTGAGTTAATCAAAAACGCTTCCATTCTAAATCTTGTAGTTGGCTTTAGATTGTATTTTAAAGCAATCTGAAGTATGTAATATCCATAAATGTTGTTTGGAACTCTCTCTGAAGACCACAGCTTTTAGTGATAATTTCTTCCAGGCACGTAAGAAAGATTGGTGTAAAAGTGCACAGTGAAGGAGAATATAATTTTTAAAAAGAGTGGGGTGTGGACCTCGAGTAGCATTTGCGAGATGTACCATTAGAATTAGATTTCTGGTATTAGAAGTCATCCTTAGGAAATTAAGTTTAGGAAAGCACGGAGCCACCTTGAATTTCTGTAGATACCCATCACAGAAGAAATTGTACCAAAGTGTGGTGTCTCTTCTGTTAGGCTGTGGGATGGTCATACTCTTCTTGCACATCCTATGCTTTAGTTCATTGTAAGAGAAAACACTTTCTACAAGAGCATACATTTTTTAATACCTAGCATCAGCAGAGTTAAGTTGATGGAATAGTAGCAAATAATGAACTCTCCCACCAGATGTCATTTTACAAGACAAACACTAAGTAAGGTTTTGATCACTGAGGGCATTCCAGAAGGCTAGTGAGAGCTCAGTGAGTACTTGAGGCACCCCACATAACTGCAAAGCTTTCAGACTAATAATCACTTATGCGTACATATACATGCATGTTCGATTGTCAAGTAAGATGGCTTGGGGGGCGGAGAACCCTCTAATTCTGAGATTCATAGTTTCATAGTTTCATAGTTTCATTCAGGGTTGGAAGGGACCACAAGGATCATCTAGTTCCAACCCCCCTGCCATGGGCAGGGACACCCCACACTAGATCAGGCTGGCCAGAGCCTCATCCAGCCTGCTCTTAAACACCTCCAGGGACGGGGCCTCGACCACCTCCCTGGACAACACATTCCAGGGTCTCACCACTCTCATGGTGAAGAACCTCCTCCTCACATCTAGCCTGAATCTCCCCACCTCCAGCTTCATTCCATTCCCCCTAGTCCTATCACTACCTGAGATCTTGAGAAGTCCTTCCCCAGCCTTCCTGTAGGCCCCCTTCAGATACTGGAAGGCCACAATTAGGTCACCTCGGAGCCTTCTCTTCTGCAGACTGAACAGCCCCAACTCCTTCAGTCTGTCCTCATAGGAGAGGTGCTCCAGCCCTCTGATCATCCTTGTGGCCCTTCTCTGGACACGTTCCAGCACCTCCACATCCCTCTTGTAATAGGGGCTCCAGAACTGGACACAGTACTCCAGGTGGGGTCTCACCAGGGCTGAGTAGAGGGGGAGGATCACCTCCCTCGACCTGCTAGCCACACTTCTCCTGATGCAGCCCAGGATCTGATTGGCTTTGTGGGCTGCAAGTGCACATTGAAAGCTCATGTTGAGCTTTTTGTCCACCAGCACCCCCAAGTCTCTCTCCTCAGGGCTACTTTCCAGCCAGTCACTGCCCAGCCTGGATTTGTGCCTGGGATTGCCTCGACCCAGATGCAGGACCCTGCACTTGCTCTTATTGAACTTCATGAGGTTGGCTTGTGCCCACCTCTCCAGCCTGTCAAGGTCCCTCTGGATGGCCTCCCTTCCCTCCAGCGTGTCTGCTGCACCACACAGCTTGGTGTCATCAGCAAACTTGCTGAGGGTGCACTCAATGCCACTGTCCATGTCCCCCACAAAGATGTTGAACAACACAGGTCCCAGGACTGATCCCTGAGGGACTCCGCTTGTCACTGGCCTCCACTGGGACATGGAGCCATTGACAGCCACTCTTTGGGTGCGGCCATCAAGCCAGTTCCTTATCCATCTAGTGGTCCACCCATCAAACCCATGTGTCACCAGCCTGGAGACCAGGATGTGGTGCGGGACAGTGTCAAAGGCTTTACTCAGGTCCAGGTAAACGACATCAGTAGCTCACCCCTCATCTATTAATTTTGTCACCTGCTCATAGAAGGCAACCAGGTTGGTCAGGCAGGATTTGCCCTTGGCAAAGCCATGCTGACTCTTCCCAATCACCTCTTCACTATTCTTTTGAGCGAGTAGTGACTCCAGGAGGATCTGCTCCGTGATCTTTCCAGGCACAGAGGTGAGACTGACTGGCCTGTAGTTCCCTGGTTCCTCCTTCTTACCCTTTTTGAAGATGGGGGCAATGTTTCCCCTTTTCCAGTCTGTGGGGACTTCCCCAGATTGCCATGACTTTTGAAATATAATAGAGAGGGGTTTAGCAACCTCATCTGCCAGTTCTCTCAGTACCCATGGGTGTATCACGTCGGGTCCCATGGACTTGAACACTTTCAGGTTCTTCAGATGATCACGAACCTGATCTGCACTTACAATGGGCAGTTCTTCCTCCCTGTCCCTGGCATTGTCTTCCATAACATCAGGAGTGTGGCTAGAGGCCCTTGCAGTGAAGACTGAGGTAAAGAAGTTATTAACTACCTCAGCCTTTTCCTCATCACTTGTGACCATGTCACCATTTTCCTTTCTGAGGGGGCCCACACCTTCCCTAGTCTTCTTCTTCCCATTAATATATCTGTAGAAGTTCTTAGTGTTCCCTTTAATCTCCTTGGCTAGATTCAATTCAAACTCTGCTTTGGCTTTCCTAACCAGGTCTCTTGCTGCTCGGGCAGCTTCCTTATATTCCCCCTGTTCTACCTGTCCTTCTCTCCACTTCCTGTAGAGTTTCCTTTTAAGTAATAGTGTGTCCAGTAGCTCCTTGCCCATCCAGGCAGGCCTCCTAGCATTCTTACCTGCTTTTCTCTTTGTTGGTATACAGAGCTCCTGGACACAGAGGAGGTGGTCCTTGAATACTGACCAGCTGTCCTGGGTCCCTCTTCCCTCCAGGGCTTTGTCCCATGACACTTTGGCTAGCAGATCCCTGAAGCGATCAAAATCTGCACGCCTAAAGTCTAGGGTCGTGAGCTTGGAATACTTCCTCCTGATTGCCCTGAGGATATTAAATTCAACTGCTTCATGGTCACTGCAGCCAAGGCCGTCTATGAGCCTCACATTGCTTACCAGCCCTTC
Organism: Melanerpes formicivorus; assembly: GCF_026170545.1. Classification (NCBI taxonomy): domain Eukaryota; kingdom Metazoa; phylum Chordata; class Aves; order Piciformes; family Picidae; genus Melanerpes; species Melanerpes formicivorus. The sequence continues at coordinate 1,474,379 of NW_027142361.1, read as the reverse complement.
CCTGTTGGTGAGATCAAGGTCCAGCATAGCACCATTTCTTGTTGGTTCCTCTACCATTTGGAGGAGGAAGTTGTCTTCTATGCAGTCCAGGAACATCCTGGATTGCTGGTGCCTTGCTGTGTTGTCCCTCCAGCAGATGTCCGGGTGGTTGAAATCACCCATGAGGACCAGGGCTTGTGACCTGGAAGCCGCTTCTATTTGCCTATGGAGGGCCTCATCTGCTTGGATCTGCTGGTCAGGTGGCCTGTAGGAGACCCCCACAGTAATATCTCCTTCCCCTGTCCTGCCTTTAATTTTAACCCATATGCTCTCAACTATCTCATCATCCCTCCCCAGGTGGAGCTCCACTGATTCCAACTGGCTATTGACATAGAGGGCAACACCTCCTCCTCTCCTTCCCTGCCTATCCTTCCTAAAGAGTTTATACCCATCTATCCCTACATTCCAGTCATGTGATTCATCCCACCAAGTTTCAGTAACAGCCACTATGTCGTGGCATCCCAGCAGCACAGTGGCCCTTAACTCATCCTGTTTGTTGCCCAAGCTGCGCGCATTCGCATAGAAGCACTTCAGCTGGGCTGGCCCTGTCCTCCCCTTGTGCCAAATCCCCTCGGTTTCCACAGAATGTCCTGGTGGATCATTCGTGGCTTGCCTCAGGGTAGCAAGTTGAGAGCCCTTACCAGCTCTCCTTCTCTCTACTGCTGGTGAGCTGCCCCTCTGTTTGTCACCAGCCAGCAGGAGACTATTAACCCCTTCCCCCTTCAAATCTAGTTTAAAGCCCTATCAATGAGCCCTGCCAATTCCTGCCCCAGGATTCTTATCCTCCTCTGGGACAAGTGTGTCCCATAAGTTGTTTTCAGCTCTGGTGCCTTGAAAACCAATCCATGATTGTGGAACCCAAAGCCCTGTCGATGGCACCAGCCCCTGAGCCATGAATTGATCTGTCGGCCCTTCCTCGGTGTATCCTCATCCATTGCTGACGTTAGAGGGATGGCAGAGAACACGACTTGAGCCCCTGATCCCTTTAGCATTTGCCCTAAGATTCTGAAGTCTTTTTTAATAGATTGTGAGCCTCTCATTGTTACATCGTCACTGCCCACCTGAAAGACCAGCAGTGGGTAGTAGTCTGAAGGACTCACGAGGTTGGGAATTCTATCTACAACGTCTTTTACTTGGGCACCAGGGAGGCAGCTGACCGCTCTATGAAATTGGTCTGGTCTGCATATTGGGCCCTCTGTTCCCCTCAGTAGGGAGTCTCCTATGACGATGACCCTGCGAGGTTTCTTTTCTGGGTAAGTTTTGATGGCTGGCCTGAGGCAACCTGTCATTGGTGCAGCTTCTGACCTTCTTGAGTCCTCGACCTTACCAATGGCCTGTTCCTCCTGCAGAGCCTCATACCTGTTCTGTAACTGCACTGGAGGCAGCGTGCTGCTCACAGGAGCAGACTTCCTTTGTTTGCATTTCTTCCGTCGGGCAGAGACCTGTTCCCATTGGCCCTGATCCTGTGGGTTACTACAGGGAGGTTGAGAATCTTGCTTCTGGGAAGGTATCAAACTCCCTGTTCCCCTAAGTGTTACCCCCTGTTCTGGTTTAGAAGAGATTACATTATGGGAATCGTCAATTTTCTGCTCACCATCTCTTCTAGCTCTTAGCCTTTCCACCTCTTCTTTTAGTTTGACCACCATGCTCATCAGATCACTGACCTGCTCACACCTGAAACAGGAGCTGCTCCCTCCATCCTCCATATCGAGTGCCAGGCTCCAGCACTGCTCACTGCAGCCACCTACCTGAACATCTGCATGCTTGTGTGTGGTCTCTGTTTGGGTGCCCACTGTCCTTCTGTTAGCCTTTGCTCTAGTGGTGACCATCTTGCAGGAACCACCCTCTCCACACGGCTTTTTCTTTTTTTTTTCTCCCCTGTCAGTAAGAAGGCTGAGCTGAGCTGAGCTGAGCTGAGCTGAGCTGCGCTCCTCAAGCTGCCTCCTCTGTCTTCATCCACGCGCGCTGGGTTCTGTTTGGTTTGCACGCGGTCTCCGCGGCAACCCCTCCCCCAGCTAAGTCACTGCCCTCAGGCACGTAGGCAATCCGAGCCCCCTGCCCCTCCTCCTCTCTTCGGGAAGTCCCGAGCCACCAGCCCCTTACTGCCTGAAAAGCAAGGGAAGCAAAGCCAAAAGCCAAACTTCCAACGAGTATATAGCTTTAGTTGATGAAATATGGTAATGCTGGTGTAATATGCATAGGGTATTTCTGAGTTAGAACTGTTGCTTTGCTTTCCATTTTAAAATGTAGCGTATGTGTGTCAGGGATATGAACATGACTAATAGAACCTCAGTCTGAAAATGTAGATGGCTTGCCTGCACTGAACAGCTCCCTAAGTGGGATGGATAAAGGGAAGAGCAACCTTCTCCATAGAGCTGTACTTGGCTATTACATATATAACTGCACTATGAGAGGTTAGATAAGTGATGACTATAGGTTTTTTGGGTTTTATATGTTTAGATGAAACATTCAATTCTATATATGTTAAGCATTCGGGCCTTTGTACTTCCCAAACTAAAATCTGATTTTATTTTGTTCAGCTTCCTTGCAGTTTTCTAAAGTAATTCTACATCTTACTATAGTCTAGTAAATGAATGGTATTTGAAGTACCATTGCTCACCATATTTCTTCAGATTTTCATGTTATTTTAATATTTTTTTAAATGTCTGCCTATCTTTTAAGTTAGCTAACATAGAAGAGCAAAGCTATAGCATTTTAAGGTAGACTACTGCATCATTAGACATGTAGTTCACTTGGGGGGGGCATTTAAAATAAAATCTCATGAACTCAAATACTTTGACAGTCCTAACTTTGTATTGCACAACATTAAAAGCAGTTTAAGCACAGTATGTTTTCTGAATTGGATGCAGGCAGCTTGCCAAGGTAACTATACTCTTAACTACTTGAGTTTAAATTTTGTTATGTTAATTTTAGCAAAGAAATTTCAAGCATGTGTGGTTAATATTTTTACAAAATAGATTCTTTTAAAGGACGTGCTGAACTCCTGGTGTTGTCACTACATGTTTGACATGCACTAGTGTTTCTGAGTAGTAGATTATGGGCTTTAAAATTTGGCATTAAGTAGACGCTTATTCATTTTGTACTTAAACCTTCAAGAGTTCATTGTTAGCACAGATTGTCACTGACTGTCAATCACCAAAACTGACCTCAGATTCAAAAGCTCAGCACTGAATAGTGCATGTCTAGAAAAATAGTTCTCACTGAAACCTGTTTTCTCTTTTTCTTCCCCATAGCGGTAGTTTGGTTAAGGGAAAAATGAGTTAGGTAGGAAAGGAATGGCAATGTTTTTAAAATATAGTTGGGGATTTGACTCAACAAGACTTGTGTTGAGTCTAATCATTGCTGACACAACACTAGAATATTTGGTGCTTCATTTACAGAGTAAACATTTGAAAACATATAATTAGCTGTTTCATGTAACAGTTCACAAGCTAAGAAAACACTACCACCATGTTATGCTTCAAAATATTTACACGATCCATATACCATATACCATATATATAGGGGGAAGGGGCTAAAATTAGTCCCCTCAGACAAGAGTCTGGGGGCGACACGCTAGAGTCAGAGGTGAAACCAGCAGCCCAGCTGAAGTGCATGTACACTAATGCACGAAGCATGGGTAACAAACAAGAGGAGCTGGAAGCCTTGCTGCAGCAGGAAAGTTATGATGTAGTTGCCATCACAGAGACGTGGTGGGACAACTCACATGACTGGAGCGCTACAATTGACGGCTACAAGCTCTTCAGGAGAGACAGACAAGGAAGAAGGGGTGGAGGGGTGGCCCTGTACATCAGGAAGGCACTAGATGCCATTGAGATGGAGATTAGGGATGATCGGGTTGAATGCTTGTGGGTAAAATTAGAGGGAAGACCGGCAGGGCTGACACCCTGGTTGGAGTCTGTTATAGACCACAGCTTAGGGCTGTCTCAAGATCTCCGGACCTTGTTCTCATGGGCAACTTCAACCTGCCTGATATCTGCTGGGATCTCAACACAGCAGAGAGGAGACAGTCTAGGAGGTTCTTAGAATGCATGGAGGACAGCTTCTTATCCCAGGTGCTGCGAGAGCCTACCAGGGGCAAGGCTATGCTTGACCTCCTCTTCACCAACAGGGAAGGGCTGGTGGGTGATGTGGTGGTTGGAGGGTGTTTGGGGTCCAGTGACCACGAGATAATTGAATTCTCAGGTTTTGGTCAAGCCAAGAGAGGCAGCAAGAAGACCTCCACTCTGGACTTCTGGAGGGCAGACTTTGGGTTACTCAAGTAACTAATTCAGAGGGTTCCTTGGGATAAAGCCCTTAAAAACAAAGGGGTCCAGGAGAGCTGGTCCTACTTCAAGGAAGAATTGTTGAAGGCTCAGGGACAGGCTGTGCCAATGTGCCGGAAGATGAGCCGCCGGGGCAGACGGCCAGCCTGGATGGTTAAAGAACTTTTAATGGAACTAAGGGAAAAAAGAGGGTGTATCACCTTTGGAAGAGAGGGGAGGCAACCCATGAAAAATTTAAGGATGTTGCCAAATCATGTAGGAAGAGAATCAGGGAGGCAAAAGCACATTTGGAGCTTAAACTGGCCTCTGCTGTGAAAGACAACAAAAAGTCCTTCTATAAATACATTAATAGCAAGAGGAAGGGAAAGAACAACCTCCACTCCTTGTTTGACATGGAGGGAAATGTTGTATCAAGGGGTGAGGAAAAGGCAGAGATACTTAACACCTTCTTTCCCTCAATTTTTACTAGAAGGACAGAACGTCTTCCTGACAGCTGGCCTGCAGAGCTGGCAGAAGGAGCCAGGGAGCTGCACAGTTTCCCTGTGTTCCATGAGGCGGTGGTTGGAACTCTCCTTAGCAACTTGGATCCCCACAAGTCCATGGGACCAGATGGGATTCATCCTAGGGTGCTGAGAGAGCTGGCAGATGAGCTGGCCGATGAGCTGGCCAAGCCACTCTCCATCATTTTCCAGCACTCCTGGCTCACTGGAGATGTCCCAGAGGACTGGAAGCTGGCCAACATGGTGCCCATCCACAAGAAGGCCGGTTGGATGAGCCAGGGAATTATAGGCCTGTCAGCCTGACCTCAGTTCCAGGCAAGATCATGGAAGAGGTCATCCTAAGTGCAATCACACAGCACTTAGAGGATGGCCAAGGGATCAGGCCTAGCCAGCATGGATTTAGGAAGGGCAGGTCCTGCCTGACCAACCTGATATCCTTCTATGATCAGGTGACCCGCCTGGTGGATGTGGGGAGGCCTGTTGATGTAGTCTACCTGGACCTCAGCAAGGCCTTTGACACCGTCCCCCATAGCAAACTCCTGGCCAAGCTGTCAGCCCATGGCTTGGACGGGAGCACACTGCGATGGGTTAGGAACTGGCTGGATGGCCCAGCCCAGAGAGTGGTGGTGAATGGTGCCACATCCAGCTGGTGGCCAGTCACTAGTGGTGTGCCCCAAGGATCAGTGCTGGGCCCCATGCTCTTTAACATCTTTATTGATGATCTGGATGAGGGCACTGAGTCCATCATCAGTAAATTTGCTGATGACACCAAGCTGGGGGCAGGAGTTGATCTGCTGGAGGGTAGAGAGGCTCTGCAGAGGGACCTCGACAGGCTGGACAGATGGGCAGAATCCAACAACATGAGATTTAACACATCCAAGTGCCGGGTTCTGCACATTGGCCACAACAACCCCATGCAGTGCTACAGGCTGGGGTCAGAGTGGCTGGAGAGCAGCCAGGCAGAGAGGGACCTGGGAGTGCTGGTTGATGGTAGGCTGAACATGAGCCTGCAGTGTGCCCAGGCAGCCAAGAGGGCCAATGGCATCCTGGCCTGCATCAAGAACAGTGTGGCCAGCAGGAGCAGGGAGGTCATTCTGCCCCTGTACACTGCACTGGTTAGGCCACACCTCGAGTACTGTGTCCAGTTCTGGGCCCCTCAGTTTAGGAAGGATGTTGACTTGCTGGAACGAGTCCAGAGGAGAGCAACAAAGTTGGTGAGGGGTTTGGAACACAAGCCCTATGAGGAAAGACTGAGGGAGCTGGGGTTGCTCAGCCTGGAGAAGAGGAGACTCAGGGGTGACCTTATCGCTCTCTACAACTACCTGAAGGGAGGTTGTAGACAGGCGGATGATGGTCTCTTCTCCCAGGCACCCAGTACCAGAACAAGAGGACACAGTCTCAGGCTGCGCCAGGGGAGGTTCAGGTTGGATGTTAGGAAGAAGTTCTATACAGAAAGAGTGATTGCCCATTGGAATGGGCTGCCCAGGGAGGTGGTGGAGTCGCCGTCATTGGAGGTGTTCAGGAGGAGACTTGATGGGGTACTTGGTGCCATGGGTTAGTTGTTTGGGTGGGTTGGATTGGTTGATGGATTGGACGCGATGATCTTGAAGGTCTCTTCCAACCTGGTTTGGTTTATTCTAAATAAAGGTTTATTCTAAATACCATTTTGCATAGACATTTATCACTGTTGCCCATAAAGCTTGGAACAATGACTTCAAAAGGAGAGCCAGTAAATAACCTTTTGTCTCGGTGCTCAGACTAGGAGGTTCTTAGCAAATGTTAGGAAATCAATATAATGATTTATACTGAAATTTTCAGCTCTTAAGATTAGAGCCATTTAGAAATTTGCATTACCTTACAGTGTTCAGTAGGCATTTTCATAAAGGTAGATCAAAGTGTACTTTGTCCAACAAGGAAGAGAAGTTCTGTACAAAACCAGGACATACCTTTTGAATTAATTTTGCAAGCAGGAAGATAACAAAGCAATAACACAACCCTTTGGTCTGGAAAAAAGTTCTGCTTCATTTATCAGGAACCAACGGATGGTTCTTTAAAAATGGCCTAAAGAGTAAGCCAGTGAAAAATAATCCAAGAAAGTAATCATTGCATTTTGTTCTGATACTTCCCTTTGAGAAAGATACACATCTTCTAGCAAAATAATGAACATTTTAGCATAATACACCTTTTTTTTTTTTCTAGAAGCACATAAAATTAAATATGAAGGAGCTGTGTTCAGATCATGAGAAGTTTTGGTGGGTTTTTTGTTGGGTTTTGTTTGGTGGGTTTTTGTTTTGTTGTTGTTTTGGTTTCTTTTTTTAATTTTAGAAGTCTTTGTGAATTAAAATTCTGGAAATAGAATAAGGTTTGTACTTTAGAGGCCAGAATATTTGTATGTTTTTAACTATGCTTTAGGTGGAATTGGTCAGCTGAAGCAAATATGGTTATTAAATACTCCCCCTCTACTCAGCCCTGGTGAGACCCCACCTGGAGTACTGTGTCCAGTTCTGGAGCCCCTATTACAAGAGGGATGTGGAGGTGCTGGAATGTGTCCAGAGAAGGGCCACAAGGATGATCAGAGGGCTGGAGCACCTCTCCTATGAGGACAGACTGAAGGAGTTGGGGCTGTTCAGTCTGCAGAAGAGAAGGCTCCGAGGTGACCTAATTGTGGCCTTCCAGTATCTGAAGGGGGCCTACAGGAAGGCTGGGGAAGGACTTCTCAGGATCTCAGGTAGTGATAGGACTAGGGGGAATGGAATGAAGCTAGAGGTGGGGAGATTCAGGCTGGATGTGAGGAGGTTCTTCACCATGAGAGTGGTGAGACCCTGGAATGGGTTGTCCAGGGAGGTGGTCGGGGCCCCGTCCCTGGGGGTGTTTAAGAGCAGGCTGGATGAGGCTCTGGCCAGCCTGATCTAGTGTAGGGTGTCCCTGCTCATGGCAGGGGGGTTGGAACTGGATGATCCTTGTGGTCCCTTCCAACCCTGAATGAAACTATGAAACTATGAAACTATGAAACTTGCTCTTAAACCTGACATTCTTGTGTCCTTGACATCCCAATCCCTGTATCTTGGCCTGGCTGATTAAAACCAGTTGATTTCTGTAACTATGGATTTGTTAGTAGCCAAGAAAATTGTAATAGGTTGTTCAGGGGGAAACAGAGAAGATTTTCTCCTTGTCAGTTCTCTCTTCTATGTTTTTGCCCTCCTTGCTTAGTTGTCTATTGAGATGATGACTTGAATCAGCTAGCAGGAGGGGGGTGCCAGAGCAATACAAAATTAACAGCAGGAACAAGCACTCAGAAACAGCAGTAAGGGAGACAACTGCAAGGATAAGAATGATCATATCTAACATCCCCGAATGTGCTATTTGGAGAAAGAAGCAAAAGCAGGGAAAGCTATAATCAGTAGTAGAAAATGACATAAACTATTGACATTTCTGCTAGCATAGTAGCTTTGGAGAAATGCAGCATCCTGTTTAAGCAAGTGTAGTTTAAGACAACCGCTTTTTTGTTACTATGAAGCAGTACTAGAATTCCGTATATTGACAAAATTGGTTTGTCCTTTGGAAGTAAATTTCCAGATGAGCATTAGGCATGCCTAAAATGATCTGTGCTTATGCCTCACCTACCAAATCTGCCTGGTACAGAATTTCAGGAGGCAGTGTCCTTTGCATTTAGTATTTCTTGGTTAATTTGCTCTTTTTTTTACCTCAGTTGGACAAACATAAACAGGAAAGAGAAGTGCTGTTTCATCGCTTTTGAACCACAATAAATCCATCACTCCTTCTAGAGCAGGTGCTGTAAAAAGGACTTTGTTAAGCAGCCTTTTTGTTATTAATATCCTTTAGGATTTCTGTTTCATCTTCTACATGTGCTCAGTAGTAGAGCATATGCAGTGTGACACACACATGTTCTATCTTAACTGAGAATTGAGAGTAAAAATAAACCTTTTATGATTTCAAATGGGGGTGCTGAAGGTCCTTGGCATGATGTTCCTTTTGTGGACATAGTCCACTTGATTTTTCAAACACTAATATTTATTTATTTTTTCCCTCTAGGACTTGCTGTATTAAAGCACGTGCTAACACCACGTGTGAAGGCAACTCATGTAGCCATTGACACAATGAAGGACTATCTGGATGCTGTCTATGATGTGACTGTAGCTTATGAAGGTACTGTGGACCATAAAGGGCAAAGAAAACTGGCACCATCTATGACAGGTGAGTAGATGTATATTGGACATGCCACATTAGACAGCTGTGTGCTTGTTAATATACAAAAACAACTTCAGGTGCTTTGTAATGCTCTGAAGATAATCCAAAATGCTTCAACCATCTTGCCATATCTTGGTGGGCATGGTTTATTAGTGACTAGGCTTTACAATAGTTGCTGCTGACACTCCTGCCCCCCCTTCCCTATAGATAATACTTCTGTAGTCAAATTCTGCATATAGGTGCTCATTGGAGTTAAAATGAATTTGGAGCCATAGGCAGCAGGTGCTATTTACCTTCATGTTTCATCTAGCAGTAGGATTTAGCATCACTATTAATCTTCTCCTTCTGTCTTTGTTGTGATGGATATCTGTACAAGTGAGCTGATTGCTGAAATGCCTGTATTTTAAAGGCAGTATTTGTGGTAATTGTATTTTACTGGCAGTTCTTCAAATTCATGCGTGTACCCAGTAACCTTGCAGACACTTAGCAGCGTTTTTGTGCAAGTGGGCTTCACTTGCTGTACTATTGTAAACCGCCTACAGCACCTTAAGTGAATGAGGTGAATATAGTTGTATGCTCCTTGAGTAATCTAACCAGAAAAATAAGTTCTGTTAGATGAAAATAGGTTTCTGTTGAGCAAAACACTGGGACAGAAAGTCAGGGTTTGCTGAGTTTTGATTACACATGGTAGTGTGTGCATTTGAAATTTTGTAATCTGGAACTCTTAGTGTAAATAGCCTTTCTTAGCAAAATTGGTTTGTTTTTTTCAGTCCAGCAACCTTAAGTATCGTAAGGTTTACTTTCTTTACAGGATTAAAGCAAAAGTTCGTATGTTAGCAACTGGAAAACAGACATTCACCATCATGTCTGCATTATTGCTTTGAGAAGAACAGTGAATGCCAGGCACACCTGAGAACATTGTACCTTCTTAGAGCAGGCCAATTATTATAGTATCCTTCCAGATCTGTTGAACTTTTTGTCACTATTTATGCATTTTAATGTTTTGTTGACACTTTCCATCTGCGAGTTGTTTGCTTTAGAAGACATCAGATTTGATTAGTCTTGGAAAGGGGATTAAGATTAGATTAGTTTTACATGGGGTTGTTGGTTTCTGCTATTGCTTCACATCCAGTTGTGACCAATAGATAAATTTTTTTTCTACAATTTATTCATTAGTCATTCCCCTTCATTCCAACAAGTTTGGATCTTGGTATGTTTCCAGTGGAAGTTTGCCCTGCACATGGCAGCCTTTCCAAAGAATAGCAAATTCCCACAGATTTCTCCTATCTCACTACTGGAGATGATTTGTCCAGATCACTAAAGACAGAACATAATGGTCCTGCTTAGGGAGCACCATGCTGCTAGGCAGTATTTATTTGTGGTCATTAGAATAAGAATAATCAGATAATCATATGGGCACTACAGAAAATTGAAGTGCATCTAGGGTACCAAGTTCTGCAAGAACTATGTAGAAGTGAAAAAGAGGAGGCAAAACTTCTATGCTGGATTTGTCGATGCCGTTTTCTTGTGTTGTCTTTTAGTAAAAAGTGGAAATAAGCTTGGAAAGAAAGAGTGAGAGCCTAGTTTTCCCTCTTCTGAAAGACTGTCCTTAGTGTTCACATCTAGGTTTGTCTGATGTTAAGGGGCAAGTCTTGTGGGATATGGGAACTGTTGTCATTCTTGAACCTGAAAGAGCATTATGTACACATCCACATCTTTATTATTCTGCCTGAAGGCTTTAACATAACCAGATGGTATTTATCTGGCCATTGCAGATGAAAGAGTATGTGAAATGGCAGCATGTGACAATGATAAACACTGAACAAAAATAGAAGTACATGTAGACTCTGTTTTGAAGAATTCAGAGGCATTCCTGAGAATTATTGACTCTGCTGTATATCAATTCCAGAACAAACACTTTGAATGCATGTGTATGTGTGCACTTCTGCAGATCCGTAGATCACTTTGATCAGTGTAATTTGAGGAGGTCAGACTGGCCTAACTTCCCTAGGGGCAAGTACACTTTTCTAGGTGCTTGCACTTTTGCTAGGACTCATTTGGACAGAAAATGCAGTACAGTAGAAAAGAAACTGGAGCAAAGAAACTAGTCCTTGGACTATGGCCTGATTTTGATCACATCCCCTGCCATTCACAGAATATTAGGGGTTAAAAGGGACCTTGAAAGGTCATGTAGTCCAAAACTCCTGCCAGAGCAGGATCACCTATACCAGATCACACAGGAACACATCCAGTCAAGTTTTGAATGTCTCCAGTGAAGGAGACTCCACAATCTCTCTGGGCAACCTGTTTCAGTGCTCTTTCACCCTCACAGTGAAAAAGCTTTTCCTTGTTCATGTAGAACCTCCTATACTCCAGCTTGCACACACGTTGTCCCTTGTCCTGTCAAGGTCGAAAGAATGATAACAAGTACCTGTTTCTAGATGTGTCGCAAAACAATTTTAAAAAAAATTATCAAGAGTCCAAAGAAAGATTTATAGTGATGAAATTACTGATGATCTGTCCAGATCTCTGCTAGCTTTCTCGTTTTTATTAGATGAAAGAATATTGAAAAGTAAATGGGGGTTATTTTAGAGCGGCAAAGAAAGGATGTAGATTAGAACGGAGGCTGAACAGGTGAACCCTGCATCAAGTGTGGGATGGCTTTTTAACATGTAAGTAGTAAATCTCACATGATGAGCTTGTCATTGTGCATGTGTACAAGCAAAATGTAAGTAACATACTTTCATATTTCAAAATGTACATTTTCTGTTGAAATATTTGGAGGAATTTGGGTAGCAGTAGTTGGGAACATAGTTCTGTGGAAAAAATCTTGGTTTTATTTTGTGTGAAATATTAAAATGCAACTTTTTTAATAAGAATTTCACTAGGTCCTACAAAGTAAATAATGTTCTCATTCAGTTTTCAACTGAATACATTTTCACTTGTCCTCTGTAGGACCAGACCTGTCATTTTAGAACCCCTGTAATTTCCTATTAAAAGTAGTTTGAGTAACATCAAAGCCTCTCTTTTCATTTGTGGATAACTTACTTGAAGTGACATTTTGAACACAGATGTGGACGTATGCATCAGTGTTCTGCAAGCAGGATGGTCTGGGTAAATGCAAAGTATTTTCATACTGTAACAATTAAACATTGTAGTTCTGCTCAACAATAACATTTCACTGAAGCATGGCATCACTTGATGGGAATGTATGCAGGCCTGGCTGTAATTCTTTGTAGGACTCAAAAAAGGGGAGAAAATGAAGGTTAGTCTGAGCATGAGTAGCACCTATGCTTATGCCCTTGTTTTGAGATAGGTAAAGAAAAAGCCCCTGTAGCCCAGTTTCTTGTCTCCAACATCAACCAGAATAAGGCATGATTTTCCTTTTCCCAAATCACAAACCTGTCTGTGTCTTCATAACACCCCCTCAATGAGAGTAATAATCACCTTCAACATATGTTCAAGCCCAGAGTATGTGTTCATCTGATTGTAAATAAGGACCTTGTGTATCTCAGTAATTCTCAAGCAGCTCTTACTGAAGGTAGCTTCCCTTTAGAAATTTATGATCAGAAAGCACACAATTGTCAGAAAACATCTGCTGCACAAAGGATTTTGTAAGTATTTACACTGTAGATTCATAAAGTGACCCTGCATACTGACCTCATGCACATGTGAGAGGAAGCATTCAGCTCCCCAGGCAGCATTTATCTACAACAGATCGAGGAACTCCTGACTTGATGCAAAAGTGTATCTAAACCCTGAGGATAACAAAAACAACTTAAATTTCTTCACACTGTCAGACTTGGCCAGGAATATGTTTCTGCTCTGAGAACTTGTGTTTATTTTTGATTTTTATGTACATGAGAGCCCTTTTCTTCTACTCTGTTTGTGGTACTATTCTCTGCATATCAAAACAGACTGGCTGAAGGAAAGGCAAAACCATCAATACTGGCAGTGTTGGCATAGTTCATAACAGATCCTGTTTATTTGCTACAGAGAGCATTGTTTTGAACTGGTCCAATCCTTGCATCTTTTCTTGCCCTTTTTTTCTTCTTTCTTTCTTTTTTTTTTTTTTTTTTAAATTGCATAGTTTAACTGTTTGGGTTTTTTCCACTTCTGAAACTTCAAAAATGTTCCAAGGAAGATACAGATACCTGCTAAAATTGTTCCTTTTCAGTTACCAGTGATGGGATACCCTTTAGATGTTATTCACTGATCCAAGTTCTGTTGTTGGCAGCCTGTTAATCAAAACTGTTATGCTTTTGTAGGAAACCTCCCGCTAACTTGGCCAACATACAGGACTCACAGATTGTTCTAGAGCAGTACAAAGGCCAGAATGCATCTGTTAGAATAACATATTAAAGCCACTTGAAGATTGCTTGTAATGTACAAGTACTATGGGTTTTCATCTTGTTTCAGTAAGACAGTGACGCTCTGCTGCTCTCCAGTGCCAATACCAGTATTGAAAACTCTTCATACCATTTTCTAATAATAGTTTTAAATGATTGCTTAGATCTGGGTATCTTTATGAAAGTACAGAAACATGATCATTTACACTTGAATTTGAAGGATTAGTTGGGCTATGGTTCCTACTTGACATCTTCAGATTTTTTTTTTTTCAATCGGTCATATCCTTCCTTCTTCCCTTCTCCAAACTGAAAATTCAGTCTTTTTAATCTCCATGCTTGTAATGCAGGCACTTTTTCTCCTTTAAATGTTTTAATTGGCCTTTTCTGTGGCTTTCTCTGAGTCCACTATGTCCTCCTTCAGATACAGAGACCAGAACTGCACATGGTATTTAAAATGTGGATTCGTAATGTTTTTATGTATCTGCAAAGTGACTCACTTCACCCTGTTCTCAGTGTTCTTGCTAATGCTGATGAATATGGTGGAGATTTGGGGCTAGTTTCAGAGAAGTGTCAGCAAGGCGCAAATTGTAACCACTAATTCCAAGTTAAACATCATGTAATCAGTTTCCATTTTTTTTCCCCCGTGGTTGTTTACACTGAAGCTCAGCTGCCACATTTTCACCCTATTTGCTCAGCTTTGAGGTCCTTTTGGAGTTTGGCTGCTTTTGATACCCAAAAGAGCTTAGGGTCTTCTGAAAAAGATGTGAAAAACTGGAGAGTTCACTGTTTGCTCCCTTCAGCTCACCAATCATGACACAGAATAAAACCAGTCCTAGTGTTCAGTCCCTGGAGGACCCCAATTGCTGTGTCTGTTCCATCCTGAAAAGTGACCATTAAGTCCTTCCATTTGTTTCCTCTCTTTTAACCAGCTTTTGGTCTATAAAACATCATTTCCACTAATCCCATGGCAGCTTAATTTCTTTAATAGCCTTCAGTGTGGAACCCTGTCAGAGGCTTTATGAACATTCAAATATGTCATGTCCAGTGAATCCCCTTTATCCTCCTGCTCCTTGGCACTGTTGTAGAAATCCAGCAAATTGGTGAGAAAGGATTTCCCGTTAGAGAATCCAAGCCAATTCTTTTCCAACAGACTGATTATCTCTGTGCTTAGGGATATTATTATAGAGCCTGCTGTCTTACCCAGGGATGTAAGACTCTTTGGTTTGTATTGTCCAGCGTCATCACTAAAACCCTCATTTGTAGAAGGGAAACACCCTTTTTTTTCTGGCACAATGGCTGTTTGTGATGATAGGCAACACATCTTTGTTTTGAAATTCCACATTTAAGAGCTTTTGGATGAATGCTGTCTGGTCTTGGTGACTTCCTGACATCTAACTTGTTTATTTAGTCTAATATTTTCTGTCTGTTTGCTTACTGATCTAGTTCCTTTGAGCAGTCTGTTACAAAGAATGCAATGGGTGTAGGAATCAATTGTTTTCATCAAGAAAAATAACGCAAACAAATATTTGGGCTTATATTTTACTGATGCTCTGCACACCTTTTCATCCACCAGTGCCTTAGCTTTTAATATATTCCCAAAAGTTGGAAGTGTTAAAGCATCCCTTGCATTTTTCAAGTTCCTTTTTTAGTCCTCTTGATTTTGTTTACATTTCACATGAGCAGTTTTGTGGCTCTTCCTTATTTGGACAAGCTTTCCATTCCTCAGAGAGGAGAAAGGATGAACGTAGTGGTACCCTCCTTAATTATTCAGGTGGGCTTCAGACCCACCCAGACATTTTTATACATCTTTAGCTGCTTCATACATCCTTTCTAATACAAGTTTTTCTGGGATGTAGTATTTAGGGTTTTTCCAAACAGCCAGTGTTTTGCTACTGGTTGTTCTAGAAAACAGTCTTTTCTTTTTAATCTAGTCAGTTTGTGGTTGGTTAGATTTGGGTTTGTTTGGAGTTTTGTCCCACTGCACCTTGTCTTAGTAAACCATCAGTGCAGTTCAATAAAGTCTGCTGGAGTCTCACACTCCTGCTATCAGTCCTGAACTTGCAGCTCTCAGTCTGGCTCACAGTTTCTGGTCACTATTATCAAACTTAGCAGGAAGTAATTTTATATATCTAACTAATATATATTTTATTAGAGTCTGTGTTTTCCATCCACAAGGATTTCATATTGCTTCTGACTTCTTATATAGTTTCATAGTTTCATAGTTTCATTCAGGGTTGGAAGGGACCACAAGGATCATCTAGTTCCAACCCCCCTGCCATGGGCAGGGACACCCCACACTAGATCAGGCTGGCCAGAGCCTCATCCAGCCTGCTCTTAAACACCCCCAGGAACGGGGCCTCGACCACCTCCCTGGACAACACATTCCAGGGTCTCACCACTCTCATGGTGAAGAACCTCCTCCTCACATCTAGCCTGAATCTCCCCACCTCCAGCTTCATTCCATTCCCCCTAGTCCTATCATTACCTGAGATCTTGAGAAGTCCTTCCCCAGCCTTCCTGTAGGCCCCCTTCAGATACTGGAAGGCCACAATTAGGTCACCTCGGAGCCTTCTCTTCTGCAGACTGAACAGCCCCAACTCCTTCAGTCTGTCCTCATAGGAGAGGTGCTCCAGACCTCTGATCATCCTTGTGGCCCTTCTCTGGACACGTTCCAGCACCTCCACATCCCTCTTGTAATAGGGGCTCCAGAACTGGACACAGTACTCCAGGTGGGGTCTCACCAGGGCTGAGTAGAGGGGGAGGATCACCTCCCTCGACCTGCTAGCCACACTTCTCCTGATGCAGCCCAGGATCTGATTGGCTTTGTGGGCTGCAAGTGCACATTGAAAGCTCATGTTGAGCTTTTTGTCCACCAGCACCCCCAAGTCTCTCTCCTCAGGGCTACTTTCCAGCCAGTCACTGCCCAGCCTGGATTTGTGCCTGGGATTGCCTCGACCCAGATGCAGGACCCTGCACTTGGTCTTATTGAACTTCATGAGGTTGGCTTGTGCCCACCTCTCCAGCCTGTCAAGGTCCCTCTGGATGGCCTCCCTTCCCTCCAGCGTGTCTGCTGCACCACACAGCTTGGTGTCATCAGCAAACTTGCTGAGGGTGCACTCAATGCCACTGTCCATGGCACCCACAAAGATGTTGAACAACACAGGTCCCAGGACTGATCCCTGAGGGACTCCGCTTGTCACTGGCCTCCACTGGGACATGGACCCATTGACAGCCACTCTTTGGGTGCGGCCATCAAGCCAGTTCCTTATCCATCTAGTGGTCCACCCATCAAACCCATGTGTCACCAGTTTGGAGACCAGGATGTGGTGCGGGACAGTGTCGAAGGCTTTGCTCAGGTCCAGGTAAACGACATCAGTTGCTCGCCCCTCATCTATTAATTTTGTCACCTGCTCATAGAAGGCAACCAGGTTGGTCAGGCAGGATTTGCCCTTGGCAAAGCCATGCTGACTCTTCCCAATCACCTCTTCACTATTCTTTTGAGCGAGTAGTGACTCCAGGAGGATCTGCTCCATGATCTTTCCAGGCACAGAGGTGAGACTGACTGGCCTGTAGTTCCCTGGTTCCTCCTTCTTACCCTTTTTGAAGATGGGGGCAATGTTTCCCCTTTTCCAGTCTGTGGGGACTTCCCCAGATTGCCATGACTTTTGAAATATAATAGAGAGGGGTTTAGCAACCTTATCTGCCAGTTCTCTCAGTACCCGTGGGTGTATCATGTCGGGTCCCATGGACTTGAACACTTTCAGGTTCTTCAGGTGATCATGAACCTGATCTGCACTTACAATGGGCAGTTCTTCCTCCCCGTCCCTGGCATTGTCTTCCATAACATCAGGAGTGTGGCTAGAGGCCCTTGCAGTGAAGACTGAGGTAAAGAAGTTATTAAGCACCTCAGCCTTTTCCTCATCACTTGTGACCATGTCACCATTTTCCTTTCTGAGGGGGCCCACACCTTCCCTAGTCTTCTTCTTCCCATTAATATACCTGTAGAAGTTCTTAGTGTTCCCTTTAATCTCCCTGGCTAGATTCAATTCGAACTCTGCTTTGGCTTTCCTAACCAGGACTCTTGCTGCTCGGGCAGCTTCCTTATATTCCCCCTGTTCTACCTGTCCTTCTCTCCACTTCCTGTAGAGTTTCCTTTTAAGTAATAGTGTGTCCAGTAGCTCCTTGCCCATCCAGGCAGGCCTCCTAGCATTCTTACCTGCTTTTCTCTTTGTTGGTACACAGAGCTCCTGGACACAGAGGAGGTGGTCCTTGAATACTGACCAGCTATCCTGGGTCCCTCTTCCCTCCAGGGCTTTGTCCCACGACACTTTGGCTAGCAGATCCCTGAAGCGATCAAAATCTGCACGCCTAAAGTCTAGGGTCGTGAGCTTGGAATTCTTCCTCCTGATTGCCCTGAGGAGATTAAATTCAACTGCTTCATGGTCACTGCAGCCAAGGCTGTCTCTGAGCCTCACATTGCTTACCAGCCCTTCCCTGTTGGTGAGAACAAGGTCCAGCATAGCACCATTTCTTGTTAGTTCCTCTACCATTTGGAGGAGGAAGTTGTCTTCTATGCAGTCCAGGAACATCCTGGATTGCTGGTGCCTTGCTGTGTTGTCCCTCCAGCAGATGTCCGGGTGGTTGAAATCACCCATGAGGACCAGGGCTTGTGACCTGGAAGCCGCTTCTATTTGCTTATGGAGGGCCTCATCTGCTTGGATCTGCTGGTCAGGTGGCCTGTAGGAGACCCCCACAGTAATATCTCCTTCCCCTGTCCTGCCTTTAATTTTAACCCATACGCTCTCAACTAGCTTATCATCCCTCCCCAGTTGGAGCTCCACTGATTCCAACTGGCTAAAAAGCCTACAGCACCCGGTATTCCCGGTCGGTCTCCCATCCAAGTACTAACCGGGCTCGACCCTGCTTAGCTTCCGAGATCGGGCGTTCTCAGGGGATTCCTTCGCCTATACGTCATATTGTGCCATTCCTGTAGATGTGGTAGCCTGGTAATGCTGCATGCTTCTTCAGGTCCACCAGAGTCAATGCTCAGTGCCAGTAATTCTTGTTCTGTCTTCATGTTTAGGCTTCTCATATAGGTACAGAGGCACTTCTGAGTTTCACCCTCACACTGAATTTCAGCCACACCCACCTCTTGTGGTCTGTCCATCTGAACAGATTGCTTTTCCTGACCCTCAGCTTTTCCCAGCTACTAGTTGAAACACTTTCTTAACTTTTTAATTTACATTGCCAACACCCTGGTGTGAAAATGTTTCAGATGCATCCTGTTTCTTGTCACCAAAGGTCCCCAGTCCTAATGTGCTCACCTTACACTGAGCCCCTTGTGCATGCTTGGAGGCTCTGATCCATGTATTCATCGCAGGACTTGCACGGGGCATTGGCACTATTTCTGAGAGTGCTATTCCTCAGGTCCCAGGCTTATCTCCTGGCTGCAAGCATTACTCTAGCCTGCACAACATCCCCTCCATGCTTCCCTTCATCAGCACTGGTAGGTACTGGTTCTGCCCACTCCTCAGCCGCATCCTAGGTTAACCTAACAACCTGGATGTTTGCTTTCCCACCTAGAGCTGCTTTGCCCTACCACTGCTTTATTTCATTAGTGCAAGCTCTAAAATAGTTTCCTGTCATCTCAACTTGAGGTGATGGAAAGTCTGAAGATGGGAAACTTAAAATTGTTTTGCCAGTTGATTGTTAATTTGGTGTGCAAATTAAATGAAAGTGGAGAGATGGGATTTCCTTCTTAGGGGAGGAGGAGATAGTTTACGAACTGCTTTGATAGCTGAACACTGAAGTCTAAACTAATGAAAATGTAAGCAGTAGAGAAAGCATCTACAGTTCAGAGAGGAATATCTTTGCCCTCGTGGTTTTGCCTGTAAAACTATACGCACCGCAGCACCCAGTGCTCTGTTCCTGAAGAGGCGTAATCTTACACTGTTGAGATACCAGTTACGTAGAATAAATATGCATTATTTGGATTTCCATTCTGTGTGATATCACTTTCAATTTATCACAAACATTACTCAAATCTG
The DNA here is from genome assembly GCF_026170545.1 of Melanerpes formicivorus. Classification (NCBI taxonomy): domain Eukaryota; kingdom Metazoa; phylum Chordata; class Aves; order Piciformes; family Picidae; genus Melanerpes; species Melanerpes formicivorus. Next base: position 1,454,949 of record NW_027142361.1, on the reverse strand, counting down.
TTGAAATAGGAGAGCCCTTGGGGCTCTTTAAGTGGACACAACTGTGTCAGTTTGTCCTTTCTTAATTTTGAAGGACTTTGGCAATAATTACATCGCATTAAAGGAGCTGATGTAGGAGGTTGAAACCTGAGCTACTTTACTGCTGTCACATTTAAAGTGCATATAAAAATAGACTTCATTAGTAATTGCAAACTGGAATATCTAAGTATAACACCACTTAAGGTGCAAGGCAAATAATTTGGAGTGGTAGAATGAACTTCTGTGACAGCATTAAGGGGAAGGTGGTCTGAGGCTATTTATATGTCCCTTCTCAGTACCAGGTACATGACTATACTTTGGAGTTTCTTTTCTTCCCTGACTTTCCCTGGTAATGCCAATAATTCAAAACAGAATTAATTGGCTTTTGAAGGTGAGGATTTTAAAATTGGTAGAGTTATGTGGAAGGCCCAGCATGCAAAACACCCTTCCTAAACATCCCATTTGCAATGCAGAACTCTCTGAATCCAGCTCCTTTCCTAGAGGCTGTTGCACTCCATTCATGAATCCAAATTGCACATGGAGTACTTCAGTCTAGTGTTAGTGTGAAACCTGTCCCACAGGAGGGCCATAATGTCAGTTTTAAGAACAAAAAATGCTCAATCTACCTTATTATTTTCAGTTCCTTCTTTCTGCTGTGGTTGAGCACTAGAAGCATGGTAAACATTCTGCACTTGTATCTGTTATTTAGCCAGACAGAAAGTTTTATGAGGAAATTAAGTCCCACACCCAAGTCAGTCCACTTTGCTCCCACACAAGTTGCTAGTGTTCATTTAACCCAAGTCATACTCAGTTCTTGATTAACTAATGCTGTCCCCAATATAAAGGCTTATTATAACACGTGATTTGCACTTATGTTTTGTCTTTTCAATGAAAGTTCAGGCTTGCTTGTTCCTGCTGTTAATTATAAGAAATTCTGCAAGTTTAAGAAACTGAAAAGCCTGTCATATGTTGGCCTTAAGGGCTAGTGTCCCTGAAGTTGGATGCAATTTGCACATAATAAATTGCTTCAATAAGATTTTGTTTCTTAGCTTAATTATGGAAGTCTTTTGGGAGATAAGCTAATGTGAATTCAAGGGTCATGGGACTACCACAAAAACTTTAGAGGTTGTGGTGATAAAAGCCAGCTGTTTCTTCTCAAAAACAACCTCTCAATATATTGTTGTTAGCCACTGGTGTTTTTATGGGGTTGCAGTGTCATTGTGCATCTGAAAAAAGAGCCAAAAAATTTGATTAGTTGCATTAAACTCTGACATGAACTGGATAATCAAGCTGACTAGCTTGATTGCGTGTATTACAGTGTCATCTTCAGATACCCAGGATGGCCCAGGCTTTGGATAACATGGCCTCGAATCCATGGGTGGGAATGTCAGTTCTCTATGGGAGACCACCTGCAGTTGCAGGTCACACAGCTTGCAGCAAGGCTGTACTAAGTCTCAGACCACAAGGCTGGGGAGAGGAGCATTAGGATTTACAAAGGTGGAAACTTAAGACAAACTTTTAGGATCTTCACAAATGGGGACTCAATTTATAATGGTTGAAGAGGACTAGTGTGGGAAGCATTAAGAATCAACTTGCAGTGGAACCTGAGCTTAAGGCAGAAAAAAACAGCAGCAGTATTTGCTTTCTAAGGAGATTTTTAGGGTTGCTATATTTCAGCTTTGGTGGTGGAAGGTGCATCTTCTGAAATAGTTATGTATTATTTCTGTTGTATTAATTAGAGCTTATTATTTATTATGTATTCTGTTGCTGTGTTTAAATTACCAACTATCAATATTTTTAATGCAGCATAACATTAGTTTTAAAAATACCACATAACTGTTAATAATGCTATCTCATCTAACTTAGAAATTCACTTGGTTCTATGGATCTATGGCTAGATCTTCAGCCCTAGCTGAATATGAGTAGCATAAATGTTTTTATAGGAGTCTAGCACAAAAAAGACACTATGATCTGGCTTCCAGGCATTTGTTTTCTTGATACTGTTTTGCATATTTATAGAATGTTCCACTTAATAGGTAATGCCACTCAAAAAGAGGATTTGTACATCAGTGAGTACTGTAAGCATTTAAGATGTGGGTAATACATCTGTCATTTAAAATATTAATAGCATGCTTTTAAGTGCTTGTATAGTGAATGACCATCATATAGTGGTCTGTTTCTCTGAGGACCAGAGAAAATCCTTTCTTCCTATTAAAAGCAAGAGGAAAAACCTGCTTGAATAGAATAGAATAGACCAGACCAGGTTGGAAGAGGCCTTCAAGATCATCGCGTCCAACCTATCATCCAACACCACCTAATCAACTAAACCATGCAACCAAGCACCCTATTGTGGCAATGCCAGCGACAAGCAGTGTGAGCAATCTGGCAGTGCAGGCCTAGAGCCTGACATGGTGGTAGGCCATGCTCAGCATAAATGCAGAGCCAGCTAGCAGTGGAGCAAAACAGTGCTGTGCCTGCAGCATGTAACTAAAACAAGGCACTGGTAGCTATAAACATGGAAAGTTATCTTGGGACAACAGGACATGCACCTGCATCAACAAACCTTGTGTGTCATTAGTAGTTGGACCAATAATCTGTAATAGTGCAATGTGTGGTCACTCATAGGGAACCAATGAAGCCATGCCAACAAGGCACTCTGAGTTTATATAAGTTGTAGAAGTTCCCTTGCTATGCACTTCTGCCTTCCCTGTCTCTTCTTCTTCTACACTTTACTTTACTGTGCTATACTCGAACTACAGGCCTGCTCCATAGGCCTGCAATACTGGAACAATAAAGGAACAATACTCGATCATATTGGTCAGCCGTATTGATTCCAATCTCCGTCACCCATACCCTATCAAGTCTCCTCCTAAACACATCCAATGATGGTGACTCCACCACCTCCCCAGGCAGCACATTCCAATGGGCAATCACTCTCTCTGTGAAGAATTTCTTCCTAACATCCAGTCTGAATCTCCCCTGGTGCAGCTTGAGACTGTGTCCTCTTGTTCTGGTGCTGGTTGCCTGGGAGATATACACGAACACTGATTCCTTTGTGGGTAGTAAAAACATTGCACATTAACTTGTAGACAATGTCTATACAATCCATCATTCTGGACTTCAGGTACTTGTGTTGCTCACCATCCAATAGCTGTAAATAGGAGGTGGTTTCACCAGACTTGTTTAGCAACAGTTGTGTTTGCTACTCGGTGGCTAAGAGGTGGAGTTGTTTCTGGTTAGAGCCCTCAGCCTCCAGTTGGTGCTGTGTGGGTCACGTTGCTCCCTTTACATACCGCAGTGCAGTTCAGCGAAGGGCTCTTTGCCTGAGGACTAGACAAAACTGCACACAGCACCTGACAAATTTCCATGTCAAATTGCCCTAAGACTTAATGAGCTATTTATCTTTTCTCCTTCCCTCCCCCTCTACAAACACATTTGCATGAACAGGCTTTTAAAATTCTTTAAGGTAAGTGTCTGATAAAGATTGCTTTTACCATAAAGTCCTTAAAAATCAATAATCCAGTAAAAAAATAAAAGCAAATAGGGAGATGTCTGCTTTGGGAGACCATAATAAAGATGTATATGCAGTAACAACTATTTTGCACAGTCATTGCTCAAGATACCCCTAACAGTTATGGGTCAAAGTCTTCTATACATCTGCATTGCTGCCCCAAAAATGTCAACAACCCAAAGGGACTACCCAGGCTGTGTTACATTTGTTGCCTGTCTGTATTGTGTGAAGGAACTTCTGGGCCCTTTTCAAAATACAAAGATTGTTCATGTTTCCAAGGACTTCATCTTTACATCAAGCCTCTCCCTGTATGAGGATGCTATGGATATTGTAATACTCCTTGCTACTGATAAATGCAGATGGATACTGATATTCAAATGCTGGTGGGGTTTTCATCCCACATGCAGAATTTTAACCACTTGTTAGTTGCAGGAAATCCCATAAGGCTATGTGAGTAATGCAGTTTAGTTTGTAATAAATGCTTGCTTGCTAAATTTTTGTAGGGACAAATTGAGGAAACGGGGGAGGGAGATTGCAACAGGGCTGTCTCAAGCTTTGTAAGACAGATGAAAAATGAAGAAATGCAACATGGGAAGCATTTTGCTATTTAATTACAGGTTATTACTTAAACTGGAGCCCATTTTCTTCTGGAGATAATTTGGGAAATCATTCTAATTCCAATTTTGTCATCCAGGAGCAAACAAAATGTAAATTTCAGAAAGGACAGGCAAAGAAGATCAAATCAAGCTTCAATCAAAATTGCAGGCTGGGTGACTTCTTGACACAGAAGTTACTGCATCCCACGCTACAGAATGAGTGGATTGCTGCTGAGGTTGAAGTGTTAACATTTTCAAGCACAGCATTTTACAGATAGCAGAGTGCATTCTAGGATCATTTTCCCATGCCCCATGTGATAATGGGCCACCATCTCAAGAATGCGTAGGCCAAATGGCTTCTAAGTTCATTGAAGTGCTCAGGATCCAAACAAAGAAGGGAGGCTTTTGAGAACTGAAGTTAGGCTTCCAGGGCAATTACAGCTATGTGGTCAGATCTTCAGTGTGTTTCAGACAAATAAATGCCTTACAGTGGTTTTGTGACTCAGGCCCATTGTTTTGTTCTTTTTAGAGTTTCTTTGCAAGGAATGCCCGAGAGTTCATATTTTCATTGATCGAATCGAACTGAAGAACATTCCAGAAGAGCAGATATATATGAGAAGGTGGCTTCATGAACGCTTTGAAATAAAGGATAAGTGAGTAACAATATACAGAACTTTCTGTTTCAGGAACCTGTCCTATTTCTTTTATGTTAATAGATAAAACCATGATTTCTGTGTTAGCAGCAGTGCAAGCTGTAGGGCTCTCTGAAGAGAGTTGATGTTCACACTCCTGTGCGTATTATGTATAACAAAATTAATTTGTGGTTAAACCTTTTGCTGAGGAGGTTGAAATGGCTGAGTTTGAGATGTTCCTTAGACTGAGGATCTGTGAGTACATGCTGCAGGAAAGACTCCTACTCATCTGAATACTCTCAATTTATCCTCTTGTAACAGAGTCATGCTCAGCCAAGAATGTAAGATGGTCATGGTAAGCAAGCAAGTAAAATGCAGTTTGATTCTAGCCCCATAACCCATGCTAAAAAGGGCCAGATCTTGATCTAATCTCATCTGCCAAAGTTGTTTATGCATCTTCCATCAGACAGTGATTGGATAAAAGCACAACCCTGAGATCCCTACCTTCACTGGGGAGATTGTGAAGTAGACATTTCATCTTCCATCTTTGAGTCATGACAGAACTAAAGTGCCTGGATCCCTCTTGCATTTCCAAATAAGGTCACTACTGAGCATACACAACAGATCCTGGGGGACCTTGTGCTTTGGAAGGACTTTGTGCCTAAATGTGTGATTTAAGTATTGCTTGAGAGATTATGGTTTAATTTGCCATATATGAAGTCCAGATTAAGGGAGCTGAATCTGTTTGCTTTCTAAATCCTTGAATACATTGTGTGAGACAGACATTTCCCTGGTTCTTCAGCTGTGTTCTGCTGTAAAATTGTTCTGTCAGTCTCACACTCCATGGAAGTAAAAAATGGGTTAAGTCATCTTGTGATCTTTGATTCCAGATGAAAAATAACATGATGGTAACTGTTACTGAAGTGTCTTAGAAGTTCAGGATCACTGAAGTAATTTTTCTTCTCTTTTGAGAGGAAGCAAGTCTGAATTTCATTTTATACATAAACAACTGATAGATGAAATCAAAGTCTGTCCAGTGTCCCTTAAGTAGTCTTCTAGTGAAGATCGGCAAAATGGAACAGATCTCTGTCTCCCTCAAGACTCTTCTTGAGTGGATCATCGCTCCTGGGACCAGAGCAGTTTATCAGGAAAACTTGGAGATACTTAAACAAAATCCCAGAATCTTCAAATTGATTTATTACTGATTTTCAAAAGCAGGAGGAAAAAAGTTACCACTAACCCAGTGGTGTAGCATTTTACTCTTGCACATTTGGCTTCCAAGATACTTTGTAGATTCATGGAATTGTTTAGGTTGGAAAAGCCCTTTAATGTCATAGAGTCTGTTAACCTAGCACTGCCAAGTCCAACACCAAACCTTCTCCCTCAGTGCCATGTCTTTGTGTCTTTTAAATACCCCCAGGGACAGTAACTCAAGCACTTCCCTGGACAGAGTCTTGTGAGCCCATGTTGTTTATTAGTTTACTTTATGAAAATGCTCTTTTCCCATCTGTTAACCCTGTTTCCCCACTATTAACTGTGTGTGGTATTTTGTTCTCAATATTGCCCAGTATGCTGGGCTTTTCTGCTCAATCCTGAGTGAAAAGGATTATTCTCTTTTTTATTCAGTGTTAAAATTGGTCCCCAAGGAAAATCTGTTTTTATTGCTTGCAAGGGTTCAGGTTGAGTACTTCAGTGTGCAAAGTTACTTCACATGCATCATAGTCTTAATGCATACTGATTGTTTAAAGCTTACAGATAGGCTGCTGCATATTGTGAAATCATTTCTTAAATGATGTGTGATGAAATTAAGTTGCTTAAAACTTCTTATGCTAATGTGTAACTTTGACCATCTCTTTTTGTCTGCTTGTAGGTTACTAATAGAGTTTTATGATGCGAAAGATTCTAAAAGAAGAAACAAGTTCCCTGGGAAAAGTGTCCATTCCAAACTAAGCCTCAAGAAAACTTTGCCATCCTTGCTGTTTTTAGGTGGCCTGACTGCTAGTATGCTTCTGACAGAATCTGGAAGGAAACTTTATGTAAAAACATGGATATATGGGACTTTAATTGGCTGCCTGTGGGTTAGCATTAAACCATAAGCAGATGTTAGTCTCCAGTCAGTGAAATGTTCAGTCTTTTCTTGCACATCGCACCAAACTTTTTCCTGAGTTTATAGTAAAGAAAAAAGTGTAAATAAAGCCTTACTGATCGAACATTGGAAGTAACAGAAATAATGACTTAAGCCTCTGTGTGGTTGGTTCGGGGAAAATAAATGTAGATTTTCAAATTTGCTACTGAATTTTGCAGATAAGCTGAGTCATATGATAAATTGCTTTCCCGTGAACTAACATTCATCTCTATCTGCAGATTTGATTAAATGAGTTATGCATCAGAGTGTCTTAAGTGGACCTGTGAATGTATTTACAGGGATTAATTTAGGGTATACATTTATTATTCTGATATTCATGTTGATTTTTTGTTGTTGTTGTGCACTGCAGCAGTTCAGTTGCATCTATCCCAGCTGTACTGCAACTAAATCAAAACTTTTTTTCTTTGATTTTGCTTTTCAGTTTTAGCTAAATACTATATTCTTTAAAAGGGACTGTGTAAGCTGGCAAATTATGAGATGTTACCTGAAGCAGAATAAAATGTTCCTGAGAACTACAGTTCTGTTTATGTAGTGCAAGATTTTTGTGTTATATTACAGAATTAGCTGATTATTTTACAGATGTAAAACATTAAATTTTACTGAGGAAACAGCTTATTTTGTGCACCCTGTAGCTGTGCATAAAAAGAACATAAGCAGTATAATGAAATGTTAAGGCTTTGGTTTTTTACTGGTTTAACCAGACTGTAGCCTGCCTTGTGTCTACATTGCAAGATTGTTACTGCAAGATGGTCACCACTAGAGCAAAGGCTAGCAGAAGGACAGTGGGCACCCAAACAGAGACCACACACAAGCATGCAGATGTTCAGGCAGGTGGCTGCAGTGAGTGCTGGAACCTGGCACTCGACATGGAGGCTGGAGGGAGCAGCTCCTGTTTCAGGTGTGAGCAGGTCAGTGATCTGATGAGCATGGTGGTCAAACTAAAAGAAGAGGTGGAAAGGCTAAGAGCTAGAAGAGATGGCGAGCAGAAAATTGACAATTCCCATAATGTAATCTCTTCTAAACCAGAACAGGGGGTAACCTCTTCTAAACCAGAACAGGGGGTAACACTTAGGGGAACAGGGAGTTTGATACCTTCCCAGAAGCAAGATTCTCAACCTCCCTGTAGTAACCCACATGAGCAGGGCCAATGGGAACAGGTCTCTGCCCGACGGAAGAAATGCAAACAAAGGAAGTCTGCTCCTGTGAGCAGCACGCTGCCTCCAGTGCAGTTACAGAACAGGTATGAGGCTCTGCAGGAGGAACAGGTCATTGGTAAGGTCGAGGACCCAAGAAGGTCAGAAGCTGCACCAATGACAGGTTGCCTCAGGCCAGCCATCAAAACTTACCCAGAAAAGAAACCTCGCAGGGTCATCGTCATAGGAGACTCCCTACTGAGGGGAACAGAGGGCCCAATATGCAGACCAGACCCATTTCATAGAGCGGTCAGCTGCCTCCCTGGTGCCCAAGTAAAAGATGTTGTAGATAGAATTCCCAACCTCGTGAGTCCTTCGGACTACTACCCACTGCTGGTCTTTCAGGTGGGCAGTGACGATGTAACAATGAGAGGCTCACAATCTATTAAAAAAGACTTCAGAACCTTAGGGCAAATGCTAAAGGGATCAGGGGCTCAAGTCGTGTTCTCTACTATCCCTGTAACGTCAGCAATGGATGAGGACACACTGAGGAAGGGCCAACAGATCAATTCATGGCTCAGGGGCTGGTGCCATCGACAGGGCTTTGGGTTCCACAATCATGGATTGGTTTTCAAGGCACCTGAGCTGAAAACAACTCATGGGACACACTTGTCCCAGAGTGGGATAAGAATCCTGGGGCAGGAATTGGCAGGGCTCATTGATAGGGCTTTAAACTAGATTTGAAGGGGGAAGGGGTTAATAGTCTCCTGCTGGCTGGTGACAAACAGAGGGGCAGCTCACCAGCAGTAGAGAGAAGGAGAGCTGGTAAGGGCTCTCAACTTGCTACCCTGAGGCAAGCCACGAATGATCCACCAGGACATTCTGTGGAAACCGAGGGGATTTGGCACAAGGGGAGGACAGGGCCAGCCCAGCTGAAGTGCTTCTATGCGAATGCGCGCAGCTTGGGCAACAAACAGGATGAGTTAAGGGCCACTGTGCTGCTGGGATGCCACGACATAGTGGCTGTTACTGAAACTTGGTGGGATGAATCCCATGACTGGGATGTAGGCATAGATGGGTATAAACTCTTTAGGAAGGATAGGCAGGGAAGGAGAGGAGGAGGTGTTGCCCTCTATGTCAATAGCCAGTTGGAATCAGTGGAGCTCCAACTGGGGAGGGATGATAAGCTAGTTGAGAGTGTATGGGTCAAAATTAAAGGCAGGACAGGGGAAGAAGATATTACTGTGGGGGTCTCCTACAGGCCACCTGACCAGCAGATCCAAGCAGATGAGGCCCTCCATAGGCAAATAGAAGCAGCTTCCAGGTCACAAGCCCTGGTCCTCATGGGTGATTTCAACCACCCGGATATCTGCTGGAGGGACAACACAGCAAGGCACCAGCAATCCAGGATGTTCCTGGACTGCATAGAAGACAACTTCCTCCTCCAAATGGTGGAGGAACCAACAAGAAATGGTGCTATGCTGGACCTTGTTCTCACCAACAGGGAAGGGCTGGTAAGCAATGTGAGGCTCATAGACGGCCTTGGCTGTAGTGACCATGAAGCAGTTGAATTTAACATCCTCAGGGTAATCAGGAGGAAGTATTCCAAGCTCACGACCCTAGACTTTAGGCATGCAGATTTTGATCGCTTCAGGGATCTGCTAGCCAAAGTGTCGTGGGACAAAGCCCTGGAGGGAAGAGGGACCCAGGACAGCTGGTCAGTATTCAAGGACCACCTCCTCTGTGTCCAGGAGCTCTGTGTACCAACAAAGAGAAAAGCAGGTAAGAATGCTAGGAGGCCTGCCTGGATGGGCAAGGAGCTACTGGACACACTATTACTTAAAAGGAAACTCTACAGGAAGTGGAGGGAAGGACAGGTAGAACAGGGGGAATACAAGGAAGCTGCCCGAGCAGCAAGAGTCCTGGTTAGGAAAGCCAAAGCAGAGTTTGAGTTGAATCTAGCCAGGGAGATTAAAGGGAATACTAAGAACTTTTACAGGTATATTAATGGGAAGAAGAAGACTAGGGAAGGTGTGGGCCCCCTCAGAAAGGAAAATGGTGACATGGTCACATGTGATGAGGAAAAGGCTGAGGTACTTAATAACTTCTTTACCTCAGTCTTCACTGCAAGGGCCTCTAGCCACACTCCTGATGTTATGGAAGTCAAAGCCAGGGACGGGGAGGAAGAACTGCCCATTGTAAGTGCAGATCAGGTTCGTGATCATCTGAAGAACCTGAAAGTGTTCAAGTCCATGGGACCCGACGGGATACACCCACGGGTACTAAGAGAACTGGCAGATGAGGTTGCTAAACCCCTCTCTATTATATTTCAAAAGTCCTGGCAGTCTGGTGAAGTCCCCACAGACTGGAAAAGGGGAAACATTGCCCCCATCTTCAAAAAGGGCAAGAAGGAGGAACCAGGGAACTACAGGCCAGTCAGTCTCACCTCTGTGCCTGGAAAGATCATGGAACAGATCCTCCTGGAGTCACTACTCGCTCAAAAGAATAGTGAAGAGGTGATTGGGAACAGTCAGCATGGCTTTGCCAAGGGCAAATCCTGCCTGACCAACCTGGTGGCCTTCTATGAGCAGGTGACAAAATTAATAGACGAGGGGCGAGCAACTGATGTCATTTACCTGGACCTGAGCAAAGCCTTCGACACTGTCCCACACCACATCCTGGTCTCCAAACTGGTGACACATGGGTTTGATTGGTGGACCACTAGATGGATAAGGAACTGGCTTGATGGCCGCACCCAAAGAGTGGCTGTCAATGGGTCCATGTCCCAGTGGAGGCCAGTGACAAGTGGAGTCCCTCAGGGATCAGTCCTGGGACCTGTCTTATTCAACATCTTTGTGGGGGACATGGACAGTGGCATTGAGTGCACCCTCAGCAAGTTTGCTGATGACACCAAGCTGTGTGGTGCAGCAGACACGCTGGAGGGAAGGGAGGCCATCCAGAGGGACCTTGACAGGCTGGAGAGGTGGGCACAGGCCAACCTCATGAAGTTCAATAAGAGCAAGTGCAGGGTCCTGCATCTGGGTCGAGGCAATCCCAGGCACAAATACAGGCTGGGCAGTGACTGGCTGGAGGGTAGCCCTGAGGAGAGAGACTTGGGGGTGCTGGTGGACAAAAAGCTCAACATGAGCTCTCAGTGTGCACTTGCAGCCCGCAAAGCCAATCAGATCCTGGGCTGCATCAGGAGAAGTGTGGCTAGCAGGTCGAGGGAGGTGATCCTCCCCCTCTACTCAGCCCTGGTGAGACCCCACCTGGAGTACTGTGTCCAGTTCTGGAGCCCCTATTACAAGAGGGATGTGGAGGTGCTGGAACGTGTCCAGAGAAGGGCCACAAGGATGATCAGAGGGCTGGAGCACCTCTCCTATGAGGACAGACTGAGGGAGTTGGGGCTGTTCAGTCTGCAGAAGAGAAGGCTCCGAGGTGACCTAATTGTGGCCTTCCAGTATCTGAAGGGGGCCTACAGGAAGGCTGGGGAAGGACTTCTCAGGATATCAGGTAGTGATAGGACTAGGGGGAATGGAATGAAGCTGGAGGTGGGGAGATTCAGGCTAGATGTGAGGAGGAGGTTCTTCACCATGAGAGTGGTGAAACCCTGGAATGGGTTGTCCAGGGAGGTGGTCGAGGCCCCGTCCCTGGGGGTGTTTAAGAGCAGGCTGGATGAGGCTCTGTCCAGCCTGATCTAGTGTGGGGTGTCCCTGCCCATGGCAGGGGGGTTGGAACTAGATGATCCTTGTGGTCCCTTCCAACCCTGAATGAAACTATGAAACTATGAAACTATTGTCCTTAGCACCTCAAGAGTTTCAGCTGAGCTCACAGACCTTTATGTGTCCATGACACAAGCAGAAGTTTCCTGTTACCTCACAACTGTTGTCCAGGTAGTGCACAGAATTACTGTAACTTATGAGCATTAGGGTATGGTAACGAGGAACCTGCAGGTGTTCCTGCTAAATCTGAAGCATGTTCCTTTTCCTACTAATCTAATTTAGTCCAGCAGTCATCTCTGTGCTGTAGTGTCACACTAGATTCCCCAATCATTCTAGGCAATGCAGACTGCAGTTGAAGTTTCAAGGTTGATGGGTATGATTTGCACCCTAGTCTAGTAGTGAAAGAAACACTTATCCTCTCTGTATTTCACCTGCTTGAAAATATACTTTTAAAAGCAAAAGCAACAAACCCTTACTACCAGAAAGACTGTAATTCCATGCCTGGTATTTTTGTTGAAGAAATGTCCATTTTTTGGAATCAAGGGAATAGTCTATATGTGGTGGGGTAGGAAAGAGGATGTATTTTGTCCTCTTCCATTAGGGAATTGGACTCCCTATATCAAAATGAAAGAACTAGAGAATATTTTTATACCACACTTGCAAGCTTTAAATGTGCATCTCTCTCTAGCTTCAGTACTATTTGTCTTGCATTAGAGTACATTGTGAGTTAAGTGTCAAAGTTCCAACTCAGTTTTTCAGCTTCCACCATTGCCAGTTATTTAAAGGTACTACTTTTACTGTGTGGTGGTTTTATTTTTACAGAATTTTACAGAGTAATTATAGTTCCACCTTAAAATCATCCAGTACAGCTTTCAGTTTACAGCTCTATGTCCTTCCATAATGGATTTTGTCATTGGAGTTATTTATATGGGTGATTGATTCAGGATATGTTGATGAACCATTTTAAAAACAATGACTGGGAACAATGTTGAAAAACAGTATTGTTATGAGGCTGTAACACCAGGAAAAAAAAAAGCCATTTTATGTAACAGCCAAATGTGCTCACATGTAGTTCTTCCTCTTCTCAGCTGACTGTTTCCAGTGGGTATAACCAGAAGGCAGTGTTGCGATGTTAGTGTGATATCTCTGTCATGGAATGGAATTTCACTCTGATATGACTAAATTTCTTTGTAAAGTTAAGAGTAACTTTTAATTATACAAGAAAAAAAAAGGCAAATTGCTTAATCCATTTGTAGAAAAAATAACTGCTATTTTGGAGAGCCTAATTACCACAAAATACTGGATCTCTTGCTGTCTAAGTACCAGGAATATAATTGATGCAGTGCAACAAACAAACAGGACATTTATTTTGAATCTTATACTCTATGTTAATCTTAATTATTTTTTTTCTTCCCATTAATTTATAAAGTTTTGAAACTGTAATTTGCTGATGTATTTGGCGTTGGGACTATCACATGCTATTTCTAAATATGCACTGATATTAACTTAAAATATTTCTTCATTAAAATAAGAGCCAGTGCTCATTCAAGTTTTCATCCCGTGTGCTTGTTCAGGTTTTTATCTGCACTTCTATGGTTGTAACTTGGTTAACAGGGACTTCTCACAAAACAGCTACAAGTGTGGGTTTTTAAGTCCTTTACAGAATGATTTCTGTGAGAAGCAGCCAATGAAAAAAAAAGGACTTTGAGGATGAAGGAGCACTGGAACAGGCTGCACAGAAAAGAGGTGGTTCAATCTCCATCCTTGGAGTCATTCAAAACCTTGCTGGATGCATTCCTGTGCAATCTGATCTAGGTAAACCCGCTCTGGCAGGGGGGTTGGACTACATGATCTCCAAAGGTCCTCTCTTAACCCCTACCATTCTGTGATTCTGTGCAGTTAAAAATTACAGTATCACAGTATAACTAAAGGTTGGAAGAGACCTCGAGGATCATCAAGTCCAACCTGTCACCACAGACCTCATGACTAGACCATGGCACCAAGTGCCACGTCCAATCTCCTCTTGAACACCTCGAGGGATGGCGACTCCACCACCTCTCTGGGCAGCCCATTCCAATGACTAATGACTCTCTCGATGAAGAACTTCCTCCTCACCTCGAGCCTAAACTTCCCCGGCACAGCTTGAGACTGTGTCCCCTTGTTCTGGTGCTGGTTGCCTGGGAGAAGAGACCAACCCCTTCCTGGCTACAACCACCTTTCAGGTAGTTGTAGAGGGCAATGAGGTCACCCCTGAGCCTCCTCTTCTCCAGGCTAAACAATCACAGCTCCCTCAGCCTCTCCTCATAGGGCTTGTGTTCAAGGCTTCTCACCAGCCTTGTTGCCCTTCTCTGGACACGTTCAAGTGTCTCGATGTCCTTCTTAAACTGAGGGGCCCAGAACTGGACACAGTACTCAAGGTGCGGCCTAACCAATGCAGAGTACAGGGGCACAATGACTTCCCTGCTCCTGCTGGCCACACTATTCCTAATGCAGGCCAGGATGCCATTGGCCTTCTTGGCCACCTGGGCACACTGCTGGCCGATGTTCAGGCAGCTATCGATCAGTAACCCCAGGTCCCTCTCTGTTTGGGAACTTTCCAGCCACTCCGACCCTAGCCTGTAGCTCTGCATGGGATTGCCGAGGCCAAAGTGCAGCACTCAGCACTTGGACTTGTTAAATGCCATCCCATTGCATTCTGCCCATCTGTCCAGTCGGTCCAGGTCCCTCTGCAGAGCCTTTCTACCCTCTAACTGACTAACATCTGCCCCTAACTTGGTGTCATCTGCAAACTTGCTGATGACTGACTCAAGCCCCTCATCCAGATCATCAATGAAGATGTTAAAGAGGACGGGGCCCAGCACTGATCCCTGGGGGACGCCACTGGTGACTGGCTGCCAGCTGGATGTGGCACCATTCACCACCACTCTCTGGGCTCAGCCCTCCAGCCAGTTCCTAACCCAGCACAGAGTGTAGTGGTCCAAGCCACGGGCTGACAGCTTAGCCAGCAGTTTACTGTGGGGGATGGTGTCAAAGGCCTTGCTGAAGTCCAGGTTGACCACATTCACAGGCCTCCCCACGTCCACCAGACGGGTCACCTGATCATAGAAGGAGGACCTGCCCTTCCTAAATCCATATTGTCTGGACCCGAGCCCTTGGTTGTCCTTCAGGTGCGCAGTTATTGCCGCCAGGATAATCTGCTCCATCACTTTCCCTGGCACTGAGGTCAGGCTGACTGGCCTGTAGTTTCCAGGTTCCTCCATCCGACCCTTCTTATGGATGGGGACCACACTGGCCAGTTTCCAGTCACCTGGGACCTCTCCAGTGAGCCAGGACTGGAGGAAAATGATGGAGAGCGGCTTGGCCAGCTCATCTGCCAGCTCTCTCAGCACCCTAGGATGGATCCCATCCGGTCCCTTGGACTTGTCAGTGTCCAAGTGGCTCAGCAGGTCCCGAACTAATTCCTAATGGATTACCAGGGCATTACACTGCTCCCCGACCCCATCGCCCAGCTCAGGAGGCCACTCGTCCTGAACTCCTGCCTTGCTGTTAAAAATTGAGGCAAAGAAGGTGTTCAGGACCTCAGCCTTTTCCTCGTCTTCAGTCACCATGTTCCACTCCAGATCCAATAAGGAGTGGAGGTTCTTCCTGCCCTTCTTCTTATTGTTAATATATTTGTAAAAGTGCTTTTTATTGTCTTTGACAGAGGTGGCCAGCTTCAGTTCCTGCTGGGCCTTTGCCTCTCTCATTTTATTCCTACATAATCTAACAACTTCCTCGAACATACCTCGAGAAGCCTTCCCCTCCTTCCAAAGGTTTCATAGTTTCATAGTTTCATTCAGGGTTGGAAGGGACCACAAGGATCATCTAGTTCCAACCCCCCTGCCATGGGCAGGGACACCCCACACTAGATCAGGCTGGACAGAGCCTCATCCAGCCTGCTCTTAAACACCCCCAGGGACGGGGCCTCGACCACCTCCCTGGACAACACATTCCAGGGTCTCACCACTCTCATGGTGAAGAACCTCCTCCTCACATCTAGCCTGAATCTCCCCACCTCCAGCTTCATTCCATTCCCCCTAGTCCTATCACTACCTGATATCCGGAGAAGTCCTTCCCCAGCCTTCCTGTAGGCCCCTTTCAGATACTGGAAGGCGACAATTAGGTCACCTCGGAGCCTTCTCTTCTGCAGACTGAACAGCCCCAACTCCTTCAGTCTGTCCTCATAGGAGAGGTGCTCCAGCCCTCTGATCATCCTTGTGGCCCTTCTCTGGACACGTTCCAGCACCTCCACATCCCTCTTGTAATAGGGGCTCCAGAACTGGACACAGTACTCCAGGTGGGGTCTCACCAGGGCTGAGTAGAGGGGGAGGATCACCTCCCTCGACCTGCTAGCCACACTTCTCCTGATGCAGCCCAGGATCTGATTGGCTTTGCGGGCTGCAAGTGCACACTGAGAGCTCATGTTGAGCTTTTTGTCCACCAGCACCCCCAAGTCTCTCTCCTCAGGGCTGCTTTCCAGCCAGTCACTGCCCAGCCTGGATTTGTGCCTGGGATTGCCTCGACCCAGATGCAGGACCCTGCACTTGCTCTTATTGAACTTCATGAGGTTGGCTTGTGCCCACCTCTCCAGCCTGTCAAGGTCCCTCTGGATGGCCTCCCTTCCCTCCAGCGTGTCTGCTGCACCACACAGCTTGGTGTCATCAGCAAACTTGCTGAGGGTGCACTCAATGCCACTGTCCATGTCCCCCACAAAGATGTTGAATAAGACAGGTCCCAGGACTGATCCCTGAGGGACTCCGCTTGTCACTGGCCTCCACTGGGACATGGAGCCATTGACAGCCACTCTTTGGGTGCGGCCATCAAGCCAGTTCCTTATCCATCTAGTGGTCCACCCATCAAACCCATGTGTCACCAGTTTGGAGACCAGGATGTGGTGCGGGACTGTGTCGAAGGCTTTGCTCAGGTCCAGGTAAACGACATCAGTTGCTCGCCCCTCATCTATTAATTTTGTCACCTGCTCATAGAAGGCCACCAGGTTGGTCAGGCAGGATTTGCCCTTGGCAAAGCCATGCTGACTGTTCCCAATCACCTCTTCACTATTCTTTTGAGCGAGTAGTGACTCCAGGAGGATCTGCTCCATACAGCCTCTTTTTTCCCCCTTAAATCCTCCAGGAGCTGCTTGCTCATCCAGGCCGGTCGCCTTCCCCACCGGCTCATCTTTCGGCACGTGGGAACTGCCAGTTCCTGTACCTTCAAGAGCTCCTGTTTGATGTAGGTCCAACCCTCCTGGACCCCTTGGTTCATGAGGGCTGGTACCCAGGGGACTTTACTAATAAGTTTCTTAAACAGGCTGGAGTTTGCCCTCCGGAAGTCCATGGTGAAGGTTCTGTTGGTATCACAGTATCACAGTATCACTTAGGTTGGAAAGGACCTCGAGGATCATCGAGTCCAACCTGACACCGCAGACCCCATGACTAGACCATGGCACCAAGTGCCACGTCCAATCTCCCCTTGAACGCCTCCAGGGTCGATGACTCCACCACCTCCCTGGGCAGCCCGTTCCAATGCCGAATGACTCGCTCGGTGAAGAACTTCCTCCTCACCTCGAGTCTGAACCTCCCCTGGCGCAGCTTGAGACTGTGTCCCCTTGTTCTGGTGCTGGTTGCCTGGGAGAAGAGGCCAACTCCCTCCTGGCTACAACCACCCTTCAGGTAGTTGTAGAGGGCAATAAGGTCACCCCTGAGCCTCCTCTTCTCCAGGCTAAACAATCCCAGCTCCCTCAGCCTCTCCTCATAGGGCTTGTGTTCAAGGCCTCTCACCAGCCTTGTTGCCCTTCTCTGGACACGCTCAAGTGTCTCAATGTCCTTCTTAAACTGAGGAGCCCAGAACTGGACACAGTACTCAAGGTGCGGCCTAACCAGAGCAGAGTACAGGGGCACTATGACCTCCCTGCTCCTGCTGGCCACACTATTCCTAATGCAGGCCAGAATGCTATTGGCCCTCCTGGCCACCTGAGCACACTGCTGGCTCATATTCAGGTGGCTGTCGATCAGCACACCCAGGTCCCTCTCTGTCTGGGAGCTCTCCAGCCACTCCGACCCCAGCCTATACCTCTGCATGGGATTGCCATAGCCAAAGTGCAGCACTCGGCACTTGGACTTGTTGAAAGCCATCCCATTGGACTCTGCCCATCTTTCCAGTCGGTCGAGGTCCCTCTGCAGAGCCTTTCTACCCTCTAATTGACTAACATCTGCCCCTAACTTTGTGTCATCTGCAAACTTGCTGATGACTGACTCTACCCCTTCATCCAGATCATCAACGAATATGTTGAAGAGGACAGGGCCCAGCACTGATCCCTGGGGGACACCACTGGTGACTGGCCTCCAGCTGGATGCGGCACCGTTCACGACCACTCTCTGGGCCCGGCCCTCCAGCCAGTTCCTAACCCAGCACAGAGTGTAGTGGTCCAATCCACAGGCTGACAGCTTAGTCAGCAGTTTGCTGTGGGGGACGGTGTCAAAGGCCTTGCTGAAGTCTAGGTAGACCACATCCACAGGCCTCCCCACATCCACCAGACGGGTCACCTGATCATAGAAAGAGATCAGGTTGGAGAGGCAGGATCTGCCCTTCCTGAATCCATGTTGGCTGGACCTGAGCCCTTGGCCATCCTTCAGGTGCGCAGTTATTGCTGCCAGGATAATCTGCTCCATCACTTTCCCTGGCACTGAGGTCAGGCTGACTGGCCTGTAGTTTCCAGGTTCCTCCATCCGACCCTTCTTGTGGATGGGGACCACGTTGGCCAGTTTCCAGTCATCTGGGACCTCACCAGTGAGCCAGGACTGGAGGAAAATGATGGAGAGTGGCCTAGCTAGCACATCCGCCAGCTCTCTCAGCACCCTAGGATGGATCCCATCTGGTCCCATGGACTTGTGGATATCCAAGTGGCTCAGCAGGTCCCGAACTAACTCCTCATGGATTTCCAGGGTATTACTCTGCTCCCCGACCCCAACGCCCAGCTCCGGAGACCACTCGTCCTGAACTCCTGCCTTGCTGTTAAACATTGAGGTAAAGAAGGTGTTCAGGACCTCAGCTTTATCCTCATCCTCAGTAACTGTGTTCCCCTCCAGGTCCACTAGGGAGTTCAGGTTCTTCCTGCCCTTCTTCTTATTGTTAATATATTTATAAAAATGCTTTTTATTATCTTTGACTGAGGTGGCCAGCTTCAGTTCCAGCTGGGCCTTAGCCTCCCTAATTTTATTCCTACATAATCTAACAGCTTCCTTGAACATACCTCGAGAAGCCTTCCCCTCCTTCCAAAGGTGATACAGCCTCCTCTTCCCCCTTAAATCCTCCAGGAGCTGCTTGCTCATCCAGGCTGGTCGCCTTCCCCGCCGGCTTGCCTTCCGGCACATGGGAACCGCCAATTCCTGTGCCTTCAAGAGCTCCTGTTTGAAGTAGGTCCAACCCTCCTGAACCCCTTGGTTCATGAGGGCTGGTACCCAGGGGACTTTGCAGACAAGTTTTTTAAATAGGCTGAAGTTCGCCCTTCGGAAGTCCAAGGTGGAGGTTCTGTTGGTGCTCCTCCCAATCTCCCTGCATATTGAAAACTTCACTATCTCGTGGTCACTGCACCCTAGGCAGCCTCCCACGATCACATCTCCCACCAGCCCTTCCCTATTGCAGAACAGCAGGTCAAGCAGAGCCTGTCCCCTGGTAGGCTCGCTTAACAGCTGTGTCAGGAAGCAGTCCTCCATTCGCTCCAGGAATCTTCTGGACTGCCTCCTCCCTGCTGAATTAAGTTCCCAGCAGATATCTGGGAGGTTGAAGTCACCAACAAGGACAAGATCAGATGATCTTGAGACAGCCTCCAGTTGCTTGTAGAACAACTCATCAGCCGCCTCATCCTGGTTGGGTGGTCTGTAACAGATTCCAATCAGGATGTCAGACTTGTTAGGTTGTCCTCTGATTTTGACCCACAGGCTCTCAACTACCTCATCTTCCACCACAAGTTGTGTGGCAGAGATTGACTCTCTAATATACAGAGCCACCCCTCCTCCTCTTCTCCCTCGCCTGTCCCTCCTAAAGAGCCTGTAACCCCCCATTGTAGCACTCCAATCGTGGGTGCTGTCCCACCAAGTTTCTGAGATGGCGACTACATCATAGTCGCCCTGATGGATTAGGACCTCCAACTCCTCTTGCTTGTTGCCCAGGCTGCGTGCATTGGTGTACATGCATCGCAGCTGGGTTCCTGACTTCTCAACTGACCCTACCTTGCGCCCTACTCTTACCTCTGCAGAGGGACCGATTGCCTCACCCACCCCCTTCAGACCTAGTTTAAAGCCCTCCTAATGAGCCCTGCCAACTCCAGTGCCAGGACTCTTTTACCCCTTCTAGATAGATGCACCCCATCAGGACCCAGCAGGTCAGGTGCAGTAAAAGTTGTCCCATGATCAAAGAAACCAAAGCTCCGCTGCTGGCACCATCTCCTGAGCCAATTGTTGATGGTATGGGTTCTCCCATTCCTCTCAGTGCTCCTCCCTATCTCCCTGCATATTGAAAACTTCACTATCTCGTGGTCACTGCACCCTAGGCAGCCTCCCATGATCACATCTCCCACCAGCCCTTCCCTATTGGAGAACAGCAGGTCAAGCAGAGCCTGTCCCCTGGTAGGCTCGCTTAACAGCTGCATCAGAAAGCAGTCCTCCATTCGCTCCAGGAATCTTCTGGACTGCCTCCTCTCTGCTGAATTAAGTTCCCAGCAGATATCTGGCAGGTTGAAGTCACCGACAAGGACAAGATCTGATGATCTTGAGACAGCCTCCAGTTGTTTGTAGAACAATTCATCAGCCTCCTCATCCTGGTTGGGTGGTCTGTAACAGACTCCAACCAGGATGTCAGATTTGTTAGGCTGCCCTCTGATTTTAACCCACAGGCTCTCAATTCCCTCAAGTTCTGTGGCAGAGAGTATCTCCCTAATATACAGAGCCACCCCTCCTCCTCTTCTCCCTCGCCTCTAAAGAGCCTGTAGCCCCCCAGTGTAGCACTCCAATCGTGTGTGTTTTCCCACCAAGTTTCTGAGATGGCGACTATATCATAGTTGCCCTGGTGGATCAGGACCTCCAGCTCCTCTTGCTTATTGCCCAGGCTGCGTGCATTGATGTACATGCACTGCAGCTGGGCTCCCGACTTCTCAACTGACCCTACCTTGTGCCCTACTCTTACCTCTGCAGAGGGACCGATTGCCTCACCCACCCCCTTCAGACCTAGTTTGAAGCCCTCCTAATGAGCCCAGCCAAGTCTAGTGCTAGGACTCTCTTACCCCTTCTAGATAGATGCACCCCATCAGGACCCAGCAGGTCGGGTGCAGTAAAAGTTGTCCCATGATCAAAGAAACCAAAGCTCCGCTGCTGGCACCATCTCCTGAGCCAATTGTTGATGGTATGGGTTCTCCCATTCCTCTCAGTGTACTCCCCTGCCACTGAGGGAACTGAGCAGAACACCACTTGAGCTCCTGCCCCATCAATCAATTGTCCAAGGGCCCTGAACTCCTTCTTAATATGCCCTGGTGCCCTTCTTGCCAATCTCATCACTCCCAGCCTGTATTACCAGCAGAGGGTAATAGTCAGTGGGCTGGATTAATTTAGGGAGTCTCCTTGTGATGTCCCTTACCCACGCCCTGGGTAGGGAGCAGACCTCCCTGTGGGATGGGTCGGGATGACATATGGGTCCCTCAGTACCCCCCAGGAGAGAGTCCCCAACAACTATAACCCTTCTCCTTTTCTTTGTGGAGCTGGTCATTATAGGTGGTGGGGACCGCTTGGCCTTAGTCTCCCCTCTGGATGGCTGCTTCTCAGCCCTCTCATCCCCACTGCCCTCAGCCTGCAGGGCCTCATACTTATTATACAAGGGTAGTGGAGGAGGAGGAGAGGGTCGGGGTGGATTTCTCTTGCCACCCCTGGCAGGGACCTGTATCCATCCCTCTTCGTTTCCAGGGACTCTTCCCTCAGCAGGGGAAATCTCCAGAGCCTTTTCCCACAAATCTAACTCCCTTTCACTTTCCCTTATTGTCCTTAGCCTAGATACCTCCTCCTTCAGCTCGGCCACTTCGTCCTTCAGCTCTGCCACCACGCTGAGGAGAAAGTTCACCTGGTCACACCTGACACAGCTGTCCTCTCCCACCCCTTCTATTCCAAGTGCCAGGCTGAAGCACTCTCTGCAGCTGGCAGCCTGGACTCCAGCATGCTGGTGAAGCAACTCTGTCTGGGTAGATGCTGTTTTTCTACCCTTCATCTGGGTGACGACCATGGTGCAACGTTTGAGTGAAAACAAAACAAATTTTTTTCATTTTTTTTTTCTAAGCAGCCGATAGGCTAGCTATCGAAACAAAATGGTGCCGCGCGCACAGTCCGGGAGGGATTTAAACCTCCCGAGGCTGACGCCAGGCTCCTGTTCCCGCGCACGCTCGCTCGAGCACGATCCTGCCGGAGCCCCTGCCTACCACCAGGAGGTCTCCCGACCCGCAAAACCCCGGAAGCAAGGCGAAAAGCCGAGCAGAAAGCTCACAATCCAAGCGGTGCGGTCCCTAAGCAGCGGTCCCGATCGGCTATAGAACCAAAATGTGAAATCCGCTCTAGGTAAACCCGCTCTGGCAGGGGGGTTGGACTACATGATCTCTAAAGGTCCTCTCATAACCCCTACCATGCTTTGATTCCGTGCAGTTAAAAATTGCGTTAAAATCAGTTTGTTCCAGCGCAACACACCACCAGGCCAATCAAATTGCAACAGCTTTTCACCTGTGAACACCTGCATCACTTGTTGCTTGTTAGTGATGTTAATTTATGTTCGGGCCAGGGATTGGGCTCTGCAGTGATAGGTCTTGCACAGACAATGCTGGGTAGGGTCTGGACAGCTGTGTAAACCTTTATTGTTGGCAACACCACCCCTGGCTGCTAGTTCCACAATGATATTCTTGTGTTCGCTTTCATGGAAGGAATGAGGCTAGTGAGAAGGCATTGAATGGAGAACACGAAGTGAAGTGAGACACAAAACTGAAGCACTGAGAGATGCTACAGTGAAAAAATGACTGAGTAGGACATGTGAGGGGCTCCAGCCTGCTGCAGTCTCTGCTGCCTCCACTGAAGCATTTTCTTAGTGTAATACTTGGGGTTTCTCATTATTCTACATAGAATATATATACTCACTTTTAGGGGAAGAGAGAGGTAACTACCTTAGCTTTGAATAATGAAGGAGACCAGGAGCAGATTTGGGATTTTTGGCTTCATTAAAAATGAAAAAAGAGACTTCTCCCACCACCACCTCCAAATAGCACATAATGGCAGAAATGTCAGCCATGCCCAGAAAGGCAATAGGAAACCAGTTAATAGGTTCAAGATCCTGGCACTTGCTTTATAAAGATTTTTCTGTTATAAATATGGAAACCACAGTTTGGTCCTACCCTGCAGTTCTAGGTCACGTTTTAGCAGTGGCTCTGATGGCAGGGCTTGAAGTGAACATGATGGAGTTTCTCTTGTCCTCATTTTCATGGTCATGCCTCATCAGTTTGGAGCACTGTGGTCCCCACTGAAGTGGGTTGCACAATTTACTGAATGTAAAACAAAAAAATGTTACTTTAAGTTTGTATAATGGCAAAAATCATGCAAGTAAAACAAAACAAAATACAGAGCAAGGCCAGAGAAGGAAAAGTAGCAATAATCTAACACCAAAAAAAAAAATAAATCTGAAAATCTGAACCACCCTAGGGACAAGGTGGAACCAGAAATGGCCCCATGAGTGTGCACCACTGTGCAGGCAGCTGTAGCCTCTAGACTGTGGTTATGAAATGAGGAATGCTCTGAAGTGCCATATTTCTGAAGTGCCTTTCTGTGTGAATAGTGAGCCTGGCACATTGTGGGTGCTACCAAACCTTACTGCTGCTATCCCTATTGTGGTATCACACTCTGCACCAAGACCTTCCTTCCTCATCCTCTTCAGAGACGCCCACAAAGATTGAAAATGCCAAAGCAGTTCTGAATTTCTGGATGCAGCCAGCCCCCAGCCTTACTCAGCTGTGCATCTATTTCATCCAGTTGGGACCACAGGGGAAAGTGAGTTAGGGAGAATTTAATTTGCAGTTGGCCAAGATGAGAGAGTTTACACTGTAACGATCCCAGAAAAGTATCAAATGCAGTACAACATCCTTAGGCACAATGAAAGGATAAGCAGAGTTCTCAAGGCTGAAACCTGAACTGGAGATATTAAGTTAAACTACTACTTATGCTGTAGGTGTAACGGTACCTGGTTAAGATTTAGCAGCCGTTTACATCTCCTACAGTGTAATAATGCACTTGCAGCAGAAACATAGGTCTAGGAAATGGCATTGACTTCGTGTTAGTTTACACCCGAGTCCTTTAAAGTCTTGCATGATAAAGAGACTATAAAAATTTGTCCCTAATCTGTAGAATCTCTGAGTATTTTTGGCTTCTATAAACTGAGAACTCTTCACTTCTTATTGCATAAGGTGCATGAAGCATAAAAAAGTTTGGTTTGCTATCAAGGTGCTTTAGTAAATTCCTGCTGACCAGAAAGGATGGCATGTGTATGGTCATACACGTTGAAAAGATTTTTAAAAAGCACACACAGGGAGGCTAAATACAAATTCAGAATTACAGCTTTCTATAACCACACACTTGTGGTGCTGCAGTCACAGGCTCACCTGCTTTTCTTATGAGACAAGAAAATACAGGGGAATAACATAATACACACTGCTGTTTGAAGACAGAAAAGTAGAAGGTACTGAAGAAATTGTGTTTTTATTGCCCAGAAAAGCTAATAGTACTCCTGCCAGCACAGGATATGGTATTGTTTGCTATGTTTAAACAGTAATAAGAGACTGTGTGCACGTATCCTGATACTGTCAATTGTATTCCTGTTCTGTGACAAAATAACGAGAGTCAAGAAGCTGCAGGATTAAAGCACATCCCCTTTCACACCACAGGGCTGGAAATGCCAAGTGGCTGCTGTCGCTAGCTTGTCCTATGCATCCCTTTGGAAGCCGGATGCTGCCTTTGGAGCCACTTTAAAACCAACAGTTATTCTTGGCAGTGCCACACATGTCAAAGCAAAGGTCTGAGCTGGGACACGTATCATCACCAAGAATGCTGGTCAGAGATAAATCTGGGGTGGCCCATCAACAAGCCCTGCAGAAGCTGGGAATGGGAACTCAAGCCAAATGGTGGAGCTGTGGTCACAGTGAGATGACAAAGGGCCAGCATCTGGTGAGCACTGGCAGCACCACTGGGTTTGTGCAGGGTGCCTTAGCAGGGGCAGTATCTCTGGATGCAGACCCTGCAGGCTCAGCTGGAATAAATAAGGACTTTGCATTCCTGGGTGTGGGTGTTGTTTCATTTTGGTTTTGATGTTTTTTCATCTAGTAGGACAAATTTGAAGCTTTAGAAGAAAAGCCCTCTCCAAACTTTATGACACCCTGGAAATGAAACAGTGCTCCTGAACTCCCAAAATTCAGAGTGACTTTGTGTGGTGGGTTAACGCCTTTTTCTGAAAACAAAAGAAGAAAGCAGGGTGGAGGGCTTGCTTGCGGGTACTTTACACTCCCTGAAGGGCGTTTCCCCCCTGGGAAAGCTGAGTCTGTTCCACTCCCCCCTCCCTGCCCAGCTAGGGTATAAAAAGCAGGACATCATAGCTGTTGGATCTCCTTTTTGGCTCCTGCCTCTGCTGGATGAGAGCTACTGCAGCTGCCCTCCTGCTCCTCAGCCACGTGGCCGGACCTGATCCTTTTCCCTGCTGCCTCTGCACCTCCTCAGAGAAAGACTGGTTTTGTATTACTTTTTTCTGTCCCCCTCCTTCTTGTTCCTTGCCCTTGTGAACCTTTTTTTTTCCTGTTATTGTTATATATATAATTTGAAGAAAAAAAATTATTTGCCTCTCTACTTCCAAGCTGACTCCAGATTGTTGCTTAGTGGATTTGCTCCTTACCCTTTTTTTTTCCTCCTCTCCCTGTTTGGAGGGAGGAGGTGGGGGGGGAGTGGGGAAGAGATTCTCAGCCTTTTCCCCATTTGAGCTTTTAACTCTCAGTTAAGGCTCAAACCACAACAATTTTTGGCGCCTCCAACGTGGGGTTTGGAAATTAATCTTGTATTGGGAAAGCAATACTTTTTTCTGAAAAAGGAGCTAGAAGTAGAAATGGTAATTTTAAAGAACCTGATGGCCCAAGCCTTTGCATGGGCTTTTGGCTGGATCTTTTGGACCCACATCTACAAATTAATAACTTACCATGTGGTGTGGTTAATGATAGAGATGCTGATCAAGTGGATAAAAAATTTACCAATCAAGTTAGGCATGTATCTCTTGAATTCATTGAATTTCACTGTCAGTGGTAACTTTTTATTAGAATTAGAATAAACCAAACCAGGTTGGAAGAGACCTTCAAGATCATCGTGTCCAACCCATCAACCAATCCAACCCACCCAAACAGCTAACCCATGGCACCAAGCACCCCATCAAGTCTCCTTCTGAACACCCTCAATCACGGCGACTCCACCACCTCCCCGGGCAACCCATTCCATAGCGCAATCACTCTTTCTGTATAGAACTTCTTCCTGACATCCAACCTGAACCTCCCCTGGTGCAGCCTGAGACTGTGTCCTCTTGTTCTGGTACTGGCTGCCTGGGAGAAGAGACCATCATCAGCCTGTCTACAACCTCCCTTCAGGTAGTTGTAGAGAGTGATAAGGTCACCCCTGAGTCTCCTCTTCTCCAGGCTAAGCAGCCCCAGCTCCCTCAGCCTCTCCTCATAGGGCTTGTGTTCCAAACCCCTCACCAACTTTGTTGCTCTTCTCTGGACTCGTTCCAGCAAGTCAACATCCTTCCTAAACTGAGGGGCCCAGAACTGGACACAGTACTCGAGGTGTGGCCTAACCAGTGCAGTGTACAGGGGCAGAATGACCTCCCTGCTCCTGCTGGCCACACTGTTCTTGATGCAGGCCAGGATGCCATTGGCCCTCTTGGCTGCCTGGGCACACTGCAGGCTCATGTTCAGCCTACCATCAACCAGCACCCCCAGGTCCCTCTCTGCCTGGCTGCTCTCTAGCCACTCTGACCCCAGCCTGTAGCACTGCATGGGGTTGTTGTGGCCAATGTGCAGAACCCGGCACTTGGATGTGTTAAATCTCATGCCGTTGGATTCTGCCCATCTGTCCAGCCTGTCAAGGTCCCTCTGCAGAGCCTCTCTACCCTCCAGCAGATCAACTCTTGCCCCCAGCTTGGTGTCGTCAGCAAATTTACTGATGATGGACTCAATGCCCTCATCCAGATCATCAATAAAGATGTTAAAGAGCACAGGGCCCAGCACTGATCCTTGGGGCACACCACTAGTGACTGGCTGCCAGCTGGATGTGGCACCATTCACCACCACTCTCTGGGCTCGGCCCTCCAGCCAGTTCCTAACCCATCGCAGTGTGCTCCCGTCCAAGCCATGGGCTGACAGCTTGGCCAGGAGTTTGCTATGGGGGACGGTGTCAAAGGCCTTGCTGAGGTCCAGGTAGACTACATCAACAGGCCTCCCCACATCCACCAGGCGGGTCACCTGATCATAGAAGGAGATCAGGTTGGTCAGGCAGGACCTGCCCTTCCTAAATCCATGCTGGCTAGGCCTGATCCCTTGGCCATCCTGTAAGTGTTGTGTTATTGAACTCAGGATGACCTGTTCCATGATCTTGCCTGGCACTGAGGTCAGGCTGACAGGCCTGTAATTCCCTGGCTCATCCAACCGGCCCTTCTTATGGATGGGCACCACGTTGGCCAGCTTCCAGTCCTCTGGGACCTCGCCAGTGAGCCAGGACTGCTGGAAAATTATGGAGAGTGGCTTGGCCAGCTCATCTGCCAGCTCTCTCAGCACCCTAGGATGAATCCCATCTGGTCCCATGGACTTGTGGGGATCCAAGCTGCTAAGGAGAGTTCCAACCACCTCCTCATGGAACATAGGGAAACTGTGCAGCTCCCTGGCTCCTTCTGCTAGCTCTGCAGGCCAGCTGTCAGGAAGATGTTCTGCCCTTCTAGTAAAAATTGAGGCAAAGAAGGTGTTAAGTATCTCTGCCTTTTCCTTATCCTTGGTTACAATGTTCCCCTCCGTATCCACCAAGGAGTGGAGGTTTTCCTTCCCCTTTCTCTTTCTATTAATGTATTTATAGAAGGATTTTTTGTTGTCCTTCACAGTAGAGGCCAGTTTAAGCTCCAAGTGTGCTTTTGCCTCCCTAATTCTCTTCCTACAAGACCTAGCAACTTCCTTAAACATTCCATGGGTTGCCTCCCCTCTCTTCCAAAGGTGATACACCCTCTTTTTTTCCCTCAGTTCCATTAAAAGTTCATGAACCATCCAGGCTGGCCGTCTGCCCCGGCGGCTCATCTTCCGGCACATTGGCACAGCCTGTCCCTGAGCCTTCAACAATTCTTCATTGAAGTAGGTCCAGCTCTCCTGGACCCCTTTGTTTTTAAGGGCTTTATCCCAAGGAACCCTCTGAATTAGTTCCTTGAGTAACCCAAAGTCTGCCCTCCGGAAGTCCAGAGTGGAGGTCTTCTTGCCGCCCCTCCTATGTTTTCTAACATAGGAAACTTTCCTGAAGCAAGTTATGAAACCAATGGTGTAGATAAAAGTGCCTGTGATGGGAAATTGCTTTACATTGCAATATGCTCTATATGCCTAAATGTAATCCTTATAGTGGCATTTGCTGGGTCCGTGTTGGGTGGAGGACTAGCTAACCCATTAAGAGCTGTTTGGAGGGTGATAACACACTCCTTTGTGCTCTTTAATGACTGGGGGCGTGTCTGCTGTGGGCATTGTAAGCACTCTAGACACAAAGAGGGAGGGGTCGGGTTGTAATGACTGTGCCAGCTCTCAGCCTGAGCCCCAGGCACAAGGGTTTGCCCCACCACCAGCAGTTCCACAGTTGACCCCTGATGCTCCTGCCAATGCAGTCTCTCTAGCACCGGTCACCACACGCAGGAAAAGAAATAAAAAATCATTGCCAAGCACAGATGGTGAGGAAGGAATCTCAGCAGGCCCCAGCACCTCACAGAACCCAGCGGCGGATGGAGATGATTCAGACCAGGAAATAACTGTTACATCGCTGCCCAGAAAGGAACTAAGGCAAACTCGTCTGGACTACGCCAGGAAAGAGGGTGAGCCAATACTAAGCTGGGCCCTGAGATGCTGGGACGAGGGGGTGGACACAGTGGACCTGGATAAGAGGGAGGCGAAGCTTTTAGGCTCCCTGACTCGTGATGCTGGTCTGGACAAAGAGTTAGTCAAACTTGATGGAATACACACTCTCTGGGCCCGGATTCTGAACGCCATCGAGCCGGTACCACTCAAGAGATGACCTGCCCTGGGTTCCAACTATGGAACAGGGCATTCGGTATCTGAGGCAGATGGCCGTGATGGAAATAATTTATGGGGATGGCCAGCTCCCTTTGGAACCAGATGAGGTGCCCATGAGACGGCCCTTCGTAAAGAAACTCACCCAGGGTGCTCCTCAGAAATATGCTCACACATTAGGAGGGATACTCTTGACTGGACAGGATGGAAGTCCTAAAACTGTCTGTGAGTTTGCCAATGATTTAAGGGAATATGAGGACAGCGTAAATCAGAAACCCCTGATCTCAGCCATAGAAACTATGGCTAAAGACATTGTCAAAGAGATCAAGACCTCCATGTCTGAACTGAAAAAGGGGAGCGATGCCTCCTTTTCCCCTTCTCCTTCAAAATGGGTCCAGGTTTCGGCAATCAGGAACAGGCGACCTTCCCCTAGGAGATCACCCCAAGCCAATCGGGGAATGTCAAGGGGGCCTCTGTGGAGGTTCCTCTGTGACCATGGAGAGGACATGGACACCTGGCATGGCCAACCCACCTCTGCCCTCTGGAACAGGGTGTGGGAACTGCAAGGTGGGCACCACGGGGATAACTCATCCAGGAGAAGAGCTGCCCCAGTTTCCTGGAGTGGTCCCTCTCGCTCAAGAGATCCTTCCCATAGTAACACAGGACCGTGTGACAAGTGTGGACATTGCTGCCAGCATTAGAGGTGCCCTACCTCCAGCCAGGTGGAGGCCAGGGATAACAGAGTATACTGGGATGTGTACGTGAAATGGCCTGGCACTTCAGAAGCCCTGAAATACCGAGCTCTGGTGGACACAGGGGCCCAATGCACCCTGATACCATCGGGGTACAAAGGGGCTGAGTCCATAAGCATTCAAGGAGTCACAGGAGGCTCACAAGACTTGACTGTACTGCAAGCTGAGATAAGCCTGACCGGGAATGAATGGGGAAAGCACGACATAGTGACTGGTCCAGATGCACCTTGCATTCTTGGCATTGACTTTCTGCGGGAGGGATGCTTCAAGGACCCTAGGGGGCATAAGTGGGCGTTTGGGGTGGCAGCTGTGGAGACTGCAGGCAAAGAACAGCTGTCCACCATGCCCGAGCTTTCAGATGACCCCTCCATAGTGGGCAGCCATAAGGTGCAGGATTTGAAGTTACCTATTGCCTCTCGCATAGTACATCGCAGGCAGTACAGGACCAACAGAGACTCTCTGCACCCCATACACCAACTGATTCAACGACTGGAGAGCCAGAGCGTGATCAGCAAGGCTCACTCCCCCTTCAACAGCCTGATATGGCCAGTGCGGAAGGCAAATGGGGAATGGAGACTGACTGTGGACTACCGTGGCCTGAATGAAGTGACTCCTCCGATCAGCGCTGCCGTGCCGGACATGCTGGAGCTCCAGTACGAGCTGGAATCAAAGGCGGCCAAGTGATATGCCACAATTGACATTGCTAATGCCTTTTTCTCCATTCCCATTGCAGAAGAATGCCGGCCACAGTTTTCTTTCACCTGGAGGGGAGTACAGTATCAATGGAATCGGTTACCTCAGGGCTGGGTCCATAGCTCAACCATCTGCCATGAGGTGATCCAGACTGCCTTGGAGAAAGGTGGAGCTCCTGAGCATCTGCAGTTCATCGATGACATCATTGTATGGGGTGAGACAGCAGAGGAAGTTTACCAGAAGGGTAAGAGGACAATTGACATCCTGCTGGAGGCTGGCTTTGCCATCAAGAGAAGCAAGGTGAAAGGGCCTGCCAGGGAGATCCAGTTCCTGGGTGTTCAATGGCAGGATGGCCGTCGCCACATCCCTCAGGAGATGGTGAACAGGGTAGCCACTATGGTGCAGCCCACAAACAAGAAAGAGACACAGTCATTTTTGGGGCTTGTGGGCTTCTGGACAATGCACATTCCTGGGTACAGTCAAATTGTGAAGCCTCTCTTCCATGTAACAAGGAAGAAAAATGATTTTGTGTGGGGACCTGAGCAGCAGGTGGCGTTTGACCAGATCAAACGAGAGGTGGTCCATGCTATGGCTCTGGGACCTGTTCGAACTGGGCCAGAGATCAAGAATGTGCTGTACACTGCAGCTGGTGAGAATGGTCCTACATGGAGCTTGTGGCAGAAGGCTCCTGGTGAAACCAGGGGCAGGCCCCTAGGTTTCTGGAGTAAGGGGTACAAAGGCTCTGAGGCCAACTACACCACGACAGAGAAGGAAATCCTAGCTGCCTATGAGGGCGTCCGGGCTGCCTCTGAGGTAATTGGGACTGAGTCACTTCTATTTCTAGCTCCGAGACTTCCAGTCCTGACCTGGATGTTCAAAGGGAGAGGCTCAACCCCACATCATGCCACAGATGCTACCTGGAGTAAGTGGATGGCCCTGATAACTCAGCGAGCTCGGATGGGGAACTTCGAACACCCTGGCATAGTGGAAGTGATCACCAACTGGCCAGAGGGTGCTGACTTTGGAATGCCACCAGAGCAGACAGTGACCCGTGCTGAGGAGGCTCCCCCATATAACGATCTCCCTGACAACGAGAAGGGCTATGCTCTATTTACAGATGGGTCCTGCCGGCTTGTAGGAACCAAGCGGAGATGGAAGGCAGCTGTCTGGAGCCCAACAAGGCAAGTGGCAGAAGCAAGGGATGGAGAAGGTGAATTCAGTCAGTACGCAGAGGTAAAAGCTGTCCAGCTGGCCCTGGATATAGCAGAATGAGAGAACTGGCCAGTGCTGTACCTCTACACTGACTCCTGGATGGTAGCCAACGCCTTGTGGGGGTGGCTGAAGGAATGGAGGAGGAACGGGTGGCAGAGAAAAGGGAAGCCTGTTTGGGCCGCTGACCTGTGGCAAGACATCGCTGCCCGCCTGGACAGGCTGCCAATGAAGGTACGGCACATCGATGCACACATCCCCAAGAGCAGAGCCACAGAGGAGCACAAGCACAACCACCAAGCAGACCTGGCTGCTAAGATCTCCCAAATAGACTTGGACTGGGAACACAAGGGCGAGCTTTTCTTAGCTTGCTGGGCCCATGACACTTCTGGCCACCAAGGGAGAGATGCCACATACCGGTGGGCTCGGGACAGATCCGTGGACATCTCTATGGAGGCCATCTCACAGGTCATCCATGAGTGTGACATCTGTGCTGCCATCAAGCAGGCCAAGCGCATGAAGCCTCTGTGGTATGGGGGGAGATGGTCGAAATATAAATATGGAGAGGCCTGGCAGATAGACTACACCACCCTTCCTCGGTCTCACAGTGGCAAGCAGTATGTGCTGACCATGGTGGAGGCAAGTACAGGGTGGCTGGAGACCTATCCAGTTCCTCATGCCACTGCTCGCAACACCATCCTGGGCCTAGAGAGGCATATCCTGTGGAGACACGGCACCCCCGGGAGGATTGAATCAGACAATGGAACCCACTTCAGGAACCATCTCATAAGGGACTGGGCAAAGGAACATGGGATTGAGTGGATTTACCACATCCCATACCATGCACCAGCTGCAGGGAAGGTCGAGCGCTACAATGGCTTGCTAAAGACCACCCTAAAAGCCATGGGGGGTGGAACCTTCAGGAACTGGGAAAAGCACCTAGCTCAAGCCACTTGGTTAGTGAACAGCAGAGGATCTGTGAACCGAGCTGGTCCTGCCCAGTCCGACCTGCTGCAAACAGTGGATGGAGATGGAGTTCCTGTGATTGCTGAGAAGAACCTGCTGGGGAAGTCAGTGTGGGTTTTCCCTGCTGCTGGTGAGGGCAAACCAACCCGAGGGGTGGTCTCAGCTGAGGGGCCTGGTCACACGTACTGGGTCATGTTAGAAACTGGGGACATTCAGTGTATCCCACAGCAGAACGTGACTCTGGCTGAGAGAGGATGAACTCAGAGGAGGCAACACTCGTCAATGTAATTATGTGAATAGTTATAAGTTGTTCTAAGTTTCTCCATCCTAGCTTAATACCAGCCCAGCATCCAGGACCCAATGTACCCACTGCACACCAACCCAAAGAGCATCATCTCACCTGTACCCGCTCCTGATGTCCCTACAGCAACGGACTGTTCCTGATTTTTTTTTTTTCCTTTCCCTTTCAAAGACAGACTGATTCCTGATTCTTCTCCACATGCCTGCCCAGTTCAAGCACCACCTACAGTGACCATCACCAGAGAGAGAGAGACTGCCCTGGGAGAGAGCAAGCCGGGATAGCAAGAGACTTGCATCAAGGATTCAAATACCATGTGTCAAAATCACATGAAGGGGCTGTGGCAGGAGAGAAGAAGTGGAACAGAGGTGTGGATTGTGGTGGGTTAACGCCTTTTTCTGAAAACAAAAGAAGAAAGCAGGGTGGAGGGCTTGCTTGCGGGTACTTTACACTCCCTGAAGAGCATTTCCCCCCATGGAAAACTGAGTCTGTTCCACTCCCCCCTCCCTGCCCAGCTAGGGTATAAAAAGCAGGACATCATAGCTGTTGGATCTCCTTTTTGGCTCCTGCCTCTGCTGGATGAGAGCTACTGCAGCTGCCCTCCTGCTCCTCAGCCACGTGGCCGGACCTGATCCTTTTCCCTGCTGCCTCTGCACCTCCTCAGAGAAAGACTGGTTTTGTATTACTTTTTTCTGTCCCCCTCCTTCTTGTTCCTTGCCCTTGTGAACCTTTTTTTTTCCTGTTATTGTTATATATATAATTTGAAGAAAAAAAATTATTTGCCTCTCTACTTCCAAGCTGACTCCAGATTGTTGCTTAGTGGATTTGCTCCTTACCCTTTTTTTTTCCTCCTCTCCCTGTTTGGAGGGAGGAGGTGGGGGGGGAGTGGGGAAGAGATTCTCAGCCTTTTCCCCATTTGAGCTTTTAACTCTCAGTTAAGGCTCAAACCACTACACTTTGGTATCAAATGATAGCACAGAATAATTGAATGGGAGTCTACCAGGCTGCAGGTTCTCACATCCCTCTTCCTTCTCAGCTCAGGCCAAAATCTTCCACACATAGTCACAAGTTTTGCATCCCTTATTCCATAGATATTTGTTTTTTTAAAAGCCTCGTTTCTGGAAGAAGTTAGGGCTTGCTGGGCTGTAGGAAGCATCAGGAATCTGTAAAACACATCCCCATACCACTACACAGCAGTCTCCTGGTACAGCAAATATATTTCTTGGACTGAGCAATCAGGAAATACTTCCAGGCTCTGGCTTTCTATTTGTAGCCTGATGGTAGAACCGTTCCTTGCATTTCAGGAGGGTTCAATGAGCACTTTGGTTTATAAAGTTTGGGAACATTTTTTATACCATTTAACATGATGTTGTGGGTTTGGGAGGAAGGCCCAGCCTTCTACCCCCCCCAAAGTGAAGGAAAAAAATGATCACAGCTAACTACAGCTGGATGAGCAAAAAGGGAAAATGCTGTATTTACAAGCAGTTTTAGAGAATGCAGGGTATATATACACAATTTACAGTATTTAGAATAAACAAACTTTATTAGAATAGAATAAACCAAACCAGGTTGGAAGAGACCTTCAAGATCATCGTGTCCAACCCATCAACCAATCCAACCCACCCAAACAGCTAACCCATGGCACCAAGCACCCCATCAAGTCTCCTTCTGAACACCTTCAATGACGGCGACTCCACCACCTCCCCGGGCAACCCATTCCATAGCGCAATCACTCTTTCTGTATAGGACTTCTTCCTAACATCCAACCTGAACCTCCCCTGGCGCAGCCTGAGACTGTGTCCTCTTGTTCTGGTACTGGCTGCCTGGGAGAAGAGACCATCATCCGCCTGTCTACAACCTCCCTTCAGGTAGTTGTAGAGAGTGATAAGGTCACCCCTGAGTCTCCTCTTCTCCAGGCTGAGCAACCCCAGCTCCCTCAGCCTCTCCTCATAGGGCTTGTGTTCCAAACCCCTCACCAACTTTGTTTCATAGTTTCATAGTTTCATAGTTTCATTCAGGGTTGGAAGGGACCACAAGGATCATCTAGTTCCAACCCCCCTGCCATGGGCAGGGACACCCCACACTAGATCTCTCTGCTCTTCTCTGGACTCGTTCCATCAAGTCAACATCCTTCCTAAACTGAGGGGCCCACAACTGGACACAGTACTCGAGGTGTGGCCTAACCAGTGCAGTGTACAGGGGCAGAATGACCTCCCTGCTCCTGCTGGCCACACTGTTCTTGATGCAGGCCAGGATGCCATTGGCCCTCTTGGCTGCCTGGGCACACTGCAGGCTCATGTTCATCCTACCATCAACCAGCACCCCCAGGTCCCTCTCTGCCTGGCTGCTCTCCAGCCACTCTGACCCCAGCCTGTAGCACTGCATGGGGTTGTTGTGGCCAATGTGCAGAACCTGGCATTTGGATGTGTTAAATCTCATGCCGTTGGATTCTGCCCATCTGTCCAGCCTGTCGAGGTCTCTCTGCAGAGCCTCTCTACCCTCCAGCAGATCAACTCTTGCCCCCAGCTTGGTGTCGTCAGCAAATTTACTGATGATGGACTCAATGCCCTCATCCAGATCATCAATAAAGATGTTAAAGAGCACAGGGCCCAGCACTGATCCTTGGGGCACACCACTAGTGACTGGCTGCCAGCTGGATGTGGCACCATTCACCACCACTCTCTGGGCTCGGCCATCCAGCCAGTTCCTAACCCATCGCAGTGTGCTCCCGTCCAAGCCATGGGCTGACAGCTTGGCCAGGAGTTTGCTATGGGGGACGGTGTCAAAGGCCTTGCTGAGGTCCAGGTAGACTACATCAACAGGCCTCCCCACATCCACCAGGCGGGTCACCTGATCATAGAAGGAGATCAGGTTGGTCAGGCAGGACCTGCCCTTCCTAAATCCATGCTGGCTAGGCCTGATCCCTTGGCCATCCTGTAAGTGTTGTGTGATTGCACTCAGGATGACCTGTTCCATGATCTTGCCTGGCACTGAGGTCACAGAAATATACAGCAAAGTAACACAGGAATGAAATTCCCCTCCCCCTGCTGGAGGAGGGTTCCCCCCCTCTACCCCCTTCTCTCCCCCTTTTCCCCCAGAGAGGGTTAGAAAGAGAGGAAAGGAGCAGTTGTTAATTAAAAGCAGTTATAAATTAGAGCAAAATGTTAGTAAGTTTGCAGGCCTCACGCTTATCAGTCCATGGTCAGTCTGGCAGAGAGCCTAGAAGTGAAAAGGGAGGAGGGAAAGTGAACTGAGAGAAGTCTCCGCTGGACTCAAAGCTTAAAGCTGTACTCTACCAATCCACCAATGAAATTCGTTTAGACCTGTCTTTTGTTTATAAAACATTCAGCCATAGTGTCCCTTTCTTAAAGGCACAGCCTCAAACGGTCACACATGACAGTATCAGGGGGAATTATGGGACTCTGTCTTTGTATCCAGAGTTATTTAACATACAGGCAATAAGATATCAGAAGACACCAAGTGAGCTCAAGTGCACCTGAGTGAACTCAAGTGATCCTAAGTGAGCTCAGAATAACGTGCAAAGAGAGGCTGAAATGAGATCACTCACATCCTTCCCCCATGCATGGTCTCCACACACTTTAGGTCCCCCTGCCCCCAGCTGTCTGCCAGCTGTCATTTTGTCTGTTCTGAGTCTACTTTTCCAAACTATCTCCTCCTCTTGCATGCCTCACCTCCTCTGAATGCTGTTCAGCTGATGTCCTTCATGTAGCCTGGAAACAAACAAGTTAAAGAACTAAAAATTCATTTTTTCAGCATTGAGTATCTGGATTTAATGTTGCTCTGGTCTGAAGCAGTTAGGAATTGCAATTGCTAGGGAAGTCCTGCTCTGGGCCCTGTTGCATGCTCATGAACTCACCAGGGAATGAAGCCTGCAAGATCTAGCTGGCCTCTGGTGAGCATGGGTGGACTACAGCTGGCTTGATTTTTTTCCAAAGCCTTATGACTTAACCAAATTGAGACAGATTTTTTGCTAAGAACTAAAAAAAAAATTAAAAAATCTATCTCAGCAGTAAGTTCAACTTCTTTGTCTAGTTCCAAATCCTTCTTCCAATTAATGAAAAAAAAAAGGGGGGGGGGAAGGAAAAAAAAAGGGGCAAAAAAAAAGGAAAAAAAAAAGCACCACAGCTTTTTGAAGAACATTGTCAGAGTATTGGGAGGGGGATGTGAGGTTTTGTTCATTTTAAATCTGGCCATGATTAGGGTGCTCTCAGAAATGTGGAACTGTTTTGGCTAAAGACTTTGAAGAAAACCAACCTTCAGTGCACACCTGGCAAGGAAAGCTTTGGTATAAATATTACTGATTGGGCAAAAACATATACAAGCCCAGGACCAAGACAACAAGATATGTTGAGCAGTCCTTATCATAGATTGCACCACCTCTCTTGGTCTTGAACTCTGAGAAAACGGACTCAAGGATTGATGTGGGATCATTGGTGGTTTGGGCCAGACTTGGTTTAATCTATGTTCTTAATTGGGTGTCTTCAATAAATTAATTTTATGGCTGCACATATCTCAGATTCTGCTTTCTCTGTAATGAAATTTGGCTGCTTGAGCCAAACCTGGTACTATGCCAAGACAGCTTGGATATACAATGAGGTTAGAAAAGTTAACTAAATGAGAAGACTGAAGTGGAGAGCAGGTAAGTCATGTTCAGAATACGTGTGTTTTGATTCCTCATGTAAGTACTGCATTGTGTTCACAGAGTATTAATTTCTAACAGCTGTTCCTGAACACACCTTCACCATCCAGCACTGATGTGTCTATAAAGTGCTCAGAATCAATCCTGCCACCCAGGTGAGGTCAGTGTTACTATAACCAAATTGTCTGATATTACTAACTTATAGTTTTTTCTTATAGTTTTTATAGTTCTTATAGTTTCATTCAGGGTTGGAAGGGACCACAAGGATCATCTAGT
The DNA here is from genome assembly GCF_026170545.1 of Melanerpes formicivorus. Lineage (NCBI taxonomy): Eukaryota > Metazoa > Chordata > Aves > Piciformes > Picidae > Melanerpes > Melanerpes formicivorus. Next base: position 1,416,948 of record NW_027142361.1, on the reverse strand, counting down.
TCCAACCCCCCTGCCATGGGCAGGGACACCCCACACTAGATCAGGCTGGACAGAGCCTCATCCAGTCTGCTCTTAAACACCCCCAGGGACGGGGCCTCGACCACCTCCCTGGACAACCCATTCCAGGGTTTCACCACTCTCATGGTGAAGAACCTCCTCCTCACATCTAGCCTGAATCTCCCCACCTCCAGCTTCATTCCATTCCCCCTAGTCCTATCACTACCTGAGATCTTGAGAAGTCCTTCCCCAGCCTTCCTGTAGGCCCCCTTCAGATACTGGAAGGCCACAATTAGGTCACCTCGGAGCCTTCTCTTCTGCAGACTGAACAGCCCCAACTCCTTCAGTCTGTCCTCATAGGAGAGGTGCTCCAGCCCTCTGATCATCCTTGTGGCCCTTCTCTGGACACGTTCCAGCACCTCCACATCCCTCTTGTAATAGGGGCTCCAGAACTGGACACAGTACTCCAGGTGGGGTCTCACCAGGGCTGAGTAGAGGGGGAGGATCACCTCCCTCGACCTGCTGGCCACACTTCTCCTGATGCAGCCCAGGATCTGATTGGCTTTGTGGGCTGCAAGTGCACATTGAAAGCTCATGTTGAGCTTTTTGTCCACCAGCACCCCCAAGTCTCTCTCCTCAGGGCTACTTTCCAGCCAGTCACTGCCCAGCCTGGATTTGTGCCTGGGATTGCCTCGACCCAGATGCAGGACCCTGCACTTGCTCTTATTGAACTTCATGAGGTTGGCTTGTGCCCACCTCTCCAGCCTGTCAAGGTCCCTCTGGATGGCCTCCCTTCCCTCCAGCATATCTGCTGCACCACACAGCTTGGTGTCATCAGCAAACTTGCTAAGGGTGCACTCAATACCACTGTCCATGTCCCCCACAAAGATGTTGAATAAGACAGGTCCCAGGACTGATCCCTGAGGGACTCCGCTTGTCACTGGCCTCCACTGGGACATGGAGCCATGGACAGCCACTCTTGGGGTGCGGCCATCAAGCCAGTTCCTTATCCATCTAGTGGTCCACCCATCAAACCCATGTGTCACCAGTTTGGAGACCAGGATGTGGTGCGGAACAGTGTCGAAGGCTTTGCTCAGCTCCAGGTAAATGACATCAGTTGCTCGCCCCTCATCTATAAATTTTGTCACCTGCTCATAGAAGGCCACCAGGTTGGTCAGGCAGGATTTGCCCTTGGCAAAGCCATGCTGACTGCTCCCAATCACCTCTTCACTATTCTTTTGAGTGAGTAGTGACTCCAGGAGGATCTGCTCCATGATCTTTCCAGGCACAGAGGTGAGACTGACTGGCCTGTAGTTCCCTGGTTCCTCCTTCTTACCCTTTTTGAAGATGGGGGCAATGTTTCCCCTTTTCCAGTCTGTGGGGACTTCCCCAGACTGCCATGACTTTTGAAATATAATAGAGAGGGGTTTAGCAACCTCATCTGCCAGTTCTCTCAGTACCCGTGGGTGTATCCCGTCGGGTCCCATGGACTTGAACACTTTCAGGTTCTTCAGATGATCACGAACCTGATCTGCACTTACAATGGGCAGTTCTTCCTCCTCGTCCCTGGCTTTGACTTCCATAACATCAGGAGTGTGGCTAGAGGCCCTTGCACTGAAGACTGAGGTAAAGAAGTTATTGAGTACCTCAGCCTTTTCCTCATCACTTGTGACCATGTCACCATTTTCCTTTCTGAGGGGGCCCACACCTTCCCTAGTCGTCTTCTTCCCATTAATATACCTGTAGAAGTTCTTAGTGTTTCCTTTAATCTCCCTGGCTAGATTAAATTCAAACTCTGCTTTGGCTTTCCTAACCAGGACTCTTGCTGCTCGGGCAGCTTCCTTATATTCCCCCTGTTCTACCTGTCCTTCTCTCCACTTCCTGTAGAGTTTCCTTTTAAGTAATAGTGTGTCCAGTAGCTCCTTGCCCATCCAGGCAGGCCTCCTAGCATTCTTACCTGCTTTTCTCTTTGTTGGTATACAGAGCTCCTGGACACAGAGGAGGTGGTCCTTGAATAGTGACCAGCTGTCCTGGGTCCCTCTTCCCTCCAGGGCTTTGTCCCACGACACTTTGGCTAGCAGATCCCTGAAGCGATCAAAATCTGCACGCCTAAAGTCTAGGGTCGTGTGCTTGGAATACTTCCTCCTGATTGCCCTGAGGAGATTAAATTCAACTGCTTCATGGTCACTGCAGCCAAGGCTGTCTCTGAGCCTCACATTGCTTACCAGCCCTTCCCTGTTGGTGAGAACAAGGTCCAGCATAGCACCATTTCTTGTTGGTTCCTCTACCATTTGGAGGAGGAAGTTGTCTTCTATACATTCCAGGAACATCCTGGATTGCTGGTGCCTTGCTGTGTTGTCCCTCCAGCAGATGTCCGGGTGGTTGAAATCACCCATGAGGACCAGGGCTTGTGACCTGGAAGCTGCTTCTATTTGCCTATGGAGGGCCTCATCTGCTTGGATCTGCTGGTCAGGTGGCCTGTAGGAGACCCCCACAGTAATATCTCCTTCCCCTGTCCTGCCTTTAATTTTAACCCATACGCTCTCAACTAGCTCATCATCCCTCCCCAGTTGGAGCTCCACTGATTCCAACTGGCTATTGACATAGAGGGCAACACCTCCTCCTCTCCTTCCCTGCCTATCCTTCCTAAAGAGTTTATACCCATCTATCCCTACATTCCAGTCATGGGATTCATCCCACCAAGTTTCAGTAACAGCCACTATGTTGTGGCATCCCAGCAGCACAGTGGCCCTTAACTCATCCTGTTTGTTGCCCAAGCTGCGCGCATTCGCATAGAAGCACTTCAGCTGGGCTGGCCCTGTCCTCCTCTTGTGCCAAATCCCCTCGGTTTCCACAGAATGTCCTGGTGGATCATTCATGGCTTGCCTCAGGGCAGCAAGTTGAGAGCCCTTACCAACTCTCCTTCTCTCTACTGCTGGTGAGATGCCCCTCTGTTTGTCACCAGCCAGCAGGAGATTATTAACCCCTTCCCCCTTCAAATCTAGTTTAAAGCCCTATCAATGAGCCCTGCCAATTCCTGCCCCAGGATTCTTATCCCACTCTGGGACAAGTGTGTCCCATGAGTTGTTTTCAGCTCAGGTGCCTTGAAAACCAATCCATGATTGTGGAACCCAAAGCCCTGTCGATGGCACCAGCCCCTAAGCCATGAATTGATCTGTCGGCCCTTCCTCAGTGTGTCCCCATCCATTGCTGACGTTAGAGGGATGGCAGAGAACACGACTTGAGCCCCTGATCCCTTTAGCATTTGCCCTAAGATTCTGAAGTCTTTTTTAATAGATTGTGAGTCTCTCATTGTTACATCGTCACTGCCCACCTGAAAGACCAGCAGTGGTGTGGTGGGTTTGGAAGGGTAAGGCCAAGAAGCCTCCTCCCTTCCCCCTTGTAAGGTAAAAGGGAAAAAAAAATTGAAGGGAAAGGAAAAAAAAACTCACAAGCTGAATTAGCAAAGCAGTGGAGCTATATTTACAAAGCAATGTAGGGTTTGCAGGGGAATATTTACAAATTTACAATATCTACAATATATACAAAGATATACAACAGAGTAATGCAGAAATGAGAGTGACCCCCCTCAAGGCAGAGGGGGTTCCCCACCTCCGCTCTCCCCTCTCTCCCCCCCTTTCCCCAGAGTAGGTCAGAAAAAGGGAGAAAGAAGAAAGAAAGAAGTTAAAAGCAGTTTTGTGTTAATTGGAAAGGAGTCAATACAGGCCTTCTATCTGGTCTTCAAGGCCGAGGCCTTGGCAGAAAGCCCAGCACAGAGACAGAGCTGCTGCACGAAGAAAAGGCGGAAGCAAGACTGAAGATAAGGTGCTGGAAAAACCCAGTATAGTCCCAGCTCAGAAGGTGCTTCCTCCCACTTCACCAATGAAATTAGTTTAGACTATTCCTTCCGTTTACCAACTTCCGTCCACCATATTCCCTTTCTTAAGGGGGCAGCGTCAACTGGCCACAGTCCACCCCTTCTAAACAATTTCATTGGCTGTTCATACTGTCCATCCAATCCAAAACGATATTTACAGTTCGTGAGTAAAGTTCATAGTCCACTCCGGCTATGCTCAGATGTAGATGATTCAAAAGTCCAAGAAAATCAGAAAATGAGAAAAATGGAAAACAGTTCATTTCTTCGCTGACGAAGCAAAGAAAAGGGAAACAGGGATTATCAGGGTCTCTTAGTTGACTCAGGGCTCTCAGGGATCTCAGGGTTCGTGCACCGTAGATTCCTCGTTGATTCTTCCTTTGGACGCGATGTAGCTGTACAACAGTTCGAAATTAACCTCTTTCAGCTAAAGTAAAATTTCTTTGTGGAACACACTGAATTTCACCATTCTCTTGCATTACCCAATAAGTGTGACCCGGACCTTCAGCTGAAACCACCCCTCAGACAGGTTTAGCCTCTCCTGAGGGCGAAAATACCCAAACAGTTTTACCTAACAGATTCTTTTCTCTAACAACAGGAACTCTATCACCTTCTACTTTCCGTAGCAAATCTGAATGTGCAGGTCCAGCTCGGTTCACTGAACCTCTACTATTCACCAGCCAGGTTGCTTGTGCTAAATGCTTTTCCCAATTTTTCAAAGATCCACCTCCCATGGCTTTGAGAGTGGTCTTCAACAAACCGTTGTAGCGTTCAATCTTCCCTGAAGCTGGTCCATAGTAGGGAATGTGGAATATCCACTCAATACCGTGCTCTTTTGCCCAGTTCTTTACAAGGTTGTTCTTGAAATGAGTTCCGTTGTCTGACTCAATCCTCTCTGGAGTTCCGTGTCTCCACAGGATCTGTCTCTCCAGACCAAGAATGGTGTTGCGTGCAGTTGCATGTGGAACTGGATAAGTTTCCAACCACCCAGTGTTTGCCTCTACCATAGTAAGCACGTATTGCTTACCAGAACGAGAACGTGGTAGAGTGATGTAGTCAATCTGCCAAGCTTCACCATACTTGTACTTGGACCATCTGTCACCATACCACAAGGGCTTAAGTCGTTTTGCCTGCTTAATAGCAGCACAAATGTCACAGTCATGGATGACTTGTGTGATAGCATCCATGGAAATGTCTATGGATCTGTCACGAGCCCATTGGTATGTTGCATCTCTGCCTTGATGTCCTGATGAATCGTGAGCCCACCGAGCTAAGAATATCTCACCTCGGTGTTTCCAGTCATGATCAAGATTAGAGTCCATGTCTACTTGAGAAACTCTTGCAGCTAGATCTGCCTGATGGTTGTGTTGCTGTTCCTCAGTAGCTTTGCTCTTAGGAATGTGAGCATCGATGTGTCTCACTTTCACTGGAATTCTCTCGATTCAATCAGCAATGTCCTGCCACAGGTTGGCTGCCCAAATGGGTTTTCCTTTTCTCTGCCAACCACTCTTCTTCCAGTTCTTTAGCCAACCCCATAGAGCATTGGCTACCATCCATGAGTCGGTGTAGAGATAAAGCTTTGGCCATCTCTCACGTTCAGCTACGTCGAGAGCTAGCTGGACAGCTTTTACCTCTGCGAACTGACTGGATTCTCCTTCTCCATCTTTCGCCTCTGCAACTTGGCGTGTTGGACTCCACACTGCAGACTTCCACCTTCGCTTGTTTCCAACAAGACGACAGGAACCGTCTGTGAACAAAGCATATTTCTTTTCATCATCAGAAAGGTCACTGTAAGGAGGAGCTTCCTCAGCACGAGTTACTTTCTCCTCTGGAGGTTTAGCACAGTTGACACCTTCAGGCCAACTTGAGATCACCTCCACTAGACCAGGTCTTTCACAATTTCCCATTTGAGCTCTCTGTGTTATCAGAGCCATCCACTTAGACCATGTTGAGTCTGTGGCATGATGTGGTGTGGAGCCTTTGCCTTTGAACATCCAATTCAAAACTGGTAATCTGGGAGCTAAGAGAAGTTGTGATTCAGTTCCGATCACTTCAGAAGATGCTTTTACTCCTTCATAGGCAGCTAAGATTTCTTTCTCTGTTGGAGTATAATTAGCCTCTGAACCTCTGTAACCTCGACTCCAGAAACCAAGAGGTCGTCCACGTGTCTCACCTGGAGCTTTTTGCCACAAGCACCAGGTTGGACCATTGTCACTTGCAGCCGTGTACAAAATGTTCTTAATGTCTGGACCATCTCGGACAGGTCCTAGACCCATTGCTTGAACTACCTCTTGCTTTATCTGGTCAAAGGCTGCTTGTTGTTCAGGTCCCCAGTGGAAATGGTTTCTCTTTCGAGTCATATCATACAGAGGTTTCACAATCTGACTGCATCTAGGAATGTGCAGTCTCCAAATTCCCACTATCCCCAAGAAACGTAGGGTCTCTTGCTTGTTGGTGGGACTTGCCATGGTAGAGACTCTATTTAACACATCCACTGGAATGTGTCGACGTCCATCCTGCCACCGCACTCCGAGAAACTGAATCTCTGTGGTAGGCCCTTTCACCTTGTCTCGCTTGATGGCAAAACCTGCATTCAGAAGAATGTCAATGATTTTGTTACCTTTCTTGAAGACTTCCTCAGCAGTTTTCCCCCAGACAATGATGTCATCGATGAACTGGATGTGTTCTGGAGCACCACCTTTCTCCAGAGCATCGTGGATCACTGCATGACAGATGCTTGAGCTGTGGATCCAGCCCATTGGCAGCCTGTTGAAAGTGTACTGGATTCCTCTCCAGGTGAAAGCAAACTGAGGCCTGCATTCCTCTGCTATGGGAAGAGAGAAAAATGCATTAGCAATGTCTATGGTAGCATACCATTTGGCCTCTTTGGATTCCAGCTCATACTGTAGCTCCATCATGTCTGGTACTGCTGCACTCATAGGTGGCGTCACTTCATTCAGTGCTCGGTAGTCTACCGTCAGACGCCAGTCTCCATTCTGCTTACGCACAGGCCACACTGGACTGTTGAAAGGTGAATGAGTTTTGCTGACGACTTTCTGACTCTCCAACTGACGAATCAAATTCTGAATGGGCAACAAAGAGTCACGGTTGGTTCTGTATTGTCTGTGATGCACAGTCTGAGAAGCAACCGGCAATTGAATGTCCTGTATCTTATGTTGTCCCACAACTGCAGATTCATCAGAAAGTTCAGGTCTGGCAGACAGCTTCAATTTTTGTCCATCAATTTCTGTAGAAGCTACTCCAAAAGCCCATTTGTACCCTCTAGGGTCTTTGAAACGCCCTTCTCTCAGAAAATCAATTCCCAAAATACAAGGTGCGTCAGGTCCGGTCACAACTGTATGCTTCCTCCATTGTTTACCAGTCAAACTTATATTAACCTCTACCTTACTTAACTCTTGAAATCCACCAGTGACTCCCAGAATGGTTATAGACTCTGATCCCTGATAATTTGATGGTATTATGGTGCACTGAGCTCCTGTGTCAACCAAGGCCCTGTACTTCCGAAATTGTGAAGTGCCAGGCCACTGGATGTACACATCCCAATAGATTCTATTATCTCTGTTATCCCTCTCCTCCCCCTGGCGGGAGGCAGGGCACCCCTAGTTATGGGGAACATGTGCATATGTGCATTGCACATATTGTGCAGGGTTATAACTTTGCATGTTATAACTGGAGCCACTGTTGGAGCCATAAGAGTCGTTCTGGGGAACTGTGGAAGTAACAGCTACCCTTCTGGTATTGCTACCTCGGGTTCTGCCACTTTGTAATTCCCTCAGTCTCCTGAAAAGATAAGAAGTTGGTTGGCCATCCCAGCGGTTCATGTTCTCACCAAACTGATCACGCAGAGTTATCCAAATAGTTATACGTGATTGCCTTGGTGGTCTGTTTTGGAATGACCTGTTTTGGAATTACCTCCTTGGAGGACGTGTCTTCCTCACAGATGAAACTTGTACCCACCTGGAGGAAGAATTGAAATTATCCCTTTGTGCCAATTGGGATATGGAATCGTTCAGATCCTTCATGCAATTCTCAATCTTTCCAGACAGAGTTTCAATGGCTGAAACCAAAGAACCACGTGTCATGCTATCCTCCAATTGTCTCATTTGATCACTGAATTGGCCAACCGTGGGAGAAGCTCCACCATAACTTCTTGACACAATTCTGCTTGCCAGAATGTTTGCATAATTAGAAGGAGCAAGTTTGATGATCTTTTTAGCAAGACCAATACCCACAGGAATGTCATCAGGATTCAGAGTTTCATGTTCACCATAGAGTAGCTCTCTAACAGCAAATTCTCTCAAGCGCTTAATTCCCTCATCTATGGTAGTCCAGGGTTTAGGATTCCATGGAAGATCATCTCGGGAAGGGTATCTCAGGGCAACCGCTATTAAAAGGCGTATCCACAGATTAACCTTACCGAGAGCTTCGCCTAGATGTCTATCTATTCCATTGTCCCTTGAGAGAGTTCCTAACTGAGCTGCTGACTTGTCTCCAACTGTTAGAGCTGAAGCACCTGTATCATAACACCTACTAAGCCAAGCTAGAACTGGCTCCTTATCTGCCCTGGTGAAATCTTTACGGACATTTCGCAATTCCTCGCGGGGCGAAGAACAGTCCGTAATATCATCTTCCTCCTCGTCTCCCTGAATTCTTTGCCCATATAATCCTGCTGTCATTCTCCTAAGGATCTCTTTAAGCTGAGAACCACCTTTGCCTGCTGCCTTCCTAACTTCATCTCTATCCTGCTTTGATCTCACTAGGTTAGCTAGATCTTTAAAACAAACCTTCTCTTCCTCCTGAGCAGGATCTTTTAGAGTAGAGGGCCCCTCACCAGGATCAGTCTCCACCTCTTCTTCTCCATCTTGGGCCTTTCCTGCTCTAGTCTTTAAAGGAGCCACCTTAACTGGAGCTGTGTTTGAATTTACAGCCACCTTAATAGAAGCTGACAAGTCCTGAGATAAATCAGCTGCTGGGGCAGTGACTTCCGGTCCCACTGAGGGAGTGGGTGGAAGTGACGTTGCTCCGTTAATGGCCGACGGAGAAGAAGAAGAAGGAGAAGGAGTGGGAGAAGGAGTAGGCGCCATGTTGATACCAGCCGATGCCCTTGGCGGCTTGCTAGAATCAGCAAAGTCATTTAGAGCTGCTTTACCAATTAACTTTTTAGCCTTCTTTTTGACTGACACGGATTCTGCACAGTCCTCATCACTAGATGACTCTGGGACTGATCGAGAGCCACGGCGTTTTCGTTTTGATCTAGTTTTAATAACAAAACAAGCTCTGGACACCTTTCTCTCCCGACGCCAGGAATACAGAGAATACACATTAGTTATCACCAGTAGCAGAATTATAAACATGAGATAAATCACCTTTGGATCCCAGGCATCACCTAAAGTTACTGTCTCCTCAGGCGGAATCTTAAAACCCTTTATCTCAATTGGGAGAGTGGTGGAGGTAACATTCCTGTATCTCACTGGCCATAATAAATTAATACATTTTCCATACCATAATTTAACTCTATACATAACCCACATATAAATTGTCCGCACCAAATATTTACCCAGGTAATCCAAAATCAAACCCAAACAATATCTGTAAACCAGAGCCCCAAAAATTGAAAAGAATAATCGCTCCACAAACCACAATACCTTCATGTTTGCTAATTCAGCTAGAAAACACTAAATCAATCAAGTAATAAATTAAACTAATTATGTGCCGCACGTTGGGTACGCCAATAAAAAAAAATGTGGTGGGTTTGGAAGGGTAAGGCCAAGAAGCCTCCTCCCTCCCCCCTTGTAAGGTAAAAGGGAAAAAAAAATTGAAGGGAAAGGAAAAAAAAACTCACAAGCTGAATTAGCAAAGCAGTGGAGCTATATTTACAAAGCAATGTAGGGTTTGCAGGGGAATATTTACAAATTTACAATATCTACAATATATACAAAGATATACAACAGAGTAACGCAGAAATGAGAGTGACCCCCCTCAAGGCAGAGGGGGTTCCCCACCTCCGCTCTCCCCTCTCTCCCCCCCTTTCCCCAGAGTAGGTCAGAAAAAGGGAGAAAGAAGAAAGAAAGAAGTTAAAAGCAGTTTTGTGTTAATTGGAAAGGAGTCAATACAGGCCTTCTATCTGGTCTTCAAGGCCGAGGCCTTGGCAGAAAGCCCAGCACAGAGACAGAGCTGCTGCACGAAGAAAAGGCGGAAGCAAGACTGAAGATAGGGTGCTGGAAAAACCCAGTATAGTCCCAGCTCAGAAGGTGCTTCCTCCCACTTCACCAATGAAATTAGTTTAGACTATTCCTTCCGTTTACCAACTTCCGTCCACCATATTCCCTTTCTTAAGGGGGCAGCGTCAACCGGCCACAAGTGGGTAGTAGTCTGAAGGACTCACGAGGTTGGGAATTCTATCTACAACATCTTTTACTTGGGCACCAGGGAGGCAGCTGACCGCTCTATGAAATGGGTCTGGTCTGCATATTGGGCCCTCTGTTCCCCTCAGTAGGGAGTCTCCTATGACGATGACCCTACAAGGTTTCTTTTCTGGGTAAGTTTTGATGGCTGGCCTGAGGCAACCTGTCATTGGTGCAGCTTCTGACCTTCTTGAGTCCTCGACCTTACCAATGACCTGTTCCTCCTGCAGAGCCTCATACCTGTTCTGTAACTGCACTGGAGGCAGTGTGCTGCTCACAGGAGCAGACTTCCTTTGTTTGCATTTCTTCTGTCGGGCAGAGACCTGTTCCCATTGGCCCTGCTCATGTGGGTTACTACAGGGAGGTTGAGAATCTTGCTTCTGGGAAGGTATCAAACTCCCTGTTCCCCTAAGTGTTACCCCCTGTTCTGGTTTAGAAGAGATTACATTATGGGAATCATCAATTTTCTGCTCGCCATCTCTTCTAGCTCTTAGCCTTTCCACCTCTTCTTTTAGTTTGACCACCATGCTCATCAGATCACTGACCTGCTCACACCTGAAACAGGAGCTGCTCCCTCCAGCCTCCATATCGAGTGCCAGGCTCCAGCACTACTCACTGCAGCCACCTACCTGAACATCTGCATGCTTGTGTGTGGTCTCTGTTTGGGTGCCCACTGTCCTTCTGCTAGCCTTTGCTCTAGTGGTGACCATCTTGCAGTAACCACCCTCTCCACACGGCTCTTTTTTTTTTTTTTTTTTTTTTTTCCCTGTCAGTGAGCAGGCGAGCTGCGCTCCTCAAGCTGCCTCCTCTCTCTTCCGCCACGCGCTGGGGTCTGTTTGCTTTGCGCGCGGTCTCCGCGGCAACCCCTCCCCCAGCTACGTCACTGCCCTCCGGCAGGTATGCAATCCGAGCCCCCTGCCCCTCCTCCTCTCTTCGGAAAGTCCCTAGCCACCAGCCCCTTACCGCCTGAAAAGCAAGGGAAGCAAAGCCAAAAGCCAAACTCCCAGAGCTGCGCTCCTCAAGCTGCCTCCTCTCTCTTCAGCCACGCGCTGGGTTATGCCTGGAAGAAGTTTGGTAGTGTGATTATAAAGTGCATTAGAAAGATGAGACTTAAGGCTGGGGGAAGAATGCAGCCATTAATCAAAAAGATTTGTCATTAAGTGAGCCCTGTAGCTCATAGGTCCTCACTCATAGAGTATGCCAATACTGCATGTTCAGAAATGGACACGTAGCTCGTATGCTCAGGCTCACAGGACTCCTTTGGGGAGTTTCAGCATCTTCTGTAGCTCTGCTGTGCCTGCCAGTGCAGCTGGAGTTTGCGTCTTTATACTGTGCAAGTCGGATGTGAAAGACAGGACTGTAAGACCCCAGGGAGCTCTGCCAAGTCTCATGTCCTTCCCTTGTCTGGATCAAAATGGTCCTCCTGCACCGTCTACCATCTGAGTGACTCTGCTGAGTTTGCACAGGAGCAGAGCCAAGGAGCAGCTTCATGCAAAGAAGCAGAGACCTTGGTCAGGAGGCAGCAAGTATGAGTTTCATAGTTTCATAGTTTCATTCAGGGTTGGAAGGGACCACAAGGATCATCCAGTTCCAACCCCCCTGCCATGGGCAGGGACACCCCACACTAGATCAGGCTGGACAGAGCCTCATCCAGCCTGCTCTTAAACACCCCCAGGGACGGGGCCTCGACCACCTCCCTGGACAACCCATTCCAGGGTCTCACCACTCTCATGGTGAAGAACCTCCTCCTCACATCCAGCCTGAATCTCCCCACCTCCAGCTTCATTCCATTCCCCCTAGTCCTATCACTACCTGATATCCTGAGAAGTCCTTCCCCAGCCTTCCTGTAGGCCCCCTTCAGATACTGGAAGGCCACAATTAGGTCACCTCGGAGCCTTCTCTTCTGCAGACTGAACAGCCCCAACTCCTTCAGTCTGTCCTCATAGGAGAGGTGCTCCAGCCCTTTGATCATCCTTGTGGCCCTTCTCTGGACACGTTCCAGCACCTCCACATCCCTCTTGTAATAGGGGCTCCAGAACTGGACACAGTACTCCAGGTGGGGTCTCACCAGGGCTGAGTAGAGGGGGAGAATCACCTCCCTCGACCTGCTAGCCACACTTCTGATGCAGCCCAGGATCTGATTGGCTTTGCGGGCTGCAAGTGCACATTGAGAGCTCATGTTGAGCTTTTTGTCCACCAGCACCCCCAAGTCTCTCTCCTCAGGGCTACTTTCCAGCCAGTCACTGCCCAGCCTGGATTTGTGCCTGGGATTGCCTCGACCCAGATGCAGGACCCTGCACTTGCTCTTATTGAACTTCATGAGGTTGGCTTGTGCCCACCTCTCCAGCCTGTCAAGGTCCCTCTGGATGGCCTCCCTTCCCTCCAGCGTGTCTGCTGCACCACACAGCTTGGTGTCATCAGCAAACTTGCTAAGGGTGCACTCAATGCCACTGTCCATGGCACCCATAAAGATGTTGAACAACACAGGTCCCAGGACTGATCCCTGAGGGACTCCGCTTGTCACTGGCCTCCACTGGGACATGGACCCATTGACATCCACTGGGTGCGGCCATCAAGCCAGTTCCTTATCCATCTAGTGGTCCACCCATCAAACCCATGTGTCACCAGTTTGGAGACCAGGATGTGGTGCGGGACACTGTCGAAGGCTTTGCTCAGGTCCAGGTAAACGACATCAGTTGCTCACCCCTCATCTATTAATTTTGTCACCTGCTCATAGAAGGCCACCAGGTTGGTCAGGCAGGATTTGCCCTTGGCAAAGCCATGCTGACTGTTCCCAATCACCTCTTCACTATTCTTTTGAGCGAGTAGTGACTCCAGGAGGATCTGCTCCATGATCTTTCCAGGCACAGAAGTGAGACTGACTGGCCTGTAGTTTCCTGGTTCCTCCTTCTTACCCTTTTTGAAGATGGGGGCAATGTTTCCCCTTTTCCAGTCTGTGGGGACTTCACCAGATTGCCATGACTTTTGAAATATAATAGAGAGGGGTTTAGCAACCTCATCTACCAGTTCTCTCAGTACCCGTGGGTGTATCCCGTCGGGTCCCATGGACTTGAACACTTTCAGGTTCTTCAGATGATCACGAACCTGATCTGCACTTACAATGGGCAGTTCTTCCTCCCTGTCCCTGGCATTGTCTTCCATAACATCAGGAGTGTGGCTAGAGGCCCTTGCACTGAAGACTGAGGTAAAGAAGTTATTGAGTACCTCAGCCTTTTCCTCATCACTTGTGACCATGTCACCATTTTCCTTTCTGAGGGGGCCCACACCTTCCCTAGTCTTCTTCTTCCCATTAATATACCTGTAGAAGTTCTTAGTGTTCCCTTTAATCTCCTTGGCTAGATTAAATTCAAACTCTGCTTTGGCTTTCCTAACCAGGACTCTTGCTGCTCGGGCAGCTTCCTTATATTCCCCCTGTTCTACCTGTCCTTCTCTCCACTTCCTGTAGAGTTTCCTTTTAAGTAATAGTGTGTCCAGTAGCTCCTTGCCCATCCAGGCAGGCCTCCTAGCATTCTTACCTGCTTTTCTCTTTGTTGGTATACAGAGCTCCTGGACACAGAGGAGGTGGTCCTTGAATACTGACCATCTGTCCTGGGTCCCTCTTCCCTCCAGGGCTTTGTCCCACAACACTTTGGCTAGCAGATCCCTGAAGCGATCAAAATCTGCACGCCTAAAGTCTAGGGTCGTGTGCTTGGAATACTTCCTCCTGATTGCCCTGTGAGGATATTAAATTCAACTGCTTCATGGTCACTGCAGCCAAGGCCATCTATGAGTTGAGAGATTTGTCCAGTGGTTGTTAGGACCTAATTTGTTCACAACAGCAGCAGCTCAGCTGGCATCTTGGATTAAACCCCAGAATCTAGGTCCAGTTGACACATGTGGTGGGGATGCTGTCTTACAGGTTTCCTGACATGAGCCTCTCCTGGGTCATATCCATTCCTGAGGAGTCGGCTAACACAGTTCTGTGGGACCCCCTCTATTCTTTCCTCTGCTGTGGGAAACTTGCCTTTGTGTCACCTCTGAAGTCATCACTGCACCCATGAACACCAAGTTCTCCAACATTGACCTATGGAGAAGGACTCGGTGAGATATTAAGTTTATAAGCCAAGGGGTTACAGTTGTAAGGGGGCATTCATGATTCCAGCAGCAAGCACATGCTGATGCCGAGCATGCTCCAGGACTGTGGCAGTGCACCTTGAGGCATCTGCCCTTGGGACTCTGGCTGAGGTGTGCCTCACATACCAGCAGCAGGGCACACTGACGTATGGGGGACTGCATGTGTGTTTGAGTGCAAGGACTGGTGGGTTTCTCTTTCCATTCTTCCATGTTTTTCCATGTGAAACTGAAAATGCAGAAGGTTTTCATTGCAGTAAAAAAGTCAACCCTGGATCGTGCTGTGCAGTTTAAAACAAAGCTTCAAATCCAAGATGTCTTTTCTGCGCAACTTGTGTAATGTGGTGGCCATTCTAATGTAGTCAGTGAACATTAAGGTGCTTTCTGTAGGACAGATATTCCCTAAGGAGTCCTTTTCCTGAGCACCAGGGAGCCCAGGTGGAGGACTCTCTTTGCAGATAATCCTGCTTTGCCCCCCCACCTGCCGCAAGCCCTAGGCAGCCACTGGTGAGAGCTGTCACCTTTTCTTCTCTGCATGCTGTGAGGCAGCTTGTGTGTGAAACACGGCTGGACGGGATCTCTGCAGAGGAGGACCCCCAGCTCTGGTCGCAGGAAGAATGGCAGTACTGGCAACAAGGGATGAAAGGAGGATCATCTGCACATCCAGGGTAGAAGCAGTAACACAAGAAGGTAAAGGAGTCAGAAGCAGACAAAACGAGGCTATGGTGAACGCAAAGTGCCTTGCCAGCGTTTGTGGATGCCCAGCACGAACTCATCACTCCCCAAGGAGTGCTTAGGGAGGGCAGGCAGCTGCTGCTGGCGAGGCGGATCTCCTGCCCAGTGCTAGCATTTACCACCATCTCGTGGTGAAACAGGAGATCGAGACCAGCTCTGTACCCTATATACTTACTCGTTCATAGCAAGGGGAAGGGGCAGCGAGTTTATGCTTGCGTTTTACAGCTGGTGATGTTCCCGGACACCCTCAGCATAGAGGAAATGCCAGGAACTCACTGACCAAGAGTGAAAGAAGCATCACTGAACTAATTTCATGGAGATCACAGGCAATGTACAACATGTGCCCAGCCCAGGACAGGCCTGAAATAGGCTGTCTGCCAGATCTGTGATTGTCTGTGCTCACCAGGGTCACAAAACGTTAGTAAAAGGCTGTCGTAGGGTTGGAAGGGAAAGGCCGGCGCCTTCTCCTCCCCCCAGAAAGTGAAAGGAAAAAAATCCTCACAGCTGAATTAGCAAAGCAGTGGGTGCTGTATATTTACAAAGCAATACAGGATATGCAGGGGAATACACAGAACTTACAATATTTACAATATATACAGAAATATACAACAAAGTAGCACAGAAATGAGAGTTCCCCCCTCTGCTGAGGGGGTTCCCCACCTCTGCTCCCCCTTCCTCTCCCTTTCCCCAGAGAGGGTTAGACAGAGAGAAAAGAGAAAAAAATTAGAAGCAGTTATGTGTTAATTGGAAAGCAGTTAATACAGGCCTTGCAGTTTATCAGTTTCAAGGTCAAGCCTTGGCTGAAAGCCCAGAAACAGCGAGCTGCTGCTACCGAAGGAGGGGGAAGACAGACTGACCAGACTGACCCTCTACTCAGCCCTGGTGAGACCCCACCTGGAGTACTGTGTCCAGTTCTGGAGCCCCTATTACAAGAGGGATGTGGAGGTGCTGGAACGTGTCCAGAGAAGGGCCACAAGGATGATCAGAGGGCTGGAGCACCTCTCCTATGAGGACAGACTGAAGGAGTTGGGGCTGTACAGTCTGCAGAAGAGAAGGCTCCGAGGAGACCTAATTGTCGCCTTCCAGTATCTGAAGGGGGCCTACAGGAAGGCTGGGGAAGGACTTCTCAGGATATCAGGTAGTGATAGGACTAGGGGGAATGGAATGAAGCTGGAGGTGGGGAGATTCAGGCTGGATGTGAGGAGGAGGTTCTTCACCATGAGAGTGGTGAAACCCTGGAATGTGTTGTCCAGGGAGGTGGTCGAGGCCCAGTCCCTGGGGGTGTTTAAGAGCAGGCTGGATGAGGCTCTGTCCAGCCTGATCTAGTGTGGGGTGTCCCTGCCCATGGCAGGGGGGTTGGAACTGGATGATCCTTGTGGTCCCTTCCAACCCTGAATGAAACTATGAAACTATGAAAAGTGCAGGAATGCCCATGATACTCTGCTGCACTCCCAGTTCAGAAGGTGCTTCCTCCCAATCTACCAATGAAATTAGTTTAGATCCGTCTTTTCGTTTACAAATATCCGACCACCATATTCCCTTTCTTAAGGGGACAGCCTTCAACGGTCACAAAGGCCTGCCTTCCAAGGAGCCTTCAGTGTTGAGGGGTGCTGCAAGAGGATATGATGCTTCTCCAACACTGGCATAAGTGCTTTGTGTTTGGGAGGAGGTAAAAAATAACATCCTTGCTCCTTTTCCTCTGAGATGCTAAAATACATGAAACCAACAAAGGTAGCAAGGCAGGTTCACAGTGAAAGAAATTATGGAACTCAGTTTAGAAAACAGAATTGCACAGGAGGGCAGAGGAGGAAGAGGGCTGCCAAAAGGACAGAGAAGATTTATGACTTCCTACTGAAAATATGTGAAGCAGTTACAGGCTTTGGTTCAGCTGCTTTCAGAAAGCAGTGACATGGTAACAAGCATTAATGCACCATTCTTGATGTAGGAAACACACTTAATGCACCATGGACTAATGTCTACCTTTGAGATTCTCCCCAGCCTGATAATAAATCAGAAAAAGGTCTCTTGGGTTGGGGGTGTGAGTTTAGCAAGCTGCAATTTGAACCAGATGGAAGGTAGCTGAGGATTAATACAACACAAACCCAAGGATGCTTACTGAGCACTCCTGGAAAACAAAGTATCTCAGCATTGCTCATCCTGTAGCCTACAGGAATAATATTTTTTTTCCCTTTTAGCTCCTACTTTGAACCAAAATGAGGGAGAGAAAGAGGGATCCCTGTGCTCTGACTTTCATCTCCTGTAGGAAAAAAAAATGCTAATACTTTCTCCTCCCATTTTTGAGGTATTCCTACTGTGGACTGTTTTGCCTGTGCATCTCATGCCAAGCTCCTTGCAATTCCTTTGCTTGTTTCTTGGATGTCTTCACATGGAGTGTGTGCATGATCTGGCTTCTGTGTCTTGACATCCTCACATAGGGTATCTCACCCTTCTCCCTTTTGGGGATGGGCCTGGGGAGCGATCTGCCCTCCCACAGGGTTTGCTTTCTCTGTTTTCTTGATATCCAGCTGATATGGAGCTACTCATGTCATATGGTGGAGAATGGCAGAAACTGAGTTATATTTAGCAATGTTCCCATACAAAAGATTGGTCTTGTTAAGCGATGTTTGATGTACTGCATCTGGTGAAGTATGGAGCTAAATGAAAGTGCAATTATGTGTCTACTTTTAGAAGGTAAAATAAAACCCATGGTTAGATTAATTTCTACCTAACTTTGGAAACTTCTAAAATTAATTTCAGGGCAGTCAGTGGCACACTTATAGAATGACTATGAAAAACCCTCAAAGCTAACCACCATTACCCAAGTTGAAAGCTCAGCATGGTGAGATAGCTGAGGCTGCAGACACTGCACAGTGTTCATCTGTGGCATGTCATTCCCATTGGATTCACAATAAATTGCTCCTATATAGTTTTCAACAAACTTACATTAAACTTTTGAGTCACTGGACCTGTTATAAGTTTTATTTCTCCTTTTACATAAGATTGCTTGCTCTGTGGTGCTAATGATATCATAAGCATTCCTGTTGTTTAATTCTCCATGTAGAGTGATGCCTGATGAGAGCAGGGCTGTATTATATTACATTATAATAGCATTTCTCAAACTGATCTAATGAAATACCTGCAGTGGAGCCAGAATGTCCAAGGTGTGTATTCAACAACAGACTGCACACAGCTGCACATATTTCTGTCTGTGCAGCCTACAGACAGAGAAAACCAAAGAGCAGAAAATGAAGGAATTTGTCTAGCCCCTCTGCAACAGAGCCAGTTTACTTGCAGAGCACCTTGAGGCCTGTCTTCTCAGATGAACTGTGGAAAGACAGACAAACCCGAACCATCTCTCTGGAAAAAGGCAATCATTGTAACTTCTGTCCTTGCTAATACACTTACTACAACTTACCACCTCCCTCACCTCCACACTACTCTATTTGCAGGATCTAACACATGCTTTTACTGCACACAGAGAACATAACTTACATTGCCAACAGCTCAGTTTATATTTAGTCATTATTAAAAGCCAGGGGAAGCAAATAAAAGATACTTTTGGCTCTGAGAAGCTTTCTGCTCTGTAGGCAGTCAGATGAGATGACCTTGAGAGTTCCTCCGTTGCTGGTTACTGCGGTAATCACTGCAGTTGAGAAAATGAGCCTGAACAGGACAATTTCAGTGCACTAGTTCATTACATTTTTCTGCACTTGTTTTTTATTTTATGGAAAAGCCTCCCACACTCTCAGCTTTAAAATGTTTCCATGTTCTTCAGCTGTCCTAAAGGTTTCTGTCCTTCTGACTGCATGCTTCCTTCCCTCTTTTTGTTCCCTTCCTTGTGGTTTCCTGATCACTCCTCTCTGAGCCAGACGCACTGTGTGTTTCTTTGTGTACTGTTTACTTGTATCCTTGCTACTTCTGTTACTTTATCTTGCCCCTTCTCTGTCTTTTACTTCTCTTCACTTTGGGGTACTCTTTACCCCATCTATTTTTGCCTTGTGCTTTTTGTTTCTTGGCTTACATACCATTACTTGGACTGGTTCTTTATGTCTGCATGCAAACCCCACTGCATTTTTTTTACTCTTCTTTAGTGCAGTATCGACATTACTTAAAATACATTGACTTCACTGATTTCTGGGGCATGGGAAAGAATAAGAAATTAATCCATTATAGAAAAGATCAGGACCCACATAGTACCAATAGTGACCCAGATAGTGACAGAATAAGGAAGAGAAAGCTTCTCAAGTTAGATGCTTCTGTGTTACAAAGGGAAAACTCTGCCAGGTTGTCCTGGATGGACAAAAAGCCTCAAAATTACTCTGAATCAGACAATGAGGCAGAAGTTAGTAGATCTGGTTCTTTAGGCTTACCCGAACATGTCTCAGAGCCAGAATGAGCCAGGTGGGCATGCTTTTGGCCACGTTTGGAAAGAAGGCTTTCTATAGGTTGCAATACCAGGGTTTTATCCCTAGATCTGTGTTGCTACTGGCCATTATTGCCTCGGGAAATCTATAAGTATCAGCCCAAAGAGCCAGAGCCTTGTCTTGCAATTGTCCACGCTCTGGAAGGAACCACAAGCTTCGCTTGGAAGCTGAACTGTGTTTCAGTTTACCCAGACAAGACAGCAAGGACCCCTCGCTATTTTCAGCGTTGTAAAGCCCAGAGGACAGATGCGCGTCTTGCCGGGCCGAGAGGCGAAACCCCAGAGGAGCTGAGTCCCCGGGACAGTTTCGTTTGACTGGAGAAAGGAGTGAGCGCTGCTATAAAAGGATTACAGCCGAGAAACCTCCTCTCTACAAAGCTTTCAGCTACAAATCCTTTGGGAACAAATCCTGCCTCAGTAATAAGCTGCAGACACCAACAGAAAGTGAAACGGTGCTCCTGCAGCTTCCACGTGGTCAACGCCATTTTTGGTTTGTCTAGATTTTAACATGTGCCACAAGGTATCAGAATCAGTGAGTAATTACAATATCTGATTTTATAGGCATCTATTGAAGGTCTGTTGCCTTAGGGAATTCTAGAGTTCCCCCCCCCCCCCCCCCCCCCGTTGGGGGCAATCACCGGCTTCATTGCCGAGGTTGCTTTTCTTTATAGTTTAAAGTGTTGTTTGTTGTTTCTGGATTTTTGTACATATTGTTTAAATTGTTACTTGTTCCTGCTGGTGAGGTATCTGTTCCACAACCGAACCCCTCGAATCTCTAAATAGGTTTCGATTAGTGTTTTTTGTGGGATTTTTTTTTTGTGATTAATAAAATTATTAATTTTTTTAAATTAATCCCTCCGCTTAGTGAACATTAATTTATCCTTTTATAGACCACAACACAGGTGTATGAATTCACTTGGCCCAGGAGCAGCAGGAGACCTGCTTCATTGCCAGAGTGCAAGAAAGAAAGCATGACAGCAAAATTAAAGGATCAGACCTAATAACATTGAATATCTCAGCCAGACTGTCCATTATTTCTGTCATCTTCCTGATGACCAAGCTTGCAGGGCTGGTAATGCTGTTAGGAGCATAACTGCAAATAGGGTAAGGCTTCTGAGCAGCAGTTTATTAGTGTGCATTCATTAAAAACATTTCAGCTAATCCATTCATATTCAGAATCAATGATTTAATATCTGAAACACCTTCATCCTGTACAATTCCTCTTAGATATGCTCAAAACTCCTTATGCCACTCAAAGCTCTTTCAAAGTCCCCAAGACTCCAGGATAAATATATCCTGTTTCTGCAGTGCATGTCTGCTCTTTTTTGGCTCCAGCTGAATAATTTCCTAGTGTTCAGAAATGTTCTTTCCAACAGAGTAATTTAAAAATAAAAAGAAAACCAAAGAACAACATAAACTGGTAGGCAGGCCCCATAAGGCTGACTTTGTAAACCAGCCTGTTGAGTGCTGCCCCAGACCATCCCAGTGGATGCTGGCCATGCCCATGACTCTCCATCAGCCTCTGAACACTGCAAATGCAGAGGACAACCCTCTCTAGTAGTGCAGATGGCAGGCTGCAGTCTACATTGTTGTCATCACTGGAATTGAAGTGTAAAGCAATCTGTAACTTAGAGAAAGATACACAAGAGACTCATTAAGTTTCTTGTATTATGCTTCTATTCTGGCGCGTCTGACACAAGTAGAATCATTTCAAAAGACCTGTGTACCTTCAGAGAGTTTTGGGCAAACTTTTATACAGAAAGTTATCTGTCTATAATGACAGAGGTATGTTAATATTTCACAGAAGAGTCCAGATGCTTCCTATCTATGCAAAGGTTATCTATCTAAAAATAGCAGAAGTATACATATCATGCAGGTGTCCTTTATCTTATACAAAAGATCATCTTGTCTAAGACTAACAGAAGTAAATCACTGAAAAAATCCTGTTATTCCTTATCTATGCAAAGGCTGTCTGCCAACCCCTCTCCCCCTCCCTGCATTCCAGCATTTCAGCTAACAAGCAGAAAATTCTTATTAACTCTGTTATTCTGTTAATGAGAATTTTCTGTTCGTCAAACTGGCTAAAAGACTCAAGGAAATAGTTACAATCTAGAAGTACATCAAACTGTGTCTTTTTTCAATTGTATGATATTACAAATTTCTTTAAAGAGCTGTATGAAGTTGTCTTGATAACATTGCTAGTAAAAATGCAGTAATTTTATGTATTTTATCTAGAGTAGATTATAATGGGGTTATGAATATACTGTCCCTTACATTGAATTGCCAGCTCTTGTACTGAAATAGTTTGTTTGCACTTTACAATGGTTATATTTTTCATGGCAGGAATGTTTGAGAGTAAATTTTCCTAACGAATACAGACAGTAGCATGGCTTTCCCACACTGTCCTGGAGCATGGCCTTACATTTTGTTCTCCAGAGCTGTCAGGATTGTACATGCAGGCTGAACTGGGATATGTTTCCAACTTTTCACCTGTCTCTCATGCGTGTCCTCACCATTTGTCATTCTACCATCAGTTCACATGTCTTCTCATGCCCCATCCAGCAGTCTCCCTGCATCTCACTCCTGCTGCCGAGCAGCCTAGGTTGTTGGGACTTGTCCTTGGACAAGTGTGTCAGGGAAGGTAATATCTTCTCCTGTATACCTTTTCTCAAAGGAAAAGTATACCAAATTTTGCACAGAAACTTCATTTTGACAGCAAATCTGTTCAAGTGGTTCAATCCAGGTCTAGCACTTGGTGATGTAGTTGAAACTCCATCTTCATGACTCTGAACAGGGCAGTTTGTTAAATTTCCCTTCCCTTGCCTCTATCATTACAGAGCTTGGTGCTTACATACTCATGGAAAGGCTGAGATGGATAGGGACATTTAGGAGATCATCTAGACCAAGACCAGGGTCACCTAGCAGGGCCACCTACATCAGGTTGTGGTGAAGGCACATTATGCCCAGATACTGAATCCTGTCCCAGCATGTGGGCAAGTTCCCCCTCCCTCCAGGAGGGAGACGAAAGCCAAGGCATTAGCCAGGCTTGCACGCACCCAGCGCATGCAGTGCTCGTGCTGACACCAAGTATGGGCATAATTCTAGCTTCACGCTTCCCATAGACTGAAGCCAGTTGTTTATGAGAGTGCCCATTGGTCAAGCCCAGCCTCGAGGAATCTATAGGTATCACCCCAGTTGGTAAACAAGTTGCCCCCTCATTCACTTTGTGCTTGCTCGAGAGTTACTCTCTCGAGCTGCAGCCTTTGCCATTGAGCTTATTGTTGTTAGCTTCTGTTATACATGCACGCATACTGGAAGCGTCTGCATCGTTGATGAGCCCAGAGGGAGGACCTTTGCTGAGCCTGAGGAGCTCAACGTTGCTGCAGCCAGCCGTGCCGACCGGGAGAGCCCATCGTGCCACCGGAGGACTGGACCAACCCCCGCGGGTAAGATCTGCCCAGTTGCCGGGGAGAAGGGACTTGATCCATACCGAGGCCACGTATGTCTAGCTCCGCCGTAGCGGGAGAGTAGCCGCCAAGTGCCGCTCTGAGGAGCCGTTGAGTGCTGCTCTGAGCCCTGTGAATCCCAGGGAAGACTAAAGCATTGTTCGTGCCTATACTGCACCAAACCCGGGACCACTCTGAGAGTCCTGCTGCCCCTTCAAGCTCGGTAAACGAGAATCCGCCGCCTAACGCAGCTGCATTCTCTCCCCGAGGCTGTTTGCATCAGCCCCAAGAACCGCCGTGATCGGGCCGACCCCCGTAGCTTTGCCTGCTTCCGTCGTTCGAGCCCATCTACCGGCCACCATCGTCCCGCCCTGCCGTGCGAGCCGACTTTAGAGGGCTGACCCCACGGACCGACCCCGACCAGGACCGATCCCTGTCGTCTGAAGGGAATTGAATATCTTCCGCGTGCTTTCCATCCACTAGCACTCAGTTCAAAGTATCCGCGTCTAGCAGAGTAAGCGCTGACGCATAAAAAGATTGTAATATCGCTGTGTATAGCCAGAAGCCGCCCGTGTCCCGCCGAGTCGCCATCTAGTGGCCAAGCGGCAAAACTGCACCCTTCATTATATAAATATAGAGAGAGTCTGTAATTAGTTCAATTAAGTTCTAATCATAACACTAAGCCACTTGTGGAATCTATTTCACGAACGTGCACTAGAACATGTATATAAGTTGGTGATTCATCGGTTATTAATAGTTTGATAATAAAATAATATTTTTCATAATTCATAAATTCATATTAATAAATGTAATAACCTCTTCACCACACAGGTTTCCCAGGACTCTGTCCCATTGAATTAGTATCTCCAAGGATGGTTCACAAGGTGATAGGGTTTAGTGTCCTACTTTGATGACAACTCCTGTGTTGAGTTGCTGAATTGCTTGGTGAACCCCTGCATGTAGGCCAACAGTTCACAAACCCCTGTTTTCCACTTTGCTCCTGAAGCAAGAGGCCACCAATATTGTGGTTGCTCTCTGAGTCTGGCTGCAGGAGAAGATATCAGGCAGAAAAAGTAGGAAACATGGACTGATGTGGGAAAAATAAGGATGGGGAGAGGTGAGATAAGGGATTCCAGGTGCTTAAGCAAGGGAGGGAGGCTGGATTATGTAAGGGATCCCAGAATACCTGGTAGTAGAGTAGGATCCTGGACTGAGAGGAGGTTGTTAATTGGAGAGGGGTACATGGGGTTGATGTACCAGTGTAGTCGGATAAGTTTATATTAAAGAAAAGATAGGGCTGGAAGTGTCTCTTCTTCCCTGCTTGTGTACAGACCATCCAAGGTGTATTTGGAGAAAAGCCATTTTCTCTCTTCAGGCCAGAATGACAGTGTCCCAACTTAGGACTTGTCTTGTGCTGCCTTACTTTTCCTCCCTGGGATCTATTTTTCAGTAAGCTTTGTGCTCTTAGATGTTTCAGCTGCAAAAATTTTTATCAGGCAGGAAGCCTGATGGTACATCAGCCTTTCAAGCACAGGCTGTTTGATCAGCTGCACAAGAGGTAGCAGGGAGAATTAAAATAACTTTCTATCTATACAACAGCTACTGTTTCCTCTATCTCCCAACTCCAGAGCTAGAAAACAAAGATGTTGTCTCCAATCTTTGATTCTAAAAGCCAAGGTTTTCAAATAGTGTTTTGATCTTACTTTCACTTACTGTCAAGGCAACCAGTTCCTGGCTTGCATACAAAGGGTGCTCACTCTCCCTTGCCTGCTCAGGTCATTGAACTTCAGGGCCTACGTCACTGCTGCTGTTTGTGTCACGGTGGAAAACTACTGCTTCCAGGTAGGCTTATAATGCTAGCGTGACATTTTGGTAAAGTTTCATTTCTGCTTTCCAAAGCCACATGTAAAGCCACACTGAGCTATGCCTCTAGCATTAATCTCATCAATGAATTGCACCAAGAAAACCATCCCTCGATCATTTCAATATGGCATAAAGCATGTCTCAAGAAAACCAAAGCAGCAATGTACAATGAGAAAGACTGGACAGATAAACACCATGGTCTTTATGATTTAAAAGCTGCATGCATGTGAGAAGTCTGCATCTGATTACCTTAAAAAAAATACAGTCTTCTCATCTTGTGTCTCCTTTGCTTGGCCTATGGCAAGGAAGAAAATCCATCTATGCTGGTTTTAATGCTTACTGCTGTGGGGTTTGTATTTATGGGGGGAAAAATCATAAAGAAAGGAGAAAGAAAAATTAGGTAAAGTTACAATAATAAGTGAGATACCAAGCAAAGATTAAATCAAGAAAAAAAATGTTACAGCTCAGTGTGGGGTCAAACAGAGAAAAACAGCATTTTGCTTTTAACTCTCCTCTTCCCTCTTTGTCTATATATTGTCTTGTTAGACTGTCATCACCTGGCCATCTCACATAGACCTGATATATTTTACATCCTAAAACCTGAAAATGGCAGAAGGATGAAACTTTTCTTTTAAATAAGGCATATACATTTCACATAGAATACACTAATTCCAACTAACCTTAATGTGTGTGTGTAAAATACAGGAGTTTCTTGGGGGGGAAAGCATCTACTTCTCTTTGCTGTGAGAAGCTTAGTCCATGTCAGACTCCCCACTGGGGCTGTTCCCTTTCACTCCCACTCTTTGTGAACCAAATGGGATGCTGCTCAAGTTTGTCAGGTCTTTGCATGTGCATGTGTATGTGTATGTGGTATTCATATGTCTGGAAGGATTTTGAATTAATAAAGATATAATCCTGTTGAATCATCCAAATTTGGGTGCAGAGAAGGAGCAATATTCAGAATCACAGCTTCACACAGACACATCTAAATCTTGCTTACACATTTTTTTTGTCTGGACCTAAATCTCTGTGCTTTAGTACCCAAGGTATTTATTTTATATGGTGTGACCGTTTGAGGCTGCGCCTTTAAGAAAGGGACACTATGGTTGAATGTTTTATAAACAAAGGACAGGTCTAAACTAATTTCATTGGTGGATTGGTAGAGTACAGCTTTAAGCTTTGAGTCCAGTGGAGACTTCTCTCAGTTCACTTTTCCCTCCGCCCTTTTTGCAGCTTGTGGCTTCTAGGCTCTCTGCCAAACTGACCTTGGACTGATAAGCATGAGGCCTGCAAAACCTACTAACATTTTGCTCTAATTTATAACTGCTTTTAATTAACAACTGCTCCTTTTCTCTCTTTCTAACCCTCTCTGGGGAAAAAGGGGAGAGAAGGGGGTACAGGGGGGGAACCATCCTCTAGAAGGGGGGAGGGGAATCTCGTTCCTGTATTATTTTGCCGTATATTTCTGTGTATATATTGTAAATACTGTAAATTGTGTATATATACCCTGCATACCCTAAACCAGCTTGTAAATATAGCACATTCCTTTGCTCATCCGGCTGTAGTTAGCTGTGGTTTTTTTCTCCTTCACTTTGTGGGGGGGAGAAGGCTAAAGCCTTCCCCTCAACCCACGACATATGGTAACCCTACTTAGGGATAAATTCTGAGATAAAAGAGAATTTTTCTCTCATTTTCCTGACCCTTTCTATTTAGGGAAGAATAAAGTTTAAAGGTTAACTGGCAATGGAAAATCTTAAACAATGGACAATGGAAAATTGTAGTGTTTCAGGGACTCATTCTGTTAATGAGCAGGAATAAATAGAATCATAGAATCATCTGGTTGGAAAAGATCTTAAGATTATTGAGTCCAACCATAAACCTATCCTGGTAGCTTTTGTCTTTGTATCTAGTTATTTTGGATAAGCCAGCATTGCCATACACCATTCCAACTGCAAAGCAGTCTCACTACTGCTGCTTGACTGCAGTAGTGAGACTGCTTTGCAGTTGGAATGGTGTCTGAAACTGGCTAAAAGGACTTAGGATATTTGATTTTGAGTCTTTCACTTCTTTCCTCACACACTCCCACCTAATTTCTCAGCCAGTTTAAGTCAGTGAACCTGCTTTGATTCATTGTCTGTTAAAGTTGTACATTCTATTACCTGCAAGAGAGGAAATTTGGCAAGTATATCAGGCTTGTACTCTTCTGCCATTAAAAGGATTTCAAGTAATTGCACATCTGCCCTGCTAAACTGGTTGCCAAGGAGAAAGTCTTGTCCGTGGTCTTTCAAAACCTAAGCAAATACAACTTTTTTTTTTCTTTTTTCTTTTTTTTTCTGTGTGACATAACATGGTATCTTCAAAGCAAGGTCATAAACTGCATAGCATTTTCCTTGAAAGAAGGAAATGTAGTAAGAACATCTGTAGTACAAACAAGTTATCTGACCACATACCATCCTAGGTATACTTTATTAGTCCTCTCATCTGCATTTTTTTCTGACATCTCAGATATATCACTCTGGCTCTCACACCTTCAGCTCATGTAATCAGTGCTGCTGTGTTGAAGGCTAAGCTCTATGGAATTCAATCATCACCGCAAACGCCTATAGAAATTCTATGAGTAGCTCCCTTACTTCTCACCTCTTTCCTATTCACTTTTGGGAATATTGTATTGGAGCTCTCCACCTGTAACTTGTGCCTGATGGTCTTGACACTCAGCTAGTCCATCCTCCCTTTTGTTACAGAAGGAGCTGTAATGCTTTTACACACTGGGTATGGTAGAGGGGGTTCTGCACTTCAGGGGGAAACTGTAAAACTGATGCTCTAGTGTCTTGTATGAACATACTGCCTGAAACACAGACATTTGGTGACAAGAACGGAGACAGGGACAACAGCACTCAATATGAGTGATAGAAATCATCCAACTTTATTGTTCCATGCTTCGTTATTTATAGTCTTATCTTATGCATAGTTAATTCTATTCTAATTTAACACATACTATTGGTTTCTCTCTAAAAGGTTACATCATTATTTTGACTACTCTGTGGTTTTTTGTACTCAGTCTAATTGCTCTTTTTCCCAGATCTCGCCTCCTCCTTATCTTGCTTGCCTCCCTTCTCAGGGGCAGCTTGACCTCAGCATACCAAGCAATCAGCACTTTTCCACAGCTCCTACTCCTGAATTGCACAGGTGTTCCTGAGACCCATGCCCTCTTGACCTGAGCCAATCCTCAACAATTTGGGGAGCTCCGCATCTCTCCCAGATTTGTAGTGCTTTCTGTCCCCTTTGTAGTGTCCTGTCTCCATCTGCATCCCAACTCCACCAAACTTATAGCAAGTGGTATTTTTTCTTCTCTGTTTTTCTCAATAAAAGGTGTTTGTGTAGATCCAGGACAGAGTTTCAGGAAAACAGTATTAAACTAAATCATTGCCACATACCTTCTCAAAGACTGGGAAGTATCTGTTTGTGGTCTTGTCCAAAGCATTAGCAAGATGTTGCTCCTTTTTATCCGCTGGTTGGAAAGGGTAAGATATGAGTAACTCGTTCAGATCCATCATTCTTTCTGCATACATATCAATTCTGAAAAAAGAATAGATCCAGCTGGTCAAGTCAAACAAAGTAGGTCTGAATAGCACCATAGCTACTGGCATAATCTCACTGAGATGCTGGGAACTCTTGGAGTGCAGTTTCCCTTGGAGTGCAGTAGCTTTGAGGAGGAAATTGTGAATGAAAGTGCAAAATGCCTAACCAAAAACTAGAAGACTGCACCCCATCCATTTTTTTTGCTAGGGGTGATACTTCTCTGTAAAATTTTTTTGAACCCAAGTACAAAATTGGCTTATGTGTCATACACAATGCCAATCTAATCAGGCATGGTTAGTTAAACAGTAGGTCTGTATTGAAGTCCAACCATAAACCTAACAGTGCCAAGTCCACAACAAAACTACATGCGTAAGTGCCACTTCTACACATCCTTTAAGTACTTGCAGGGATGGTGATTCAACCACTTCCCTGGGCAGCCTGTTCTGATAATTTATAACCCTTTCAGTGGCAGTCTTATTCTCACAGTGATGCATGGAAAATGCTTAACATGAAACCAAGAGCTGCAGCTTAGTGAGATGTTAATAACTTCATATATTAGAAATCAGCTTCTTGAAGTTTCTTCAGATATGAGGAAGCACCTAAATGAAGAACTCTTAGCAGTCATATACAGATAAAAAAGACAATTAATGTGCTGCATGGCCCTGACTCAGAAAATATTCATGAGGTTAATACAGAATGACAAGGACTGAAGGATCTGATCCAGCCAGTTTCTGTTATGCTTTGGTAAGTATTACAGAAATATGGACTATTTAAGGACTTGGCAAAGTATAATGTGAATATAAATGCATGTAATATCTTTGTGACTACAATGGCATACACCTGGGCAGGGAACAATGGATGAGTTTCATAAAGTTCTTGCAAAGATATTAGCTTGGTGAGAGACTGCAGCCATGTAAATCCCTTATTAGTCTGCAGAAGCCTTTTTCTGTCAAGGAAAAAGTCAAAATAACACCAGGAACTGATCAGAGAAGCAAGTCAGATAACTGATGGACTATATCCATCTTTGCATCCACTCTAAGGTCTGCTATTAAGGGAGCATTTTAATTTATACTTGTGTCTCAAAATACTTTTTCAAAGCCAGCAGGTGGCAGGGGAATGAAGTAATTGTTCCTCAAGGAGAACAGGAGTGCAAATGCCAACCCCAGTGGAGATTTCTTTGAAAAAACAGGTGACCTGGAAAGCAGAGACATGTAATTTGGAGGAAATGTGAATATCATGTTTACAAAGATAGAAGGTAAAGATAGCAAAGTGAGTAGTTGCCTTAGGAAACAGGAATTCACCAGAGGTAGAATTTAAGTTCCAAAATCTGGAGTTCTGCTTTCATAAGGATTATAAGGCACAGGACAACCTAAAATACGGATGGCAAAAACCTGTATTGTTGTAGAACAGGAGGCAGTGGGTACAAAATGAAACAAAGAAGAATCAGTCATCTGAACTTAAGGAAATGCTTTTGACTGAGAGAGTGACTGAACACTGACATGGGTTGCCCATAGAGGCTGTGGAGTCTCCACACTTGGAAATATTCAAAACCCAACTGTCACTGTCCTGGGTGATTTGCTTTAGGTGGCCCTGCTTGAAGAGGGGGAAGCAGAGCAGACAATCTCATGAGGTTCCTTCTGATTTCAGCCCTTCTGTGATTCAGTGATGTCGTAGGGTTGGGGGAAAGAAAGTTGAAAGGGAAAAAAAACTCAAAGCCGGATTAGCAAAGGAGTGTGTGCTGTATATTTACAAAGCAGTTTAGGGAACACAGGGAAATATATACAGAATTTACAGTATTTACAATATATACAGAAATATACAACAAAGTCACACAGAAATGAGAGTTCCCTCCTCTGCTGAGGGGGGTTCCCCACCCCTGCTCCCCCTTCTCTCCCCCTTTCCCCAGAGAGGGTTAGAAAGAGAGAAAAAGAGAAAATTAATTAAAAGCAGTTATGTGTTAGAATGTTAGAGAGTGTCTTATCTGCTCCAAGGTCAAGCCTGGCCAAAAGCCCAGAAAACTGCGAGCTGCAAAGGGGAGAAAGCAAAGTGCAGGAATGCCCAGGATTCTCTGCTGCACTCCCAGTTCAAAAGGTGCTTTCCCCCCATCTACCAATGAAATTAGTTTAGAACCGTCTTTCGTTTACAAACATCCGACCACAATATTCCCTTTCTTAAGGGGACAGCCTCAAATGGTCACAAGTGAATACTGAAGCAAGTGGATGGATTATACCATCTGACACACTGCAGTGCGCATCTGTGATATCTCATGTACAATCTAGTCTGGGATTTCTTTTAAGAGACTGTAGTGAACGATGTTTATGGTCAGGATTGTGCCCCAAACATTTGTAGGGTATACTTCTCTGTGTGTTAACCCTCCTTTGTTCCCCCTCCTTTCTGGAGGTGGCAGGGGGGGATCCTGGCACCACTGAGTCCAGGTAAACAGCCTACCTGGGCATGGTCTCACCCCTGTGGTACACAAGGGGTAGGCAATGTGTTTGTTTCCCTGGGTATAGCATATACTTAGGCCATATTTGGTAGGTGTCAGCTCATTGGTTAATCTTTGCATTAGCAACAGATGCTTATTGGACCAGTATTCACTGGGGCAAATGGTAAATGAGTCCCTCAGGGATCAGTCCTGGGACCTGTCTTATTCAACATCTTTGTGGGGGACATGGACAGTGGCATTGAGTGCACCCTCAGCAAGTTTGCTGATGACACCAAGCTGTGTGGTGCAGCAGACACGCTGGAGGGAAGGGAGGCCATCCAGAGGGACCTTGAAAGGCTGGAGAGGTGGGCACAAGCCAACCTCATGAAGTTCAATAAGAGCAAGTGCAGGGTCCTGCATCTGGGTCGAGGCAATCCCAGGCACAAATACAGGCTGGGCAGTGACTGGCTGGAGAGTAGCCCTGAAGAGAGAGACTTGGGGGTGCTGGTGGACAAAAAGCTCAACATGAGCTCTCAATGTGCACTTGCAGCCCGCAAAGCCAATCAGATCCTGGGCTGCATCAGGAGGTGTGGCTAGCAGGTCGAGGGAGGTGATCCTCCCCCTCTACTCAGCCCTGGTGAGACCCCACCTGGAGTACTGTGTCCAGTTCTGGAGCCCCTATTACAAGAGGGATGTGGAGGTGCTGGAACGTGTCCAGAGAAGGGCCACAAGGATGATCAGAGGGCTGGAGCACCTCTCCTATGAGGACAGACTGAAGGAGTTGGGGCTGTTCAGTCTGCAGAAGAGAAGGCTCCGAGGTGACCTAATTGTCGCCTTCCAGTATCTGAAAGGGGCCTACAGGAAGGCTGGGGAAGGACTTCTCAGGATCTCAGGTAGTGATAGGACTAGGGGGAATGGAATGAAGCTGGAGGTGGGGAGATTCAGGCTAGATGTGAGGAGGAGGTTCTTCACCATGAGAGTGGTGAAACCCTGGAATGCGTTGTCCGGGGAGGTGGTCGAGGCCCCGTCCCTGGGGGTGTTTAAGAGCAGGCTGGATGAGGCTCTGTCCAGCCTGATCTAGTGTGGGGTGTCCCTGCCCATGGCAGGGGGGTTGGAACGAGATGATCCTTGTGGTCCCTTCCAACCCTGAATGAAATTATGAAACTATGAAACTATGGCCAAGGGATCAGGCCTAGCCAGCATGGATTTAGGAAGGGCAGGTCCTGCCTGACCAACCTGATATCCTTCTATGATCAGGTGACCCGCCTGGTGGATGTGGGGAGGCCTGTTGATGTAGTCTACCTGGACCTCAGCAAGGCCTTTGACACCGTCCCCCATAGCAAACTCCTGGCCAAGCTGTCAGCCCATGGCTTGAACGGGAGCACACTGCGATGGGTTAGGAACTGGCTGGAGGGCCAAGCCCAGAGAGTGGTGGTGAATGGTGCCACATCCAGCTGGCAGCCAGTCACTAGTGGTGTGCCCCAAGGATCAGTGCTGGGCCCTGTGCTCTTTAACATCTTTATTGGTAATCTGGATGAGGGCATTGAGTCCATCATCAATAAATTTGCTGACGACACCAAGCTGGGGGCAAGAGCTGATCTGCTGGAGGGTAGAGAGGCTCTGCAGAGAGACCTTGACAGGCTGGACAGATGGGCAGAGTCCAACAGCATGAGATTTAACACATCCAAGTGCCGGGTTCTGCACATTGGCCACAACAACCCCATGCAGTGCTACAGGCTGGGGTCAGAGTGGCTGGAGAGCAGCCAGGCAGAGAGGGACCTGGGGGTGCTGGTTGATGGTAGGCTGAACATGAGCCTGCAGTGTGCCCAGGCAGCCAAGAGGGCCAATGGCATCCTGGCCTGCATCAAGAACAGTGTGGCCAGCAGGAGCAGGGAGGTCATTCTGCCCCTGTACACTGCACTGGTTAGGCCACACCTCGAGTACTGTGTCCAGTTCTGGGCCCCTCAGTTTAGGAAGGATGTTGACTTGCTGGAACGAGTCCAGAGAAGAGCAACAAAGTTGGTGAGGGGTTTGGAACACAAGCCCTATGAGGAGAGGCTGAGGGAGCTGGGGCTGCTTAGCCTGGAGAGGAGGAGACTCAGGGGTGACCTTATCACTCTCTACAACTACCTGAAGGGAGGTTGTAGACAGGCTGATGATGGTCTCTTCTCCCAGGCAGCCAGTACCAGAACAAGAGGACACAGTCTCAGGCTGCGCCAGGGGAGGTTCAGGTTGGATGTTAGGAAGAAGTTCTATACAGAAAGAGTGATTGCCCATTGGAATGGGCTGCCCAAGGAGGTGGTGGAGTCACCGTCATTGAAGGTGTTCAGAAGGAGACTTGATGGGGTGCTTGGTGCCATGGGTTAGCTGTTTGGGTGGGTTGGATTGGTTGATGGGTTGGACAGGATGATCTTGAAGGTCTCTTCCAACCTGGTTTGGTTTATTCTAATAAAGGTTTATTCTAATAAAGGTTATTGTCCGGTTGGGCGGGTATTGAGGTCAGTGAGAGTGTGTGCGTGCGTGAGACGTGGGCTGGACAGTCCAGATCCACGAAGCAAGTGCAGAGTCCTTCTCACTGCATTTCCAATCTCCCGCGAGGGACTTTGCCAGTGAAGGGACGAAGCGGTTGGGGACGGAAAGCATGGACCTCGGGAAATAGGGCAGGGGTCGGGTAAATAGACCAGCCCCGGGAAAAATGGGAGCGAAAGAGTACCCAGGGATATACCCCCGGACAGCCCTCTGGGGTTACAATTAGCGTATTGGGAAGAGAATCCTAATACGCGAGATAAAGATCAGGGAACAATGATATATTATTGTATGGGGAAATGGGCTACAGAGAAGATCAGATCAGACAATTTATTTTGGCCCCAATATGGGTCCTCTGAAGGATGGATCTGACAGGCTCTCAACCTTTATGTTAACAGTAAGGAGCCTTTTAATCAGGAGAAGAGTGAATATGTCGCTTGCTGGAAAGGCAGCGTCTGATCAGCAGCAACATTAACGGTTTTTAAGGTGGAGGAAGAGGAAGAGCCAGAACCTGAAAAGTGGGAGCCACTGACTCACTTACCCCCACCTTATAACCCTGCAGTACCAGCAGCCCCCATCCTCCCTACAGCCCCTGTCCTCACTGCAGCCCCCGTCCTCCCTGCAGCCCCTGTCCCCTCGGCAGCCCCCATGCCCTCGGCAGCAACGGCCCCCGCCCCCCCTGCAGAGGGACACACTAGCCTAACCCCTAGTCCTCCCCCATCTAAATCCACCCGCCAAAGGAGAGGAGGTAGGCAAACTAGAAGACAGGCAAATGTCATGGTTTTAGAGGAAGAGTCTACTGACTCAGACAATCCACATGAAGGAGTGCCACTATACCCTTTGAGAGAGGTGCCCCTGGGGGGAGCGAATGGGGGAATTGGATATGTAAATGCCCCTCTCACTTCTACTGAGGTGAGAAACTTTAAGAAGGAATTAAAAGGTCTCCTGGAAGACCCAATTGGAGTAGCAGAACAATTTGATCAATTTTTGGGCCAAATATTTCCACGTGGGAAGAAACGCGATCAATCATGGGAATCCTTTTTACTTCAGAGGAAAGACAGATGATTAGAACAGCTGGAATGAGAATTTGGGAAAGGGAAAATCAGCAGGGACCTCCAGGTGATCAAAAGATGCCCCTAGCTTCTCCTAATTGGAACCATAATGATGATAGGGGCAGACAAAACATGAATGAATATCGAACCTTGGTTATTAGAGGCATAAAGGAAGCAATACCCAGGGGGCAAAATACAAAAAAAGCATTTGATAGTGTGACCGGTTGAGGCTGTCCCCTTAAGAAAGGGAATATGGTGGACGGAAGTTGGTAAACGAAAAGAAGGATCTAAACTAATTTCATTGGTAGATTGGGAGGAAGCACCTTCTGAACTGGGAGTGCAGCAGGGTATCTTGGGCTTTCCTGCACTTTTCCAGTTCAGTTCTGTCTTCCCCTCCTCCGGTGGCTTGCAGCTTCTGTTTCTGGGCTTTCGGCCAAGGCTTGACCTTGAAAACTGATAAACTGCAAGGCCTGTATTAACCGCATTCCAATTAACACATAACTGCTTCTAACTTTTTCCTCTTTTCTCTCTTTTCTAACCCGCTCTGGGGAAAGGGGGAGAGAGGGGGGAGCGGAGGTGGGGAACCCCCTCAGCAGAGGGGGGAACTCTCATTTCTGTGTGTGTCCGGTTGACGCTGTCCCCTTAAGAAAGGGAATATGGTGGACGGAAGTTGGTAAACGGAAAAGAATAATCTAAACTATTTCATTGGTAAAGTGGGAGGAAGCACCTTCTGAACTGGGAGTGAGCTGGGACTACCCTGGGCACTCCGGCACCCTATCTTCAGTCTTGCTTCCGCCTCTCCACAGTGCAGCAGCTTTCTGTGCTGGGCTTTCTGCCAAGGCCTCGGCCTTGAAGTCCAGATACAGGCCGGTATTAATTCCCTTCCAATTAACACGAACTGCTTCTAACATTTTTTTTTTCCTCTCTTTTCTTTCTCTTTCTATCCCATTCTGGGGAAAGGGGGGGAGAGAGGGGAGAGCGGAGGTGGGGAACCCCCTCTCTGCCGAGGGGGGTTACTCTCATTTCTGTGTTACTCTGTTGTATATCTTTGTATATATTGTAGATATTGTAAATTTGTAAATATTCCCCTGCATACCCTACATTGCTTTGTAAATATAAAGCTCCACTGCTTTGCTAATTCAGCTTGTGAGTTTTTTTTCCTTTCCCTTCAATTTTTTTTTTCCTTTTACTTTACAGGGGGGAGGGAAGAGGCTTTCTGGCCTTACCCTTTCCACCACACCACACTGTGCTACTTTATTGTATATCTTTGTATATATTGTAAATATTGTAAATTCTGTAAATTCCCCTGCGTTTCCCTGCTTTGTAAATATACAGCATCCATTGCTTTGCTAATTCAGCTGTGAGGTTTTTTTTCCTTTCCCTTCAAATTTTCTTTCCCTTTACTTTACAGGGGGGAGGGAGGAGGCTTTTTGGCCTTACCCTTCCTACCCTACGACATTTTTTTTTCTTGGCTTACCCAACGTGCGGCAGATAATTAGTTTAATTTATTACTTGATTGATTTAGTGTTTTCTAGCTGAATTAGCAAACATGAAGGTGTTGTGGTTTGTAGAGAGATTATTCTTTTCAATTTTTGGGGCTCTGGTTTACAGATATTGTTTGGGTTTGATTTTGGATTACCTGGGTAAATATTTGGTGAGGACAATTTATCTGTGGGTTATGTATAGAGTTAGATTATGGTATGGAAAATGTATTGATTTATTATGGCCAGCGAGATACAGAAATGTTACCTCCACCACTCTCCCAATTGAAATAAAGGGTTTTAGGATTCCGCCGGAGGAGAGAGTAACTTTAGGTGATGGCTGGGATCCAAAACTAGTTTCGAAGGGGGAAGGGGTTGAAACCAGTCCCCCCAGGCTGGGGTCTGGGGGTGATAAGCCAGAGCCAGAGGTGAAACCAGAAGCCCGGATGAAGTGCATGTACACTAATGCACGAAGCATGGGCAACAAACAAGAGGAGCTGGAAGCCTTGATGCAGCAGGAAAGTTATGATGTAGTTGCCATCACAGAGACGTGGTGGGACGACTCACATGACTGGAGTGCTGCAATTGATGGCTACAGAATCTTCAGGAGAGACAGGCAAGGAAGAAGGGGTGGAGGGGTGGCCCTGTACATCAGGGAGGCACTAGATGCCATTGAGACGGAGATTAGGGACGATCGGGTTGAGTGCCTGTGGGTAAGAATTAGAGGGAAGGCCAACAGGGCTGACATCATGGTTGGAGTCTGTTATAGACCACCCAACCAGGAGGAGGATGTTGATGAGTCATTCTATAGGCAGCTTAAGGCTGTCTCAAGATCGCCTGACCTTGTTCTCATGGGTGACTTCAACTTGCCTGATATCTGCTGGGATCTTAACATAGCAGAGAAGTGGCAATCTAGGAGGTTCTTAGAATGCATGGAGGACAGCTTCTTATCCCAGGTGCTGCAAGAGCCTACCAGGGGAAAGGCTATGCTTGACCTCCTCTTCACCAATAGGGAAGGGTTGGTGGGTGATGTGGTGGTCGGAGGGTGCTTAGGGGCCAGTGACCACGAGATAATTGAATTCTCATTATTTGGTCAAGCCAAGAGGGGCAGCAAGAAGACCTCCACTCTGGATTTCCGGAGGGCGGACTTCAGGCTACTCAAGGAACTAATTCAGAGGGTTCCTTGGGATAAAGCCCTTAAAAACAAAGGGGTCCAGGAGAGCTGGTCCTACTTCAAGGAAGAACTGTTGAAGGCTCAGGGACAGGCTGTGCCAATGTGCCGGAAGATGAGCCGCCGGGGCAGACGGCCAGCCTGGATGGTTAAAGAACTTTTAATGGAACTAAGGGAAAAAAAGAGGGTGTATCACCTTTGGAAGAGAGGGGAGGCAACCCGTGAAAAATTTAAGGATGTTGCTAGGTCTTGCAGGAAGAAAATTAGGGAGGCAAAAGCGCATTTGGAGCTTAGTCTGGCCTCTGCTGTGAAGGACAACAAAAAGTCCTTCTATAAATACATTAATAGCAAGAGGAAGGGCAGAGACAACCTCCACTCCTTGGTGGACACGGAGGGGAACGTTGTGATAAGGGATGAGGGAAAGGCAGAGATACTTAACACCTTCTTTGCCTCAATTTTTACTAGCAGGACAGAATGTCTTCCAGACAGCTGGCCTCCAGAGCTGGCAGAAGGAGCCAGGGAGCAGCATAGTTTTCCACTGTTCCAAAATGGGGTAGTTGGTGATCTGCTCAGCCGCCTGGATCCCCACAAGTCCATGGGACCAGATGGGATCCATCCTAGGGTGCTGAGGGAGCTGTCAGAGGAGCTGGCCAAGCCGCTCTCCATCATTTTTCAGCAGTCCTGGCTCACTGGAGATGTCCCAGAGGACTGGAAGCTGGCCAATGTGGTGCCCATCCACAAGAAGGGCTGGTTGGATGAGCCAGGGAATTACAGGCCTGTTAGCCTGACCTCAGTGCCAGGCAAGATTATGGAACAGGTCATCCTGAGTGCATTAACACAGCACTTAGAGGATGGCCAAGGGATCAGGCTCAGCCAACATGGATTTAGGAAGGGCAGGTCCTGCCTGACCAACCTGATCTCCTTCTACGAGCAGGTGACCCGCCTGGTGGATGTGGAGAGGCCTGTGGATGTAGTTTACCTGGACTTCAGCAAGGCCTTTGACACCGTCCCCCATAGCAAACTCCTGGCCAAGCTGTCAGCCCATGGCTTGGACAGCAGCACTCTGAGCTGGGTTAGGAACTGGCTGGATGGCCGAACCCAGAGAGTGGTGGTGAATGGTGTCACATCCAGCTGGCGGCCAGTCAGTAGTGGAGTCCCCCAGCAATCAGTGCTGGGCCCTGTGCTCTTTAACATCTTTATTGATGATCTGGATGAGGGCGTTGAGTCTATCATCAGTAAATTTGCTGATGACACCAAGCTGGGGACAGGAGTTGATCTGCTAGAGGGTTGAGAGGCTTTGCAGAGAGACCTCGACAGGCTGGACAGATGGGCAGAGTCCAACGGCATGAGATTTAACACATCCAAGTGCCGGGTTCTGCACATTGGCCACAACAACCCCATGCAGTGCTACAGGCTGGGGTCAGAGTGGCTGGAGAGCAGCCAGGCAGAGAGGGACCTGGGGGTGCTGGTTGATGGTAAGATGAACATGAGCCTGCAGTGTGCCCAGGTGGCCAGGAGGGCAAATGGCATCCTGGCCTGCATTAAGAACAGTGTGGCTAGCAGGAGCAGGGAGGTCATTCTGCCCCTGTACACTGCACTGGTTAGGCCACACTTCGAGTACTGTGTCCAGTTCTGGGCCCCTCAGTTTAGGAAGGATGTTGACACAAGACACACAAGCCCTATGAGGAGAGATTGAGGGAGCTGGGGCTGCTTAGCCTGGAGAGGAGGAGACTCAGGGGTTACCTCATTACTCTCTACAACTACCTGAAGGGGGGTTGTAAACAGGCAGAGGTTGGGCTCTTCTCCCAGGCAGCCAGCACCAGAACAAGAGGACACAGTCTCAGGCTGTGCCAGGGGAAGTTCAGGGTGGAGGTCAGGAGGAAGTTTTACACAGAGAGAGTGATTGCCCACTGGAATGGGCTGCCCGGGGAGGTGGTGGAATCGCCGTCACTGGAGGTATTCAGGAGGAGACTTGACAGGGTGCTTGGTTACATGGGTTAGTTAATTAGGTGGTGTTGGGTGATAGGTTGGACGCGATGATCTTGAAGGTCTCTTCCAACCTGGTTTATTCTATTCCATCCTATTCTATTCTATTTTATTTGGTGTCTGTAATTGTGCTGCTGGTGATAACTATCGTGTATCTCCTGATTTCTTTGCGGTGAGAGAGAAAGATGTCCAGAGCTTGTTTTGTTATTAAAACTAGATCAAAAAGAAAACGCCGTGGCTCTGGATCAGTCCCAGCGTCATCTAGTGATGAGGTGTGTGGAGAATTGTCAGTTAAAAAGAGGGCTAAAAAGTTAATTGGTAAAGCAGCTCTAAATGACTTTGCTGCTGATTCTGACAAGCTGCCTAGGGCGGCGGCTGGTATCAACATGGCGCCTACTCCTTCTCCTCCTCCTTCTTCTCCGTCGGCCATTAACGGAGCAAGGTCATTTCCGCCCACTCTCTCGATGGGACTGGAAGTCACTGCCCCAGCAGCTGATTTATCTCAGGACCTGTCAGCTTCCATTAAAGTGGCTGTAAATTCAAACACAGCCCCAGTTGAGGTGGCTGTTTTAAAGACTAGAAGTGCAAAGACCAAAGATGGAGAAGAAGAGCTGGAGACTGATCCTGGTGAGGGGCCCTCTACTCTAAGAAATCCTGCTGAGGAGGAAGAGAAGATTTGTTTTAAAGATCTAGCTAACCTAGTATGGCCGGTTGACGTTGCCCCCTTAAGAAAGGGAATATGGTGGACGGAAGTTGGTAAACGGAAGGAATAGTCTAAACTATTTCATTGGTGAAGTGGGAGGAAGCACCTTCGGAAGTGGGAGTGAACTGGACATTTCCAGCACTTCTCTGTCAGTCTTGCTTCCGCCTCTTCTCCGTGCAGCAGCTTTCTGTGCTGGGCTTTCTGCCAAGGCCTCAGCCTTGAAGACAGATAAAGGCCGGTATATTAACTCCCTTCCAATTAACACAAACTGCTTCTAACTTTTTTTTCCTCTCTTTTCTTTCTCTTTCTATCCCATTCTGGGGAAAGGGGGGGAGAGAGGGGAGAGCGGAGGTGGGGAACCCCCTCTGCCTTGAGGGGGGTCACACTCATTTCTGTGTTACTCTGTTGTATATCTTTGTATATATTGTAGATATTGTAAATTTGTAAATATTCCCCTGCATTCCCTACATTGCTTTGTAAATATAGCTCCACTGCTTTGCTAATTCAGCTTGTGAGGTTTTTTTTTCCTTTCCCTTCAATTTTCTTTTCCCTTCACCTTATAAGGGGGAAGGGAGGAGGCTTCTCGGCCTTACCTTCCACCCACCACATTTTTTTTATTGGCACCCAACGTGGGGCAGATAATTAGTTTAATTTATTATTTGATTGATTTAGTGTTTTCTAGCTGAATTAGCAAACATGAAGGTATTGTGGTTTGTGGAGCGATTATTCTTTTCAATTTTTGGGACTCTGGTTTACAGATATTGTTTGGGTTTGATTTTGGATTACCTGGGTAAATATTTGGTGCGGACAATTTATATGTGGGTTATGTATAGAGTTAAATTATGGTATGGAAAATGTATTAATTTCCTATGGCCAGTGAGATACAGGAATGTTACCTCCACCACTCTCCCAATTGAGATAAAGGGTTTTAAGATTCCGCCTGAGGAGACAGAAACTTTAGGTGATGCCTGGGATCCAAAGGTGATTTATGTGATGTGTATAATTCTGCTGCTGGTGATAACTAATGTGTTTTCTCTGTATTCCTTGTGGCGAGAGAAAAAGGTGTCCAGGGCGTGTTTTGTTATTAAAAATAGATCAAAAAGAAAACGCCGTGGCTCTCGATCAGTCCCAGAGTCATCTAGTGACGAGGACTGTGGAGAACCCGTGTCAGTTAAAAAGAAGGCTAAAAAGTTAATTGGTAAGGCAGCTCTAAATGACGTTGCTGATTCTAGCAAGCCGCCAAGGGCATCGGCTGGTATCAACATGGCACCTACTCCTTCTCCCACTCCTTCTCCTTCTTCTTCTTCTCCGTCGGCCATTAACAGAGCAACGTCACTTCCGCCCACTCCCTCGGTGGGACCGGAAGTCACTGCCCCAGCAGCTGATTTATCTCAGGACCTGTCAGCTTCTATTAAGGTGGCTGTAAATTCAAACACAGCTCCAGTAAAGGTGGCTCCTTTAAAGACTAGAGGTGGAAACGCCAAAGATGGAGAAGAAGAGGAGGAGACTGATCCTGGTGAGGGGCCCTCTACTGTAAAAGATCCTGCTCAGGAGGAAGAGAAGGTTTGTTTTAAAGATCTAGCTAACCTAGTGAGATCAAAGCAGGATAGGGATGAAGCTAGGAAAGCAGCTGGCAAAGGTGGTTCTCAGCTTAAAGAGATCCTTAGGAGAATGACAGCAGGATTATATGGGCAAAGAATTCAGGGAGACGAGGAGGAAGATGATATTACGGACTGTTCTTCGCCCCGCGAGGAATTGCGAAATGTCCGTAAAGATTTCACCAGGGCAGATAAGGAGCCAGTTCTAGCTTGGCTTAGTAGGTGTTATGATACAGGTGCTTCAGCTCTAACAGTTGGAGACAAGTCAGCAGCTCAGTTAGGAACTCTCTCAAGGGACAATGGAATAGATAGACATCTAGGCGAAGCTCTCGGTAAGGTTAATCTGTGGATACGCCTTTTAATAGCGGTTGCCCTGAGATACCCTTCCCGAGATGATCTTCCATGGAATCCTAAACCCTGGACTACCATAGATGAGGGAATTAAGTGCTTGAGAGAATTTGCTGTTAGAGAGCTACTCTATGGTGAACATGAAACTCTGAATCCTGATGACATTCCTGTGGGTATTGGTCTTGCTAAAAAGATCATCAAACTTGCTCCTTCTAATTATGCAAACATTCTGGCAAGCAGAATTGTGTCAAGAAGTTATGGTGGAGCTTCTCCTACGGTTGGCCAATTCAGTGATCAAATGAGACAATTGGAGGATAGCATGACACGTGGTTCTTTGGTTTCGGCCATCAAAACTATGTTTGGTGATATTCAGAATTGCATAAGACAGTTAAAAGATGAATTTAGAAATTCCATATCCCAATTGGCACAAAGGGATAATTTCAATTCTTCCTCCAGGTGGGTACAAGTTTCATCTGTGAGGAAGACACGTCCTCCAAGGAGGTAATTCCAAAACAGGTCATTCCAAAACAGACCACCAAGGCAATCACGTATAACTATTTGGATAACTCTGCGTGATCAGTTTGGTGAGAACATGAACCGCTGGGATGGCCAACCAACTTCTTATCTTTTCAGGAGACTGAGGGAATTGCAAAGTGGCACAACCCGAGGTAGCAATACCAGAAGGGTAGCTGTTACTTCCACAGTTCCCCAGAACGACTCTAGTAGCTCCAACAGTGGCTCCAGTTATAACATGCAAAGTTATAACCCTGCACAATATGTGCAATGCACATGTGCGCATGTTCCCCATAACTAGGGGGGCCCTGCCTCCCGCCAGGGGGAGGAGAGGGATAACAGAGATAACAGAATCTATTGGGATGTGTACATCCAGTGGCCTGGCACTTCACAATTTCGGAAGTACAGGGCCATGGTTGACACAGGAGCTCAGTGCACCATAATACCATCAAATTATCTGGGATCAGAGTCTATAACTATTCTGGGAGTCACTGGTGGATCTCAAAAGTTAAGTAAGGTAGAGGTTAATATAACTTTAACTGGTAAACAATGGAGGAAGCATACAGTTGTGACCGGACCTGACGCACCTTGTATTTTGGGAATTGATTTTCTGAGAGAAGGGCGTTTCAAAGACCCTAGAGGTTACAAATGGGCTTTTGGAGTAGCTTCAATAGAAATTGATGGACAAAAATTGAAGCTGTCTGCCAGACCTGAACTTTCTGATGAATCTGCAGTTGTGGGACAACATAAGATACAGGACATTAAATTGCCGGTTGCTTCTCAGACTGTGCATCACAGTCAATACAGAACCAACCGTGACTCTTTCTTGCCCATTCAGAATCTGATTTGTCAGTTGGAGAGTTACTAAGTCGTCAGCAAAACTCATTCACCTTTCAACAGTCCAGTGTGGCCTGTGCGGAAGCAGAATGGAGACTGGCGTCTGACAGTAGACTACCGAGCCCTAAATGAAGTGACACCACCTATGAGTGCAGCAGTACCAGACATGATGGAGCTACAGCATGAGCTGGAATCCAAAGAGGCCAAATGGTATGCTACCATAGACATTGCTAATGCATTTTTCTCTATTCCCATAGCAGAGGAATGCAGGCCTCAATTTGCTTTCACCTGCAGAGGAATCCAGTACACTTTCAACAGGCTGCCAATGGGCTGGATCCACAGCTCAAGCATCTGTCATGCAGTGATCCACGATGCTCTGGAGAAAGGCGGTGCTCCAGAACACATCCAGTTCATCGATGATATCATCGTCTGGGGTAAAACTGCTGAGGAAGTCTTCGAGAAAGGTAACAAAATCATTGACATTCTTCTGAATGCAGGTTTTGCCATCAAATGAGACAAGGTGAAAGGACCTACCACAGAGATTCAGTTTCTGGGAGTGCGGTGGCAGGATGGACGCCGACACATTCCAGTGGATGTGGTAAATAGAGTCTCTACCATGGC
The DNA here is from genome assembly GCF_026170545.1 of Melanerpes formicivorus. Taxonomy (NCBI): domain Eukaryota; kingdom Metazoa; phylum Chordata; class Aves; order Piciformes; family Picidae; genus Melanerpes; species Melanerpes formicivorus. The sequence continues at coordinate 1,373,214 of NW_027142361.1, read as the reverse complement.
AAGTCCCACAAACAAGCAAGAGACCCTACGTTTCTTGGGGATAGTGGGATTTTGGAGACTGCACATTCCTGGATACAGTCAGATTGTGAAACCTCTGTATGATGTGACTCGAAAGAGAAACCATTTCCACTGGGGACCTGAACAACAAGCAGCCTTTGACCAGATAAAGCAAGAGGTGATTCAAGCAATGGGTCTGGGACCTGTCCGAGATGGTCCAGACATTAAGAACATTTTGTACACGGCTGCAAGTGACAATGGTCCAACCTGGTGCTTGTGGCAAAAAGCTCCAGGTGAGACACGTGGACGACCTCTTGGTTTCTGGAGTCGAGGTTACAGAGGTTCAGAGGCTAATTATACTCCAACAGAGAAAGAAATTCTAGCTGCTTATGAAGGAGTAAAAGCATCTTCTGAAGTGATCGGAACTGAATCACAACTTCTCTTAGCTCCCAGATTACCAGTTTTGAATTGGATGTTCAAAGGCAAAGGCTCCACACCACATCATGCCACTGACTCAACATGGTCTAAGTGGATGGCTCTGATAACACAGAGAGCTCGAATGGGAAATCTTGAAAGACCTGGTCTAGTGGAGGTGATCTCAAGTTGGCCTGAAGGCATCAACTGTGCCAAGCCTCCAGAGGAGAAAGTAACTCGTGCTGAGGAAGCTCCTCCTTACAATGACCTTTCTGATGATGAAAAGAAATATGCTTTGTTCACAGACGGTTCCTGTCGTCTTGTTGGAAACAAGCGAAGGTGGAAGTCTGCAGTGTGGAGTCCAACACGCCGAGTTGCAGAGGCGAAAGATGGAGAAGGAGAATCCAGTCAGTTCGCAGAGGTAAAAGCTGTCCAGCTAGCTCTCGACGTAGCTGAACGTGAGAGATGTCCAAAGCTTTATCTCTACACCGACTCATGGATGGTAGCCAATGCTCTATGGGGTTGGCTAAAGAACTGGAAGAAGAGTGGTTGGCAGAGGAAAGAAAAACCCATTTGGGCAGCCAACCTGTGGCAGGACATTGCTGATCGAATCGAGAGAATTCCAGTGAAAGTGAGACACATCGATGCTCACATTCCTAAGAGCAAAGCTACTGAGGAACAGCAACACAACCATCAGGCAGATCTAGCTGCAAGAGTTTCTCAAGTAGACATGGACTCTAATCTTGATCTCGACTGGAAACACCGAGGTGAGATATTCTTAGCTCGGTGGGCTCACGATTCGTCAGGACATCAAGGCAGAGATGCAACATACCAATGGGCTCGTGACAGATCCATAGACATTTCCATGGATGCTATCACACAAGTCATCCATGACTGTGACATTTGTGCTGCTATTAAGCAGGCAAAACAACTTAAGCCCTTGTGGTATGGTGACAGATGGTCCAAGTACAAGTATGGTGAAGCGTGGCAGATTGACTACATCACTCTACCACGTTCTCGTTCTGGTAAGCAGTATGTGCTTACTATGGTAGAGGCAAACACTGGATGGTTGGAAACTTATCCAGTTCCACATGCAACTGCACGCAACACCATTCTCGGTCTGGAGAGACAGATCTTGTGGAGACACGGAACTCCAGAGAGGATTGAGTCAGACAACAGAACTCATTTCAAGAACAACCTTGTAAAGAGCTGGGCAAAAGAGCACGGTATTGAGTGGATATTCCATATTCCCTACTATGCACCAGCTTCAGGGAAGATTGAACGCTACAACGGTTTGTTGAAGACCACTCTCAAAGCCATGGGGGGTGGATCTTTGAAAAACTGGGAAAAACATTTAGCACAAGCAACCTGGCTGGTAAATAGTAGAGGTTCAGTGAACCGAGCTGGACCTGCACATTCAGATTTGCTACGGAAAGTAGAAGGTGATAGAGTTCCTGTTGTTAGAGAAAAGAATCTGTTAGGTAAAACTGTTTGGGTGTTTTCACCCTCAGGAGAGGCTAAACCTGTCCGAGGGGTGGTTTCAGCTGAAGGTCCGGGTCACACTTATTGGGTAATGCAAGAGAATGGTGAAATTCAGTGTATTCCACAAAGAAATTTAACTTTAGCTGGAAGAGTTTAATTTCAAACTGTTGTACAGCTATGTTGCGTGCAAAGGAAGAATGAACGAGGAATCTACGGTGCATGAACCCTGAGATCCCTGAGTCAACTAGGAGACCCTGAGAATCCCTGTTTCCCTTTTCTTTGCTTCATCGGCGAAGAAATGAACTGTTTTCCATTTTTCTCATTTTCTGAGCTTCTTGGACTTTTGAATCATCTACATCTGAGCATAGCCGGAATGGACTATGAACTTTAGTCACGAACTGTAAATATCGTTTTGGATTGGATGGACAGTATGAACAGCCAATGAAATTGTATAGAAGGGGTGGACTGTGACCGGTTGAGGCTTCCAACCCTACGACAGATAGTCAACAGGGAAGGGAGGAAACCCCTACTGATTGGCTTCAGAGGTTACGGAAAAATATACAGCAATATTCAAGAATACATCCCAGCAGTCCAGATGGCCAGATATTTTTAAAGGTAAATTTTGTCATTCATTCCTGGCCAGATATTAGAAAAAAATTGGGAAAAATAGAAGATTGGCAAGATAGAGGAGTTCAAGAAGTATTGAGGGAAGCGCAGAATGTGTATGTGCGTAGAGATGAGGAAAAAGCAAAAGCTAAGGCCAAAATTATATTAGCCAGCATGAGGGAAGCACGTCAGGTGGGGAAACCTGAGAAGAAAACACATTTCTCCCACCCTCCACCTCCTCGACCTATGAGGGATAAAACCCCCAGGCCTCACTGGGACCCGGGGAATGCTCAAACTGGAAGTAAGGGTACTGAATGTTATTATTGTGGGAAAATTGGACATTTTAAAGGAGATTGTCAAATGAGGAAGAGAGATCTTAAAGTTTTTGAGGAAGATCAGCAATAGGGGTGTCAGGGGCTCTTTTACCTGGGGAAAAAATACCAACAGGAGCCCTTGATAAAATTAAAAGTAGGACCCCAGAAAGAAATTTTAGAATTTGTAGTAGATACAGGAGCTGAACGTACTTATGTTACCAAGGTTCCTGAAGGGTGTGTGGAGAGTAAAAATACTGTAAAGGTTTTAGGGGCAAAGGGGGAAGGGTTTAAAGCCCCTGTAGTTAAGGATGTTAAATTAGAAACTGAGGCTAGAATTGGGGTAGGAGATATTTTGGTAGTGCCAAGCGCAGGATGTAATTTACTAGGGAGAGATTTACAAGTTCAATTGGGCATAGGGGTAGTTCCAGAAGAGGGGCAGATGAGGGTCAGAATATTACAATTAAACACTGAGGATGAGGCAGGGATTAACCCAGAAGTCTGGGCCAGTGAAGAAAATAGAGGGAGCTTAGACATTGAACCTATACAAGTAACTATAGATCAACCAGAACGTCCTATCAGAGTAAAACAGTATCCCATATCTAAAGAAGGGAGAGAGGGATTAAAGCCAGTTATAGACCGCCTCCTTAAAGAGGGAACCTTGGAACCTTGTATGTCCCCACATAACACCCCCATACTACCAGTAAAGAAAGAGGATGGAACTTACAGGTTGGTGCAAGACCTGTGGGAGGTGAATAAGAGAACCATGACTCGGTTTCCTGTAGTTTCTAATCCTTACACTTTGTTGAGTCACATACCTCCAAATCATAAATGGTATAGTGTAATAGATCTTAAAGATGCCTTCTGGGCCTGCCCATTAGCTGAAAACAGTAGAGATATCTTTGCCTTTGAATGGGAAGATCCAGTCACCAGGAGAAAGCAACAATTGAGGTGGACCAGATTGCCCCAAGGTTTTACAGAATCTCCCAATCTATTTGGTCAAAACCTGGAAAAATTGTTATTGTCATTTCCACAGGAAAAGGATGTTTTAATCACACAATATGTAGATGATTTATTAATTTCAGGAGAAGGGGCAGTTGAAGTTAGAAGGACCACCATAAACCTCTTGAATTTCCTGGGAAATTCGGGATTAAGGGTATCTAAAAGCAAATTACAATTTGTTGGAACCTGAAGTTAAATATTTAGGACTATGGTTAAGTAATGGAGCCAGGAAGATAGATCCTGAAAGAGTAGAAGGGATTATATCTCTCCAAGCCCCTAAAACAAAGAAACGAGTCAGAAGATTATCAGGGTTACTAGGATATTGTAGATTATGGATTGAGAAATATAGCCATTTAGTCAAGTTTTTATATGAAAAATTAGTAGGAGATGATAACTTTGTTTGGACAGGGGAAGAAGAGGAGAAATTTGAAACAATTAAAAAGGCTTTGACTACTGCTCCAGTTTTGAGCCTCCCTTCCCTGGATATGCCATTCCAACTCTTTGTTAATGTGGAAGGAGGGGTGGCCTATGGAGTTCTGACTCAAGAATGGGGAAGGTCACGTAAACCAGTAGCATACTTATCAAAGTTATTAGATCCTGTAAGCCGAGGTTGGCCGGCATGCATTCAAGCAGTGGCAGCCACAGCACTCATGGTGGAAGAAAATAGAAAATTAACACTAGGAGGAAAATTGGAAGTATATACTCCCCATTCAGTGAGAAATATACTGAACCAAAAAGCAGAAAAATGGCTAACTGATTCTAGGATTTTAAAATATGAAGCAGTCTTGATTGATGGTCCAGATCTAACAATCTCCACTAGCCAAAGCCTAAATCCAGCTCAATTTTTATACAGGGAGCCTACTGAAGCTTTAGTACACGACTGTCTGGAGGTTATTCAATACCAGACTAAAACAAGGGAAGATTTATTTGAACAGGAATTACCAGAAGGGGAGAAATATTTTGTGGATGGGTCCTCTCGGTGTGTAAATGGGAAACACTTGTCAGGATATGCAGTGGTTGATGGGCTAAGATCGGAAATGGTTGAAAAAGGGAAATTACCCTCTCATTGGTCAGCTCAGACCTGTGAGTTATATGCACTGAATCGGGCTTTGCACCTTTTAATGAATAAAGTGGGAACCATTTATACAGACTCTAAGTATGCTTTTGGAATAGTTCATACATTTGGAAAAATTTGGGAAGAAAGGGGGATGTTAAATTCAAAAGGGAAAATTTTGATTCATGAAGCCCTAATCAGGGAAGTCTTAGAGGCATTGAAACTACCAGAAGAAATAGCGGTGGTTCATGTAAAAGGACATCAGAAGGGAACTTCGTTAATCATTAGAGGGAACAACTTAGCTTACAGTGAAGCTAAGCAAGTAGCAGAAGGAGGAGAGGAGTGTGTCCTCCATATACAAGTAACAGCATCAGATGAACAGGAGGAATCACCAGTATTCACTCCTACAGAGGAACAGGCACTTGAAAAGATAGGGGGAAGGAAAGATGAAAAAGGGATCTGGAATTTGGAGGATGGGAGACAACTGATTTCAAAAGCCTTAGCCTGAAAAATCCTCAAGTGATTACACCTTAACACCCATTGGGGAACAAGAGCTCTGTGTGATCATTTCCTACGGGATTATGGCTGTATTGGAGTTTATGAGATAGCTAGGCAGGTAACCACCAAATGCCTAGTATGTCAAAAAGTAAACAAGAAAGTCATGAGGCAGGTTCCATCTGGGGGACGTACCATATCCTTACACCCCTTCCAAGCTATTCAAGTAGATTTTACTGAACTACCTCAGATAAACAGATGGAAATACCTCCTAGTTCTAGTGGATCACTTGACACATTGGGTAGAAGCTGTGCCGGTCTCCAGAGCAACCGCCAATGTAGTAACTAAAGTGATATTGGAAGACATAATCCCCAGGTATGGGTTGGTACACCGGATAGATTCTGATCGAGGCACTCATTTTACATCAAAGGTGGTCCAACAATTAATGGACAGTTTGGGCATACATTGGGAACTTCATACCCCCTGTCACCCACAGAGCTCGGGGAGAGTAGAAAGAATGAACCAAACACTGAAACAAACCTTTACCAAATTAATGATTGAGACCCAGATGACATGGGTTAAGTGCCTACCCTTGGCCCTGCTCTGGATCAGGACACAGCCGAGATCTGATGTTGGTGTATCACCTTATGAAATGATGTTTGGGCTACCTTATTTACAAGGTGGGAGGGAAATGGCTAATTATGAATTGGGGGACAAAAACATTAGAAATTATGTGATGGTAATTGGGAGAACATTACAACATTTACGGGCTCAAGGGATGTTATCTCAGTCAGTTCCTTTGGATTTCCAAATCCACAAATTTAAACCAGGAGACTGGATTATGATAAAAATGTGGAAAGAACAAACACACCTCAGTGGGAAGGACCCTTTCAGGTCTTGCTTACTACAGAGACTGCAGTGCGGACAGCAGAGAGAGGATGGACACATGCAACAAGAGTTAAAGGACCTGTGGATCCACCCACCGAATGGACTGTGGTACCCCAAATGGAAGACCTAAGGATGGTCATCAGACGAGTTCCAGTATCAGAGCAGGAGTGGTAATGGTCCTTGCCTGGAAACATAAAACCTCCCTGGACATGGGGATATAATCCAAGCAGAGTATTGATGGGATTGAAGGAGGCAAGACCGGGTGGACCTCTGTAATTGCCAGAAAGAAGATCTAGAACCATGGCTGTGGGCAGCAACCCCATAGGCCGTGTGAGTGGAGTTACAAGTCAAACTGGACTCCTAATTCCCAGGATTATACCATAGCCACTCCCTGTGTATGGTGCCTATTAAAGTAAAAGAGGAAATATTTTCAGGCACAGAACATCAGTTGTTATTTCATTCCCTTTACCAGGAAGTTTAAATTGGAATTATTTTGCTTGTTGTAGAATTGTTGCCAAGTTAGGTTATTATGGCTCAAGCCAAATGTAGTAGAAAGAAGGGGAGGGATTGTGAGAAACTGGTTATAATATTTGGCTTTCGCAAGGGGAATTACTGGGGACTGTGGGGCTTGATCGTTGGGCTGATTCGTTGGGCTGATTGGTTGGTTATGGTCTGTATTGTGTGGGGTATTGGGGAAGAAAGGTGAGGTGCCAACATGTCTGGAGACTGGCCAGGTCAAAAGTGCAGGTTTTGTCTCAGTCCGGTTTTATCTCAGTCTTGATGGAGAGGGGTGGGAGCGTGTTGGGGAATATATGAATATGTACATTTTAATATATGAATATGTATGTTTGCTGTCTATATAAGTTCACCTCATGTTGTTGGGGTGCGCCTCTAGCAAATTCGCTCTGCGCCCAGCGCTGTGTTGCCTTTATTTTATAATAAACTGGTTATAAATTTTCAGCAGTGAGTTTGTTTCTCACAGGGGCTTGCATAATGCGAGCACAAGACGAATTTACAGCATTAGAGGAAAAGATTAAAAAACTTGAGGAAAAAAATAACTCCCTGGAAAGAGAGTTAGGAAAGTCTGAGGCACAAAATTATAAACTTCATGACTTATTAACGTTTCAAATTAAAGAAAGCAACGCTACTATCAAGGTATTAGCAGGATCAGACACAGACTCTGTTTCAAACCTCCCTGGAATCTCCCAACCGCCTAGCCCCAAGGAATCCCCACGGCCACAATGTCGCGCCCGGAGCCAGGTCTCCCGTACCGTCCTTTTACGAATTACCCCCACCACAGTCTCACGGAAAGGACAGAAAGGTAGCAAACCCCACCGCAGCACAAGACTTTAGACCCACGGTCTCCTTGGACCTGCTGAGACTCCAAACACTGCAAACAGCGAGTCCCGATTCACCCATTCAGTCCAGCACGTCAGCAGCAGCGTGCGAATTAAATTCACTTGACAATAGTGCTCCGAAAAGCAAAGCCCGGAAAAAATCCCAGAGCTACCAAACGGAGAGGAACCCATCTGACCGGGACAATACGGATTACCGTTCGGAAGATGAACCCATACAGAGGAAAGCCGTGTGTTTACGTCCCGTTCTTAAAGAGCAATACACGGACAGCTGCCATGGCCGAGGGACAACTACCTCTGTTCGCCCATACTGCGGAGCAAAGCTTCGGGACCTGCAGGAGATGTTTGCACGAGAACCGGACGAGTCGGTGTCGTAGGGTTGGAAGGGTAAGGCCAAAAAAAAGCCTCCTCCCTCCCCCCTGTAAAGTAAAGGGAAAGAAAATTTGAAGGGAAAGGAAAAAAAACCTCGCAGCTGAATTAGCAAAGCAGTGGAGCTGTATATTTACAAAGCAATATAGGATATGCAGGGGAATTTACAGAATTTACAATATTTACAATATATACAAAAATATACAACAAGCTAGCACCGAAATGAGAGTTACCGCCTCTGCTGAGGGGGTTCCCCACCTCCGCTTCCCCCCTCTCTCCCCCTTTCCCCAGAGCGGGTTAGAAAGAGAGAGAAAGAGAAAAAAATTAGAAGCAGTTATGTGTTAATTGGAAAGCAGTTAATACAGGCCTTGCAGTTTATCAGTTTTCAAGGTTGAGCCTTGGCCGAAAGCCCAGAAACAGCTGCTGCCCAAAGGAGGAGCGGAAGAAAGACTGATAGAAAAGTACTGGAATGCCCAGGATACCCTCCTGCACTCCCAGTTCAGAAGGTGCTTCCTCCCACTCTACCAATGAAATTAGTTTAGATCCGTCTTTTTCGTTTACCAACTTCCAACCACCATATTCCCTTTCTTAAGGGGACAGCCTCAACCGGTCACAGTCGGTAACAGACTTTTTGTGTCACTTTATGGAATTGGGTGGGGATACAATTATTTTGGACCGTAAGGAAGCAAAGGCTGTTCATGGGGCCATGAAGTATTTTTGGGCATGGGTCCAGAGGGATACCACTCGTTAACTTCCCGTATCGCTCACTGGGCTGGAAGTTTAGATCCTATAGATAGAGACGAACCAACAGAAGTGAGGGTTACAATTTCGGCCGAACTCACTGCCGCGATCAAAAAGTTGGCGTGCGTTCAAGCAATGTACGATCGCGGGGCATATTCTTCCCCAGTAGATGCCCCAATTAACCCAGTGTGACTCAAAATTCTAATCCGTGGTCTGCCGCCGGGTCTAAAAAATGTATGTGATGCCAAAAAGGAGGAAATTGAACGAGTAGTCGAAAGGAATAATGCCTCTACTAATTCCCGGGAACACCACTTAACTTGGGAAGAGCTTCTGATGGCATTATCCCACAAAGGCTGAGACATGGGCTACCCTGATCATATATGTTCACGGCCAAGACTCCCAGCGACAGATGCCATACTGGTTTCAAAGGCGACACCGCGGGGGAAAAGGCAGGAAGTGCACTACACTAAGGCATCCCCTACTGTGACTTCTGCGAGTTCAAGCAGCAGCCCGGAGTCAGATTGCAGTCACTCGGGAAGTCCCAGAGGGAGAAATTCTGACCACTGGAGAGATAAACGGCGTACTTCTAATAGATCATTTTCACCCAGAGAGAAATGGTATCAACTAGCACGGTCTTTGAATGTACCTGAATCCGTAATAGCGCCGTTATCAACGGGACTGTTAAAAGGAGTAGTGCTGAGCTTACAAAATAAATCCGGCAGCTGGAAAGAGGACAACTACCGAAGTGACTGCCGCAGCAAGGGGAAGGATGAAGCTGGAAGCAGCAGTCCTAAAACTGTTTCACCCAGCAAGGATGCTAACCCCTTCAAACCTCGCCGCCAGAGCCCAGATAAAAAGCCAAAAAACTAGACACAGCGGTGACTGTTCCAGGCCTCCTCATCGCTTTGTTAATACCTGCCATGGTCTGAGGATCCAGAGCCTTTCACTTTGATTCCCATTGGACCTACTCGAACTGCTGTAAAATTCCTTATTGACACTGGGGCGCAAATCAGTGTTTTGAATGTGCAACAAGCCAAACACTTGAGGATCCTACCATCCTGGAAAAGGATAAAGATACAGGGTGTTACAGGAATGCCTCATACATGCCTGTGGTGGGTTAACGCCTTTTTCTGAAAACAAAAGAACAAAGCAGAGTGGAGGGCTTGCGGGTACTTTACCCTCCCTGCAGGGCATTTCCCCTGGGAAAGCTGAGTCTGTTCCACTCCCCCCTCCCTGCCCAGCTAGGGTATAAAAAGCAGGACATCATAGCTGTTGAATCTCCTTTTTGGCTCCTGCCTCTGATGGATGAGAGCTACTGCAGCTGCCCTCCTGCTCCTCAGCCACGTGGCCGGACCTGATGCTTTTCCCTGCTGCCTCCTCACCTCCTCAGAGAAAGACTGGTTTTGTATTATTCTTTTCTGTCCCCCTCCCATCCATTCTTGTTCCTTGCCCTTGTGAACTTTTTTTGCTGTTATTGTCATATATGTAATTTTTAAAAAAATTCTTCGCCTCTCTACTTCCAAGCTGACTCCAGATTGTTTAGTGGATTTGCTCCTTACCCTTTTTTTTTCCCCTCTCCCTGTTTGGAGGGAGGAGGGGGGAGTGGGGAAGAGATTCTCAGCCTTTTCCCCATTTGAGCTTTTAACGCCCAGTTAAGGCTCAAACCACTACAATTTTTGGCACCCAACGTGGGGCTAGCTGTTGTGCCCACTCTGCAGATCGATTGCAAAAGATGGAGAGTTTAAATTGAGTTCTGGGCATCGGTTTTGGGTTTGCAAGTTGGGGCTCAAGTTTTCTTGTTGGGGCGACTGTGTGAACTCCTGTGGACTGCAGAAGGACACCTGGTGCATGGCTGATGGCATGGAAGTCTCTCCTGTTGCTTGGGAACAGCGAGGGGTGGCTCTTTCTGTGACTTTCTGCCCAGGGTGGCTTAAGAATGCTCGGGTAGCCTAAGAAGGCGAGACCTGCCTTCTCCTCCTTGTTCTCTGCGGAGCGACGAGCAGCAGGGAGCGGAGCGGAGGAGGGGCTGCGGCAAGCAGAGCGGGGTCGGCCCGTGGCCGCTGTGGGGGATGGCCACCCGCGGCGAGCTGGCAAGCGACGGCTTTGGAAACCCGAGGGCAAAGGGGGACTTCAGCTGGAAAGCTGTTCTCAATGGCTCTGAGAACGTGCTCATGGCTTTGGCTGAAGCAACCGTTTGGATGCCCAAAGGGGTGGAGGTGACTTGGACTCTGCATCGCGGTGACAGAGACGGCGGGGGCCGGGCTGAGCTGCGTTCAAGCGGCGGCAGCAGCTGTAAATCATTCCCTGGTGTTTTCGGACATGCTCCGAGAATGGCGCCGAGCACCTGGCTCTGCCTCCTCTCTTCTCAGCGAGTTCTGCTGCAGCCACCCCCTCTTCTGGGGGAGGGCTGTGAATCGGATGCGGTGATGCCTTGGTACGCAAACCCCTAGTGGGGAGGCGATGTGCTTGTGATGTGCCTGTGATGTGCCTGCGATGTGCATTTGTGTAGCTTCAGATCGCGGCTGGAAGCGGTTGGCTGCGGCTCCCTGGAAGAATGGAAAAAAGCGGTCGTTGCTTCAACCGGCTTGCCCCAGGGGTGGAAAAAGCTGTTAATTAACTGTAAAAGCAAACAAAGGCTCGGCTGAGAAGTTGTGAGGTATTGCCAGGATGTCCCAACGAGTCCACAAGGAATTCACACTGCAGGAGAATGACTCTGTGTCGCTGGGAGGTTCCATCATATGAGGAAGAAGAAATGGAATGGACTGATACTTGAGCCTGAATGAGAGACTCTGTGGAAGGACGCCCAGATGAAGACCTGGACTGCTGCTAGACATGTCAACAGAAGAGTTCTAATTTGATGATATGTTTTGGGTGCAGGGATTATGGTATGGAATAAGGGGTCTAGTGTGTGGTGGTTTAGGCTGGGTGCTGGCCTGGATGCCACTGCACAGAACACACCTGGGAGGTCCCAAGGGGTGGGCCCAGCCCAGGGGGTGGTCACAGGCAGGTATTCCATTCCCATAATGCCCTGCTTCCCTGTAAAATGTCCATGCGGGGTCTTCACTTCCTCTTTTCGCCCCCAGCTGCTGCCTAGGTAAAATGACGTGAGCCGCCTCCCTTGGGCCTGCCCAGACCCAAGGCTGGGTTGTGGGGGGGGAGGAAAGAGCCCTGGGGGGGTTTGGGTGTACCCCCAGGTGGGGATGGAATGTTTCATAGTTTCATAGTTTCATAGTTTCATTCAGGGTTGGAAGGGACCACAAGGATCATCTAGTTCCAACCCCCCTGCCATGGGCAGGGACACCCCACACTAGATCAGCCTGGCCAGAGCCTCATCCAGCCTGCTCTTAAACACCCCCAGGGACGGGGCCTCGACCACCTCCCTGGACAACACATTCCAGGGTTTCACCACTCTCATGTTCTTGGGTATGTTGTGGGATTTTCTCTCTTTTGTCACGGTGCTTGTGGTTCTCTGTAAAGCTTTCATTGTTGTTTCGTTTTTTTTAATTGTTTTGCTATTTAAACTTTCCATCACTTTTGCAATCTGTATGTCTGAGTCGTTGTTTCTGCCCGTGGTGGGGAGGGGATCTGCCCCAACCCATTACAATGCCATTTAGCCAAAACAAGGTTGTGGCTTCCTGGTGACAAGCGGAGTACCCTGGTAGAAGTTGCCCTGAGTCCGTACCCAGAGAACATCCTTGGATTTGATGTTTTAGCTGGCAAACGGTGGCATCTCCCTAATGGTACCCTGTGGTGCTTTGGCTCCTATGGAGTAGGAGCAAAAGGGACCGAAACCTCTCAGGTAGGCACTCTCCAAATTGCTCCACCCTTACCTTAATTTGCCTCAATTTTTACTAGCAGGACAGAATGTCTTCCAGACAGCTGGCCTCCAGAGCTGGCAGAAGGAGCCAGGGAGCAGCATAGTTTTCCACTGTTCCAAAATGGGGTAGTTGGTGATCTGCTCAGCCACCTGGATCCCCACAATTCCATGGGACCAGATGGGATCCATCCTAGGGTGCTGAGGGAGCTGTCAGAGGAGCTGGCCAAGCCGCTCTCCATCATTTTTCAGCAGTCCTGGCTCACTGGAGATGTCCCAGAGGACTGGAAGCTGGCCAACATGGTGCCCATCCACAAGAAGGGCCGGTTGGATGAGCCAGGGAATTATAGGCCTGTTAGCCTGACCTCAGTGCCAGGCAAGATCATGGAACAGGTCATCCTGAGTGCATTAACACAGCACTTAGAGGATGGCCAAGGGATCAGGCTCAGCCAACATGGATTTAGGAAGGGCAGGTCCTGCCTGACCAACCTGATCTCCTTCTATGAGCAGGTGACCCGCCTGGTGGATGTGGAGAGGCCTGTGGATGTAGTTTACCTGGACTTCAGCAAGGCCTTTGACACCGTCCCCCATAGCAAACTCCTGGCCAAGCTGTCAGCCCATGGCTTGGACAGCAGCACTCTGAGCTGGGTTAGGAACTGGCTGGAGGGCCGAACCCAGAGAGTGGTGGTGAATGGTGTCACATCCAGCTGGCGGCCAGTCAGTAGTGGAGTCCCCCAGCAATCAGTGCTGGGCCCTGTGCTCTTTAACATCTTTATTGATGATGTGGATGAGGGCATTGAGTCTATCATCAGTAAATTTGCTGATGACACCAAGCTGGGGACAGGAGTTGATCTGCTAGAGGGTAGAGAGGCTTTGCAGAGAGACCTCGACAGGCTGGACAGATGGGCAGAGTCCAACGGCATGAGATTTAACACATCCAAGTGCCGGGTTCTGCACATTGGCCACAACAACCCCATGCAGTGCTACAGGCTGGGGTCAGAGTGGCTGGAGAGCAGCCAGGCAGAGAGGGACCTGGGGGTGCTGGTTGAACATGAGCCTGCAGTGTGCCCAGGTGGCCAGGAGGGCCAATGGCATCCTGGCCTGCATCAAGAACAGTGTGGCCAGCAGGAGCAGGGAGGTCATTCTGCCCCTGTACACTGCACTGGTTAGGCCACACCTCGAGTACTGTGTCCAGTTCTGGGCTCCTCAGTTTAGGAAGGATGTTGACTTGCTGGAACGAGTCCAGAGAAGGGCAACGAAGTTAGTGAGGGGCTTGGAACACAAGCCGTATAAGGAGAGACTGAGGGAGCTGGGGCTACTTAGCCTGGAGAGGAGGAGACTCAGGGGTGACCTCATTACTCTCTACAACTACCTGAAGGGGGGTTGTAAACAGGCAGAGGTTGGGCTCTTCTCCCAGGCAGCCAGCACCAGAACAAGAGGACACAGTCTCAGGCTGCACCAGGGGAAGTTCTTGCTGGAGGTCAGGAGGAAGTTTTACACAGAGAGAGTGATTGCCCACTGGAATGGACTGCCCGGGGAGGTGGTGGAGTCGCCGTCACTGGAGGTGTTCAGGAGGAGACTTGACAGGGTGCTTGGTTACATGGGTTAGTTAATTAGGTGGTGTTGGGTGATAGGTTGGACGCGATGATCTTGAAGGTCTCTTCCAACCTGGTTTATTCTATTCTACCCAAATTGAGTATCACATGTGTTGCACAGTATTCCCTACCAGCAGCAGCCAGACAAGGCATCACTGAGGTGATTGCAGACCTGGAAAAGAGACAAATCATCACCAGGACACACTCACCCTATAACTCACCAGTGTGGCCAGTGCGTAAACCTGACGGACGATGGAGACTCAGCATTGACTACATTCCACCCCCTCTCACTGCTGCAGTCCCAAGCCTAACATCCATCGTGACAGCAATCCAATCACATACTTGGATGGCTTCACTGGACATTAAGGACGTACTTTATGATCCCTCTATGTGAGGAGGACAAACCACAGTTCGCTTTCACATGGCAAGGTTCCCAATACACCTTCAATTGTCTTCCCCAGGGGTACAAGCACTCAGGAACCATTGCACACAATTCCTTAGCAGCACTGTTAGACACCGTTGAAGTCCCAAAAGATGTAAGTGTCTACCAGTACATAGATGACATCTTTGTCGGGGGAAATGACGAAGGTAAGGTGGGTTCAGTAGCTGCAGCGATCTGGGACCTTTTGACCAAAAATGGGTTACAAGTTCCACAAGCCAAATGTCAAGGCCCGAGCCAAGAAATTAAATTTCTTGGATCCTGGTGGGTAGCAGGAGCAATATCAGTGCCAGAGGATGCTCTTGAGGCTATTGAAAAGGGCCAACTTCCCAATAACAAAAGGGAGCTTCAGCAGCTCTTGGGTACCTTGGGTTACTGGAGAAAACACATTCCAGGTTTCTCAGTAATTGCTCGTCCCCTCTATGACCTGCTTAAAAAGAACAGAGTCTGGGACTGGACCCCAAGGCACACTGAAAGCCTAAAAGTTTTGAAGGACGAATTAAAGGCTTACCAGAAATTGGGCCCTTTGCACCCACATGACCCCTTAAGGGCAGAATGGGGCTTCTCTGAACATGCTTCCTACTGTGGGATTTTTCAAAGGGGACCCAAAGGCCCGAACAGAGCCCTTTTATTCTCTTCAACAGCATTCAAAGATGCTGAAAGGAGATACTCTGAATGGGAGAAGGGACTCCTGTCTCTAACCTGAGCTGTCAAAGAGACAGAGAAGCTGTGCAATACGCAGGATATCGTAGTGCAAGGTCCATTCTCTCTGCTCAAAGCAATCCTCAATGGAACCCCTCCACCAGAGGGAATTGCTCAGAAGGCTACCGTGAGAAAATGGTATGCCTATCTGGAAGGGATGGCTCAGCTTATGCCTCTAAGAGAAGGACCCACAAAAGTATCCAAATTGCAGCAGCCCATCAACCCACATACTGTCCCACTGTGCCAGCCCTACAAGCCATCTCCTATTCAGGTAGCACCTGAATTGACTGTCGATGCCAATACTGAGGGAGTGTGGTTCACAGATGCATCTGCCCAAAGGGTAGAATCACAGTGGCATTACAAGGCCGCAGCGCTGGAGATTGGTACAGACAGGACTGTCATTGAAGAGGGCGAAGGCAGTGCCCAAGTGGGAGAACTGCGTGCCCTTATGCTAGCTGTGGAAAATGGTGCAGAGACCATATACACCAATTCCTATGCTACTTTCAAAGGTGCCACAGAATGGATTTGCCAGTGGGAAGCAAATCAGTGGCTAGTTGGCAACATCCCAGTTTGGAGGGCAACCGACTGGCAAAGACTACTAGAGATAAGTCGAGCCAGGACTATCAAAGTAGGATGGGTAAACGGACACTCCAGGAAGCAAACCCCTGCCGCTACTTGGAATCAACAAGTAGATCACTTAGCAAAAATCAGTGTAGTTGATTGTGAGGGAAAGGAGTGGGAGCGACTGGCTGAGTGGCTACATATTAAAAGAGGTCACTCAGGTAAGTCAGACCTTTACTACGAATGCAGATCCAGAGGGTGGCCAGTTTCTTTGACCACATGCGAAACCATTGTTTCAGCCTGCCCTCAGTGCCAGGTTAGATTAAAAGCTAACCATCCCAGTCTGGTTCCAGCCCAGCATATTAAGAAAGACAAAGTGCTATGGAGCACATGGCAAATTGATTATGTTGGTCCCCTCCAACCCTCACATGGAAAAAAATACATACTGGTAGGGGTAGAAGTGGTTTCAGGCTTAGTCATGGCCACTGCTACTAGCACTGCTTCAGGAGCTCAAACCATTGAAACTCTAAAGGATTGGTTCGGCATTCTGCCTATGCCTGAACATATTCAGAGTGATAATGGTTCACATTTCACCTCAGCCTCAGTGCAAGACTGGGCCCGAGGGGAAGGAGTCAAATGGACATTTCATACTCCATATTATCCCCAGGCAAATGGCATAGTGGAAAGGGCAAATGGCCTCATTAAGAAACATGCAAATGTTTCAAGGAGTAATTGGGACAAACACCTGCCTTCTGCAGTTTTCATTGTAAACAATCGATGGGGGAATTATGGCAGCCCCAAAGTCAAGGCATTTTGCCCTGCTGACCCAGTTAGGGATGTCAGCCACATGCCAGGGGAGGCAAAGGATGAACACCCACATTCAGTAACACAGATGCAGGTGGGCCAACCAGTGTTAGTGAAACTGCCTTCTGTCGGGATTGTACCCATGATGCTGGCTAAGCCCAGGGGTCTATACGCTTGGGAAGCTACTGACATCAATGGGAAAACTCATCTCATAAGTGCTCGGTGGGTCATTCCAAATTACTAACTGTCAAGCCCGGCTTTGAACACCGTGGCCAGTCTTGTTTCTCCACAGAGTGACAACGGTTCCAGTGGACAGACTATGCTGGAAATGAAGACCCGTCTCGGGAGTAACAGGGGTCCACCACCAGTCAGGGGTTGGAGACTAGAAAACACTAAGGTCACCGATACTGACCTTAGACTTAACGAGTTCTATCCTGTGTTGTAGTATGCTTTGTTTAGAGTACAGTTGTACACTTCCGAGATATGTATATATATATGTATGATGTTCTTGTGATGTTTCTATATAATGTTTAATTCATCTTTGGTAGAGTTTAATCATAGAACAACATTTGCCCACATATACTTGCCCATAAGCAGGGGATGGAATGTAGTGAACGATGCTTATGGTCAGGATTGTGCCCCAAACATTTGTAGGATATACTTCTCTGTGTGTTAACCATCCTTTGTTCCCCCTCCTTTCTGGAGGCGGCAGGGGGGGATCCTGGCACCACTGAGTCCAGGTAAACAGCCTACCTGGGCATGGTCTCACCCCTGTGGTACACAAGGGGCAGGCAATGTGTTTGTTTCCCTGGGTATAGCATATACTTAGGCCATATTTGGTAGGTGTCAGCTCATTGGTTAATCTTTGCATTAGCAACAGATGCTTATTGGACCAGTATTCACTGGGGTAAATGGTAAATAGGGGTCATTTGGTAAATGAGCCCCCCACCTTGGTGTTGGAGCCTGTGTGTGTGCATGCCAGTGCTTCAAGAGGCCTCGTGGTCCTTTGCCATTGTCACCCAGTTGCGTGCGGTGGCGTGGACATTACTCCGTGGGATCAACCGCTGCGTGATCCATCGCTGTAGGAGAAAACCTGGTAGCCCGTGTGAACCAGCGTTGCTGACCTGCCACAGCCCCCCGAGCAGGGAACCTTTGTGTCCTGGGAGAAGCAGCAGCCACGCGTGCGGCCACTCGGCTGGCGCCATTTCCTGTCTCCTTATTACGGCACATCCGTGCCACGTTCCCTGGTCTATAAACATTATTAAGGAAAGACTTCACGAAGTTCTCAGCTTGTGAGTAAGCCAAGCCTTTCTTTATAGAGCTTCAGTTAGGGTAATGTTTAAATTGCTCCGGGTGGAGGGTTGCCAGTCACTGACCAACCCCTCCCCCGCCACTCTCTGACTCAGTTTCGATTATAAGTTCTGTGAATCATTTGATTTAAGTGCCCATACATAACATTCTGTAAAGATAGTTCCACTAACCGAATATTGATACCTGTGAAGGGTGACTGTAAATACCCCGTTACAGAGTTTGTGTGTATATATATATATATAAATAAACTTAACATATATTTTCATTGTTACATCTGCTGCTCATTTCTGAGGGCATATTCACTACAGAGATATAAGGCTTCTTAGGTGTTCAAAGACAAACAGTTCTAATTATTACTATCTAATTATTAAAAAGTGAAGGAAACTTACCCTTTCGCAATTTAAGCAGATCATCCTTTGTTTCTAGAAAACATTCTTCAAACTGCAAGAAATACAGAAGACATGTTGTGTTGTCATTGCATAGTTTAGCTTCTGCTTTCCATGAGACAATGAGAGCACAAAAAGCTGTGTTTTGAGGTTTTAAAATCAGATTTAGAAGTGATATCTTTCAAATTTTATTTTGTCTGTCTCACATCATCTCCTTTTCCCTCTCACGTGATTCATAATTTTTGCAGGTGATATTTTGGCTAAAGCTGAGGTGACTGAAAGGCACAAAACCCTATCTGCTGAGAAACAATGACTGTTCTGCTGCTGCTGTTGTTGGAGCTGGCAGGAGATGGTGCAAGGAGAGAGGAGGATAGGTAAATTCACACTGCAGCAGCAGAACTGTTTTATAGCTTTTTTTGCACAAGATGGCAAAAGGAGGGAGGAAGATATCATGTGTCCTGTGCAACTTTGTCAACATTGCCCATCACCATGACAAAAACTCACAGCTTTTAAAACATGTGTATGCCCACACTCCCTCTCCAGTTTAGAATCAGAAACTGTCAGAGGTAAAAGCAATTGGTTTGTGCTTTATAATATACAGTACCTTCAGGGCAAGCTACATTGTAGGAGGCATAAAGAGACTGGATGGGGCATCTGTTGCCATGGTTTAATTGATTAGATAGTGTTGGATAATAGGTTGGACTCATGATCTCAAAGGTCTCTTCCAACCTGGTTAATTCTATTCTATTCTATTCTGCTACTTTGGACACTGGGATTTAAATGAAGGTCTTCAGAATTGAAAGTGCTCAACCCTTGTGATCAGAAGGTAAGAAGCCAGATTCTGTATCTGAGGTTTTTTCCATTTCACTAGCTACAAGGGGGAGGCATTTCTAGTGCTATTAGTAGGCTTGGCACATGATGATTGGAAGTGAAACAGGAATTGCTCTCCTGCTTAGGGTAAACTAGTGGTCATTGTTGGCTTGCATTGTGAGCAATGCACTAAATGCAGAGCTCAAAACTGATGGTCACATTTTTATAAGGAATGGTAAAGATACATATTTGTCACATGCTCTTAGTATTAAAAAAAATTTAAAAAATAAAACCAGAAGGAGAGGCAAACCTCAACCCCGGCTGCTGCTAGTAGCCACCGTATTGGTTCCATTCGGCCTCGTCCATTGAAGTAGTGCAGCTTGGGTTTCCCAGACATGTTTCTACGTGCCTAATTTCCTGCTATCTGGAATAAAAAAAGCAAGTTTTGCAAAATAAATATGCAGAGTGCTGACTTTGAGCCTCCAATGGGTTCTCAAGAATTGTTCAAAGCTGTCTTGTTTGAAACCAATGATTTATGGTCCAAGACTCTCATCAAATTAGTAGAGAAGGTAAAATATTATATTGAGAGACTACACTAAATCATTTTGTTTTAAGATGTCTTTTATAAGTGCAGGTTAGTTAAGCAAAACTCTATTCTGAGAGCAATTGGCCCATGTAAAACCTGTCTGCATCCCAAAGTGTTCTGCTCTGACTGGAAAGCATCTCATGCAAGACTTGTTTTCTATTTATTATGGCATTATCTCAGGATGCAGTTTAATCAGACACACAGTATAAACTCAGAAATTGCTGTGTTTTCTCCAGCAACCATTATGCTCCTTTATAAAGTTACAGGAAGGACTGTTAAGCTTTCAGTCTCATTTATAACACTCCCTTCTCCTCCCCTTTCTTTAGGCGATCACCCAAAGACATGGAATTTAATTTTGTCTCTGGTAACATTAGATTTCCTAGCCAAACCCATGACACACAGACAGAGCCAAAGTGTAATTATCTGCTTAGTCCAGTTCTAATTCTGCTAGAACTTGAAGCAAGAAGGGTTTGTAGACAAACTGTCACCCACCTCATTCAGAACCATGTGAATGCACATCAGCAGCAGATGTGTAGACAGCACCTGGTTTATACTAGCTTCACAGTTACTAACACTGTATCAACAACAAAGCTGAAAATGAACAGCAGTGGGGGAAAAACAGCAACAAACAACTAAAACCACCCCATATTCCCCTTGTAAATAACATCATCATCTCTGTAGTAGGAGGAAGGGGGTGAGAGGAAGCCCTCCACACTTCTGAGATATACATTTCTTTTTCTTGAATCTGTACATCTAGAAGGCACTTGATTAACAATTTCATATTTGATGCACATAACCATGCTAGTAAGGAAAGTACAAAGTACATACAAATACTTAATCCAAAAAACTCGCTGGCTGACAGATGTACAAATATGCTAATTTCCTATGTGTGTGCAAAATCCAAAAAGCTTACCTTGTACGAAGTATTCCTCACTCTAGTAGCTTTGCCTTGACATTGTGTAAGCCTGTAAGCCGTCCTGCAAACAGTTCTCTGCCAATGGGAAACTTTCCTTCCTTAAATAATAACCTGGTCTGTTTAGTCACTTTTCACCTACAGAAAGTAAATCCCTAACTAATTCTGATTGTGCACCAAAGAAAGAGTCACGAGAGGTCATGGGGAGCATTTGTGCTAGGAAAAAATTGTGTGCTGCTTCTTTTCAGTTTTTGGCAACCTGCTAGTGAAAAATAATTAGAACATCTGAAAATCTCCCACAGGTTAAAAAAAACATACTGTGATAAAATAACATCAGGCTGGATGTGAGGAGGAAGTTCTTCACCATGAGAGGGGTGAGGCCATGGAATGGGTTGTCCAGGGAGGTGGTTGGGGCGCCATCCCTGGAGGTGTTTAAGACCAGGCTGGACGTGGCTCTGGCCAGCCTGATCTAGTGTGGGGTGTCCCTGCCCATGGCAGGGGGTTGGAACTAGATGATCCTTGTGGTCCCTTCCAACCCTGACTGACTAAGTTTGATTGCTAATATTTTATGGCTTTTTTTTCCCCCCTTTTAACAGATTGCTCTTTTACACATATCACATCAACTAATACTGCTTGAATACTTGATAAACTTTCCTTGCTTCCTTAGTCATGGGGGATATTCCTTAAGGATGGGTTTTTTTTGCTGAATTTAATTCCTGGGCACAGGGGTGGCTTTTTTTTTTTTTCCTGTTTCTGCCAAAAATGCTTACCTGAATCTGACTTGGCAAAAATGCACACCAAGGATAACTGTAGGAGACACTGAATGAAGATCTACACCAGAAGACAAAAAGTGCCCTCTGTACTCCTGGCTGCTTGCTCATGATAACTCTATTGACCTCAAAGAAGTCAATACAGCATAAACTCTCATGCACCATGATACCTAGTTAATGCTGTTGTAGACAGCACCTGCAGGCAAGGTCAACATGCAAATCTGCTGAATCATACTGAATATAACTCCAGGGTGGGGTGTTGTTCTCATACTACACTGGGAGGTTAGAGAAGCTAACAATCAAAAAAAAAAAGAGCTAGTGTACAGGGTACTGTCTCTTTCAAGTCCTTCCTGTAGACATACTTTGCTGCTATATAGCTGACAGTGATCCTTGTCCCATCAGTCTCTACCACTGTTGCCTCTTAGACCAACATGTTCCATGCTTGACAATCAAATAAGCTTATTTATTTAGAGCTAGAACCGCAGAAGTGGGCAAGCATAAAACCAGTCACCACTGCATAACTTGTCTTTTAGGAATTGCCTAGGCCCCAAATGGAATACTCTGTACCTTATATAGCACTCAAGGAGACCCAAGCTTCACAGAAGGGGACTCCTTACTGACATCACATCTAATAGCCTCTGCCTTCCGGTTGGGGCTCTGTTCTTTATTTCCCTCCAGCCCCTTCTTGCCTTTTGAAAAATTCTTTCTCCAGCTTCTGAAAGCTTGCAGCGTGGCTCAATCAGCTATGCAGAGGTATCCATGCTGCTGTGCATGTTTCAGGGCATCTGCTAGACTCCAACTGCTGCTCCAGAGAGTCTGGCTCTGCAGCATGAGCGGTGGCATGATGACCAGCCCTGTAGCAGTGTCACAGAGAGCTCTATGCTAAGTGCACCAGAAAGCCATTCATGGTAATGCTGAAGAAGCACAAGCTGCCCAAATTTTGTTTTCTGTTAATATCCAACCTGAAATTGTTTTTATTTAATAATGAAATGGAAAACTGCATAAGAATGTTTTATTCGCTCGAGAAGTAACTACTTTCTCCTCTAGGCTTCTGGGAGTACTGACTTTGAGTAAAAGATCAAAATATACTGCTGGAAATAGTGCTCCTGGCATTCTTGGTCAAACATGACATATGATCTTGCCCAGCTAACTAGCAGTTCTATAGACCTCACTGCTCAGTTTACAAAGGCAACATCTCACACATACACAAACCTCTTTTCATCAGCCTGCACAGTGGGAAGTTAAACTGAATGTATGTATACAACAGAACTGAACTGCCCTTGGCCCAGCAGAAATAGCGGTAGAAGGCTCTGATGTGCAGGAGAACTACACTGAAACTGTGCAGGATCTTCATGTACAAGGTAATAAAGTTTTAATAGGTAAAAAGTAGACACAGATCAAAAGCAGATGTATAGTGCTTAGAAATTTAGAGTTAATGCATCAGGCTCTGTCCTTCAGGTCCTTCCCCTAGAAATTGTGTTTTTTGGGCTGAATGTCTGAGGATGGCTCTGGTTTGTATGGTAGTACAAAAGGTAACAAAATCAAACACAAATAATTCAAGACTGCCAACTGTCTTACATTTCAGTACTACCCTATTTACTAAAAGGCATGACCATCAGCTATTAGGCTTATTACTGTGAATACTAGCAGAGAGTCACCTTGTATTTCAGCATCTTTGCATGTGGAACATTTGTCTAAACAGTTTTACATCATAGATTTCCTCATATTCTGGCAAAAAAAAACTAGCAAAGCATCAACAACTGGCAATGAGGGAAGAGTATTCACAGTGTTGAGAATTTCAGCTGTGCTGAAGCTGAGGAGATTGATGAGGTCCCAAGTGGAGAACTCATTCATCAAATATCAAATGAGTGTAGTCACTGCATTCCAAGGTCAAGCAGCATTTTATTTCTCAACCCATAGCTAACACTTGAATTAAACAGGAAGAAAAATAACATTGAGTTTGGCAGATGTGAGACCTTAAATAAGAGCTATACCAGGTTTGTGTGATGGGTTACTACCTCGAAATCTCATATATGTAGTTTTAAATGCAAACAAAATGCCTTTGCAGGAGGCAGATGGAGAGGATCCTTGACAACCCGTATCAAGTATAAAGAATTTATCTTCCAAGAAAAGTAAGCATGTTTGCAAGCTGCAACATTCATTCATGATAAACTGTATTTTTATGTGGTTGCATCACGCCTTATTTGATTAAAACAGATTCTCCAGTTACACCAAAAATGTTATTCTTGAATTAGGAAACAAATTGAAGTGCAGTTTAAAGTCACAATGCTGACATTTCAGAAAAGCTACTGATGAACTGACAAGATAAATGCCTCTCTCCTTTTTTTTAAAGCCCACTTGTTTCATTTGCCTGAAGCAATATTCAAAACAATGAAGGCCTGATTTCGAGGTAATCATACAAAAAACCCTATTCAGGAAGACATGATGCTTGTTGCCATTTCACTTGCTTCAAATTACCTGTAAGATCTCAAGAAGAATGAATTAAAAAATAGATTAGTAATAAAGTGTTAGAAAAGACACCTGTGTGGTAGGTTGAGAGAGAAGGCCTAGCTCGCTCTCCCTCCCCCACAAAGAGGAAAAAAAAAACCACAGCTAACTCAGTCAGAGAAGCAAAAGGAATGCTATATTTACAAGCAAAATGAAATGCAGGTTATATATATATACACAATATACAGTATTTACAATATATATACAGAAATATACAGCAAAGAAAAATACAGGAACAAAACTCCCTCCTCCGGACAGAGGAGGGTAACCCCCCTGTACCCCCCTCTCTCCCCCTACCTCCCTTTTTTCCCAAAAAGGGCTAAAGAGAGAGAAAAGGTAATTAATAAGGATGAAATTTTGTTAGGCCTTAAAAGCGCATGCAGGATTAGTGCTTATCTGGTATCCAAGGTCAAACTCTGGCTGCTGAGGAGCAGACAGACTGGAGAAGCAGGACAGAGAGAAACTGAGAAAAATTCCAACTGAACTCAAACTTAAAGTTGCATTCTACCAATCCACCAATGAAATTCGTTTAGAATATCTGATTGGTTTTGTTATTATTCCAAAACATTCAGCCAGAGTGTTCCAGCACTGTCCCTTTCTTAAAGGCACAGCATCAAACGGTCACAGTCCACCCCTTCTAAACAATTTCATTGGTTGTTCATACTGTCCATCCAATTCAAAACCATATTTACAGTTTGTAAATTCATAGTCCATCCTAGCTATCCTCAGATGTAGATGATTCAAAAGTCCAAGAAAATCAGGAAACAAGAAAAATGGAAAACAGTTTATCTCTTCGCAGATGAAGTGAAGAAAAGGGAAACAGGGATTCTCAGGGTTGATGCACAGTAGATGCCTTGAAGATTCTTCCTTTGGACGCGGTGTAGCTGTACAACAGTCTGAAATTAAACTCGTTCAGCTAAAGTTAAATTTCTTTGTGGAATACACTGAATTTCACCATTCTCTTGCATTACCCAATAAGTGTGACCCGGACCCTCAGCTGAAACCACCCCTCGGACAGGTTTAGCCTCACCTAAGGGAGAAAACAGCCAAAAAGTTTTACCTAACAGATTCTTTTCTCTAACAACAGGAACTCTATCACTTTCTACTTTCTGTAGCAGATCTGAATATGCAGGTCCAGCTCGGTTCACTGAACCTCTACTATTTACCAGCCAGGTTGCTTGTGCTAAATGTTTTTCCCAGTTTTTCAAAGATCCACCCCCCATGGCTTTAAGAGTGGTCTTCAACAAACCGTTGTAGCGTTCAATCTTCCCTGCAGCTGGCGCATAGTAAGAAATATGGAATATCCACTCAATGCCATGCTCTTTGGCCCAGTTCTTTATAAGGTTGTTTTTAAAATGAGTTCCGTTGTCTGACTCAATCCTCTCTGGAGTTCCGTGTCTCCACAGGATCTGTCTCTCCAGACTGAGAATGGTGTTGCGTGCAGTTGCATGTGGAACTGGATAAGTTTCCAACCATCCAGTGTTTGCCTCTACCATAGTAAGCACGTATTGCTTACCAGAATGAGAACCTGGTAGAGTGATGTAGTCAATCTGCCAAGCTTCACCATATTTGTACTTGGACCATCTGTCACCATACCACAAAGGCTTAATTTGTTTTGCCTGCTTAATAGCAGCACAAATGTCACAGTCATGGATGACTTGTGTGATAGCATCCATGGAAATGTCTATGGATCTGTCACGAGCCCATTGGTATGTTGCATCTCTGCCTTGATGTCCTGACGAATCATGAGCCCACCAAGCTAAGAATATCTCACCTCGGTGTTTCCAGTCGAGATCAAGATTAGAGTCCATGTCTACTTGAGAAACTCTTGCAGCTAGATCTGCCTGATGGTTGTGTTGCTGTTCCTCAGTAGCTTTGCTCTTAGGAATGTGAGCATCGATGTGTCTCACTTTCACTGGAATTCTCTCGATTCAATCAGCAATGTCCTGCCACAGGTTGGCTGCCCAAATGGGTTTTCCTTTCCTCTGCCAACCACTCTTCTTCCAGTTCTTTAGCCAACCCCATAGAGCATTGGCTACCATCCATGAGTTGGTGTAAAGATAAAGCTTTGGCCATCTCTCACGTTCAGCTACGTCGAGAGCTAGCTGGACAGCTTTTACCTCTGCGAACTGACTGGATTCTCCTTCTCCATCTTTCGCTTCTGCAACTCGGCGTGTTGGACTCCACACTGCAGACTTCCACCTTCGCTTGTTTCCAACAAGACGACAGGAACCGTCTGTGAACAAAGCATATTTCTTTTCATCATCAGAAAGGTCATTGTAAGGAGGAGCTTCCTCAGCACGAGTTACTTTCTCCTCTGCAGGTTTAGCACAGTTGATACCTTCAGGCCAACAAACCGTATTTCTTTTCATCATCAGAAAGTTTGAGGGTTGGACCTACTTCAAACAGGAGCTCTTGAAGGCACAGGAACTGGCAGTTCCCACGTGCCGAAAGATGAGCCGACGGGGAAGGCAATTGGCCTGAATGAGCAAGCAGCACCTGGAGGATTTAAGGGGAAAAAAGAGGCTATACCACCTTTGGAAGGAGGGGAAGGCTTCTCGAGGTATGTTCAAGAAGTTGTTAGATTATGTAGGAATAAAGTTAGGGAGGCAAAGGCCCAGCTGGAACTGAAGCTGGCCACCTCAGTCAAAGACAATAAAAACAATTTTTACAAATATATTAACAATAAGAAGAACGGCAGGAAGAACCTCCACTCCTTATTGGACCTGGGAGGGAACACGGTGACTGAAGACAAGGGAAAGGCTGAGGTCCTGAACACCTTCTTTGCCTCAGTTTTTAACAGCAAGGCAGAAGGACTTCAGGAGGAGTGGCCTCCTGAGTTCGGCGATGGGGTCGGGGAGCAGTGTAGTGCCCCGGTAATCCATGAGGAATTAGTTTGGGACCTGCTGAGCCACTTGGACACTGACAAGTCCAAGGGACCGGATGGGATCCATCCTAGGGTGCTGAGAGAGCTGGCAGATGAGCAGGCCAAGCCACTCTCCATCATTTTCCTCCAGTCCTGGCTCACTAGTGAGGTCCCAGATGACTGGAAACTGGCCAATGTGGTCCCCATCCACAAGAAGGGTTGGATGGAGGAACCTGGAAACTACAGGCCAGTCAGCCTGACCTCAGTGCCAGGGAAAGTGATGGAGCAGATTATCTTGGCAACAATAACTGCGCACCTGAAGGATGGCCAAGGGCTCAGGTCCAGCCAGCATGGATTTAGGAAGGGCAGGTCCTGCCTCTCCAACATGATCTCCTTCTATGATCAGGTGACCCGTCTGGTGGACGTGGGGAGGCCTGTGGATGTGGTCTACCTGGACTTCAGCAAGGCCTTTGACACCGTCCTCCACAGCAAACTGCTGGCTAAGCTCTCAGCTCATGGCTTGGACCGCTACATTCTGTGCTGGGTTAGGAACTGGCTGGAGGGCCGGGCCCAGAGAGTGGTGGTGAATGGTGCCACATCCAGCTGGCGGCCAGTCACCAGTGGCATCCCCCGGGGATCAGTGCTGGGCCCCATCCTCTTTAACATCTTCACTGATGATCTGGATGAGGGGGTTGAGTCAGTCATCAGCAAGTTTGCAGATGACACAAAGTTAGGAGCAGATGTTAGTCAGAGGGTAGAAAGGCTCTGCAGAGGGACCTCGACCAACTGGACACATGGGTGGAGTCCAGTGGGATGTCATTCAACAAGTCCAAGTGCCGAGTGCTGCACTTTGGCTACGGCAATCTCATGCAGAGCTACAGGCTGGGTTTCGGAGTGGCTGGAGAGCTCCCAAACAGAGAGGGACCTGGGGGTACTGATAGACAGCTGCCTGAATATGAGCTGGCAGTGTGCCCAGGTGGCCAAGAGGGCCAATGGCATCCTGGCCTGCATTAGGAATAGTGTGGCCAGCAGGAGCAGGGAAGTCATTGCGCCCCTGTACTCTGCTTTGGTTAGGCCACACCTTGAGTACTGTGTCCAGTTCTGGGCCCCTCAGTTTAAGAAGGACATCGAGACACTTGAACATGTCCAGAGAAGGGCAACAAGGCTGGTGAGAGGCCTTGAACACAAGCCCTATGAGGAGAGGCTGAGGGAGCTGGGATTGTTTAGCCTGGAGAAGAGAAGGCTCAGGGGTGACCTCATTGCCCTCTACAACTACCTGAAAGGTGGTTGTAGCCGGGAGGGGGTTGGTCTCTTCACCCAGGCAACCAGCACCAGAACAAGAGGACACAGTCTCAAGCTGCGCCAGGGGAGGTTTAGACTCGAGGTGAGGAGGAAGTTCTTCATCCACCGAGTCATTCATCATTGGAATGGGCTGCCCAGGGAGGTGGTGGAGTCACCGTCCCTGGAGGCGTTCAAGAGTAGATTGGACGTGGCACTTGGTGCCATGGTCTAGTCATGGGGTCTGTGTTTATAGGTTGGACTCGATGCTCCTCCAGGTCTCTTCCAACCTTAGTTATACTGTGATACTGTAAAGTTCATTGTAAGGAGGAGCTTCCTCATCACAAGTTACCGTCTCCTCTGGAGGTTTCGCACAGGTGGTATCTTCAGGCCAACTTGAGATCACCTCCACTAGACCAGGTCTTTCACAATTTCCCATTTGAGCTCTCTGTGTTATCAGAGCCATCCACTTAGACCATGATGAGTCTGTGGCATGATGTGGTGTGGAGCCTTTGCCTTTGAATGTCCAATTCAAAACTGGCAATCTGGGAGCTAAGAGAAGTTGTGATTCAGTTCCAATCACTTCAGAAGATGCTTTTACACCTTCATAGGCAGCTAGAATTTCTTTCTCTGTTGGAGTATAATTAGCCTCTGAACCTCTGTAACCTCAACGCCAGAAACCAAGAGGTCGTCCACGTGTCTCACCTGGAGCTTTTTGCCACAAGCAGCAGGTTGGACCAATGTCACTTGCAGCCGTGTACAAAATGTTCTTAATGTCTGGACCATCTCGGACAGGTCCCAGACCCATTGCTTGAATCACCTCTTGCTTTATCTGGTCAAAGGCTGCTTGTTGTTCAGGTCCCCAGTGGAAATTCTTTCTCATTCGAGTCACATCATACAGAGGTTTCACAATCTGACTGTATCCAGGAATGTGCAGTCTCCAAAATCCCACTGTCCCCAAGAAACGTCGGGTCTCCTGCTTGTTTGTGGGATTTGCCATGGTAGAGACTCTATTCACCACATCCACTGGAATGTGTCGGCGTCCATCCTGCCACCGCACTCCCAGAAACTGAATCTCTGTGGTAGGTCCTTTCACCTTGTCTCGCTTGATGGCAAAACCTGCATTCAGAACAATGTCAATGATTTTGTAACCTTTCTCGAAGACTTCCTCAGCAGTTTTACCCCAGACGATGATATCATCGATGAACTGGATGTGTTCTGGAGCACCGCCTTTCTCCAGAGCATTGTGGATCACTGCATGACAGATGCTTGAGCTGTGGATCCAGCCCATTGGCAGTCTGTTGAAAGTGTACTGGATTCCTCTGCAGGTGAAAGCAAACTGAGGCCTGCATTCCTCTGCTATGGGAAGAGAGAAAAATGCATTAGCAATGTCTATGGTAGCATACCATTTGGCCTCTTTGGATTCCAGCTCATACTGTAGTTCCATCATGTCTGGTACTGCTGCACTCATAGGTGGTGTCACTTCATTTAGGGCTCGGTAGTCTACTGTCAGACGCCAGTCTCCATTCTGCTTTCGCACAGGCCACACTGGACTGTTGAAAGGTGAATGAGTTTTGCTGACGACTTAGTAACTCTCCAACTGACAAATCAGATTCTGAATGGGCAAGAAAGAGTCACGGTTGGTTCTGTATTGTCTGTGATGTACGGTCTGAGAAGCAACCGGCAATTTAATGTCCTGTATCTTATGTTGTCCCACAACTGCAGATTCATCAGAAAGCTCAGGTCTAGCAGACAGCTTCAATTTTTTTCCATCAATTTCTATAGAAGCTACTCCAAAAGCCCATTTGTAACCTCTAGGGTCTTTGAAACGCCCTTCTCTCAGAAAATCAATTCCCAAAATACAAGGTGCGTCAGGTCCAGTCACAACTGTATGCTTCCTCCATTGTTTACCAGTTAAACTTATATTAACCTCCACTTTACTTAACTCTTGAGATCCACCAGTGACTCCCAAAATAGTTATAGACTCTGATCCCTGGTAATTTGAGTGCATTATGGTGCACTGAGCACCTGTGTCAACCAAGGCCCTGTACTTCCAAAATTGTGAAGTGCCAGGCCACTGGATGTACACATCCCAATAGATTCTATTATCTCTGTTATCCCTCTCCTCCCCCTGGCGGGAGGCAGTGCGCCCCTAGTTATGGGGAACATGCCCACATGTGCATTGCGCACAGTGTGCAGTGTTATAACTGGAATCACTGCTGGAGCTATTATAGTTGTTCTGGGGAACTGTGGAAGCCTCAGTGGCCTGTTTTGATTTGATCTGTTTTGGAATGACCTCCTTGGAGGACGTGTATTCCCCACAGATTAAACTTGTATCCACCTGGAGGAAGAAGTAGAATTATCCTTCTGTGCCAATTGGTATATGGAATCTTTCAGATCCTTCATGCAACTCTCAATTTTTCCAGACAGAGTTTCAATGGCTGAAACCAAAGAAACACGTGTCATGCTATCTTCCAATTGTCTCATTTGATCAGTGAATTGGCCAACTGTAGGAGGAGCTCCACCATAATTTCTTGACACAATTCTGCTTGCCAGAATGTTTGCATAATTAGAAGGAGCAAGTTTGATGATCTTTTTAGCAAGACCAGTACCCTCAGGAATGTCATCAGGATTCAGAGTTTCATGTTCACCAAAGAGTATCTCTCTAACAGCAAATTCTCTCAAGCACTTAATTCCCTCATCTATGGTAGTCCAGGGTTTAGGATTCCACAGAAGATCGTCTCGGGAAGGGTATCTCAGGGCAACCGCTATTAAAAGGCGTATCCACAGATTAACCTTACCGAGAACCTTGCCTAGATGTCTATCTATTCCATTATCCCTTGAGAGAGTTCCTAACTGAGCTGCTGACTTGTCTCCAACTATTAGAGCTGGAGCACCTGTATCATAACACCTACAAAGCCAAGCTAGAACTGGCTCCTTATCTGCTCTGGTATAATCTTTACGGACATTTCGTAATTCTTCCCTTGGTGAGGAACAGTCTGAAATGTCATCTGACTCCTCCTCTTCCTCAACTTTGTTGTCCAAATAATCCTGCTGCCACTCTCTCAACGATCTCTTTAAGCTGAGAACCACCACTGCTAGCTCCTGTCCTAGCTGCATCTCTATCGTGTTTTGTTCTCACTAATTCAGCTAGATCTTTAAAACAAATCTTTTCTTCCTCCTCAGCAGGATCTTTTCTAGTAGAGGTTCCCTCACCAGGATGTGGTGAAGAGGTTATTAAATTTATGCATATGAATTATGAAAAATATTATTTTTATTAATTATCAAACTATTAATAACCGATGAATCACCAACTTAAATACATGTTCTAGTGCACCTTCGTGAAATAGATTCCACAAGTGGCTTAGTGTTATGATTAGGACTTAATTGAACTATATATAAACCCTTTCTATATTTATATAACGAAGGGTGCAGTTCCGCTGCTTGGCCACTAGATGGAGACTCGGCGGGACGCGGGTAGCTTCTGGCTATACACAGCAATATTACAATCTTTCTATGTGTCAGCGCTTACTCTGCTAGACACGGATACTTTGAACTGAGTGCTAGTGGATGGAAAGCACGTGAACGATATTCGATTCCCTCCAGACAACAGGGATCAGTCCTGGTCGGGGACGGTCCGTGGGATCGGCCCTCAAAAGTCGGCTCGCACGGCAGGGCGGGACGACGGTGGCCGGTAGGTGGGCTCGGACGACGCGGCAGCAGGCAAAGCTATGGGGGTCGGCCCAACCACAGTGATTCTCGGGGCTGATGCAAACAGCCTCGGGGAGAGAATGCGGCTGCATTAGGCGGCGGATTCTCGTTTACTGAGCTTAAAGGAGCAGCGGGACTCTCAGAGTGGTCCTGGGTTCGGTGCAGTATAGGCACGAACAATGCTTTAGTCTTCCCTGAGATTCACAGGGCTCAGAGTGGCACTCAGTGGCTCCTCTCCCGCTACGGGGGGCTAGGCATACGTGGACTTGGTATCGATCAAGTTCCTTCTCCCCGGCAACTGGGCAGATCTTACCCTCGGGGGTTGGTCCAGTCCTCCCCTGGCATGGTGGGCTCTCCCGGTCGGTACGACTGGCTGTAGCGACGCTGAGCTCAGGCGTTGCTAAGGTCCTCCCTCTGGGCTTCTTCACTATGCAGAGGCTTCCAGTATGCGTGCGTGTATAACAGAAGCTAACAACAATAAGCTCAATGGCAAAGGCTGTTGCTCGGGAATTGCTCTCTCGAGCAAGCACAGAGACAAAGTGAATGAGGGGGGCAACTTGTTTACCAACTGGGGTGATACTTATAGATTCCTCGAGGCTGGGCTTGACCAATGGGCACTCTCATAAACAACTGGCTTCAGCCTATAGAAAGCGTGAAGCTAGAATTATGCCCATACTTGATGTCAGCACGAGCACTGCATGCGCTGGGTACGTGCAAGCCTGGCTAATGCCTTGGCTTTTGTCTTCCTCCTGGAAGAGGGGGAACTTGTCCACATGCTGGGACAAGATTCAGTATGGGGGCATAATGTGCCTTCACCACACAGGATCAGTCTCCTGCTCTTCTCCTCCATTAGCTCCTGGATCAGCTTTGGTCTTTCCACTTCTAGTCTTTAAAACAGCCACTTTAACTGGAGCTGTGTTTGAATTTACAGCCACCTTAACAGAAGCTGACAGGTTCTGAGACAAATCAGCTGCTAGGGCAGTGGCTTCCGGTCCCACCATTCAAGAAGACGGAAATGACCCTGCCCCATTAATGGCCGAAAAAGAAGCAGGAGGAGGAGAAGGAGGAGACGCCGTATTGGCAGTTGCCGCCACCCCTGGCAACTTGCCAGAATCAGCGGCAAAACCGTTCAGAGGAGCTTTTCCAATTAACTTTTTAGCTTTCTTTTTAACTGACACAGATTCTCCACAATCCTCATCACTGGACGCCTCTGGGGCTGACCCAGAGCCACACCGCTTTCTTTTTGATCTAGTTTTAATAATAAAACACACTCTGAATACCTTCCTCTCCCGACGCCAAGAATACAGCAAATACAAATTAGTTATCACCAGCAGCAGGATTACACACATAAAATAAATCACCTTTGGATCCCAGCCATCATTTAAAGTTACTCTTTCTCCTACTGGGATCTTAAACTCTTTTATCTCAATCGGGAGAGTGCTAGAAGTCACATTCCTGTATCTCGCTGGCCAGAAGAAATTCACGCAGCATGCATACAGAAGTTTGACTCGATACATACACCACAAATAAATTGTCCGCATCAAATATTTTCCCAGGTAATCCAGAATCAAACCCAAACAATATCTGCAGACCAGAGCCCCAAAAATTGGAAAGAAAACGCGCTCTAAAATCCACAGCACCTTCATGTTTTGCTAATCCGGCTATAAGGCAATAAATCAATAAAGCAATAAAGAAATAAATCAAGCTATTTATCTGCCGCACGTTGGGAAGCCAAGAAAAAAAATGTCGAGGGTTGAGGGGAAGGCCTTAGCCTTCTCCCCCCCCACAAAGTGAAGGGAAAAAAACCACAGCTAAGCACAGCCGGATGAGCAAGAGAATGTGCTATATTTACAAAGCAGTTTAGGAAATGCAGGGGAATATATACACAATTTATAGTATTTACAATATATACACAGAAATATACAACAAAGTAATAGAGGAACAAAATTCCCTCCTCTGCTGAGGAGGGTTCCCCCCCTGTACACCCCTTTTCTCCCCCTTTTTCCCCAAAGAGGTTTAGAAAGAGAGAAAAAGAGCAATTGTTAATTAAAGCAGAATATGTTAGTAGAGGCCTTATCTGTCCAAGGTCAGTCTGGCCAAAGGCCCAGAAGCTGTAAGCTGCGAAAGGAGGGGGAAGAAGAAGAAGAGCAAGACTGCCTGAAGTCTCTGCTGAACTCAGAGTTTAAAGTTGCTTTCTACCAATCCACCAATGAAATTAGTTTAGACCTGTCCTTTGTTTATAAAACACTCGGCCATGGTGTCCCTTTCTTAAAGGCATAGCCTCAAACGGTCAATCTATGAATGAAATTCATTTAGAATATCTGATTGTTTTCGTTATTATTCCAAAACATTCAGCCAGAGTGTCCCAGCACTGTCCCTTTCTTAAAGGCACAGCCTCAAAAGGTCACAGTATTTTGTAAGAGGAGATGAGATACTGCCATGAAACTCCTTTGGAAGACCTTTTCACCACGTGTCTGCAGTATAATTGTAGAAGTGCCATCTGGTAGCTCTCCCAACAGCTGTTGTTGTAGCTGGCCAGGCACGTTAATTCGCCTTTATGTCATAGTACATGCGGAGAACTCTCCTCATGGTCTCCACATATTTATCATCCGGAACAGGTTTTCTCTGGCTCCCTGGCTCTAGAAACTTCTTTATTGTGGGGATGCTGCTTATCCTTTTTTTAAAAGTCTAAAAGGGAAACAGTAAGTACAAAGTGTTTAAAGGACAGAAAGTAGCACATGAGAAAACTAGTTTAGTGATTTGTGAAATACCCTTTAAAAAGTTGTGTGTGGAGGCAATACAGGAAATATAATTTTAGCCATAGATGAATTTTACTCCCCCTCACTCTAAACCTTTATATTTTTAAACAGTAATAAACTAGCCCTCTGTTGTGTATTGATATGGGATGAAATGGAAACAGCTATCTGTGGTTTCAAATCTGTGTTTTACTCAAGTCACTTCCCATGATACAGAAAATATCTCCTGCTTTAAGAACTGAAAAATAAGAGAGTGAATTTCTTCAGATCTTTACAGGGATTATGCCAGAAATTAATAGATTCTTCACATAAAATGTATTATAAGGTTCTTCTTAAAGCAAGAAAAGCAAAAAGAGTGACAAATGCACTTTTGTGGAATTATCAATGCACCAACAGACTTTGAAATATTCTTTATCACATTCCAGCCACATAAGTGTCATGTTAATGTAAGGTACCTGTAATTGAGGAAAGCCTGAGAGCACATCTGACTTCTTTTCTTCTACTATTAAAATGGCTTCAAGAAGAAGAATGTCCGCCCAGCTAAAATTGTTGCCAACCAGAAAATTCTGCCCATGGTCTTTCAAAACCTAGAAGTGTCATAAATGAAAATATTTAGATGTGGGTAGTCAGCTGGAGTTGATGTTTCCAAAATGCACAGGCACACCGTCTTGGACAGTACTCCCTGGCTCTTGTTTTCTTTTCATCTTTCCCATGCAGCTAGGGATACTTCTAGTGAAGGGATGTCAGACCAGTGCCTGCAGTAACTCATCATTTTACAGGATACTCATGAGCAGTCCTCACAGTGGCAATTTAGAATCTCAGGGTTTGTCTTACCTGTCCTTCCTTCCTATAGCCCTAGGTATCACCATGTACTGGGCTACAGGGTTAGATACCTCCTCAGTGTTCACTCCTTTTCAGCCTAATAAATCTTGATTTTTTTCAATGGCAAAATAGAAAATATAAAAGAGAGTTGATCAGCCTAAAGCATTAGAACTAAATGAACTGGCAGCCATCTATCTACAGGACAGCTGATATTTAAGTATTCCCTTTAGTCTTTAAAGCAGAAAATTAGCTATTTCTGACAGAGTATCCTGTTTATGTATATTCATTTCCACTGATACCATCTCTTGGGTCACATCTCTCCAAGGATCAGTTAGAGAAACACCAAGATTCCAGTACGGGTTAAGCAGAAGACTACTCACACTAGGTGACAGCTGTGTATTGTTGTGGTTAGAAAAACCATGTACATGTATTTGAAATATTAAATAAGAGTGACTATTAGCTATTCTAAGATCACATTGCTTTTGCAATGCAAGTTATACATTTTCATGTTTCCTAAAATTAGGAAGCTGCTACTTTAACTGTACAATATAGCTATGTTTACACATTCATTGGATTGTAACAGTTTTGAGCCAAAGGGGATAGTTGGACCCTTCAGTCTGAGTGTTGATGCCCATTAGATCCTATTTAGGAATTTCTGCATTTTACCCACCCCAGCTTGTCTCATACTGCTCTGACCTCTCTCTCATTTCTCCAATCTGCAGACCAAGTATGATGTCCTCATTTATAGCACTGCACCAAAGTCTTCCTGTTTCATCTGCTTTTGGTAAAATATTCAGTGTTCCCATTGTTATCCTTCGAGAACAATGTTAGGAAACAGTCCTCCTACATACCTTTTCATATACTGGGAAGTACCTGCTTGTTGCCCTTTGAACTATTACAGCAAGTTGTTTCTCTTTATCTTCAGCCGATAAAAATGGGAAGATCAAAATGAGCATCATAAGATCATCAGTTCCTCCAACATACATATCAATCCTTAAAACCAAAGCAAACAAAAACCTTAAATAAGAAAGCACCTTCATAAGCAGGGTTTTCTTAGGTTTATATTGTGATAGTAAAAGTTGAATTCCCCCCTGCCCAAATGAAAATTATTTTTGCAGTTAAAAAAAGAGTCACAGGAAATTCACTCATAGTTGAGGTGGTGTTGGTATTCGCCTCCCTGTGCACGATCAAACAGGATTGTACAGAGTTAGCAAGAGTTTAACTTTAGTGTTACAAATTGCTGCAGATTCACTGAAGAAAAACACAGCACCACAAAAAGTAATTCCCAGCAGCCTTAGTCTTCTGGATATATCCCACCTTCAAGGTTTCATCCACAGTTCAAGTGGTGATAAGCAGATTAATAATGGGGTTGGAAACCTGAACTATACCAGGTTTCACACCTAGCTAATGATCAGTACAGCAGTCTTTCAAATAGTCCCTTTTTCCGCATTTTCCCAGAGCTCTGACAGCAGGTTTTGTACTGTAGACTGTGACTGTTTGAGGCTGTCCCTTTAAGAGAGGGGACATTGTGGCTGAATGTTTATAAACGAAAGACAGATCTAAACTAATTTCATTGGTAGATTGTTAGAAAGCACCTTTGAACTGGGAATACAGCAGAGACTCCTGGGCAGTCCTGCACTTCTTTTTCTTCCTTGCGGCAGCTCACAGCTTTCTGGGCTTTCGGCCAGACTGACCGAAGAGATAAGGCCTCTTCTAACACATAACCACCTAACTGCTTTTAATTAACATTTGCTCTCTTTCTCTCTTTCTAACCCTCTCTGGGGAAAAGGGGAGAGAAGGGGGATACAGGGGTGGGGAACCCTCCTCAGCAGAGGAGGGAAAATCTCATTTCTGTGTCACTTTGTTGTATATTTCTGTATATATTATAAATACTGTAAATTCTGTATATATTTCCCTGCGTTCCCTAAACTGCTTTGTAAATACAGCACATTCCTTTGCTAATCCGGCTGTGCATTTTTTTTTCCTTTCAATTTTCTTCCCTTTACTTATGGGGGGGGGAGAAGGCCCGGCCTTTCCCCCAACCCTCAACATAGACATAAGTCAAATTTAAATTTTCCTCATGAATATGAGTAAAATACTCTAACAGTATTCTAACCAACCACCATATAAGAGACTTGAGTTCCTGCTCTGTAATAAGACTAACTGCAGTTTTTGTTGTCAGTCAACAGTTTCCTTTGTAAGGATTAACCACATTATGTGCAATAAGAAGCTATCAGATATTCCTGCAAGGCTTACTGTATACCAGCTTCTCTCCTGCAGCTATCCAGTCTAAAAATGTACCTCTACACTGTAAAGACCAGCTATCCAAAGTACTTAAATCTGGAACTACTTGAAGCATGGATGCTCCCTTCCCCCTAGTACAAAAAAATCAAATCAACAAATAAATTTCATTTATGTTTGC
Organism: Melanerpes formicivorus; assembly: GCF_026170545.1. Taxonomy (NCBI): domain Eukaryota; kingdom Metazoa; phylum Chordata; class Aves; order Piciformes; family Picidae; genus Melanerpes; species Melanerpes formicivorus. The sequence continues at coordinate 1,335,446 of NW_027142361.1, read as the reverse complement.
TCTAAGACAGCAGGAACAGGCTCCAGCCTAGATCTAAAACTCAGAAGAGAATGCTGTTTGAAAGAAGAGATATGCAAGGAATGAAAACTACAGGCAGGAAATGAACGTTTATTAACAAAGCAGCTATGACTGAGGCTTCTGTCCATTCTTTTTATTACATTACATAGAATAAACCAGGTTGGAAGAGACCTTCAAGATCATCGCATCCAACCCATCAACCAATTCAACCCACCTAAACAACTAACCCATGGCACCAAGCATCCCATTGTGCTGGGTTGAGGCAGCCCCCTTCCCCACCCCTGGCAACAATAAACACTCAGACAAAGGGATTGCAAAAGTGATGGAAAGTTTAAATAGAAAGCAGTGAACCTTTACAGAAAGCCAAAAGCACAGTGACAAAGAAAGATCCCAAAACAGACCCAGAGAGATCCCATCCCCACCTGAGAGTACACCCGAGACCCCCAGGGCTCCTTCTTCTCCCTCCCACTGCTAGGCTAGTCTCAGCTGGCCAGATCTGAGACTGCCCATCCCCCCGTGGCCTTGGGCCTAGCCAGGAGACATCTCCCGTAGTTACCGGCTGATGGAGGAGGGAGAAAAGAGAAAGTGCTAGACTCCGCACTGGATCTTATAGTGGTGCAAAGGATTGTGGTATGAAATACTACATCATTTCCTGTGTCCACCCCTCTGGGCTGGACTTCTGGACACAGGAAGTAAACATTGCAGGGGGGCACCCAGCTCAAACTGCAACACCCATCAAGTCTCCTCCTGAAAACCTCCAATGACGGCGACTCCACCACCTCCCCAGGCAGCCCATTCCAATGGGCAATCACTCTCTCTGTATAGAACTTCTTCCTAACATCCAACCTAAACCTCCCCTGGCACAGTCTGAGACTGTGTCCTCTTGTTCTGGTACTGGCTGCCTGGGAGAAGAGACCATCATCCGCCTGTCTACAACCTCCCTTCAGGTAGTTGTAGAGAGCAATAACGTCACCCCTGAGTCGTCTCTTCTCCAGGCTAAGCAACCCCAGCTCCCTCAGTCTTTCCTCATAGGGCTTGTGTTCCAAACCCCTCACCAACTTTGTTGCCCTTCTCTGGACTTGTTCCAGCAAGTCAACATCCTTTTTGTTACTTCCCTGAACCTGTCTCAGGTAATTCAACCATTTGCATTGCTTCATGACAGCTTACTGTAAAGTATCAATTAAAGTTAGATGCTTTACTAGTCAATCAGTTCCTCAATCTCTCTCATAACATCTGTGTAACTTATGCTAATAATTAAGACTTGGTGTATTAGGGAAATCCCAGAAGATTCAGCATACTAATACAGTGTCAGTGTTGAACCACTGTAACTGTGATCACAGAGCCTGAAATTCAGAACCCAGGTTTCTGCTGATGAAAAGCTGGGAAAAGAATATCCCTAAGAGAAATGTAATAATTGGTATCTGTCAGCATGGGGTGTGTAGGGGAGTTAATTAAAAAGAAAGAAAGAGAGAGAAAGAATTAAAACACAGGAACAAATGATACAAGAAGAAGCCACTTGGGTCTTCTATAAAGTCTTCAAATGAAGACTGGTGGTCTTTTTGAAAAATGGGTAACCATATGAAGTGTAACAGCCTACCATAAAAAGAGAACACTCAGAGAAGCTACTAGTCCTTTCTGTCCTCAAACTGACTCACCAAGGTATCAAGATAAATATCAAATTAATAAGTAAATTACAATCCATTTAAAAAAATATATATTTAAAAGTGGTGTCTTTCTTCTTGGTTTATCCAAGTATTTTTCTTCCTGCTCTGAGATTTCTAATTTCCATACACATACGGGTAGGTTTGTTTACTTCACCCTGGTAAGCCTCCACTAAATGATGCAAATAAGACCAAACATATTTTGAGCTATAGCTTATTGTGGAGGATACAGCCAGTGGAATGAAAAATAAAACTGGTGGGTGAGCATCCAACGGAAAACAAAAAGACTAGAGAAGGTAAATTCATCACTGTTTTGTTTGGCACAGATAGTACTTGTTACGCCATGAACACATCTATCGTTCAGGTCAACAGGTCTTGGGTCAGTAATTGAATGCTTAATTAAGCATTATGAAGTCTGGCATTAAGCAAGAAACTGGTTTACAGTGTCACTGCCCAGAATACATGTAACTGAAGCCAGACTTGTGTGTGCCTGAAGAGCCAAAGCTCTTTTCTTACTTCATCTTGGGATGCCTTTTTCTGTTGTTAATTATGGGGGCGACGGAGATTGGAATCAATACGGCTGACCAATATGATCAAGTATTGTTCCTTTATTGTTCCAGTATTGCAGGCCTATGGTGCAGGCCTATGGTGTGAGTATAGCACAGTAAAGTAAAGCATAGAAGAGGAGGAGAAAGGAAAGGCAGGAGTGCGTAGCAAGGGAACTTCTACAACTTATCTAAACTCGGAGTGCCTTGTTGGCATGGCTTCATTGGTTCCCTATGATGACCACACATCGCACTACTATAGATTATTGGTCCAACTACTAATGACACAACGAGGTTGTTGATGCAGGTGCATGTCCTGTTGTCCCAAGATAACTGTCCATCTTTATAGCTACCAGTGCCCTGTTTTAGTTACATGTTGCAGGCACAGCACTGTTTTTCTACACTGCTAGCTGGCTCTGCACTTATGCTGAGCATGGCCTACCACCATGTCAGGCTCTAGGCCTGCACTGCCAGATTGCTCACACTGCTCGTCGCTGGCATTGCCACAGTTAATAACTTGTGGTCTACCTCAAAGCAGCTTAAAGTTAAAAACATTAAAACAAACCTCAACCCCAGCCGCAGCTAACAACCAGCAAATTGACTCCATCCCACCTCTTCCATTAAAGTAGTAAAGTTTTGGTTTTCCAGCCATGACTTCAGACTTCCTGTTACCTAAAACAGCTGTAAAAGATACTAAGTTAATAACAATACAACCCAATGGCAGCTGGCTGACAGGTCACTCACATAAAAATGTAAGTTCATTTTTGACAAAACATTTCAATAAAGTTTCAGTCTAAACTGATTTGGTTTTATGCTGTACAGTTGAGTCACAGTGTTTCATAGTCTTCTTGTTTCCCTGAAATTCATTAAAAGTAAGCACCAAGTTGCTAAGTAGTAGATAACTGAAAAATATTAAGTCATGACTGAGGAAATCCTTAAAACATTTCAGAAGATGTAAGCACCAGAGTTAACTCAATTGCCACTGAAAGCCAAGTTTCAGTTAAAGGGGAGAAGAGGCACTGGGCCTTTTTTTTTTTCCCCCCCAAATCTGTCAGTCCTTATATTAAAGAATGCCAAAAGTATCTAAACATCAATTCTATGCATACTTTGGTGCAGTATGGGAACATATTTTCAAGGCCTCTCATTTTTCTTTCTAGCTGTGGTGATCCAGGGTAAGTGAGTGATCTAGAATTGGTGGAAACATCAAAAGAATAACCAGTTTCTTCTGTAAACCCCAAATTAAAATACAAAGATTCAGACTTCTGCACTACTTCTGCTTCTACTTGTCATATTTCTTTCTATTAATAAGCCCTGTTGCAAAGGAAAGCGTTCTGAACCATCATGGTGATAAAATACACCATGCTTTGCAACCAGCAATTTAATTCTTGAATAGCTTAACAAAGCAACCTATTGTTATTTTTTTAATAGACTTGTGCTTAGGTCTCATCAGGAACTACATTCTATTGAACAGCTATAAGCCAAAGGAGCATCAAATTTCATCATACTAGCATTTTATGCACAGTACTCTGCAACAGGAGCTCCTTGTTGCAGCTAAGAGCTGTTTTCCCTCTGTAGGAAGATTTCTTGTCACTCCAGTCCACGGTCCAAATAATTCTGGAAAAGAGGCTGTTGGCAAACAAACAATAACCTCTAGTTCCCAATGTTTCAAGAGCTGTTTCGTAAGAGGAGAGCAAAAAATGAACCTTTGAAAGCCCTTAACCACACAAAAGGCAAGCTATCTGCTTGTTAGCCAATAGGCATGAAAACAGAACACAAAATACAAGACTGCATCTACCACGGGAATTCAAATCAAGCCAGGCTATTCAGCCCTTCATGCCTCTCCTTAGGGGCCTCCATCTCTTCATAGGAACTAAACCATTGCTGAGTTGTATCTATAGTGCTAACAGAAGAAAAAGAAGCCAAAACCAATTTTTAACTTGAAGGTCAGAAAATTAAAACAGCATGAAGGGCACTTTTTCTTCAGTGCATCTTCCTAAGATATGCTTCCATCAGGCTAAATGATATCACAGGAGATAACCAAGCCACTGTTGCCAAGCACACATCAGTGCAGCAAAGGCAAATGGAAGGTAAAGACAGGATGGATGCTTGTCTTGTAAAACAAGCTTTAGACTGAGCCTGACATACAATATTTGAAGAGTAAGGCCAACTTGTGAACTGAGAAAAGAGCACCCTAGAGATGGGCAAAGATCTTCTCCCCTCCCCACTGTTATCAGCAGAAGGAAAAACAGCAATTTGCAATAAGGAGCTGCAATTGCAGGAAGGTTGTTGGCCATTCCCCTCAGCCTCTTATCTTAAGCACAAAAGGGACTTTAGGAAAAAAGGATCTGAATTTACTCTCTTATTGTGATTTATGAAGGCCACCTGGGCTAACAGGGAGAAAAAGGGAACATCAGTATCTGTGCAAAAAGTCATCATTCCCATGCTGGCCACATACACCAGAACACTGGTGGAAAAGGACTACCAGACCACCTGTGCTCAGCATGTCTTGTAGATCCAGGACTTCAGGACCCAATACTCACTGCTTGCATTCTGCAACTTTCAGCTCAACAGCAGCTGCTCTTTCCTACTTTGCATCATGTAACAACCAACCTGGAAGGGAAGTCCCCTGCTCAGTGTCTGACAGCAAGTAGCCTCCTGGGCAACAAGTTCTCCACAGACTGACCATGAGGAGTGGTTTACGTTATCAAATAGGAACAGTTGGCCGTGGGGAAAGGTCTTGAAGGCAGAGCGGCACAGAGCAAGCCCTTACCTAAGAAATGAGAAATGCTGGAGTACACGCTTCTTGTAGAAGCGTTCCTTAGGCCCAGGGTGAGCAGCCTGCGCTCAGGGAAGTCATCTGATCAGACGCCCGCATGCTAGCATACCGCGGGAGCCAAGCAAGCCAGAAGACAGCAGAGTGATGACGGGAAAAGAGAAATCACAGAAACTCACGCTAGCCACACGAATTAGGTGGGGAAGTGGAGCAGAAATCACAACAAACAGAACCCAGCTGTAAGCCCACTACCGGCCGCAGCCGCTGCGGCCCCTCCCAGCCACAGCACTATGCAGGCGGCAGCCACCAATCGGAAGCCGCCACTCTGCTAGGAGGCGGTGATAAGCGGGGAAGTCGCCAATACTAAGCCGCTACTCTGCATATTTCGCAAAGGCTTCAGGGAGTTTAAAAAAAAAAAAAAATTCAGGAAAATAAGCAACTAAACTGCCGAGCTATTGTATTCTAAAACGCATCCTTTACTGAGAGATAATTTCTTAACGTGTGGCACCGAATTTTAATATTGATGGCATCGCTATAACGTTAAGAGAGTTGAATTCTTGTTCCTTATATAATACAGCAAATGCTTCTAAGTTCTGGATGTGAGGGCGATCTGGCTGCGACATCTGTCACCCCATTGATCGCCAGGGTTGATTCGGCTGATCTGGCTGGCTAGGCGGGTGTCCCCTTCCTCCCTCACCGCTCCATGTGCGTCCCTCCCGAAGCTGCGCGCTCGGTCGAAGAGGACGACCTTCCCCGATAAAGACGGTACCGTTCATCGGTCAAGGGTATACGGTAGCTGCGCTCCCCTGAAAGCTCAAGGTCCATTTGTGGGAGAGAGAACGTAGGGTAGTCAAGCTTCCAAGACTGCAGACACATCCAAGTGAGGCACTGCATGGGGCAGTCTGCCATTGTTTTGTGCTTATGTGCAGCACTAATTTAAATAACCAATGTTTGTTTCCATCTCTGTAGATGGCAATGCTCAGTTTATCATTTCTCCCCCTTCCACCCCCTAGTCACCTACAGTCTTTGAGCTCCTCAACTTACAGAATCACAGAATACATCCAGTTGGAAGAGAATTCAACCCTTGACCCAGCACTAAACCATGTCCCCAAGCACCAGGTCCACATCCTGCTTAAACACCTTCAGGGATGGTGACTCCACTGCCCTGGCCAGACCATTCATTCCAATGTTTGATAACCCTTTCAGTGAAGTATTTCCTAACATCCAGGCTAAACCTCCCCTGGTGCAGCTTGTAATCATTTCCTCTAGTCCTGTCACTTTACACCAAGCAGAAGAGGCTTGCCTCCTCCGTGCTCCAACTTCCCTTCAGGTAGCTGTAGAGGGCGAGGTCTCCCTTCAGCCTCCTCTTCTCTAGACTGAATAACCCCAGCTCCCTCAGCCACTCCTTGTAGCTTGTGTGTTCCAGGACCTTCACAAGCCTTGCTGCCCTTCTCTGGACATGCTCCAGCACTTCAATATCCTCCCTATAGTGATGGGCCCAGAACTGAACACAGTATTTTAGATGTGGCCTCACCAGTGCTGAGTACAGGGGGATGATCACTTCCCTGTTCCTGCTGGCCACAGTATTTCTAATACAAGCCAGGATGCTGTTGGCTTCCTTGGCCACCTGGACACACTGACAAACACTGAGGCAAAGTAGCTGTTTAGCAGCTCAGCCTTTTCCTTGTCTTTGGTCACCAGGTTTCCTCCTGCATCCAGTAGTGGGTGGACATCCTCCCCAGCTCTTTTACTACTACTATACTTATAAAAGCACTTTTTATTATCTTCAGTGACACTGGCAACACACATGCCAGTTACAATCGGGCATCCTTGCATATGTAAATGCATTTTTCGTCTAGGCCATCACCTCCACAATTAATTTTAAGCCACTTGAACAGTTAGCAAAAGAGGTGGGATGGGTAAGGAAGACGGGAGGGGCTTTTATTAAAGCTAGAAAAATATATCAAGACTCTACTCAGTCAATAGTTCTTCAGGAGTACTTTTATTCTGGGCAGGAGACAGAAGGAATGAAAGAAACATTTATGGTATTTTTGAACAAAACTACTGAATAAACAAGAACTGTTATTTCTTTACTGACAATTCTACTCCCTCCTTCCATCTCAGTTCAAAAATCTCCTTTCAATATGAAATATCCTGCTCATATCAGCAGCCTTATTAGACAGAGAAATACCATGGAAGTGGGTTTTCTGGCTTGGGAATATTCTTTTGCTAACATCATGGCACTTACACAATGCTTTTAGGAAAATCTGGATGACAGAAGTGAATGAGTCCACTATTCTGCTCCTTTCTTTCCAACAGTCATTACTACATGTTATGCATAAGCCTGAGAAAATGTAAAAAGTAGAATGCTAAAAAACATTTTGCATAAAGATGCTGCTAAATATTAAACCACATAATAGTAGGTTACATAGGATAAATTCTCAGATATGCTACTCATCCAGATTGCAGTACAAGAAAGCCCTACATCTCTTCCATATCTGTACTGCACACTGTGACAGCACAGTAAAATACACAGCTCAGTCAACTCAGTCCATACTCAGAAAGAACTTTCTCCAACTTCAGTAGGAATTTATTTTAGCAAAGGCTGCAAGTGCTGCCATTACACTTTGCTGATTTTCCATAGCACTAAGTTAAAACTAGCAAAAGTGATTCTGCTTATCAAGATTATTAGCTTCTTTCCAAAACAGAGGCTTTAACCTGGGAAAGGGGGAGATATGCAAAACCAACTACTACTTATTCTCCTTTTTGCTGGACTGACCAAAACTTGAATGCTAGTGAAAAAAATACACTGCACGGCTGGTAAATTCTCAAAGGTTACAGGCCAAGTTCAGATTCATCCTGTATTATTTTAAATATGTGGAGCAGTCTCTACCTTTAGTGGAGAGACACAGGCATCTCCAGAAGGCTATGAAGTTCACAGGTAAGCCAAATTTCTCTGGAGATGATTATCACTCACCAGTGGTTTAACAAGTCAGGTCAAAACAAAGAAGCTCACACTTAGGTGCCTGTGGTTAAGTAGAATGAATCCAAGTCTCAGCAGCCTGGTCTTGTGATTGTTAATCTTGTTTCCACTAGTAGGAATTAAACATATGGAACAGGTTGGTTAATTACCTATTTAGGTCCAGGCATACATGGGATAGGTTCAGAGTATTCCCTCTTGAGCCCAATTATCCAGTGATAAATTAAAATATATCCAGATGTAAATACAGTTATTTTTTTCCATCATGAGATACAACTGTCATTCAATTTCTAATACAAATATACATATTTCCCTTTCCCCTCACCC